>NC_090925.1:409707047-410332047 GCF_040938575.1 Ambystoma mexicanum
CAGCCGATTGGCCTGCTGTTGAACCGTCAGCCGAAGGCCTTACTGCAAACTGAACGTGGCTCTCTGGTATCACCATTAGTGCTGAGTGAAGTCTGGCTAGGGCACAAGTTCCTCTCCAAGATACTGGGAGATGCAGGTAAGCTCGTTTGCCACAGATCCAGTATATGTCCATTAATGCGGCAGTGCCTTTTTTCATATCTGGTATTATTAAAGTCTTATTGCACTGCTGTGTGTTTCCCATATTCACCTTCCCTTCTCCATGGAAGCAAAGTTTGTGCGCTATTTCCTTTTGAATCTTTATGGGTCTCTCCAGTGGTGTGACCCATGTCAGATTGGTGATATGCTGTGACCAGATGGGGATGCATGTTTCTTTTGCCCACTCGTATGTTTCGTCTGGCAGCCCTCGAAGCCCCTCAGCTTTGCATTCAATCGTTTCATCATGCCACTTGTTATCTGCATACCTTCTCCCTTTTATGATGAAAAATGGCTTTTGGAGGCAAATTACTCCTTGTCGTCTGCTGGTGCATGTTTATTCGTTTTCCAATTTTTCCATGGTGACTGTGTGTGCCTGAAATGTCTAAGTTATTCTACACAGCATCAGATGAATCAAACATTGGGCCTCAGACAAGGGTACTTTCTGTGGAATTAACATTTTTGGGGTTCCAGTTGCATGAGGAATAAGTGAGCAGACGTAGCAACTTTCATTACTTGCTTGCTTTGCTGCGGTGCTCATGTCTGAATACCAATTATTTGATTGGTGAGGGTGTCGGGGGTCCTCTATTTCATCTAACCCCAGGTTATGATAAATATCATATCTGTTTTTTTCCGCCCCCCTTTTTCTCCTCTCTCTTTTGTTTTTTAATTAGGTACCAACTCGTTGATATTGCAGCGGGAATATTCTGGACCATGCATCATCAATGTTGTTCATGGTGACATGTGTGTATTCAGTAGTAGTTTCTGGTGCCATGTGTGTGTGCATGCTTGTATTTCTGGAGTTAGTCAACCAATAGTAACCGTCATTTACATCCCATCCAGGCTCTATTTCCTTGGCCATAGTATTACTCAACAATGGGATAGCAGATTTGTTTTCATGCGATGGTTCATAGGGTGGCGTTGTATTTATACTATTCGATTCAACGTTATAAGTGTACTTCTAAATGGTTGTTACTCCAGTCCATATTAGTTTAGACCCTGGTTTTATCATGTTAGCCCCGCCCCACCTTTGTTCCTTTCATTTGGCACAAATAAAACAACGTTATACCAAATAAAATAAAACATCATTATTGCGAATAGTATGGCAGCATATTTTATAACGCATTCCACATTGTTCAATCTACTGGCCCTAGAGGCATCCCTATTTCTATCTAACATTTCAGCCTGCTCAGCCGTTTCATCGCATTGGCACATGCTGAACCTATGTGGGCGAGAAAAATGTGTTAAGTCATCATGAAAAGAAACATATTTGCAATTGTTCATTCATTTACATCTTTTGCTTAGTTAGGCATTTAACAATTTCGTTCCATTTATCATAAAACAATGAAGAAAAATAGGTGAAATAACACAATTCATATGAGAGTAAGAGAGAAAAAAGAGAGAGAGAGAGACAGCATATAAAAAAAAGAAAACATTTTGCTTTTCTACTATACTTTTCCTCTCTTAGTTGTAGTTTTCGTCATGTCAGACTGTGTTAGCAGTGCCACCCACACAGTCTGTTTCATTTTGGGGGGGTGCGACACTGCGCGCCCTTCTCACGTCCGAGAGATGAACACAGTATTTCAGTCTCTTCACCTTAACTGCAGTTGGTGTGCTGTACACCACTTGGTATGGACCATGAAATCTTGGTGAATTCCACCTTCTTACAAAGCTTCTAACATAGATGTGTTCCCCTGGCATTAATGGCCCCTCCGGGCTATCTGCTGCTGGCATGGAGGTGTCTGTTGCTACATCTTCAGTAAATGGCGGAGCAATTTGTTTTGCTATGCTGCGTACTGCACGTGTTAGCTGTCCTAGGTATTCCTTAAACTCTTCCCCCAGCACTGTGGCAGCCCTGTGTGCATCCGACACCCTCCTAACAGGAGAGAGCAGCGTGTGCATTCTTCTCCCCGTCTCGATTTCGTGCGGGCTCAAATGGTGATCCTTGCATGGTTGATTTCTGAGTTGGAACAGTGCTAGGGGCAGACAATATATCCAATTTTTTTTCAACATGCTGCATAATTTCGATATATTGCTTTTGAGCAGCCCGTTGATCCTCTCCACAACTCCATTGGCCATTGGATGATAAAGCGAGCATAGTTTATGTTTCACCCCCAGAAGGGAGGTTACTTCTTTGAAAAGATCATTCACAAAGTGCGTGCCGTTGTCTGAACGGATCACGTCACAGATTCCCCACCGCAGGAATACTTCTTGCACAAGGAACTTGGCAGCACATTTTGCATCAGGATGGGGGCAGGGGCCTGCTTCCACCCACCGTGAAAAAGGGCATACCACCACAATCAAGTATCTCGCTCCATTACATCTTTCTCCCATATCGGCGTAGTCGATATGTAGTTCTCTGAATGGACCTGTAGGGCGTGGCAAAGTGCCACGCAGAGTTCGTAATGTCATTCCTGAATTGTAAGTTTGGCATGTAGTACATTCAATCACAAATTTAGATAAGTATTCATGCAGATTGGGAACAAACCAATCCTCCTGAATGTCTGAGGCGATGTGTTGTTTTGCAACGTTAGCTGGGAAGTGCAGTTGTTGGAACGCTACTTGTAATAATTCTACAGGCATCACTACCTTGCCTGTCGTTTCCTGTCTCCAAATGAGATCTGTGGCTGATTGTTTACACCCTTGTTTGCCCCACAACTCCTGCTCTTCCGGTGGGGCCCTTCTCTGGAGTTATATCAATTGTGCTATAGGCGTGTTACTGTATGCTTCTACTGGTTGTTCTGCTGTGGCTGTTTTTATAACGTACTCTGATGTTGGTGTCTTATTGAAGTACGAGGCTTCCTTCGCTGCTGTGTCGGCTGCCGCGTTCCCCAATGAGACAGCGTCTGTGTTATTGGTATGGGCTTGGCATTTAACCACTGCCACTACCGATGGCTCTGCTAAAGCTTCTATTAGATCATTTAGCAACGTGGCATGTTGTTTGGGAGACCCATCTGCTCTTCTGAACCCTCTCCTTCGCCAACGTGATAGCCCTGAGTGAACTGTGGTGGTGGCATAAGCTGAGTCTGAATATATTGTTACTGCACAATCTTTGGCTGTGTGTAACGTGCTGATTAGTGCAGTCAGTTCGGCTGCTTGTGCAGAGCAATGTGAGGGGAGGCGATTTTGAACAATCACTTCATATGTGTCTTCTTCCATGCGCACTACTGCCATCCCCATATGTTTCTCTCCTGTCTCTGAGTTTATGGATGCTGACCCGTCTATGAAATAGATTTCTCCTTCTGTAAGGGCATTTTCTCTTGCTTTCGGAATGTCATCGCCCTCTCCCTCATACGTGCTACAATCGTGTTCCTGTAAATCTTCAGTTGTGCATGGCTCTGTAATGAATGTGGCTGGGTTCACAGTCTTGCATCTGACCATGTTTACATTTGGACTGGATATTATTATTTCATAAGCAGATGCTCTCTGTGTTGTGAGAGTAGATTTTGATCTTTCCAGGATAGCAAATAATGAGTGTTCCGCATAGAGCGTCACTGAACATCCCATTACGATCGTGGCACTTTTCTCAATGGTGAAGGCCGCTGCAACGAGGGCCTGTTCGCAAGCGAAATGTCCCTGCATTACTGGGTCTAATATTCCACTGTAGTATGCTAATGGTTTGTGGCCTAGCAATGTCTTTTGTGTCAATACTGCTGTCATCAATGTTCCATTGCTGTGTGAAAACAGGAAAAATTCCCTTTCATAATCTGGATTTGCAAGGACTGGGGCTTCTGCAATAAGGTCTTTTAATCGGGAGAATTGGACAATTGTCTCATGTGTCCATTTTATTGGGGTCCTGTTCTTCTGTGCTTCCTTCAGTGCTTGTAGCATTGGCAGTGTGTATGCTGCATAATCGAGGATCAATGCTCGGCAATTGTTACATATGCCAAGAAATTTCTGCATGTCCTTCACTGTTTTTGGTATGATAATGTGTCGAATGGCCACTGCTCTGTCTGGTAGTATTCTTTTTCCATCTTTAGATATTTGCTGGCCGAGATATACAACGTCTGCAAGGCAGTATTGTAACTTTCCTTTGTCCACCTTGTATCCCTTGGCAGCCAATACATTAAGCAGTGTTATCGAGTCTTCTCTACACTCTTCTTCTGTTTTGCTGCAGACGAGTAAATCGTCTACGTACTGTATAATGGTGCTCCCTACATCTATGTTGCCGATGTCTTCTCGTAGTACCCTGTTAAAAATGCTTGGGCTCTCGCAATACCCCTGTGGGAGTCTGCGGTGTTCATATATGCTGTTTCCTAATGTAAAGGCTGTAAGGTACTGCGATTCTGGTGCAAGTGTCGCAGAGAAAAAGGCATTTTTCAAATCAATGACAGTGAAGCAAGTTGCCTCTTTTGGTATACTGCACAATATTGATGCCGGGTTAGGCACTAATGGGAACTCTTTTTGGATGACGTCATTGAGTGGGCGGAGATCGTGGACCATTCTCCACGCCCCTCCTTTCGCTTTTTTAATCGGAAAAATCACTGTGTTGCATGGGGAAGTTGATGGCACTAAGATACCTTGGCTCAGGAGTGCATTCACTGTTTCTCTAATACCTTCCTCTGCTTCTTTGGATATTGGGCATTGTTTCACTCTGGGTGGGAGGGCACCTGGTTTCAGTTTTATCTTTATGGGAGTCACCTCATGCAACAGTCCCACATTGTATGGCCCTGTAGTCCAAATTTCAGGTGCTACCCTGGCCATGTCTTCCTCAAATATTGTCAGTGGGGCCTTTATGCTAGCCATGAGTGGGTTGTGTATTTCTCTGTATTGGATCATAATGTCACATGGTATGCTTATTTCCATTATTATTTCTCCATCCCCCTCGTAATCGGTAAACAATTCTTCATCAGCTATATCTTTTAGCATTATGTTCGGCTCTATGCATAGTACACTTCTCCACTCACGTCCCTGCGTGTCCAGGCCTATGACCACAATGCGTCTGTTGGAAACTTGAACTGCCTCAATGTCTATAGATGTAATTGTGCCTGGCACTACATCTGTTGGTATGATTGGGCGGAATATGAAGTCTGATGGTATTCTCCACTCTTTTTGTGTTATTTCAGGCACTACTCGGGGTAATACCTGTATTCCATAGACGAACATGTCCATGTCAATGGGTATCCCTCTTGCTGCAACTTCCTTTGTAATCATGCTTATTATCAGGAGTGCTCGTACTGGGCATACCCCTGGCGTCGAGCACACTATCCCTCTTTCAGTAAAAGTTATGGTCATGTTTAACTTACTGAGCAAGTCTCGTCCCATCAAATTGATTGGCGCGTCTTCGTAATACAATAAGGGTGCGCACACTGTTTTTCCCCCTACTGCTACATCAAGATCTTGTGTGTTAAGAGCTTTTAAAATATTCCCAGAGAATCCCTGCATTTCCAAATTTCTTCCCGAGAGCTGAAACCGCCCTTCTGTGAGACATGATCTTTCTGCTCCAGAGTCTACCATAAAGATAAACTGCTTGTTTCCTATCTCTGCCGCAACTAGTGGTTCCTCATTTGCACTTTGTGTGGTGGATAGGGCTGGACACGCAAGTACTCCCTGTGGGCTGTCCTAGTCTTGGTATCTTTGCTGACCTGGCACTTAAAAAAAGTTGTCACCTACGACCGTTACGCCACAGAATGGTGCAAGGCCACCGTTTGCAGCTGCTGCAAAAGGGTTATTGTTTATTTCCCTACTGAGTTTTGTCTTGCCATGGGCTGTAGTGCGTTTTGCTGTTGTGTCTGCTGCTGTTGCTGCTGTTGTGGGGCTGGCTGTCTTTGTTGCATTTGGGGGTCATAGCAGTACTGATCTTGTGGTCCGCCCCCTCCCCATTGTAGCTCCACAAGGCTACCTGGGTGTGGGCAGCCCCACCCCTGTTCATTGTTCATGGGCTGCTGCTGCCCCTGAAAATACCCTGATGGTCGCGTTCTACAATCTCGTGAATAATGTCCCCACCTTCCACAATTCCAACATGACCCCTATTGTCCTCCTCTTGGTCCTTGCCCACCATACCCTCTGTTTCCCATTCCTCTGTATCCACCCCTCTGCCCACGGTACCCACCTCTTCCTTGGGCCGGCCTGTTCTGCCACTGTGATCCTTGGCATGGCTGTTCCTCTCCGTTCCACTGTCCTTGGTCCTCTCCAACCCACTGTGCTGCTATCCCAACGGGCCTTCCTCCTGCGTTTTCCTCTCCTTCGTTTCCTCTGTCTGCGGTTACGCTGGCAGTAATGGCGGCGACCTTCACTGATTTTGTCTGCACTAGATTTGCTTCGTCGGCCAGCCTCTTTTGTGTGACCTCCTTTTCCTTCTCTTTGATCCTCCTGCAATGGTGTACAATAATGCTCTGAATTTCAGGCCACCCTTTGGCTTCGATCCCAGCTATTTTGTCCAAGGCCTTCTGCACCTCTTTTGGCAACCCCTTTTTAATGATAAAATAAAATAAGGCTGTTGATTGATTCTTTGCCGTACCAGTTTCACTTCTCCATAAGTCTTGCACTCGCAAAATGAACTGCGCAGGATCCTCACTCTCCTCCATCGTGCACTGCATCACTGCATGTAAGTCTGGAATGTCTGGAAATGCACGCCGTAATGCATCTCACACTTGTGCTCGAACATTGTTGAATGGTGATCCATCATGGCGATCACAGCTCATTGTTACTCCAGGGAACCCTGCCCTTTCCCAGATTGTGTCTGCTTGGTCCCCGACTGCTGATACTAATTAGCTTTTCACATCACCTAAGGCTAACGGCATGCCTGCCGTGTTCTTCTCAAATACATGTATCCACTTACCTTACCGTTAGCGGGGGGAGGAGTTTTAACAGGTTGTTTTTGTCCATTTGGGCCCACGGGATATAGTTTGGCCTACCTGCTCCTTTACGTATTAGTGGCATTTGTAGTTTCTGTTTATTTCCTGTTTTGCTCATTCTCCCTTTCTTCGTTTTACTTATCAGTATGTTCCCTGTCCTCCCTGTTCGTTGTCTTAATCTACCCTGCCATAATGGTGTTGATATGTGTCTGGGTAATGGCTGTTTGGCAGTGGGGAACCCTCTGCGGCAGCTGCTTCTTCGTATTCATCTAAATCATCCCATACTTCTTCTATTTCTGACTCTGGCTCGTTATTATCCTCCCAGTTTTCCTTGGGTTCACTTCCTTGTCTCTCACCCTGATCTCCACTTTGTTGACTCTCTGGTGTATCTGGGCGTATAATTCTCACTGGCTTGTTATTCAATTGGAACAGGAACTGTCCTGACTGCCACTCTTGTTCTTGTCTTTGCTGTGATGACGTCCCTTGTGATGCTATAGATTGCCCTGATACTGAGACTGCTGGGGTTGCATTGCTTACTGCCCCTATCAGGGGTGTGAGATCAGCCAGTGACAGCGGGGGTACCTCCCCTCTCCCTGGCAGCTTTTGCCCTTTGTCGCATAGAGCTCTTAACCGTGTTATTTCCATTTGTGCGTGTGCCAGCTGGCGATTTAAATCGCCTGTTAAACGTGCTAAATTCACGGGAGGCACACTCGTGGGGCCGTACAGGCCTCCTTTGTCGTATGGTGGGGGTTCAGGGGCTGTTGCCCCACATGGAGCAGTGGGGGTGGGTGGTATACACATAGGCTCACTGAACCCTACTGCTGGCCTGGTCATTAAGGGACAGATTTTTGTTACTTCGTTCTCAGTTGTAGTTGTTGAGCACTCCCCTTTTGGTGTCCCACTTACTTCTTCAGGTTTTTTCTGCTTTTCTATCATTCGGCTTGTACCTATCTCTGCCGTGGGGGTAACTTCCTCGAACATTCGCCATAAATCTAACACTTCTCTCCGGTTCTGTAACTGTTTCCCTTTGTATTGTGCTAGCAAATGTGTTGATACTAGGTCCAACACTCTTTTGTCGAATGACCCTCTTTCTGGCCAAATTTGTATAACCCCATCTCCTTTTATCTCAGTGATCCACTGATCGTGATACTTCTGTATCCTGTCGCTATATAGTCGAAGATGCTGGCAAATATGTGCTAGTGGCGTTATTCCCCCCATGGCAATGCTTTTTTTTTTTCTCTTGTGTGTTCTGGTACCCTTGAGTCCCTTCCCACCTCACACTTGGTATGTCAGTTACAATATGTGAAAATACGTTCTTTATCAATGCTCACAATTATGGTATGTCACATTAGCTATTCTTCTTGAGAGGTGTTACCTGGTCACCTCTCACAATTTATTTCTTTGCTTATTATTCATTAATCAACAAGTTACTTGTACTGAAATACTTTGGCGTGTTCAACAGGACATATACACAAAGCAGACCAACAAACACATAATCATGCAACATACACATGCACTGCCTGCGCGCATTTGTTCTTTCCCTATTCCCGTTACTGTCCCCGGTTTTTCTTCTTCCCTATTCTACCTACTATTTCACATTCACTCCCCACCTCTTTCACCTTTATTATGTCTCAAGATTTCTTACCCCCACGGAAAAAGAATATTCTAAAACTACTACAGAGTCTACTCAATAAACGAGACCCCTATTATTTTCTCTTTATCTCTATTCTGCACTTGGTCGTACGGGCTAGGATACCACTTCTCTTCTTCTCACTTCTTACAATACCTAATGGCCATATAAAGGATAGATCAGAAAAGCCTCACTGTCACTCACACAGACCCTATTCTTAACTACCTTCCCTTTGTTGCTAATTACCTTCTTCCCGTATTTCCCCTTACCTTCCTTTGGGGTCTTTGCAACTGGGACTCCACGTGTTCAGTCAAGTACTCCGAGGGTCACCGCTCACGGCCGACCTCGCTCAGGTCTGTCTCCCAACCAAGCCGTGGCCTGCCTTGGCGAGCAGCATTTTCGATCGGGTATTCGTCAACCGGGAACCCTTGACCCTTTCTTCTTGATGTGCACAGTCTGGTCAACCGCGGAGGCGATGGTCTTGCCGGGGGCGTCCTGGATCTCGCTGCCGGGCGGTGCAGGACTCAAGGCACCTCTCTAAATCACATCGCGGGGGTCACCAAAAATGTAGGTACCTTTCCCCGGCTTACTACATGTAAGAAAAAATAAAATAACCAACACAACCCCTGTCGGGGAAAGAGGCACTGAGAACCGGCTGCAAGAGTTCAAAGGATGGTTTATTTCTCCAGCTAGGAAATAACCCAAAAAAAAATGCCCACTCTCATTTACATCATCACTCATACATATATATCAATTAAAGTAACTCTAACAAAAAATACTAAATTGACCCGATTGGCCAGGCGGTGTAGTGCTGTAGGTGTGGGTGGCATCTCTTCCTTCTGATTGGCTGAGTGGCTGACGAGATGATGGACGTCAAATATCTTGTGCTCCATACAGGTCAGGGTCCGGTCACTGTGTTCACTACCTAAGCTAATATGTTGCATTCGTAAAACACTAAATAACAAATTATCTAAACATTTTATACTTCTTTTCATATTACTACACAAGTCACACATAGTATTTATTGTCAGTACAATTGGGTCATTCGTAGCTTTAATTGGAGGCATTGACCTTTATTGTGCATGTAAAAAGAGTCAAGCTGTGTTTCACATATCTCCTAAGCTTTAGACCTATTAGCATAAGTAAAAACATCTATTGTGGCAAAGTGCTTAAGGTTAGTAGTGGGTGTGTTGGGTGGGTTTCGCAACGCAGGCGAGGGTCTGGCACTTGAAAGAAATACCTTACAGGGAGCGCAGGGTCAGGATGGCAATAAATTACTCTAAATGGGGGTGGGTGGCTTGCACGTTTATGGGGACGAACGAGCAAAAAGTGCTTAGCTCATCCTGGTTCACATGCTGGTTCTCATGCTAGCAGTGATCTCATAGGAAGAAAACTGTATTATATTGGTTGTTGCAACTTTCTCCAACTTCAGCGTGAGAATGGGAGCACAGAGCTTTCCTTCGCAGGGGGAGTGCAAGGGTGGGGGCCAGCCAGCTGCCTGCGCTCCTTGTGTGTGTCTCTGTCCTTTGCTGTTGCAGTGGAAGGGGGAGCTGAGCATTGCTGTACTATCGCAGTGAGGCCTGTTTACCCAAGATGGAGTCGAAAGGGGGCGCAAAAGATGGATGCCCCGTGTCCTGCTCAGTAGTCCCATCTATGTAGCGGTCAACCGAGGTTAACTTTACATAAGGGCAAGGAGCAACCCCACTACTGGAGGCACGTGGTCCAAGTCCCGTACTGAGGAGTGTACGGTGCGAGGGGGCCTGGGGGCCCCTCGCTCTCATACACATGTTACACAATATATATGGGGACCCTGCAAATAGTTGGACATGAATTGTATATTGCAAAGTCACCCATGTGTTACTAACATCACTTGAAATTCAATGTATTCTATGAGTGAACACAAGGACAAAAAGTGTTAAATAGTTGTCTTCTTATTAATTTTGTTTTATGTTGTTCTAATTTGCAAACGTGACCTGCTGGTCTTTTTTGATATATGAGTAATCACAAAATAAAAATAAGAATATATTTTTTGGTAACCACCGATCTCTCCATCTTTTTACATTTGTTGATATAGATGGGGCTACAAGTATATGGGAGTGGATACATAGCTCTGTCACCTCTAGTGCCTACATCTAGAGGTAGCTCGTTGGGATCCCCCTTTTTTCTCTTACGACATTGAGTCCTCCCCCATGAACCCCTAACAAAAAAGAGGACCACTGTTCATTCAGTCTGCTCTATGAGTTTTCACCCTTTCCATGCATGGCAGCATCAGAAGACCCGGATGTGGCATGTACCGTCTGCGGACTACCATGGTATGGGGTGGGAAGGGAATTTAAACACAATGGCCCTCATTACAACTCTGGTGGTATCCACCAGAGTTGCATTTTTTCTGGCACCCACAAATGGACAAGAACCGGGTCATGCCGAGCTCAGCGGACCCGGTAATTGCCATTTGCGGGTGCCGGAATCAAGGGCCTCCCTATCCCCATTCTGCCTTATAGGGCTGAATGAGGATGGGGACGTCGAATGCACCGGCACATTCACAGTTGTGCTTGTGCATCTGACATGCTCTGCTCACGGGTGCCGTTACACCTGCCAGGAGAAATCTGGTGGGTGAGACGGCACCCACGAGCAGAGCACGTAGTATGGTGGTACGGGAACTACCACCGGCATGCTTATTAGTACTGTAGTTCCCAGACTGCCATACTTGTAATGAGGCCCAATGTAAGCTATTTAATATTTAGCGGTGGCTCTGAAAAGAACCTTTTTTTGTTTATTGGGTGGTTTGTAAACAAACACCTTTTTTAGTATTTTTGTTTTTTTGCTTTTATGTTTGTTTTTCCTTACAGGAACCTCTTCAATGCATCCCTTACATTAAAAAGAAACATTGCATTTTCGAGACCTGCGAAGTGAATTCCATCTTGACAAAAAAAATTCACACCCTGAGAATTGATATTATCATTCTCAAACGGTGGCATTCCTGAAGCATACCAAAAAGCAGATACACCTTTATAGAAAATCTGCCTTGATTGTTCAATTTGACTACTAAAAATGTTTGTTAGAAATCTCCATGTGCGTCTCTGATTTATTTCCGAAAAAATAATCTGAGCAGCAGGAAACAGTTGCATTAGGCTTTTGTAAATATCCTTCAGTGCAACTTGCAAAGACACTGGAGTCATAAACCCCAAACTGTCCCCTCCACAATGGACAATCACAATATCTGGATATTTGAAGTGAGCCATACTCTCACAAAATGAAAGCAAGATTGCCCAGTTTGAGCCACAAACTGCATGCCAGGAAACATCCACTTCTGCCAATCCAATAAATCCAAGGATGCCCTGATTATCAGCAAATACTTTCAAAGACTGAATTGTGGAGTCCCCCACAATCCACATACTCTGCTTTCTAAAACACATAGCCATGGCCATTATCACTGCTCTTGCTCTCACAACTCCTGCAAACAAAACTCCTACTAGCCTCTCTTTTTGTACACCACACCCAGCACCCCTGATTGGCTACGCCCCACAATTCCCTTTCCATGCCAGGCATTAATATAATACCTGTATGTGGCATGTGCCATCCATGAACTGCCGTGGTGTCTTTGGACCCACTTGCAGAGGACAACCCTTCTGCCCTTTCCACTTCCATGTTCTTAACACTTCCTCATTGGTTCCTTTTAAAGAGTCACACATCCATTCACCAATCAGATCCAAAACCTCTACACCTAACCCGGTCACCTCTCTTCAATGCTTCATATGTAGAGTTAAACTCTCAGAGTACATATCTCCTGTTAATGAAAGACATCTGCATCAAAAACTACTGTGCAACTGCTCAAGATTTCTATTTCCAGATTGAGCAAGGTCTGCATCTAAGGAAACACAGTACAGATAATAACCATATTGTCTTTTTTAACCACTCTAGCGAATGTCATGCAGTGCAGCATTCATCACCTGCTCACATGAAGCAGCAAACAATTACAATGCTCTGCATTTCAAAATGTTTCCTTTTTACAAGCATTCTCATGAAAGTTAAAAAATGCAGATGTGCATCTCCCGCAGCACTCTGTCACTTTTCCATAAAATAAGGAAACACCAGATAAAATAGACCTGTACACCATTTTGAAATGCCACTTCCTGTCTCACAGTTTAATAACTTGGCAGCACATGCATACATCCCAACATCGCCCATTCCAATGTATAGGTGCTTCTTAAGTCTTTCTTTTTGCTTTTGCATTCTGTCAGTTCCAATTGATTTCGCCCATTATAAAATAGAAACTACAAGTCCCAGAATGCAAAGGAAAAAACACAACTAAACTTCACAATTCGAAAACAGTGATATGTATTCTAAATAAACATATGTAATGCTGTGATTTTCTAAAATTTTATTGGAAGCCTTTTTAAGAAAGTAAAAAAAAAAGCATATCTCCATTTCCTGCAGCAGTCACTTTTTCATAAAACAAAGCAAAAGCAGGAAAAATGGATTTGTACATCATTTGTAAATGGTGCTCAGTGTGTGCGCCAGTATAATATATTAACAGTACATGTATACTTCCTAACAGAACCCATTCCAATCTTCAGCTGCTTATGCAGTTCTACTTTTTTCTCTATATTCTGTGACTTGTACTCCAATGTTTATAATGGTAAAAGTGGAACTACAAGTCCCATAATACAAACAAAAACTCTATGACTACATAAACACCTAGATATTAAAATGCATCATGTTGGCAAGTATTCATATACTCCTAACACATTAAACTTATACACACCAACTGCCATTTAAAGTGTACTGCAAATCGTTTCCTGATCAACTTTTTGTCATTTTTACACATTGTTACAAAGCTTCTGCAAATGCACAAACACATTTCTTAAATTTCAGAAAAATGCTCCTAAAAGCAACCATTTTTAACCATCTGCCGATTTTATTCACTTTTCCCCACCACTCCTCCTTCCATTACAAATATAACCTTTCCTTCCTAACAGTACTTCACCATTACCACATATGCCAACTAACTTTCTTTCACAATTACAGGAAAGAAGCACAACATTGCAATCAAGAACCGAAAAATGAATACCCTTCGCAGCTGACAAAGTAAGTACATTAATGTACCAGGTATATGTATGTTATAGCATCACAGTGCCATTATATATATTACCCCAGACTACTTTTTTCAAACCAACATTTCTTTCACTCTAGCGCATTATATTCCGCCATAGACACTCCTGCTATTCCCATCTACACACCACAATTGAAACACCCCTCTGTTCCTCAAAACAGCACAATCACCATACAGATTCCATCACACTAGCACTGCCTTCCTCACAAACTCAACACCATCACACCTCTATACACTTGTATTCCCACAACCTTTCCAACCACACCTAACA
The DNA here is from genome assembly GCF_040938575.1 of Ambystoma mexicanum. NCBI lineage: Eukaryota > Metazoa > Chordata > Amphibia > Caudata > Ambystomatidae > Ambystoma > Ambystoma mexicanum. The sequence continues at coordinate 409,721,051 of NC_090925.1, forward strand.
TACCAACTCACAATCAAACAGTACTCTATTAATCTCTATAATCACACCCACACACTCATGCACCATACATGCATGTACATTGCACAACTTCCAAATACAACCTTTCTTTTTTCCGAACAGGCCGAACAAAATGCCTACAAAACAGCAACTCTGTAAAAAAAAGAAAATGGAGAAGATTAGACTAAAAGTACACCACATAGTTATCCACCTCTAAAACAATTTATATAAAACCTTAAAACAAAAGACCGCAGAGAGTAATCCTGGAAGCTCTAATCGATAGTGCTTTTCTACTAAAAAGAAAATTGTTTGTTTTGATTTTAAACAGAATTAAACCACTAACTAAATTAATCAATAAATTACAAGTACTTCTGAACATGTGTAGTGTCAATTTACAGACTGTTTCAAACTAAACCATAGACTCCTGTCTCATGCGCAGCTCACAGGTCTGGTAGGACATTCATTAGCCTGCAATGTAGGAACTGCGTGCAAAAGCACTTTCCACCACATGAAAATGTTAGCCACACACCATTTCACTATACGGAATCTTGTGCATCAACTATACTATGCAAAAAGTCCTGCTCTAGTACTGAACAATTTAAAAAATATTCCCCTACATCGAACAGCCAAAGAAGTCTTTCAAGAAATAGAGCACATCCAATGTAAAAACTTTGGAACTGAAGGTGACTTGCAGAATTCTGTACCTTCAGAAAACATGACCAAAAACCTGATAAACACCAACATCCTAATAAAAACACACACACAAAAGAAATAGCTACATTTCAAAACACATCTGCTGAAATACCAGACCAAATATGTGTCTGTTGCCACAGAACGTTTTATGAAAAGAGCACAAAAATAGTAGATCTGGCCAACAAAATAGAAGACAATGAAGAATCCCAACGGTTCCAATTAGTTTTATATCTAACAGCAGAATGTAAATCCAAAATAACTAACCCCCTTAAGAGTGTGCACAAAGCTTGACAATTACCAAATGCCATCACATGCTATCACTAATAACATAGAAATATTCCCACTTCCAAATGCTCTCCACAGCTTAACTTGTTCAAGAGCATTTTAATACAAACAGTGCATCTATTTCAAGCTATATGACGACTTCAACCAAAATCAGCCAAATTACCTCCATCCGAGCTACTGAAGGGCATCCGTGGCAAAGTACTATATTTACCATTGAACCTAAAAGAAAATGTTCGAACTCTAGGACTACAACGGCCAATAGATCAATCTTTGATTATAGTAGTTAATGGTGTGCCAGCAATAGACAAAAATACTTGGCAACAACTAGTCGACTTAAGCAAAGTTAGACAATCCCTGCAATATCTTAAAGAATACAATGAATACTACAAAGATATAAACATAGAGAAAAACAGGCTCACACTTTTTAAACGTATCCGCTACTCAACTGCTTAAACAAATAAAAGTCAAAGATGAAGTTTTGCAGTCAAGTATCACAAAGATTTGTGCAAACATGCGTGGCACAAAAGAATACTTGTTCCGACATCACGCTGATGTACGTTGTATGCTAAGGAACCTAGGTCCACCCACATGGTTTGTTACTTTTAAGTTGTGCAGAGCACGCATTGGGATGATTTGCATGACTTCTTACACCCTGCAAACCAAAATAAATGCGGAATAGACATAAAAATACCAGGAGAACTCTGTTCTCTTGACCCTGTCAATGTATCAAGGTACTTTCACCATTTCTTCATAGACATGCTACATTTTATCTGCAGTAAAACTATCCCTCCGCTTGGAGAAGTGCAACACTTCTTTTGGAGAAAAGAATATCAATCCACAGGAGCACCACAAATCCACATGCTTTTGTGGATGAAAGATACTCCAAAATGTGGCCATGATTGTGACACCACTGTTTTACAATTGAAAAATATATTACCTGCAACATCCCTTCAGAAACCACACAAAGTGACCTACATACACAAGTGTTATGCTTCAAAAAAAAGCCAAATACTGCTGACATAGATATAAATACAAAGGGAATTACTATACCAAATGTTGCTTTGGCTTCCCTAGACCAGGCTGCAAAAAAGGACAATTAAGCAGCTTAATGTCTTCTGTTAGATACAGCATAAAAGACAAATCCCCTAAATATACATACACCATTAGAAGAGACGAAGCATCCAAGTACATCAATGATTACAATACAATAATGTCCCTCTTTGGAATGCAAACATACACATACAATACATTGCAGACAATTCCACTGCAATTGCAAGATATGTCACAACGTATGTCACCAAAGCTGAGTAAACAGAGCTAAAGGTCATCTGAGAAAACACTATCACAGAAATTGTACAGCTTTGGTATAAAAATGCTCTCCCATAGAGAATGTGGGTCATACAAAGCTGCAGACAGTTGAACAGGTACAGGCCTATATGGCAAATCTGAGCAAATTGTCTGGCTAAACCTTGAACCAGCCTTGTCCCGAAAAAGAGTACTAAAATCCTACCAAGAGATAGAAAACATAGCCACAAATGATCCCAGCAGCCAGGACATTTTTAAAAACAATTTACTTAACACATACTACCCAAACAAATGTAGAACTTTGGAAAACATTTGTCTCTACGACATTGCCCAAAACTACACCCACAAAAACAATATCACACCAAATGAGACAACTGACAAATATTCAGTTTCAACTTGTGAAGGAAGCTAACTAAACCCAGTCTAATCAATCATGTAAAGTTATCATTCATTTAATACTCCACAGCATAGAGAACTGTAAAACAAGGCCCTACTCCAACCTTTTAAACCTTGGAGAAAAGAAAAATTATTATTAGGTGACTATGAATCATTTGAAGCTACATTTAAAGCAAATGAAAGCAGTATAACGAATGACAATTTCAAACAATACAAGGAAATGTTGGACAATGAACGCTAACAAGAGGAAGAAATTGCTTCAGGGTACCTGGTAGCATGGTCTACCACAACCAATATAAATCGGTTGCCTGAAGATGTTGGAGGGTCTAAGGGACCAACAATGTCAATTCTTACCTTCTCAAAAGGGGCTACCACCATGTGGAGAGGCACCAAAGGTGCCACATTCTTGACTCCACTCTTGCCAGATGTCTGACAAGTGTGACAGCTTCTCCAGAATTTATCTACATCAGACCCCATCTTAAGCCAGTAGAAATAAAGAGAATCCTTTCCTGGGTCTTCTTAAACCATAAGTGACCAGCCAAAGGAATCTCATGGGCTATCTGTAGAAACTGAGGTCCCACCTCCTGGGGCACTACAAGTCTTCTGTAGTCTCCTGGGGTAGACTCAATTGGTTCACTGTAGAGGAGGCCATCCTCCCAGTACAACCTGTGCTTCCCTGGCTCTTGCCCTTCCAGGATGGTCTTTAGGATCCAGATCTCCAACAGGGGCATGGTCTTCTTCCAGCTCTATGTCATCAGTAGCTGATTCAACTTCTTCTGGTTGGACCTCACACTCAGCCTTAGCTGGTGGAGTAGTCACAGGTGTGACTTTGGACTGTCCTCTCAGGGATGTCCTGGTTTGATGCACAGGAGTGCAATCATTCTTGTTTCCTGAGACCTTGGGTTTCCCCTTTGTCTCTTTCTTCTTGGAAATAGAAGCTCGCTTTTCCCGTGGACTAGGTGTTATAGGTTCTTCTGTAATAACCCACTGAGAATCATTTTAAAGTGAGCTCCTTGGCCTTCCTAGTCTGCTTCTGCTTCATTTTACTTGGAGGCCTGGGGATGTTTGATACAACTCCAAGAGTGTTTAAGTCATTCCCCAGCAGGACTCTCCCAGGCACCTCACTTTGTACACTGACAGGTATTCGTACAGTCATATTGTTGCACTGTATGAGAGCTGGTAGTATTAGAACCATCTGGATAGGGCCTCCAGTAAGCTTAGTGGGACCTTTGGGTGCCTTAGCAAAATCCTCAGGTTTGAAAAAGGTTTCCTCCACCATTGTGATGCAGGCCCCAGCATCTCTAATGGCAGGGGTCTCCTGACCATTTACAAGCACACTGTCCGCGTAGTATTCTTTTGTGTTATCTGGTATAGAGTTATACACATCTACATTTTGCTGTTCCCACAGACCCAGGGACACTAAAGAACCACTGGCAGCGACTCCAATGGGGTCTTCAGCCAATAGTTCAAAGTTTCCACTTGCCGTATATATTTCTCCCTCAGGGATGAACGCTAAGAATGCAGTGTGGACCACTGAAGGTTTACCCTTGCAAATGGGATCCCCTTTCACATGATCAGTTGACCCACAAGCATAACATTTTCCAAAAGTTTTGACAAATAAGAGCTTCTGCTGTCCTCCCTCTGGTTTGGCACCAGTGGTTTCACTAGATTGACCTGGTTTCCCAGAGGACTTACCCTTTTTATGTGTGTGGCCCTCTTTTGGATGGGAGGTTTTTGAATTCTCTTTGTCATCTTTCTTGTGCTGCTTGGCCTCATCCTTTTTATGAGGAATCCTTGTGAGCCCTGTTGGCAACCCACAAGTCAGCAGCTTTTGCAAGCTTCCTGGGATTCATCTCTTTTGAGTCAGCCAAGTGATGTCTCAGCTCAGGGAACAGGCATCAAAAATAGATTCCAACAAAAACAGATTTCTCATTCCTTCAAAAGAGTTCACTATGTAACCCTTAACCCAACCATCTACGTTCTTTAAGAATTCACACACCCAGGTAGCCCAAGGGATACCATCAGTCTCTTTGAGGGTCCTAAACCTCTTAAGGTACTGGGAAGGAGTGTTCCCAAATGTAGCTATCAAAGCTAGCTTCACATTTTCATACTCCAACCTTTCAAGTCCGCCCTCCCCTCCATTACAGCATTGGTTGCAACCTAGGGGAGCCTAGACAAAAGCCCAGTGAAACCCTCAATCCCAATGTTATATTCAAAAGCACCCAACCAATCCAAAATATCAAGTTTCACATCATACATAATCATTGCTTCTTTAGGCATGCAGGGTCTCTTTGGACTGGAACACCTAGAAGACTCTAGGATAGAAATATTTTCAAGAGACAATTTCTTTATTTCAAGAGCATGTTGCATTTTCATTTCCCTTAGTTTGATGTCCTGGTGTTTGGTTTCAGCTTGGATCTGTAATCTTTTGAACTCTAACCAAGTTTCATTTTTTTCAAGAGACGCAAATTCTGGACTCAGTGATGAACCTTGTGGGGTCTCTGTGGCAAAAGAAGGGTGAGGGCCTGTTGAGGTAAAGAGGGACTCTCTTCCTGAGACGACTCTGACTCTTCAACAATATTAGAGTTAGACTCTGAATTATCATCCTCATTATCATTTTTCACATTTCCTGGGTGAGGAGGCATGACAGGCCACTAGCCAGACTTTGATTATTCAACAATCTTGCAATCAGTTCATTTTTCTTTCCTTTAACAGGGAGAATCCTGACTTTACACATTTCTTTCAATCGATCTACTGTTAAAATGATCAGGGCTTCCTGCCTGACGTTATCTATAACTGGCATGTTACAATTGCCTTTCTAGTGGAGCTTAGCCTTGTGAAGGTTTTTAGTTAAACAAAAGTAAAGAAAATTCCTCGTGTAACAGCTCTCCAATATATCCTCACCGCCTGCCACCATTGTTAAGCAGAGCTTGTATGCAGTACCCTCTGGGGACACTACAAACAACTCTGACTACAGGTACAGGAAACCCAACCTTTGGTATAAGCTTGTACTACACGGTTTTGGTAGTGTGTTGAGCAGCCAGGCTTATCTCAAGAGGGGTCAATGTGAGCTGTAGTTGAGTTACACAGAGTTTTAAAGTTACACGTATTCAAATAAACACGCACACTCAAGGTTTCTTGAATAAACAATGATTAATTTATTTATCAGTAAGTTAGAATAAACCTTCTTCAGAAGGGAGCAATATGACAATACCACTCAAATACACTTCATAAAATACACACTCTTAATATCTCTAAATCAGTAGATACCCTTATGGGATGGCCCACAAACACTACCTTCACCCTCATGTGACTGCAATTGCTAGGGTGCTGGGGACATTAATATATCACTTTTGCATTTAGAATCATATATTCATAAGCCAAAGAAAAAGTTATTTAGAACATACAAGAGACCACAAATATTCTTAAGCAGGCAAATACTGTCAGATCCCCCAATAAGAGTCAAGGAGAGAGGCTAAGCCAAAGTCAATAGGTAAAAGTCTATATGAGTTGAAGTACTTCTTTGTAGGTAAGTAGAAAGTCTTTGACAGTGTTTTAGAAGTCTTTGAAGAAAAGAAGAATCAAATGTAGGGCCACAAGCTGATAAGACTTGTGAGTAGCAGAAGATGCAGGCAACTCTACAGTAAGAGGTAAGTTCTCTCAGACTTTACAGTACTTTTAGAATGAAGAAAATGCAGCAGATGAATTCTGTTCCTGTGCAGCCCTGCAGATCTCCCTCTTCCTGAGCCTCAGTCCTAGGGACAAGAGGGAGGACTTCTGGGGACTCATGCACTGCAATGGGACGGTCACTGCTTGCAACCGGCAATCTTCAATTCAGTGGCTGTTCAGTGTTTCAGCTCCTCGCGTCTTCCTCGAATAGCAACACCACAGTTCCTGGCTGTCGAGATGGACTTTCCTTGCTTCTGGGGTACCCCACACTGTTGAAGGGGCTCAGGCTCAATCAGTCCTGCTTCATGGAAGTCCGGAGGATCTTCCTGGAGCTCTACGCCAGCTTAAAAGCAACACACACAATCTGGTGTTCCTCTCCCTGGCTATATGGTTTCCAGCAGCAACTCTGTGGAAATTCAACCAGCTCTGAGATAGATGTCCAGGTGGCTTACTTTGGAGTTTATTGGTCCCACCAGCTCAAATGGAGAAGTCGTCCTTGCAGGGGCTTCTCTGTTGATATGAATTTTGAGTTTCAGCACAGCAGCAGAGCTTCACTGGGAAAACCAATGGTCCAGGAGTTGCAGCAGGCGTCCTCTTCAAGTTCTTCTTTGGTTCCTTCGTCCAGTGGTCGACTCTGCCTTCCAAGACAAAAGCCTTGCCTTTTATTTAGTTCTCTCCCGTTCATTCCAGCCTAGTTGTCAGTCACCCAGCAGGGTGGCTGTTCTTGCCAGACAGTCAGCCGGCCAATCACCACAGAGTGCATTTGGGTCCCCTAGCAGACTAAGCACAGGGAGTTTCGGGCACCTCCCTCACTTCCTGCCTACCCCAGACACCCTGGAGTCAGAGGCATAGCGAATAATGGGACCAAACCTGGTTTGGCACGCAGAGTAAGTATCAAGAAGGACCTTTCAACAAAGAAATGGCAAAAAAAGAAGACCAGGGCCCTTTTGACAAAAATGGCACCCTTGGGTGCTTTACTGCAGCTTCGAACGCAGCCCGTGGTAAATGCACACCACAGTAGTTAAAACGAAACCACTGCCACCAGTCATTCAGTGAGAAAAGGGTAACATGAAAATGTTACATGAGAAGCTAGACAAAGGGGATACCTGGTAACCCTTCCAGAACCCTATTGTAAGATAGTGTGTGCTGGGTCTATAAAGTTACAATGGTAAGTAAAGTCAATTTCACTTTACTGCTTTTGGAAACAGTAGTTTACCAAGAGAAGGTATTTAAACCTTTGGGAAATCTCAAAGATTTTCCTGTGCCACTGCACTGAAGGTTCTGTGTGACACAATGTAAAAGATGATGCCTATGGAGTTTGTCAGACTCCACAACCAAAAGAAACACAATGTACAAAAATCACATTAAAATACATGAGAGAGTGGGAAAAGGGGTCTCACTCTCTCCAGGTTTAAAAAATCAAGTCCTCAAAATCCAGCAAAGTTGCTGGGAGTCTCTAAGGTGGAGGGAATTAGCACATTTCTGAGAATTCTCCCTAACAGGAGGACATACTCAAGACTATTAAATCTCTAGAATCTAAATATATACAAACTAATTTTGCATCCATCTTTCTAAAAATCACTAAACTTAGAATGCAATATAATAATTTGGCCACTCAGTACTACTGCACCAATCCTCTAAAATATCTAAGTCTAAAATATATCACTATGCTAATAAATCCAGCAAATCTCTAGCGTTGCATCTTGAACTTAAAAAGGATAGAGCCAAGATTGTTGTTTATAAAGACCATAATGGTAATAAAGTCTTATCAGATAATGCAATCCTACAGGCATTCTACCAAAAATGATATACTTCTAAAGCTTCACCAAACAATACTTATGATGAAGATTTCCTTCAGCAGGTTCGCCATAACTCATATTTAAAAACAGATCTCTGTGTGTTAATTGCTCCCATTACCCTCGGATGAAATATATAAAGACATTTAAAGCCTCAAGAAAGGCAAAGCTCCTGGCCCAGATGGCTTTCCCATTGACTTATTTGCCCACTTTAATGATCTCCTAATCCTAAACTTAATTAACTATTCACTTCATTCATTGCCAGTGAGAATGCAGCAGGTACCTTTTCAGAAGCTATGTTAATTATATTCCCTAATGCTAATAAGGATCCTGAACTTGCCCACAATTACAGACCAATCTCCCTAATTAATACAGACTGCAACATTTTCGCTATGATCCTAGCAAATCGACTTTAACCCATTCTCCCTAATCTAATTAAAAGTGATCAGGCAGGGTACATTGAGGGGTGATTATCATGAGCTATTATTAGACTTTTTGTTGACATTTTGGATGTCATCCAGAAATCCACGTACCCATATGCGGCAAAAGCCCTTGACGCAGAACATGCAATTTAATAGGGTTGAGTGGAATAGCATGTTTAATGCTTTAAAATTGCACGGGATTGATGAGCCTTTCATATCCATGGTCAAAGTATTGTACTCTAATCCTAAAACAGCAGTTTTTATAAAGGGTCAAATGTTCTCTTTCTTTCCTCTATACAGAGGTACGCATCATGTGTGCCCCTTCTCTCCAGTTCTCTTTATACTTGCGCTGGAGCCTTTCCTAGAAGCATTATGACAAGAAGATAATATAACAGGTATACATTTTAGTAGTTTCCAGATTAAGGCTGCTGATATATATTATTGTTTCTGAATACATGTGACACATGTTTACAATATTTACTTAACATTATTGCACGATTTTCCCTAGCTTCAGGATATAAGCTCAATATTGATAAGTCAGAAATCCTACCACTCAGCTCGCACTGTACTAAACACCACACTCAACTCTTAAGTATGAAATGGTGCCCCACAGGAATCAATTATCTGGGAATTCACATATCGTCCTCCACCAAAGATATCATTAAACATAACACTGCATCTATTCTAGCTAGAGTTAGGATCTTACTTATTTTTGGTCCCCTCTTTTCTTATCATGGTGGGGTAGGCTTGAAACAGTTAAAATGATGATCTCCCCAATTGTACGTTATTGTTTATATATGCTCCAAATCCATTTACCCCCTCTTTCTTTAAATCACTGGATGCCTGTATTCTCAAATTTCTTTGGGGAAAAAAGAGAAGGAGAATGTTGCTATGTAAATTTAAAAGGTAATGAGCTAATGGTGGGGTGGGCCTCCGAGATCTAAAAAAATATCATATGGTATGTGTTTTATGACAAGTTCAACTGTGGTTTACTCCTACTAATTCGAATGTGCCGAACTGGCTCCTGTTAGAGAGAGCAATGGTTTCCCCCATACTCTGACTGATTGTTCCAATATCAAGAGAAACAATAAACTCTTTGCTAGCATTAATCTCTCCGATCTTACTCATTTATATCTATCACAAAAACATCCCAGTTCATTTCACAATACATTTGGGTGAACCGTTTAATAATAATTAACAATAGAACTATCTGTTGGAAGCCATGGCTCTCTTTGGGTATTAAATATGTTAAACAGCTGTTTACTCCACTCACCTTCAATGAGATTGTAATTCAATTCCATCTGCCGATGTGTTATATGCAACAATATTGGATTTGATCGATGCTATTATGGAAAATTACGATTTATTAATATGTAAAGCTACCGTCTCTCAGGTTGATAGAGCTCAACATATGTCAAGTTCAAATTTTACGGCCTCCATGTTTTATAAGATTTTTATATCAATGTCATCTAATGAAGATGCATGGAAATGCCTATTTGCATGGAAGCAAGACTGTTCCTTAACAGATATCCTATCAGTATGGGCCCCTGTATGGAAAAAAACATCTCCAAGACTATCACGTCAGCAAGCCTACTTCAAACTTTATTCTTCTCCCATCATAGAGCCTTTATTACTCCTTTAATTCTATTTAAAGGAAGAATCTTACAAAACGACAATTGTTGGAGTTGCCTCATACTCAAGGATCCTTTAAACACATTATTTTTGGATATGTCTATGCTAAAACATTTTATGAACATGTCTGGACATTTTATTATTGCATTTTAACATACAGCAAGATTTCTGCTTTAATTTTCTGTATCTTGGAACCTCATTTGTACAACCATTGCTAGATAAAAATATATTTCACTTGTTTGATCTCTTGATTGTTGTAGCAATTCAAGCTATAACATCTAATTTGAAAGATCTAAGGTGTCTACACTTTAAAATATGGTGGAACTCTGTATGTAATGTCCATAGAACGGAAAATTTGTATTCAACATCTCAATTTTTGCAGCTCAAATATGAATTGAAATGGCCGCCATTCTTAACATTTCTAGAAAGTACAACGTCTAGTTAATTGATAGGACTACACTTTCCTTAATTTGTTCATTTTAGTAAATAACTTACCCCTCCCTTCCTCTTGTTCATGTCTGTCCTGTCTGTCACCCGACAGACAAAGCTCATCAAACAGGTTATACTATAACTATTAGTTTATTATAAAACGCACCTTTGTGCATTAGACTACCTATGGTTTATACCACCATGTAAGGCTCTTGTGGTGTACAGCTTTATATTAGATACTTTATGTGTTATTTCACTTGTATATTTTAACTTGTTCCATTATATGAATTGGATGTCTTACATGCTTATTGAGCTCAATAAAATACTTAAACAAAAAAAAACAATAAAAAGAAATGCTGATATGTCTTCCACCCTGCATACTTGATTATACACTTAGTATCAAAATGTATTGCCCAGTGGTTTTTGCACTCATATTTCCCTGGGGTGATGTATTTCCACTGAATTGTTGTCCTTTATTCATGTGGAGTACATTAGTTGTATAAATTGTGCCTTTTACCTAATTGAAAGCCGTAGAATAAGAACCTATTCAAACACAATATGACATCAGCATACATGCAAATCAGTCCATTGGTGCACATTATACACTGGATAAAGCAGGGAGCAGTTGTGAACCCAGTTAATCAAATGTCTTTCATTAATTAGCAATTGCAAACCCATGTTGTCAATTTACTTTGCTTAATCAATAGCAACCTTATAACCTTATAAACATCCTGGGTGTCCAGTTATTAGTTACACACTGCAGCTTCATAAACAGAGTGGGCCAGATTCTTGAAAATTAGCGCAAACGAAAGGAGTGCAGATAATGTTCTCGTTTCATTTGGTCCGCTTTCAGAAATGCATAGGTCACCTTAATATCAAAGTTGTCCCCCTGCTCTCGAACCTCTGAGACTATCGCGCCTAGTGACTGTGGATGTGTGCTACTTGATGGCGTAGGTGAATTTGAGCCTGTGGCATTACATATACAAAGCTTGATTCATAGAGGTTTTTCTAATGGCGCAAATCCCATAGGAAAACACTCTGTGAATCAGACCCACAGTGGCCATGTGCCCCTGTCTCTGCAAAAGATCTCTGATTGACACGTTCTCTGTCAGTAATGACTCTGTGTCTTGGTTTAGCTTTGATTGTAGGCAGCTATCTCTGTCCATTGGCAGGAACACACTCGCCACGTTTGTGCAGACGGGAGCCCCTATGAATATCAATTCTTATGTTGGGAACAAATGGTATTTCTTGGCATTTATCATAAAACCCCATTCCTTCAGGCACTGACCGTTTCTCTCGGTGTGATTTGCTGCTTTCTGCTGGTGAGCCGTCCTGACTAACCAATTGTCTACATATGGGAACAAGACTATCTCTTCCAGGCGAATAAATGAGACCTGGGGTGACAAGATCTTCAAGAATACCTTGTGAGCCAATCTGAGACAGAAGGGCAGAACCCTTAATTGGTAATGCCCCATTTCCACTGCACATCTGAGAAACTTGCAGTGACTACACCCCATCGGTGTGTGGTAGTAGGCATCCCGATGGACAATGATGGGAACCAGTCACCTCTGGAAACAAATGGTAGTATCTTTTGTAAAGTCTCCATTTAGAGCAGGGCCCAATCCATAAACTGATTCAACACCTTCACGCCCAGCACCAGCCCGAACCTGGGCCCCAAAATATTATGGAATAAAATCCGTTCCTTGTGGGGCATTTATGAAATTGTCTTTTTAGTCAGTAATCGCCTCAAGCCATTCCCGTAGCATCCCTCTTGGCTTTGTTCCTCTGAGATGGGCTCATGATTGCCCGATACGGTAAGGGGATCCTGACATTTGATCTGGTACTCCCTGTACTGTTCTGTTGGCATCTGAGGATCACTTTTCCCAAATCTTGAAAAAGTGGTTACGTCTTCCGCCCACTGGCTTACCCGGGTTGTGCTGGAAACATTCTCTGCTCTTAAGGCTGGAACTGTTTCTTTCCCCTTGTCTTTTGCCCTGGCTGATCTGGTCTTATGTGAAGAGCTGCTCTTTCATTAGAATTTTTCAACTGATGTATGTGTTTTATACACTTTTTGAAGCCTTTCCTCCAAAAAAACATTCCATCTTCAAGTGGTGAATTCAAGGGCCATAGTTCTTTGTCATTCTTCTGTCTACTAATCCCTTATGTGAATGTGGCACCGCCCCAAGATTGAAGCTCACCATGGTCATTCCTCTTACACCATCCAATGATAAATCTGAAAGAAATTCTACTTCCTTCTACAAAATGGGCTGAATAGTGACACCATTGGATCCATTTTCGATTGTGTTGTTCAATGCCTTGAATCCTACCAGTGCCTTTACTGCCATGCCGGAGCCAGATGTGTTAGTTTTCAACATCTTGCCATTGATCACCTTCCCATTAGGCTGGATAGAATGCAATCCACTTCAACTGTCTCCAGTAGCCTTTATGTCTTTCCCCTTTCGGGGGTACAATTTTGACATAAATCGAGGCATGGACATTTCTTCATGCTCTTTCCACTATTTAAAAGTCATGCTCCTAAATGCCTGATATTAAAGGTAGCCCGGATTTCAGACAATTTTCGTATTGACACCTGTTTACATCCTTAGATGTCAGCAGGACATCCAGATTCATGGACACCGTGGTCTCAAACACCTGACTTAGGACATACCCCACCTCTTCCCCGTCCAGGTATTTTCCTCTTGGTCATTTTTCTCTTCTTATCTGGCTGTTGATGATGAAGTGAACAATCAAGAATAAGACAAAGAATCAGCTGATGGGGATTTTGACTAGGTTGAAGAGGATAACCTGGTCCTCATCCTACCCTTCCCCTTACTTTTCTCTTACATTGTTACCTTCACCAGCAGAATTATGTTTTTGAATTTTATTCTGCTTCTTCTTAGGTGGGGTCTTCAATATTTCAGATACCTTTGATGCTGTATCTGTCAGGGGACTTTACTTCACCTTCCTTGTAGCACTTATGCTGCCTATGATACTCGGACCTCTCCATCTTTTCCGAACGGCAACCTGGACATTGATATTGATTTTGATATTTTATTTCTATCGCGCTCGTAAACAAGTGTTTCAGAGCGCGAAATAGATTATGTATCTATTGTTGGCAACTGCATTCTTTTCATGCTAGTCGTTTTTGTGTCTACTCAGCTGGTGTTCCTGTAACCCCAATAAATGATGGCTGCTGCCCATATATAGCTGACATACAGCATCCCTGCCACAGAGCCTGGTGCTGCCAAGAAAATGTTCAGGCTGACAGTCCAGAACTACCCTTAGGAAAGACAATCTTCATGCTGGTAAGTCATCCATTAATTTAGCCTGACCCTGAACAGCCACACTCCACTGCTAGGCTCAGTCTTCCCCACCTTGCCACTCACCTGGTTCCTGTGTGCATGATGGCTCCCTATCCCAGGATCGTTGGCGACTGTGCTGTTCATAGCCCCTGCATACTTCTCATCTCCACCGGATCCATTCCACCCACAGGGGACCAAGAAGGTCTCCTACCACCAATCTCGCCCCACAAACTGTCTTGGAGAAGGATCTGCAATGTGGTGCTCTCCAAAAGTCTAGGAGTGGGAAATCTCTATGAAGACGCGGAGCAGCTTCTCTACTGCAGGTCTCGGCCTAAGGAAGAGAAAATTTTTTAACTAATGGATTATAGAATGGTAGGGGTATTATACAGTCACACACGTGACATGCGGGAGTTAACACTGTTGAAGGTGGGTTTCTTTATGGAGGATGTCTCAAGGGCAAGATCTGGAATGAGGAAGAGGAACATGGATGTTACATGTACTATGATCTAATAATGCCAGCTTTGTGTTTGGGAGACATTTTCATACTACACTGCATTTGACCTTGTGGTTTATCTTGTCATCCAATGTCATTATTGTACCATAACACACACTTACCCATTATGTATCTACATATGTATTTTCCCATCTACATTAGATGTAGAAAATCAACCTCGACACATTAATCAAAGGCCTAAACTATGACCTGAAGAAGTCTAGTAAAAATAGCCCATCGAATGGCTCATCCACCACAGAGGCTACCTTTACATTTCAGGTGAAAGGTTTTATTTCATGCCTTTTTTAACACAACGTATCTTTGCTGGCATTTGCCAAACATGCCGCAATGTTCCAACCACAAGACTGTCAGACTATACTACACTGATTAGCCCTAATAAGGGTAGGACCAGGTATATAGTTGTCTGCAGCCTAGAGAAATGTCTGTCTTGGATTGATTATGCTATGTGTAAAGTAGCACCGGCCTGTAAGACAAAGGTCATTTTCTTGCGCAGAAGACTTGCATTTGTCCTAATTTCCAATATATATATATATATATATATATATATATATATATATATATATATATATATATATATATATATATATATATATATATATTTAGTGAAACAACTTTGTTAAAGGGATGTTACACTAATAAAAACCTATTAAATTCATTGAAAAAGCTTTGTTAAAGGGACGTTATGGTTACAAGTAAAACCGAAAACCCCCAGAGATTTGCCAGTTATGGTAAGCTAAGCAACTATAACTCATGCCACCACCGTGCACTGCTGAGACTAAAACCCAGGACATCAAAGATGACATCTCAAATGACATTGATGACATCACTGATGACATCACATATGAAATTAATTTTGGTAAAAAGTCCCTACAAGGGGTTGAGTTTATAATGTTAGTAACAATATGTTGGAGCTGATTGGGAGACCTACTATAAACTACTTATTGTATTAAAGAATGTACTAATGTAAACAACACATTATATTGGAGTGTCATATTGGGTGTCATTATATTTGAGTCGGTCAACGAGACCATATCTCATCCGCTCTACGAACCCTCCACTGGCTCCCAGTCGGACGAAGGGCCACCTTCAAGACCCTAGGCATCACTCACCGAGCAGTGCACAAGACAGGCTCAATATATCTACAAGAAAAGATAAAACCATACCTCCCATTCTGCACCTTAAGATTAAGCGCTGCCCTCCTGTGTCCTGAGACTGTGTCCAAGGAGCATGAGAAACACTGACCTCCACCTTAATTTCAAGGCTGCCCACATATACATCTTCCTCTTTCCACCTGCCCCTCTGTCTCTGTGGTTGGTGCCCCTTCCCTCCCTTTCCTCCCCACATTACGTTTCCTCTCCTAAAAAAACAAAAAAGGCAGGAAAATACAGAATAAAAGAAATAAAATAAAACGGTTCCATTAGAAAGATAGAAGTGAAAAAGAACTAACAGGCCCCTTTGCAGCCTGCATAGTACACAGTCAGCCTGGTGGTCCTGGTAGTCCTCAGACACCAGGAAAAGTACAAGCATGGGGTGGGGGAATGAAAACACTTTAATTGATTTTCATGCAACAATGGTGGCTCTAGAAAGAACCTTTTTTTGTCTATTTAACTGTTATGCATGTTTTTGATTATTTCTATTTATGTACTAAACTAACAAAGATTCTACAAAACAATTATTTTTTGTAACTTTCACAGAAAGTGCTTCACATTTTTTGTCTATTTTTCGTTTTCATTTAATGCAACTTCTAAAGAAAACTTGAATCTATAGTGTATGTGTTTACAGAAACTGCTTCAATGCATTTTGAAAGTTTTCAAGAACAATCGGATTACCTACATCAGATAGGTGCATTCCATCTCTTCAAAAAATGTGGACAATATCAAATGTAATGTTTTCATTATGACAAGTTGTTATCCCAACATCCCGCAAAAAGGCACACACAACTTTGTTCACATTGCACCTTGCTTTCTCAATGTGTGGACAAAATTAATTCAAACACATCTACATTTGTCTCTGAGCCTTTCCAGAAAAAAATATTTTCGAATTTGGAAACAGTTCTATCAACTTCTCAAATGTAGCCTTCAATGAAAACTGTAATGATATTCCGGTAACATAGACCAAACTATTGCCTCCACCGTGAACTACAATGATGTCTAGGTGCTTCAAGAGAACCATATTCTCACAAAACGTGAGGAAGTCCACCCACTTCATTCCTCGAACTCCACACCATAAAACTTGAAATTCATCAAATCCAATATTTTCAAACAATCCACAGTTCACAGAATGCACCTTCAGCCAAATGATCCAAGAGTCTCCCATAGTCTCCCAGAATCCATACACTTTTCTTCCTCAAAGACATAGCCATAGCCTTCTTCAGTGCACTCACCAAAGAAAACTCCTACTACCGTCTCTTGCTGTACACCACACCCAGGAAACCTGATAGGCTGATCCTCCGATGTCCGCGGACATCCATGACTGTCTGCGGTCTCCTGAGTCCCCTTTCCATGCCAGGCAAGACCCAGTTGTGACCACATACACCCTAACACAGGCAAGCCCTTTTTCACCATCTACTTCCATGTTTGTAACACTCCCTGATTGGCTGCTTTGAAACAGTCACATATCTATATACCAATCACATCCAAAAACTGTACACCTAACCCTGTTATCTCAGTTCAACACTTCAGATGTACACCTGAACTGAGAGTACATATCTAGTGTTAATCACAGCCACCTGCATCAAAACCACTGTGAAATCCAAGATTTCTATTAGCAGATTCAACAACATCTGCATCTAAAAAGACATAGCACAGGTAGGCTTATATTTTTTTAAGTAGAGAGAGAGAGAGAAGAGAGAGAGAGAGAGAGAGAGAGAGAGAGAGAGTTAGAGAAAGAGAGAGAGGGTTCCTGATACTTTTTTTTAACCACTCTAGCAAATGCCATGTATTGAAGCATTCAGCACCTGCTCACATCAAGCAGCAAATACTTATAATACTGTGTGTTTAAAAATGTTTCTTTTTAGAAGCAGTTTGATGAAAGTTAAAACAAAATCATATGTGCATTTATAGCAGTACTGTGTGTAACTTTTTTAAAAAAGAATAAAATTCCGATGAAAAACATTTGAAGAACATTAAGTGGCACTAGGTGTCACGATCCATGCCCCTGGCCACCTCAGGTATAACAGATCCCTGGCAGCAGTGGGGTTAAAGCCTTTCACACTGGCCCCAAGGGCCTTAAAACTCCATCTGAAACATACATGAAGTCAGTTCTGGCGCCAGGCTCATTATCAGGAATAAAGCAATGCCCATTTTGGACCTTAATCCAACATGGAGGCCTATTACACAGCTCAGTTTTTTAGAACCAAGCCATGCGGTCTAGTGTTTTGGGTGTGGCTGGGCCTGGAACTACTTGGCCTGGAACTACTTTACCTGGGCTATTTAAACCACACCCAAACAGCAGAACACGCTTCGCGTTATTCTGCACTCCTGCAGCGTAACACTCACTGTGTCCATCTCCTGCTCATCTGCTTCTCCGGCGGCCTGATCCTGAAGCCCTAGATCTGGATTCCGTTAATAACCTGGAAGAACAAGAACAGCATTAGCTAGCAAGAACACTTACCTGTGAAGTAACCGGTCTTCAATCCATCCTGCGCTTTGCTTACCTCGCCCATCTCCGGAGTTCGCGGCAACCTGCAAAGGTAAAGAAACAAGGACAGCATCAATAACAATTCTTACCTGGGCAAGCAGCGAGTCCTGGCAGCACCCTGCGCTTCTCTTACCTCGCACATCTCTGGTTTTCACCGTAACCTGCAAGGGAGAAGGAACAAGGTCAGCATTAACAAAGCACTTACCTGAGCAAACAGCACTTCGATCGCTCATCACTCCGGAAACATCACCGCAACCTGTACAAAGAAGAGAAGAGAACACAGGTTAGCAATTAACACCATGAAACAGCGCAGCACTCCGCGCATCAATAACTCACCGATGTCTTTGCCATCGGCGCAGCAACTCCGAGATTGCAACCATCCCTGTGAAAACAAAAAGAGCCAATGTTAGGGAACAGCATAGTGGAGCAAGACGCCGCGAGGACAGAGAAAATGGAGGGAAAGAAAGAGACAGGATAAAGACGGAAAAGACATTATAACTCACCTGGAAGACAGCAAGCAGAGTCGGAGTCACAGCCGGTCTGGACCCGACATAAGGGCACATGGACCAGTGAAGCAACTAGGTCCACGGAACGCCTGCACCAACCACACGCCCCTGCACAGAGATGCAGGACGGAGAGTTCAATGCACAAAATGCTAAGGTGAGCAATAACCCCAAGGGAGGGGATTTTGGACAAGAGGGAGGTGGGAGTCCACCCATCACAGAACCAGTATCTTAACCCTCCATTCGCCTGTTATAGGCGCTACCCAATGTCTGGCACATAACCAAGCAGAGAGGGGTCCGGGATAGCACTTAGACCTCCATCCAGTATCGTGTGGCACCCCTGTGGATACCAGGTGATCGTAACACTAGGTGTGTGCAAGTTGAATATGTTGGCAGTACATGCATACCTGCCAACATGACCCATTGCAATCTGTAGGTGCTTATCAAGTCTTCATTTTTTTCTTTGCATTCTGTGACTTGCAATTCCACTTCTATCATTATACAACTCAGACTACAAGTCCCAGAAGGCAAAGAAAAAAACAGGACTGGACTAAGATTCGAATGTGTGACATTTATATCGAATGAAAACAACTAGTGCTATGCGTTTAAAAAAATTATTTTTAGGATCATTTTGTTGATTTTAAGTGCCACTTGGTATGTGGAAGTATAGTATGTTGGCAGTACATGCATACTTGCTAACATAGCCCATTCCAATCTCGAGGTGCGTATCCTGTCCTGGTTTTTTCTCTGAAATCTAGAACTTGTAGTCCAAGTTTTATGATTGGGAAATGGAACTACAAATCCCAGAATCCAAAAAAGAAAACTAGGACTACATAAGCACCTACAGATTGGAATCGATCATGTTGGCAAGTATGCATGTACTGCCAACATATTAAACTTACACACACTGAGTGCAACTTAAAAATGGTCTTCAATGTTTTTCATCTGCTTTTAATTTTTTTTTACAATAAAGTTTCACACAGAGCTCATACAAATGCACATATTTTTTTCTCAACTTTCATGAAAATGGTCCTAAAAAGAAACATTTTTGAACGGTCAGCATTTTACATTTTTAATTCAAAATAATGTCACACTTTCCAACCTCACTCATTACATCCCTTACACTGTCACCATTCTCCATCTGCTCACACAGATCTGTATACCACCAAAGTATCCACCATTGCAGTACAACTAGGCCACAGTTTCCCTATTCTTGAAAAACACTGCAACACAATACAAATACATTACACCACAAAGAGAACACTTCTTTCATTAAAATTAGCGGCACAAAAATAACCTAGATATACACCCTTTCTTCACACCCATGTTTGCCCTGTTCCTTCTAAGGTACGAAACACAACTACTTATACTCCAATTCTTCTAACAACATAGTTAACACACTTTAGTACACCACCCATTACACAACTTCATTGACTCTTTTCCCAATATCTCCTCCTACCTTCATAAATAACAATCTTGCTTAATAACAGTACTTCAGCATTACTAAATATGCCCACTAACTTTCTTTTACAATTGCAGGAAAGAAGAGGATTGCTGAAAACAGCTACCAAAAAAAAAACACCCTTCACAGCCTACAAAGTAAGAACATTAAGGTACTATGTAACAATAACTTCCACTTTATATTGGCGTAGAGTGTTCTTTTAGAATCAACATTAGTTTCACTCTTACTCATTATATTGCACCATTCACTCTTTTTATTCCCATCTAGGCACCACCATTATAACACCAACTGTGTTCCTTTAAAAACATCATAATGTTCTTACATATTCAATCACAATACCACTCCCTACCTTACTAACCCAAGCCCATCACACTTCTCGTGACTACAACCACACCTATTATCCCAATTCACAATCAAACTGCATTCTATTCATCTTTACAATCACACTCACACACCAATGCACAATACATGCATATACATTCAACAACTTTCAAACCCAAACTTTCTATTTTCCCAAAAGACACAACAAAATGCCTACTAAAAAGCAACTCCATAGAAAAGAAAGAAAATATAGAGCAGATAAGAATAAAAGCAAGCCATATAGTCATCCACCTCTAAAACAATTTATAGAAAACATTAAAGTAAAAGAGCTAGTAACCTTATTCAAAAAAACGAAACCAGCCACCACTAAAAAAGGTGAGACCCCTCTTGTAAAAAATAAAAGTAAAGCAAGATGTCCAAACAAAAGCAGACCTACTAATGAACCTAAAACTGTATCTACCAATGTTAACATAGCCACTGTAAAAAAAAAATTAATTTTACAAAAAATGCTCCACGGTAGAATTTTTGACAATCTTATAAAAATGACTGAAAAGTCACAATCTACCCCTAAAAACTACCGCACGAGACTAATCCTCAAATCTCTAATTGAGAGCGCATTTCAACTAAAGAGTACATTGTTTATATTGATTTTAAACAGAATGAAACCATTAACTAAATTAATCAATAAATTACAAAAATACTTCTAAACATGCGCAATGTCAATACAGATAGCTTGTCAAGCTTCTGTGAAGGTGAATGGGTTCACACAAGCAGGACAGAACCACATTTCAATCAAGAGGCTTATAAACAAGAAAGAACAAATTGCCATAGACAGTAATGGCTGAGGGTTTGAAATGGTAGGAGACACCATTATGACTAATGAAACCCTTGTAGAAAAAGCATTCCCAACAAACCAAATGTTCCTTTCGCCCAAACAAACCGTCCAGTGCACAAATGGACAAGCAGCTCAATGTGTAACATACGCCAACAATGCTTTAAATATTTATGACAATTCCTCAAACTCTATGTGAAACTAGAAGTCAAAAGTAAAATGAAAGCTTTACAAACCATGGACTCTTGTCCAGTGCGCAGCCACACTGAACTTCAAGGACATTCATAAGCCTGCATTTTATGAACTGCTTGCAAAAGCACCTTCCACTGCATCAAAATGTTAGCAACACACCGTTTCACTATATGGAATCTTGTGCATAGACTATACTATGTAAAAAGTCTTGCTATAGAACTGCAACATTTAAATAACATTCTCCTACATGGAACAGCCAAAGAACTCCTTCGAGAAAAAGAGCACATCGAAAGCGAAAACTTTGGAACTGAAGTTGCCTTAGAAAATGTAGTAACTTCAGAAAACATTATTGAAAACCTCACAAACACCAATCTCCTAACAAACACACACAAAAAAGATATAGCTAAGTATCACAACACATCTGCTGAAATACCAGGCCAAGTATGTGTCTGTTGTCGCAAAACATTTTATAAAAAAGAACACAACAATAGTATATATGGCCTATAAAATAGAGGACAATGATGAATCCCAATGATTCCAAATAGCTTTATATCTAAGCAGAAAATAAATAAAAAATAACTGCCCCCTCAACAGTTTGCATGTACTGCAAAACAAAGCTTGACAATATCCAAATGCCATCATGTGCTATCATTATTGACTTAACTTTTATGAGAGCATTATAATCCAAAAGGAACACCCATTTCAAGCAAGAATATGTCTTCAATTGAAAATAGCCAAATTGCCTCCATCTGAGTTACTAAAGGGCATGCATGGCAAAGTAGTATATTTGCCATTAGATCTTAAGGAAAATGTGAAAAACTGTAGGAGTACAATGGCCAATAGATGAATCAATGATTGTACTAGTTAATGGTGTACCAACAAAAGCCACAAGAATTTGGCAACAACTAGTCGATTTAAATAAAGTTAGACAAGCCCTACAATATCTGATAAAAAAAAGAATGAATTCTATAAAGATATAAACATGGAGGAAAACTTGAAAGAAACCACCCAAATAATTCAAGGTTCACCAGCAAGTGGTCAATTTGAACATGTAGATCCTGTTACTGCAGCCAACATTTTAGACCAGTATAAAATTCACCCACTACACTTCAAAGACACCATTGAAGATGCATTAGAAACATATAAAATGTGTCAAGCCAAAGGATCCCCAAAGAGCATATGGGGGAAAAGTGTGGAAGCGCATTCTTTTCCTATACTTTTTCCTACATAAAAAGGGGGAAGATAAGGTCCACACAAATTAGTGCATCAGAATATCACTCTTTACAAATGTTTTCTGAAGACCCGAGATTCAGAAAAAATGTAGAATACATTTTCCACCCCCTGTTCAAAAGTGAACTAGCACCTCTATGTTATGGAGTTGCACACACATTAAAAAAAAACACTGCTTCAAAAAATAAAATAAAAAGATTAATTTGTGCAGTTTTGCAGTCAAGTATCACAAATCTCTTGGCAAACATGCGTCGTGCAAAAGAATTCTGTTTCAGACGTCACGCTGATGTACCTTGTATGCTAAGGAACCTAAGCCATGGTTTGTTACTTTAAGATGTGCAGAGTACGCATTGGATTACTTCCACAACTTCTTATGCACTGCAAACCAACATAAAAACAGAATAGATATAAAAACACCCGGAGAACTCTGTGCTCTTGACCCCGTCAATGTATCCTGGTACTTTCACCATCACTTTATTGCCATGCTTCACACGATCTGCAATACAATTACCCCTCTGCTCGGAGAAGTGCAACACTTCTTTTGTAAAAAAGAATATCAATCCAGAGGAGCACCACACATCCACATGATTTTGTGGATAAAAGATGCTTCCAAATTTGCACATGACCATGATGCTATTGTTTTACAGTTTATTTAAAAACACATTACCTGCAACATCACTTTAGAAACCACAGATAGTGACCTATGCACACAGATCATATGCATCCAAAATCATAATTGTGGCAAATACTGCTGACACAGATATAAAACAAAGGTAAATAATATACCAAATGTTGCTTTGGCTTCCCTAGACCAGTTTTCAAAAAAGGACAAGTAAATAGCTTGATGTCTATTGATGTCTATTGATCCTACCAATAGATAGAAACAATAGCAACAAATGATCCCAACAGCCATGCCATTTAAAAAAATAAAATAAATGACACATACTATCCAAACAGAAGTATTGCTTTGGAAAACATGTGCCTGTATGACATGGCCCAAACCTACTCCTACAAAAACAATGTCACAACAGATGAGACTGCTGGCAAATATGCAGTCTGAACTTGTGAAAGAAGCCTAATTAATCATACAAAGTTATAATTTAAATCTCTGACACATAGAGAACTTTATTACATGGCCCTGCTGTAACTTTTTAAACCTTGGAGAAAAGAAGACACATTATTAGGTAACTATGACTCATTTGAAGTTGCATTCAAAGCAAATGAAAGCAGTATCACCAATATCAATTTCAAACAATACAAAGAGATGTTGGACAATGAAAGCCAACAAGAACAATAAATGGAAGTTTAACTAGATAAAGACACTCCTGATGGCAGTCAACCTTCCCTTACAAGAAGCCAAGAACCACTTGGAGAACCAATCATTCTAAATGAAGCAGAAAAGCAGAAATATCCATGATTGAGGTAGAAAATACCATGTATCAATCTAAACAATCTGAATAAGGCTGTCAGTGCTGAAATCACAGCTAAACGATGAACAACTCACCATTTATTTGGAAGTCACTGAAGAAAGTGAAAATGATTTTAAACATGAAAGTAAAACTTTTTTTTTAAACAATTTTTATTGATTTTTATAACAAACAAAGCATAACCATCACACCCAACATTTTCGATAGGAAGCTTCTCAGCATACATTGCGTAGTATTTATTGCTGTCTTCCACCCTTCCCCCTCTTCAACTCGAGCTTCCACCTCAGTTCTTAGGACATCCCTACTCCTAGGGTTCATCCCTTCTACCATTTTCGGACGTGTCAGATTCACTGGAATCAGCATGGGAGGATCCCAACAACATAGCTACCATTTGTCTCCATACCATCAGGGGTCCCAGTTCATTATCCTCCCCTCTGCTGGCTGCCTCATACCATACTACTGTCTCGGCATCTGCCCATTTGAGGAGATCGTTCCACCATACCTCTAATCTGGGTCTACGGCTTGCTTTCCAGTTTATGGCTATTCTCCTTTTGGCCAGAATGTAGGCCAAGTCCTTGACTTAGGACACGTGTTTCAGGTTGCGTGGCCTGGTAAATCCCCCCAGCATGCATGCCCACACAGATTACACATCTAGCTTGATTCCCTTTTCATATAGTCGTAACTTAATTTCCTCCCAAAGTTTTCCCACCTCCGGGCACGCCCAGAACATATGGATCATCCCGGCATCCACCTCCCCACACTTTGAGCATTTTTGTACATTTGTACTCCCAAATCTGGCAATCTTTCGGGGGTCATATATGCCCTATGGGTGACATATAGCTGAATCTGCTGCAGCCTCGCATTCCTAGACACCTTTTTATGATATCTCTGGGCTCTTTCCCAATGCCCGTCTTGCATAGGTGCTCCTGCTTCCTCTTCCCAGTTCCATCTCAAGTGGAGCAACTCCTTACCTACTCTAGACATCACCAGTTCGTAAATCCGGGATATTTTGTGTCTCCCCCCCCCTCCGAGATATCATACATTGTCTCTATGGCAGTATCAGGTTGTTCTGCTAGTGCTAATTTGGACCACGTTTCCTTCACCTGTTTGACTATTCTGGTATATGTGATGTATTGCCCCATGTGTATTCCAGTTTCGCTCACTAACGTTTGGAAGTCCAGTGTCTCCCCCTCTTGCCATACATCTCCCAGGGTCGCTAGGTCTACTGGCTCCCAGTGTTTACGGATCCCTTTCCTCCCTGCTCATCCACCCTGAATGGCACCACCAGTGGCGCCTGCAGGGAGCATGGGGTCGTGTTTCCCATAGTTCGACATGCTTTGTGCCATGTCTTCCAGCCCAGTACCAGCAATCTCGATTGCCCATGCATCTCTGGTTTGGGTAGCCATATCAATTATTTTAGGAAATGCGGGTCGCATTCACCCCATGGCAATCTAGATTCTGCTGTCTCTTCTTCCAATAGCCACCTTGCGACATATTGTAACTGAGCTGCCATGTGGAATATCTCAAAGTTCGGTAGGTTTATACCCCCTCTGTCATATGTATTTTGTAATTTCCAAAGGGCCACCCTGTTTCTAGAGTTGTGCCACAGGAAACCTCCGCATAGACTCTGAAGTTTAATAAAAAAGCATTTCGGCAGCATGTATGGGATATTTGCAAAAAATTTACCATCTTAAGCATCTTAAGCAAGGCTGCTCTCCCCACCATGGCAAGGGAGAGCTTGGCCCAGAACCTCATGCTGTTCTTGATACCTTTTACTGCCCTATCCGTATTGTATTTATACTCGTCTGCAACTGTGTGATATATGTTAATTCCCAAGTATCTGAACGTTCTGGTCTGCCAGGTTATCTGCAAGATAGGTAAGTTCTCCTGTGGGACTCCTCTGTACCTTCCCGAGGGGAACATGCACGATTTGTTGGGGTTCACCGCTATATCCAAGAGTGTCACGTTGTCACGATTCGCTCCCTTAGCTCCTGTTCCCACCACTTGGGGGCATGATTTGGGGTTTATTCCCTACTGGACTTTCCTTATGAACCTTATGCTACAGTGCTGTGATGAATTGGGAGCGCTAAATCCTTATTTTCCAAACTACTTCCCTTCCGGATCCATTCCAGGTTTTTGGCAGCCAGTACGCTGCTTTAATCAAATGACTATGCTTCCCAGAATGCCTGGCCCACAGCTCTATCTCCACCCTTGCAGGACAAGGCTGGGTAGAGGATAGGCAACACCTGTGGCTGCAGGTGCAGCAACATCACACCTGCGGCGTGTGCTTGTTAAGCAGGTTTAAAAGCCTCAGTTTGCTTCAGTCCAGCGCTGGTCATTGATGCAGTGTTCCTGTTTGTGACTAGGCCCTTGTTCCTGGTTCTTAGCCTTGTGCCTAGTTCCAAGTTTCTATTCCTTTTCCCTTATCCTTGGATTTCGAATGTATGTGCTTAATTGATTTCTGCCTCCCAAATTCCCTTTCAGGCGTTCCTCTGTTGCAGGCAGCATTTCTCAGTGCTTTCTCTTTTGGTGTAGCCCAGTTTGCCTGTGTTCTATATTTCTTTGACTTTGTCCTTTGCTGTTGTAAACCTTGATGCTTTACTCTTTCATCTTTATAGATTAGCTTCCTGCCTTTTTCCTTGCATGGGTGGGGAAGTTTGCCCTTGTAATTTCGTTTTCCCTGCTCCTGTTCCTTTATTTTCTCTTGGAATCTATTCCAAGTTTTCCCTTGCACTTCTGCATATATTTCCCATTGATTATTAGGTTTGGTGTGCGGTTGTAGCTAGCTCCTGTGTGAATGCCTATGTTTTCCTCACTATTCTGTAATCACTATTCCTACTTGCCCCTTGTCTTGAGTCTTATGTATTTAGTTATTCCGATTATTTAACCTCCTCAGACCACACTTTCCCACTGCAATGGAGAAATCATACTATAAATGCCCTAGCTAAAGCGGATATCTCAATTGATCTTTTGGTAACAAATCCAAATCGAGCCAAAGCTAAATTTCTTCAAATGGACTGGGTGACAACTCAGGAGAAATGTCTTAAACTCAAAGATTTTGATAGACTCCTTTTCGGTCATAAACACTTTCGATCAATGGCTGACTATTTGATGAAATGTCCATCTCCACAATTAAGATCAAAAATTTTAAGATTCCGCTTTAACCTATGGCCGGTCAATGAAATATTACTAAGATGAGGTATGATTAAAAAAGAATCGGGGTTTTGTCGATTTTGCAATGATATTACCACTACAGAAACATCACAACACATAATCATGAAATGTAAAGCCTTTGACCTCCATCGTGCCAAACTAGCCAAATGTGTGAATCTGAATTATCATACTCGCTCAGATGGTGAAATTTGGGCGGTAATCTTTAACTCTCCAAAGATATCCGTGAGAATAACAACTATTGCAATTTTAGATGCAGCGTTCCCAGAAGAGCAAAAAGGTCATATCAGCTACTAATGGAAATAATCCTTTGTCAACAATAATGTACAATGCGCCTGTGCAATTGTGTTTGAAATTTCTTTATTGTCTTGGATATGCATATAAAAAAACATATTAATAACAATTATGATACATGTGCACTTTACAATTCTGTATTTTTTCTGAGATTCCAAATTCTGGGTATTTACTTTCCTCTCTTTTTAATGATGCACTAAATATTTATTGCCAAAAACTGATTGTTATTCTCTGATTTTTAATATGCTACTATTCTGTGTTTCTGTTTGTATAGAAAAAATAATATTTGTAAAGTTGTTGTTTCAACTAAAGCAAATAAATAAAAAATTAAAAAAACAAAATTTAGTTATTCTTCCATTGCTGTTACAGCCTTTCGGGGTCCTTGTTTGATCAACAGGGTTCGTGGGCTTGCTGACATTCAAGTGGTATTTCTCGTCCTTGTGAGTACTGGTTTTAAGTTTCCTTATTCAATACCATCAAGTGTGTTAGATCACAGATCCTGTCGTTGCTTGCCCTCTATGTGGGCTTAGCGCTGTCAGTACCTGTAATATCAATTGTGGGTAAGGAGCTTGCCGACTTTCCTTGCAGTCATAAGGAGCATCTAAGTGCTTACCCCACATCCCTTTTCATATATTTGTATTGTTGTCACACTCTGGGTTTTAGTATACATGAGTCTTGGTTCCGGTGTGTATGTTGTTTGACTCAGAGCTATTCACTGTGTGATTTTGTGCACATTTCCCTTGCCATATTCACTGCCTTTGTCCTTACCTGACATGCGTAGTGCTCCATCACCTCCAAGATGTATTGCAAGTTTTCCTCTGGGTACCGCAGATATAGCAGCATATCACCCGCATACAATGATATCAAGTGCGGTCCCCCTTTGGTGTAAACCCCTATTTCTTCATACTGCTGTCTTAGATAGATTGCTAGTGGTTCTAGTGCAAGGATGTACAGCATCGGCGACCATGGGCAGCCCTGTCTCATGCCTCTACTAAATTGCCATTTATCTGAAATGATTACTCCCGTTTTGACCCTGCTTGTTGGGGAGCTATACACCAGTTTCACCCACTGCAGGTACCCCGGTCCCATCCGATATTCTTTCAGAGCCATCATCAATCAAGGCCACCTTACTGAGTCGAATGCTTTCACCGAGTCTAGCAAGACTATTGCTATTTCACTCGGGTCGCCCTCCCCCGTTCCATGATGTGGTGGAGCCTCCTGTGGTTATCGGATATGCTTCTACCTGGGACATATCCAGTTTGGTTGGGGTGTTTAAGTCTATTCGCCAGCACCGCCATGAGAATTTTGCTGTCCTGGTTTAGCATAGATAGTGGTCTGTATGACCCACAGTCTGTGCTTGGCTTATCGTGTTTGAGAAGTGGAATGATTACTGCCTCCCTTAGGCATTCCGGCGATTTCCCTTTCTAAAAGGCCTCGCTTAGCATCACCAATAGCGGGGGGAGCACTTCTTGTCTATACGTTTTATAGAATTCACTAGGGAGCCCGTCTGTCCCTGGGGCTTTGCTCTTGGGCAGATGTATTACCACTGACTCTAATTCCTCTTTTGTGATTGGGCATCCAGGTTCTCCCTATCTTCCTCATTCAGTTTAGGTAATCCTATATCCACCAGCGTCTCCTGAGTCTCCAGCTCCGCAGTCTCCTCTGCATCTTCATAGAGGCATTTGCAGAATCTAAGGAATCCCTCGTTCACACTCTCCTGGGTGTTCCAGACTTGGCCCGCTTCTCCCGTTATCTCCTAATTGCTGATCTTGTATAGCCATGTGAGCAGCCTCACCGGTTTGTCTGCCCCTGAGTGTTGCCTTTCGATGTGTTTTTAGTTCAGATTGCATAGCCTCTCCCAGAGCCCACCACAAGCCTGTTGTAATTGGCTCTCCTGTTCAGCGTCTTCCTGTGAGGTGCCCCATCTTTTCATAATTACTTCTAGTCTCCTGTAACTCTCGCACCACACCCCCTAGGAGCCCTTTAGATTTGGATATGGCCGCCCCCCTTATTACCACCTTAAAGGACTCCCGTAGGGTACCCTCTGACTCCACACTTCCAATGTTATTTTCAAAGTACCCAATTATCTCCTCCCTTGTGTCCTCTCGGAATGCATTGTCCTTCAATGCTTCAGCCCTGAGCCTCCATGTCAGGATTCTGGCTCCGGGGGGCTGATGTCGCCACACCAGGACCAGGGGGGAATGGTCCGACAGTATTCACGCCTAATATTCTGAACCCGTAATTTCCCCAACTAGTTCCGGAGTGGCGAACATATAATCCATTCTCGTGTACAGGCTTTGTGGGGCAGCATAGTGTGAGTAGTGGCTATCACTTGGGTGTTGTTGTCTCCATATGTCTTCCAGCCTAAAGTCTCCCAGTAGGGCTTGTAATGTTTTTGCTGTGGGGGTAGACTTTTCTAGTTTTGTGTCTGATCTATCCATTTTGGGGTTCAGCGTGCAATGGAAGTCCCCTCCCCATATAACCGTGCCTCCTATGCAAGGACTGATTTTACTGTACAGTGTCTTGAAATAGGCCACTGTATCTTGGTTAGGGGCATATGTATTTATAATGCACAGTTCTCTGTTCTCTAACAGTCCCTGCATCACTAGCATCCTCCCATCCGGCTCCACTGTGGCCTTCAGCATCTGGAAGGGCACATGCGGTGCCACCCATACGATTACTCCTCTGGCGTATGCCGAGTACGTTGCTCCTATGGGGATCCCTCTCCACTTTTTCTTTACCACCTCTTGTTTTTCTCTGGTGAGGTGGGTCTCCTGTAATAAGGCTATGTCTACTTTTTGTCTTCTCAGGTACATCATTACCTTATTTCTCTTCAGGTAGTTGTTGAGTCCCCTGACGTTCCAGGTTACTATTCTAAGGTCTCCCATTATCATCCTTGTCCCGTCCCTTCTCTAGTAGCACGTGGTTGTCAGCTCGTTCCCATTGAATCCCCACAACAAACACCCCAAATCCCCTCCCACCCCCCCCTTTCCTTCCTGCCCTCCTCCCAACTTCCCCAACAAGTACCCAGCTCCATCCCTGGATCTCAGTCGTCCCCACATTTAGCCCTTTCCTCCGGTGCACACCGATACTCAGGGCCCAGTAGGGTTGGACTATCCTACTGACGTTCTATCTACTATTCTAAGCTATGGGGTAACAATACGCTCCTACTGTTGTCCTGCATTAGTTCCCATCCCCGCCATATCCCTCCTCTGAGGGGTTTATAGTACAGTGTGTATCACAACTCACGTGTGGCCTCACTATGTTAGTCTTTCTTAATATGCTATGGCAAGGAAGGGCCTATTTATCACAGCACAGCGTTAAGTGTCTCAGCAACCTCTAATTTCCACTCATCTGTTTGTTCAGTGTCTGTTCATCCGCATCTGCTGGGCAGTTCTGCAGGTCCATCCACACCGCCGCCTTCTCAGGGGTGTCAAAAACTATGTCTTGCCTTCCTGGATCACTTTCAGCTTCGCTGGGTACAGTAGCATGTATTTGTACCTGGCATCTCGCAGTCGCCTGTTCACGGACACGTATCCAAACCGCTGCCTCTGTACCAAGAAAGTGTAGTCTGGGTAAGCTGTGATGGTTGCGGACCCTCTGGTAATCGTCCCTCCTTTCCGGCTTTCCGGAAGTGGTCCAATATTCTTTCACGATCTTTATCATTCGGATCTTAGCAATGAGTGGTCTGGGAGGGGCTCCCGGTTTCGACCTCCTGGTCAGGGCCCTCTGCACTCTCTCCACTGCGAAACCCTGGGAGAGCACGCCTGCCCCAATCTCCTGCAAGAGCATGGTTTCCACATAGTCTGTCGGGTCCGAGCCCTCAGTCCCCTCAGGGAGACAAGCAATGCGGATATTGTTCCTGCTGGCCCGTCCTGCCTCCTCCACCCTGGCCTCCAGGTTATGTACTTGTTGTCGGAATGTTGCCACTTCTCTGGCGTTGCCAGCACTGGTATTTGTGTTGGCTGCTGTGATTTTCTCCAGTTTCCCAGTGCGTTCTGATAGCTTTCTTACGTTTTGCCGCAGGAAATTCACATCTATGCAGACAGCGTCTATTTTTTGTTACAATGAGGTTCTCAGTTCGGCTATGGCTGTGTCCATCCTACTTGCCCAGGATGTCTTCAACTTGGCTGTGGCATCCAGGATCCAGTGATCGTCTCGCACTGGGGTCCGTTCCAGGGGTGCTTTGTGTTTCTTGGCTCTAGCTCCATCCGGCCCGGAGGGGGCCTTGGCAAACTCTTCCATTGTAGGCTGATTGCTCTTGGCTTTACCGGCCTTAGCCACCATGCTTCCCCTTGGTTTGCTCTGGTCCTGCTCGGTGATGCCGTGTGATGTGTGAGTTGTGGCCAGCCTGTTGGCGTGTCCTTTTTTGCTGCAGCCTGAACCATGGCAGACGTGCCCGTTTCCGGTCTCACCTGAGACCCTGCAAGTCTTGTGCAATCTTGGCCCGTGTCCACAGCAGTCCCCAGAACCTGTTCCTCTTCTGGCCAATTGCCTCCTCCACTTTCCCACAGTGCAGTTAGGGCTATGCTTAATGGGTCCACTTGCTCCTGTGAGGGAGATCACTTATGTCTCCGTATCCAGGCCGGGTTTTGCCTTTCTTTCTGGCGAGGGGTACCTCTCGCCGCTGGGGGTATCTGCACCCTTTATTGTCCAGGGGACTGCTGGGTCCAATTGCTGCTAATAGTGTCGTGGTCTTGTGCCCTTTTTTACCGCCTGGGCAGTTGCCCTGCACAGGGCTGCGTAATGGCTATTGTAATGTCCCAGTGAGCCCACCTTGTTTCAGTGTCTTGTCTGCACTACCTTCCCGACATTGCCCCAGCTTAACTCCATCATATCAGGCCATCCATGCCTTCCTTCGGTCCAAGCCTGCTCTTTTCCTGTGTCACCCACGCCTGGGCAACAAAGTGTCTATGGCTGCGAACTGCGTTTGGGGCTCTTGATACTTTGTTGCGCGTCGCTGTAGCTCATGTCAGTTACCGGGCTCGAGGCTGCTGCACGTCTCATCACCCGACCGCAGTCCAGCCCAGGGCCGTCACACGCTGCATTCATCTCCGGTCTCTCGTGTACATTCACCCCGTCCCTGCCACGGATCATGCAGCGCATCAACAATATTGAGGCGTTCCAATCGTTCAGTACAAGCTGTTTTCAGGCCCCAATGTTTGTTATGAGTCTGGCGCTGTGTTTTGGTGACCGACAGCGCACCTGTCCCAAGCTTCGTCTTCGCTAAATTGTGCCATCAACTGTTCGAATGATTCTTGCCCGGCGCTCCTCTTTGTTCTTTAAGCATCGGCCATTTTCTTGCTTGCCGTGATCAGATCCTCCAGCCTGCCCATACTTACAATACTGTTTCTGCCTCCAGTTGCTCCACCTCAACATCCCTCCTCCTGCCAGGAGTCTTCCGCTGCACGATCCTCTAATATGGGGCCGAGTGCTTTAGTCTCCATGCGGTTCTTTCCAGGATCATATTCGGATCGGCAGGAGCTGCAGCAGGCACACGTCCGCTTACATGGCGTTCAAGCCACGCCGCCTCAACATGAAACTAAAACTTGTAGCTGTAAACATTATAAACCTCTGCTCTTGTATGTAAGTGGTGTAGCTGGTTCTGGTAAAACATTCTTAATTAAAATAATCAGCACATTTCTACAAAACCTAACAAACAGCAACCTTTTGGCTGTTGTACCAGCTCCCAGAGGTTTAGCTGCATCCAACATAGAAGGTGTAACTGTACACCGACCCTGCTCCTCCCAGTAGAACAACAAAACAAATGAGAATGCTTCAAAATATCAGCAGAAGCTATTACTGAAGTTACACAGAATTCTGAAACAAGTGAAAGTGCTCCTCATACATGAAGTAGGCATGGTTTCCAACCTCATGTTGACATTAATTCACCTCAGAATGCAAGAAGTCCTAAAAAACAACTACGAAGAACTGTTTGGAGGAAAACATGTTATTGTTTTCGGAGACCTCCTACAGTTAACACCAGTAAAAGGTCAACTTATTTACAAAATATTAGGGCACAAACAATGCTGTAACACATGCAGCAGCATTGGAAATGTAAATCTCTGGTAACATTTTCACTACAAAGAACTAACTCAAAAAATGTGTCAGTCTGCATACCTCACGTATGCTAACATTTTACAAAGCATTAGAATTGGTCTGCTTACTAAAGATGCAAAATCCATTTTACATAGTAGACTAATCCATGAGCTATATGGGTGGAACACATCTGCTCCTGATGTCATGGAACAATTAACACAACAAAATATAAAATGCGTGTCATTAATGTTACCATCGATGTTAAAGGATTTGAAGGCGTCGTAAAGTTTGGATAGCCAGAGTTGTGATCCTATGAGGAGCAACTCAGTCTTTTCGTCATTCAAGCACAGACTGTGATGAGCCATCCATGCCTGGATAGTTAGATGGATGGCTTTGAGGGTGGCAGTGTAGGTGGCATGGTTGCCGGTGATAGGGATGAGGATGTGGGTGTCGTCTGCATAATAAGTGTAGGTGACACCCAAATCGTCAAGGCAGACAAATAGGGGTTTAGTAAACATATTATATAATGTTGGAGAGACGGAAGAACCTTGAGGTACTCCACATGAGACAATGGTGGGTGGTGCTTCAGCCTTGGGGGAGAAGCCTCACATTGTTCTGCTGTTAGGAATGATTTATCCATTGAGTGGCGTTCGGGGAGAAATGTGCTGCTGAGGCCAGGTGTTTGCAAAGGATATTATGGTCAACGAGATCAAAAGCAGCCGAGAGGTCGAGGAGGACAAATAAGGCTAGTTTCCCTTTGTCTTTTAGTTCATCCATTTGGATTTTTAGGTACAAGAGTGCTGTTTCAATCCCATGTCTCGGCGGAATCCAGACTGTCGTAACCCGAGGAGGTTATTGGCTTTAAAGTTGTTCTATATTTGAAGGTATGCTAGCCTGTCAAGTATTTTCAGTAGGAAGGGCACTTTTGTGATTGGGCTTTAGTTGGTGGGTATGTTTGGGTCAAGCGTAGGTTTTTTAGTAGAGGTAGCATCGTATTGATTGACATTGGCAGCCCAGTCTTTAAAGAAGGTATGAGTTATGTAGAACTTTCACATCTCTGTACACTCAATGGTCTATATCTAGTTAACTTTGATGCAAAGTCAACGCTGACATTCCGTGCCCTTTAGAATACAACAGACTGCATGCAATGTACACCGCCCATCTAGATATGTACCCTGTACCTCAAAAAATAAAACTTTTACAAAGAAAACTAATACAAACAGAGACTATAACAGATTGCCAAAAATATTGCTAACGAAACAAGAACCAACTGCTTCTCCATCAAATAATACAACCACAAAACTGTCTACTACAAACTCAACTGCACGTCCATCACAAGACAAAAAGGCATATATCTCTTCTAAAAGAAAATCTGCAGGCCCATTGACCGATGCAGAGACACAACTCTCTGGTCCATTTAAATTCAGCAACACAACTGAAGTAAATTGCTATGCAAATGTAACAATCAATCTTCTCTTCCATTTCCCACCAATTGTTCACATTTACTTAAACAGCTCAGACAAGTTGTGTTTGAAAATGCTCATCCTACATAGAAATGCCACAAATAATCCTGACAGCAATTACAGTGTCTCAAATATAAGGCACAAAATTGGACTACTGTGCAGGAATGGTAACATTTTACCATGAGCACACAGGAAGATCCACAAGAATTCCTAATGTACTTACTACCAGTACTGGAAACAAAAAACGTCGCTATAAATTAAATCTTCCAGATTTCATACACATGGCAACATACATGCACTCTCTGCAGCCATGTTTCACAAGAGCACATCCATAATGAACTATTTGTATATGTATACCAAATTGCGGAATGAAAATCAGGGCATATTATGCCCTTTTTGCAATTCAGACAATCGTTCCAGCATACACGTTAACTCACATAGTCAATATGTCACACTAATGCTTCTAAGGTATAATGCAGATGGTACCAAAAATAACAGTAAACTCACTAGCTTTACACACGGCCAAGTATATCTTGGCAAAAAAACCTCCACAACAGTAGGCATATTATACCACACTGGTGCCACAACCACTTCAGGGGCCTATACTGCATATGTAAAAAAAAGGAAGTGGTTGGCTTGAATGTAGCGACACCTCTGTTACTCCAAATTCTAGGTTACCAGCAAATCTAACAAATGCCTACTGAATATTCCTTCAACCAAAATGCACTCACTAAACTGTAGCACAATAAACAGAATATGCCAACAGGTACCTAACTTCCTCCATAATACTTCAATAGTACTTTTAAAAGTCAAAATATTTAGAATATGCCAACAGGTATCCAACTACTTCAAAATACCCCTCATTACAATACACTTCAAATACGCCATTACAGTTCTTGTTACTAAAAAATTTCTTGTAAAGTCTAATGTAGTTAGAATATGCCAACGGGTACCCAACTACTTTAAACATTCACTTAATTACAACACACTTCAAACAAACATACTACACTTACACTCACATAATTATAATAGTTTTTTGTATCCTCTTTGGATATTCCCAATGATTACTTCATGTCAATACAACAGCAGCATAGCACACACTAATATTGTACCAAACATAGTACACAGAATGTACTGTTTATGACGGACAAAAAAAGAAAATTTGTATGTAAAATTGTATGAAATTAAAGCTTTCCAACTATCCTGCTTAACAGATTATACTGTTTTTTTTACAGAAAAAGAACCAGAGATTCCAGCTTTATTAGTGTATGCAACTAAGTAACCATAAACAAATACATATTCCATAAACACTATCCTAAATTGTACTACAATCATAATACCATATACACTTCAATTATATAATTTCACCATAATACAACTACTGCATGCTCCCCCTTAATTAGCTATAATTACTATACATATATTACGATAGTGTGTGTGGCCAGTGCCCCATGAATCTGTGCACTGGCCACACCACCACAATGTAATTAAACCATATAACAAATATGTACAATACAACTTCAAATACCAAAACTCGCCCTGACCCTCCCAGCAACTGAGTCCGTTGACACCAAAATTGACTGCGGACTCGGCAGCATCTGCGAACCCCTTTTTACCAATAAAAACAACTCTATATCATCTTTATTCCACTCCCCTACCCTTTCCACGCCCTCTTTCAGCCATCAAATAACCACATATGTGTGTTCCAAACTGTTTGTTCGCAGTGCTCTCTGTGGAATACCGTGATGTCTGTGGACTGGCCCGCACCGCAGCCACTTCTTTCACCTATAAAAACAGCTCCATAACATCTTTCTTCTACCCCCCACCCATACAGCCCCTCATTGCACCACCAAATAACCCCAAATGTTTTTTCCAGACTTTTTCCCCATCACGCTATCCATGGACATCCGCGGCTGTCCGCGGATCCAACATGGTGACGGTTAAAAACAATATGACGCACCTCACATTTTTCACCATCCAATCAGCGGGCACGTCCAATGTCCATGGACGTCACACCAGACCCTGATTGGTCCACGGAGGTGTCCACGGACCTGACCAGATATCACAAATGTATTTGTACATACTTGTTGGCCATTTTCAAAAGAGCTACTGGGTGGATTTACACCAAATTTGTTGAAAGCACACTTTCAGGATCAAGCTGCCACTCCTGGCACAGATTTGATGAAAATCCATCCAGCAGTTTGGGCTGTAGGCATGAGCAAAACGTTTTTTCCATTGCCTCTATGAGGATTTTCACACATTTTGGGACCCCCTATAAGTGTCATGATTCCCGCTCCCGGGGAGCCGGTTCAAGCCCTGCGTCCCCGAAAGCGGACATCCAGTCCCCAAGGAAGGACCCAGCAACCCCACATAGGGGCCCTTTGGACAGTGTCCTGGCGCCTATGGCGCCAGGCTCATAAAATACATCAGTCCTGGCGCCATAGGCGCCAGGCTCATTATGGGAGTGCTTGGGTGCACTTACCTGATGCAGACCATGCTGCAGGATCCCGGCCTTCTTGAGGCCTGAAAGGAACTACTTTACCTGTGGGACTAATTTACCATCCGGGCGTGGTCGGGGAAGGATACATACCTGGAACTTCTTCCAAGGCTATTTAAACCCCACCCGAACAGCCACACGTGCTTCGCGTTGTTCTGCATCTAGCAGCTGGACGCTCACCGTGTCTGCTCCTGCATCCTGACTTCTGCAACGCCTGCCAGCATCCTGAATCACCTGCAAAGGAAGAGAAGAAGAGAACAGAAGAAGGAAAAGTCCTTACCTGCTAAAACCGCATCCCGGAGACATCTCGCCGACAATCCTGAAAAGGAAGACTTTTATTTAAAAGCTCATCGCGTCGATCGCTGCAGCATAGGGAGAAAAAGACCAGAACAAAAGGTGAGAGAGAGAAGGGAATAAGGAAAGCTAAATCTCCATGTTAAGACTTACCTGCTGATTCATTCCCTCTCCATTTCGGGTCCGCGCCGCATCCTGGCATTTCCGGACCCCGGCCCCTAAAGGGAAAAAGAGACATCAGCGTTAATGAGCGAATGAAAAGACATTACCAAAAACGCTCATTAAAGACTTACCTGATTTCTACAAGGATTTCACCTCTCATCTCGGGTCGGTGCCTGTTCCCCGGCATTCCGTACCCCGGCCCCTATGGGGAAAAAGACACTAGCATTAGTACATTAATGCCTGGACACAAGGGGAACCTCTTATCAAAAAAACTTACCTGGAAGCCAAGCAAGTTTGGTTCTCACCAATCCGAAAATCCAGTGAAGTGACTGGATACCAACGCGCCCCTGCATCAGAAGCAGGATGGAGAGCTTGTCCTTCCAGACCCTAAGGTGAGACGCTACGAGGAATCACAGAAGGGTTTCGAGGAGGGTGAGAGGGGAAAGTGGGAGGCCGATTGCATTACCCCGCAGACAGTTAATCCCCTATTTTCACCTACAGAAGGATACTTCTGCGAGCCAGACAAGCCAGATTTGGGGGCCCGGTCCAGTC
This sequence comes from Ambystoma mexicanum, assembly GCF_040938575.1. NCBI lineage: Eukaryota > Metazoa > Chordata > Amphibia > Caudata > Ambystomatidae > Ambystoma > Ambystoma mexicanum. The sequence goes on from NC_090925.1 coordinate 409,759,569, forward strand.
TGTCTTCCGAACTCTGCGCATCACCTTAGAAGAGGTCACAGCAGCGCGAACCAGGCCAGCGCCTCCGTGGGAGTCAGGTGAGCGTTACAATAAGTTTGCCCTCCCTTGACGAAACCTCTCCAAATTTCGAAGATTCATTTCGAGGGGGCCATATACTTTTATTGCATAGTTTGGAGAGGATTTGTAGAGGGGGTGCGAAGTTATAAGCTGTCCAAAAGTACTCTTTCTATGGGTTGAGCTAATACGCTATCCATTTATTCCCTTTTGTACTCTGCCATTTTCCGTTTACAATTCAATACATTAAAATTCTGTGCAACACTCTATTCATGATTTTTGCCTTCATTTGTTGCCCTTAAATCCTTGAAGTGTGGTCCTGCTTTTTCCCTCCTTTCTTGCTATATATTTGAGCAAAGTCACTCATGCCACAGCACCACCCAGCAGGCATCACTAAAAGTTCACTTCCAGTTCAGATCCACATGAGCAAAGTATTGTCGGTAGGCAAATTAGCATAAATGAAACCTTCAGCTCCATAAAAATAGCTTCTTCAACCAAAACAGGCAGACTTCAAAACTATAGACTACAGCACACCCTGGTATCTCCCTTATTATGGATTACAAACTGCAGTTTTGTCTAACACTGTTGTGCTTGTAGCATTGGGGCATGTCTAACAAACACCAGCAAAGTTACGGTGGGTTTAAAAGGGCTTGAAAAAAAGGTCCACATAAAATGTGAAAGTAAAATAATCCTCTTAAGCAAGTCACACATGCCACTGCGCCACCCAGTAGCTGTTAGGCAGAATTATATGCAGTACCCTTTGGGAACACCACACACAATTAAGACTACAAGTGACAGTACAAATTCACCTTTGGTACAAGCCTGTACTACACAGTAAAGTGGTAACGATGGCTGAGCAGCCAGACTTATCTGAAGAGTAAAGTGAGCAGTATCAACAGTTACACAAAGGACAGCAATTACTATGGTTCAAACAAACACTGACTCAAGGTTTCTGAGTAAAAGAAAATACATTTATTTACACATTCATTTGTAAAACAGTTCACTAAATAAAGCAGCAGAAAAATCACACTCTTATTATACTACACAGCACCCAATCAATTCTGGACAAGTTAGGCTCAAAATGAAGTGTGAGCAAAATGGCACTCCAGCAATTTAAAAAGGGAGCGAAAGACAAGGTTATGCAAAATTAAGCAGCGCCAACAAGTAAGTTGGCAGGGCAATCTAGAAAAGGCTTGCTACAATGAGGATTCAAATCAATATGCCTGGGCCAATGTTAATGGTTCAGCGTCTTTGCAGAGGATCACACAGTTCAGAGTAGTTCGCAGTTAAGTCTTTGCCAAGAGTTCGAAACGAAGTTGGTCGAAGGAAAAGTTATTTAATAGAGTAGAGAAGGCCGGGATTTGTGAAAGATTTCAAACACTTTCACTGCGGTCGGACGGAACGAACAACAGGGTTAGAACAGCACCTTAAATGAAGAAGAAGGCTGTAGCTGAGGCAGAAGTTCCTGAAAGATCCTGCAGGCTCACGGTTCCTGAAGCGACTGTCGGACTGACACAAAGTAGGAAGACTGGAGGGTCCTGCACTGCCCAGGAAGAAACCAGCAGCAGAGCAAAGCAACAAATAAAAGGTGCTCTCCTTAAAACTCAAAGAGGATCCGGTCCTCCTGGCTATCAGGTTCACTGCAGCTGTTCACAGCAAATTCGACCAGGGGAGGGAGGCCTTGCTTGGTGTTTGGCGAACTGGTTGGTCCCACCAGCTCAAGGGAAGAAGATTCCTTGCAGATCTTCTCTGTCGTCGAAGTTTGGAGATTCGAACCCACAGCAGGGCTTCCCCGGGAGGTTCAATCGCGGTAGTGGTCCTCTTCTTTTAGCTTCTCTTCCATTCTCTCGAGCCAGTGGCGACTCTACCTTCCATGTCCCAGAGACCTGCTTTTTATGCAGTTTTCCCCCATTCACACAGCCTGCCTGTCAATCACACAGCAGCGTGGCTGTCCTGGCGGAACAGTCACCACAGCCAATCATACAGAGTGCAACATGAGTCTCCAAGGAGACCCTGTGCAGGGAGTCTCAAACCCTTCCCTCACGTCCTGTCCCCCTCAGACATTCAGGCACCTAAGGAGGGCTTCTGTGCAGAAGCCCACCAAAGGACGGCGAACACAGGAACCAAACCTGGTTTGGCGCGCAGAGTAAAACACGAGAAAAACCTTTACCAAAAGAAATGGTGAATAAACCCAGCCGGAACCAAATAAAAGTAAATGGGGTCCAGCGGATTTAAATTCGAGGCTACTAACTTAGCCTAAAACAGTACCAAGGCTATTTACACAGACCACAGTAGGAAAAATAGGGTAGATACCACTGCCACCAGCTGAATCTTAAAGAAAGGGGAAGAAAATAATGTTCCAGGAGAAACAGACAAAAAGGGATAACTATTAACCCTTTCCAGTACTCAAAGTAAGATAGTTCATACTGGATCTGTGCTTTTAAAAAGACTAATAAAGTCAATGGCAACTTTACATGTTCTGGGAGACAGTAGTCAGTCCCAGAAAATGGAGTTTAAAAGTGGGAAGTCTGAAAAAGACAACCCTGTGTCACTGCACACATGCCTATGGATTAGATGAAGCTCCACAGTCTATGAACACAAAAATGTTAAACACACAGCAAAACACATGTAAGAGTGGGAAAAAAGGCTCACACTTACCAGGTGACAAAAATAAATCCTAGAAATCCAGCAAAGCTGCTGAGGCACTCGGTAGGTAAGGGAAATTAGCCATTCTGGAGAATTCTCCCTAACACTCCACTCTCCCACCCCCAGACTAAGGGACAGGAGAATTGAATCCACTCCTGGATGAATCTCTTCACTCTAGTTGGTTATAAACATCCTAGAGAGACCATCAGCATTTGGCAAAACACTTGCGCTCTATGGTTGCCCACCTTGTTTCTGGTTCCTTCAGTTTCCTACTGATGAAGCACATCGGGTGCTCCCTACCTTTCTCACCCTGTTGACTAAGGACTGCACCTATACCTGTCTTGGATGCATCTGTCTGCACAATGAAGGATTGGTGATAATCAGCTCTTAGGACTGGTGCTTGACAAAGGGCTTTCTTCAGGTTTTTAAAAGCTTGAGTGCACTCCTCATTCCATCTAACCTGTTTAGGGAATTTTGGAGAGGAGATTTCATTCAAAGGAGAAGCTATGGACCCATAGTTCTCAATGGAATTCCTGTAGTACCCAGTGAGACCTAGGGAGGCTCTCACTTGGGTTTGAGTGGTAGGGGCAGCCCAGTTTTGTACAGCTTGACTTTGCTAGGCAATGGCCTTATTTCACCACCTCCTCACTCATGACCAAGGTAGACCACTTTACCCTGACCAATATGACATTTGCTTGCCTTTATGGTCAGATGGGCCTTTTCAAGAGCCTGCACAACATATCCTAAGTGATTAACATGTTCTTTCTAAGTAGGGCTGAACACTGCAATGTCATCCAAGTATGCCATGCAGATGTCCTCCATCCCATTCAGAACTTGATTGACCATCCTTTGGAATGTAGCAGGTACATCCAAAAGGCATAACCTTAAAATGGTAGAGGCCTGCTGGGGTTGAAAATTCAGCTTTCTCCTTGGCATGGTCTGTCAGGGCTATTTGCCAATAGCCTGACATCAGATCAAATGTACTGAGGTACTTGGCTGCACCAAGTTTATCCACCAGTTCATCTGTCCTTGGTAAAGGAAGGGCATCAGTCTTAGTGACTGCATTTAGAGCTCTATAGTCCACACAGAATCTAAACTCCTTAGATCCTGCCTTTGGTACTAGAACAACTGGACTAGACCATGGACTTACAGATGGCTCTATAACCCCGAGATCAAGCATCTTGTTGACCTCTACTTTGATGTGGGATCTCACATTTTCTGATATTCTGTAACCTCTGCTTTTCACAGGTGGACGATCACCAGTGTGAATATCATGCTAGCCCCAAGGGGTCAAGGCTGGTGAAAGTGAAAACAGGGAGGCCAAATGATTTAACAGAACCTTGCACTCCTCCTGTTGTTCAGATGTCAGATTAGAAGAGAGATTGACTCCTATGTTCTCATCCAGAGGTTAGGCTCTGAGTAGGTCAGGTAGAGGTTCAATCTCCTCCTCCTCCTCTTGAGCTGAAGCTCGAATCAAAGCTCCTACTTCTGGTCTCGAGACATATGCCTTCAAACGGTTGGTGTGAAAGACTCTGGGAGCCTCCTTAGGTCTGCCTACGTCCACCAGATAGTTCACCTCTCCAAGTTTGCCCTTAACCCTGAAGGGTCCTATCCATTTGTCCTGCAAGGCCCTCTGCCTTGTTTGCATCATAACTAGTACAAGCTGGTCTTGAGTAAACTCAACCATGCTGGCCTTCTGGTCATGCCAATGTTTGACCAGAGCCTGACCTGCTTTTAAGTTATCACAAGCTTCTGCCACCATGTGTGACATTCTTCTACGGACACCTATCACATAGTCAGTCACTCTGACTGGCTTGGGGGAAGGAGCACTCTCCAACGCCTCCTTAATCAGGGCCAATGGACCTCTGACTGGATGGCCATAGAGAAGTTCAAAGGGACTCTAACCAACTCCCTCCTGAGGGACTTCTCTATAAGCAAAGAGAAGGCATGGCAATAGAAGGTCCCACTTTCTCTTAAGGGGATCCTCTAAAGCACCTATCATGCTCTTCATAGTACTATTAAACCTCTGTACCAGTTAATTTGTCTGTGGATGGTAGGCTGTAGAGAACTTGTAAGTGACACCACAGTTTTTCCACATGGCATGCATGTAGTGGGACATAAAATTGGATCCCCTGTCGGATGTCACTTCCTTAGAAAACCCTACTCTGGTAAAAATACCAAGTAGAGCTTAGCCACAGCCTGATCTGTAACAGTCCTCATAGGTATTGCTTCACGATACCTAGTAGCATGGTCTGCTACAACCAGGATAAACCTGCTTCCTGAAGATGTGGGAGGGTCAAGGGGACCAACACTGTTGATGCCCACCCTCTCAAAAGGAACTCCCACCACTGGGAGAGGAGACAAGGGTGCCAAATTCCTGGCTCCACTCTTGCAAGAGGTTTGGCAAGTGTAACAGCTCCTATAGAATTTGTCAACTTCTGAACCCATCTAAGGCCAGTAGAAGTATAGGGAGAGCCTTTACCTGGTCTTTTTGAAAATCAAATGACCAGCCAAAGGTATCTCATGAGCCAACTGTAGTAACTGGAGTCTGTTTTCTAGGTGCACTACAAGCCTTTTGCAGTCCCCAGGGATAGACTCAGTTGGTTCACTGTAGAAGAGGCTATCTTCCCAGTGCAACCTATGCTTTCCAACTTCATGCCCATCAAGTTGAAAAGCTGTCTGTTGTCGAAGACCCCCAAGAGTAGGACACTCTCTTTGTCCACTACTGAAGTCTGTCCTGTTGGGTCCAGCTTTTGCCAATAAAGACTGCAGCTCAGGAAAGTCAACAGGGTCCAGATCTCCAACTAGAGTTACATCTTCTTCCAGATCTGACTCTTCAGAAGCTGGTTCAACCACACAGGGTTGTACCTCACACTCAGCCTCGGCAGGTGGAGGAGTCACAGGTGTAACTTTGGACAGTCATAGGGATGTCCTCATTGGTAGCACAGGGGTGCTATCTGCTTTCTTCCTGGAGGTCTTGGGTTTCCCCGTTGCCTCTTTCTTTCCTGAAATAGCAGTGAGCAATTTATGTGGACTGGGGGTGATAGCTTTCTCTATCAATTCCCCTGGAGAGCCCCTCAAGGTCCTCCTCTCCCATGCAGCCCTAGTGAGGTCCTGTTTCCTTTTACTGGGAGGCCTGGGGGTACTAGACACAACTCCAAGAGTTTTCAGGTCATTACCCAACAGGACTCTCCCAGGCACTTCACTCTGCACACCAACAGGTATTTTGACAGTCATATCATTACACTGGATGAGACTTGGTAACTGGGGAAGCATTTGCACACGGCCTCCAGCTATCTTGGTTAGGTGTTTGGGTGCCTTAGCAACATCCTCCACCTTGAAAAATTATTCATCAACCCCAGTTATGCTGGCTCCAGTGTCTCTGATGGCAGGTGTCTCCTGGCCATTCACAGGAACACTATCTTTATAATACTCTTTAGTATGATCTGGGATGGAATTAAAGACATCTAAATTATGTTGTTCCCACAAACCCAGGGACACTAAAGAAACATTAGCTGAGACTCTAATGGGTTCATCAGCCAGTAGGTGAAAGTTTCCACTTGCCATGGGTACTTCTTCCTCTGGGAAGAAGGCTAAGGAGACAGTGTGGACACCTGAAGGTTTACCCTTACATCTGGGATCCCCTTTCACATGGTCAGTTGACCCACAAACATAAAATTTCCCAAATGTGTTGATAAGTGGGGGCTTGTTCTGACCTCCATCTGGTTTGGGTCCATATGGTACACTAGCCTGATTCGGTTTCCCTTGTGGATTACCCTTATGTTGCTCTTTGGGGCCATCTTTTGGATTGGAAGTATTAGAATTCTCCTTGTTGTCTTTCTTTGGCTGCTTTCCCTCATCCTTCTTCTGAGTAGCCCCAGAATCCTTGTGAGTAGCCCTGTTGGCAACCCACAAGTCAGCAGCCTTAGCTAACTTCATTGGATCTATCTCCTTAGAATCAGCCAAGTGCTGTCTGAGCTCAGGAGAGCAGGCATCATAAATTGACTCCAACATAACAAGATTTATCATACCTTCATAAGTGTTTACTCTGTAACCCTTAACCCAAACATCTAAGTTCTTCAAACATACACATACCCATGTAGCCCAAGGGGTACCATCATGCTTTTTGAGGGTCTTAGACCTCTTACGGTACTGGGAAGGGGTCTTCCCAAATCTAGCAATTAAAGCTAGCTTCACATATTCATAATCCATCCTATCCACCTCCCCAACTCCATCACAACATCAGATCCAACAGTGGGCAGCCTAGAGAATTGCCAAGGAAACAACTGATTCCCTTTAATGTCTTGAATCCCATGGTTATATTCGAACATTGCCAAACAATCCAAAATATCAAGCTTAGCCTCATACATACCAACAATTTCTTTAGGCATACAGGGTCGCTTAGGACTGGAAGACCTAGAAGACTCTGGGAGAGAAGGATTTTCAATAGACAACGTTTTCATTTCTAAGGCATGATTCAACTCCATTTCTCTGAGCTTAAGTTCCTGAGGCTTTTGTTCAGTTTGAGCAGTAATACGTTTGAATTGCAATTCAAGCCTCATCTTTTCTAGAGCAATGAATTCAGGACTGAGTGTAGGACCTGATGGGGTCCCAGTGGACAAAGGTTGAGGTTGCTGAGCAGGTAGATGAGCAGTAAGGCCTACATTGTGAGACACATCTGCCTCATCCTTAATAACAGACACATTATCATCCTCATCATTTTCCATATTTGCTGGAGGGTCAGGTATTTCAGACCCACTCTCCACAACCTTTCAATTAATTCTGACTTGTTGCCTTTAACAGAGAGATTCCTTTCTCTACACAGATGTTTCAGATAATCCACAGTGTAACTAAGGAGGGTCTCCTGACTGTAGCTTTCCATATCAGACATGATTAAAATTTACTTTTTAGTGATGTTTGACCTTGTGGTTGGTTGATCCAAGGTAATAGCAGCACTCTAAGTGTAATCACTATACATGATCCTCGCCGTTGTACACCAGGGTTAGGCAGAATCATATGCAGTACCCTTTAGGAACACCACACACACTTAGGACTACAAATGACAGTACAAATCCACCTTTGGTACAAGCCTGTACTAGACAGTAAAGTGGTAGCGATGGTTGAGCAGCCAGACTTATCTCAAGAGTAAAGGTAGCAGTATCAACAGTTACACAAAGGACAGCAATTACTATGGTTCAAACAAACACTGACTCAGGGTTTCTGAGTAAAAGAATATAAATTTGGTTACACATTAATTTGTAAAACAGTTCACTAAATAAAGCAGCAGAAAAATCACACTCTTCATGTACTAAACAGCACCCAATCAATTCTGGACACGTTAGGCTCAAAATGAAGTGTGAGCGAAATGGAACTCCAGCAATTTGAAAGGGAGTGAAAGACAAGGTTATACAAAATTAAGCAGCACCAACAAGTAAGTTGGCAGGGCAATATAGAAAAGGTTTGCTACAATGAGGATTCAAATTAATAGGCCTGGGCCAATGTTAATGGTTCAGAGTCTTTGCAGAGGATCTCACAGTTGAGAGTAGTTTGTGGTTAAGTATTTGCCAAGATTTGAAACGAAGTTGGTCGAAGGAAAAGTTATTTAATAGAGTAGAGAAGGACAAGCCCTCATATTGGCGAAAGATTTCAAACACTTTCACCGCGGTTGGACGGAACGAACAACCGGGTTAGAACAGCACCTTCAATGAAGAAGAAGGCTGTAGCTGAGGCAGAAGTTCCTGGCAGATACTGCAGGCTCACGGTTCCTGATGCGACTGTCGGACTGACACAAAGTAGAAAGACTGGAGGGTCCTGCACTGCCCAGGGAAGAAATCAGCAGCAGAACAAAGCAATGAATAAAAGGTGCGCTCCTTAAAACCCAAACAGGGTCTGGTCCTCCTGGCTATCCGGTTCACTGCAGCTGTGAAGGGAGGCCTTGCTTGGTGTTTGGCAAACTGGTTGGTCCCACCAGCTCAAGGGAAGAAGATTCCTTGCAGATCTTCTCTGTTGTCGAAGTTTGGAGATTCGGACCCGCAGCAGGGCTTCACCGGGAGGTTCAGTCGTGGTAGTGGTCCTCTTCTTTCAGCTTCTTTCGGTTCTCTCGAGCCAGTGGCGACTCTGCCTTCCAAGTCCCAGAGACCTGCTTTTTATGCAGTTTTCCCCCATCCACACAGCCTGGCTGTCAATCATGCTGCAGGGTGGCTGTCCTGGTGGGCCCGTCACCACAGCCAATCATACAGAGTGTGACATGGGTCTCCAAGGAGACCCTGTGCAGGGAGTCTCAAACCCCTCCCTCACATCCTGTCCCCCTCAAACATTCAGGCCCGCCAAAGGACGGTGAACAAAGGAACCAAACCTGGTTTGGCGCGCAGAGTAAAACACGAGAAAGACCTTTACAAAAAGAAATGGCGAATAATCCCAGCCGGAACTCAATAAAAGTAAATGGGGTCCAGCAGATTTAAGTTCGAGGCCACCAACTTAGCCTAAAACAGTACCAAGGCTATTTACACAGACCGCGGGAGGGAAAATAGGGTAGATACCACTGCCACCAGCCAAATCCTAAACAAAGGGAAACGAAATAATGTTCCATGAGAAACAGACAAAAGGGGATAACTATTAACCCTTTCCAGTACTCTATGTAGGATAGTTTGTACTCGGTCTGTGCTTTTAAAAAGACTAATAAAGTCAATGGCAACTTTAAATGTTCTGGAAGACAGTTGTCCGTCCTAGAAAATGGAGTTTAAAAGTGGGAAGTCTGAAAAAGACAACCCTGTGTCACTGCACTAAAGGTGCTGTGTAACACACAGTAAAAAGATGATGCCTATGGAGTAGATGAAGCTCCACAGTCTATGAACACAAAAATGTTAAATACACAGCAAAACACATATAAAAGTGGGAAAAAAGGATCACATTCTTACCAGGTGAAAAGAAAAATCCTAAAAATCCAGCAAAACTGCTGAGGGACTCTGTAGGAAAGGGAAATTAGCCATTCTGGAGAATTCTCCCTAACAGTAGCCATCCCCGGATGTTCACCCCACTTTAGAGCCAGAAGTGCAAACCATTCTGTGCAATGCACCCAAAGACAAACCTCCAGCTCCATAAAAATGTCACTTTCTTACGTTTTCAATGCTATTTTATACATACCTTCTTCAACCGATAGATTGTTTTCAAGGCTGAAGGCAACTTTATACCAGTTTATCCCTGATTAGGGATAATCAGTGCCGAATAGTCTGACAGATCTCCAGTTAAAGCATGAGGGCATGTGTAGCAAACAGTAGCAAAGTTGTGGTGGGTGTAAAAGGGCTTGTGGGAAAAAGAAAAAAGGTCCATCTGAACTGTGAAAGTCGAATAAGCCATTAGCAAACACCAGAAAAGTTAAGATTTAAAATAACCTCCACCTGCAATGTCAAAGTAGAATAAAGCATTATAGCCTAGTCACACATCTCACAGTGCCACCCAGTAGCCATCATTGGACTGTCACCTCTTGTTCTGAGCCAAATGAGAAAAACATTATGTGTATGGACATGTGCCCAAATTCAACTCCTTAGCTCTTGAAAAATGTCAGTGTTCTTTACATTTTTTTAACGGAAGATTTAGGGAAAAACATTAAAGCAATGTATTTCGGAATTCTTTTTGTTGTCTACATTTTAGACATAGATCACTTTCTAAATTTCTAGGACTCAGTTCACTAAGAAGTTAACAGGAGAAAATCTGGCAATTACCATTGATTTGCCCCTGTAAAGGGCTATTTGATTCACAAAATAAGTTACTTTGAGAGCTCTGACTGAATCCTGATTTTCCACACAATAAATCAAAGTTATTCATAGTAAAGTATTTTGTGAATTGAATAGACCTTTTCTGGTGCAAGTGAAGGATAGGTCAGAGTTGCTCCTAGTAACCGCTTTGTGAATCTGCCTCTTTGTCCCTTCCCACTATCTAACACCCCCACCTTTCTTTTTTACAGAGCCATGTGCAGCAAGGACAATATTATTGGCAGAAGGTCGCTATATAAGACCTTGACCTTACCACTTACCTTTATTTACTGTGATACACATGAAATTAACATACAATGGTGTTTAACAAAAGCATGCACACATGTATCAAGCCATCACCTATTTAAAACAACAATTGTACATAGCAATACCATCTCTAAAATATATCAAAAAGAATATATCTAGAGGTATACAAATCAGTGTATGAATTCAATGAATGCTGTATTATAAAACATTGTATTGTAAACAGGATCCTCAAGTTGGATACAATATTACTTGTAATCCCAGTGGCCCTAAATTACTTTTGGGTCTTTCTTTGTTTCTTATTAAGATGTTTTAGAAACTGATATAACACACCTAGGATTCACACATCAAGGGTTTGCTTTAGAACATCCTAAGCTCAACACAGAGCCACTCCCTACTTTTAGTAGTATTTATTTGTTTCTCAGAACCACCCTCACATAATTATCCCTTTTCCTTCGGACACCTCCGAATTTACGCTCCCATTTTCTGCAATCCTGATCCATGTTCTACTTAATATATCCTTGGTTCTCCCTCCTTCCATTCTCACCTTTTGTTTCCTCCAGCACTCACCTGTACAGGGTCAACTCTTGGTGATAGCTCTTCTGTCATACTGCTTGGCAATCACAGACTATCATCTCCTCGAAAGAGTGAATGTTTTATAAACTTGATTTATTGAAGAAGCATCCATACCTCAAGGGCAAGCTTGAGCACATCTTGCGTCCATCACACAGCCATGTACTGCCCATCTCTAGCATCACTCGACAATGTAAAATAAACTCCCCCCACAGCAAAAGTTCGGCATTATAAGTGGGCTTTATTTCCTCTCAATCTGATCCTTCGGCAATGACTATGCATGCACCCCCACCACATTCCCTCTCCCCAACCCATTGTCTCTTGCCATTGTCTTTCCACTGGTATCCTCCACCCTCTCTTTTTCTCTCACCCCTGCTCCTTCTTTCTTCCACAAACCCTACACATAGACACCCGGTTGTAACACAATATGCCACCTTTTCTGACAAGCTCTGGTGAAGTATAAACACTGGTGGAGCTGTGTGCAATATAAGTGCTTTTTAATATAACATAACATTGCTCGAATTGTAAGGAACTCAGTTCTGTTACTGCTGATATAAAGTTAGGAAAACCTTCCTCTGCAAAGATGTTTTTAAAATGTGCCCCTTTAAATAGGCATCCCAAGGCAACATTTAGTGCGTTTGAAGGATCGCTTCTAAGCAGGTCTCCCAATGACGTTTATGAGCATCATAGAAAACAGGGAATTTGAAGAAAATAAGTTCCTGAGCCGCAACCTCCTCATAACAGAAATAAGACATCTGCTTTTCCAGAGCTTCTGCTACCCAAGCTCCTTCTCCTTCATGCACAGTAAGTATGTGGACAAAATTGGGTCAAGAGAAATTGGGTTTTATTACAAGTTTGGCAGTGTGATAAGCAATGGTGGTAATTCTATTACCTCCACATTTTTGGCCAGTAACGGAATTACTGCTACTTTTACTGCACTGCCAAATTCCAGAGGTTGGAATTAAATGGAGAATTCACCTCCAGAAAAAAGCTAGAGTTAAACCCTTTGCTTTAACTCCAAAAATCAGCAGATGTACTGCTCAGTATTACTACTCGCAGTAAATGTGCCATCACTACCTATGGAATCCTATGGACTCCAGAAACTGAGATTTACACCACTCTGCCACAAGTCAAAGTCCTGTGGTAATGCCACCGAAACAAATGCAGGTAAAGGTAAACACATTTTGTGCTAAATTCGCATCTTGAAATTTACCACCAAACTCATAATGAGGCCCAAAGATTCTTCTTTGCTTCTCTTTGATCACTACAGATACGTATGGCTGCTGAGATCAGAAATGGACAAGATTCTGAAAAATATTGCTATGTCATTACCACTTTGCACCTAAATAGGCACTACTAGAGAAATAAGCCAAGCAATAACAATAGCTTTTTAATCTGTCTTTTGGGAAGAATTCATGTTTGATGTCCACAGACAATGCCTGAAGAATTACCACTTCATTGAACCCTTAAGTCAGCTGTTTTAAGAATGGAGTGGCTGTGACACCAGAACTTTGGATCTACTTCCAAATAAGCTGTCGGAGTACCATAGCATTACTCAAAAGTTCAGGATGTAGTATTTAAGCCCCATTATTGCCAACTCCAGTACATAGGTGGTTTCGGCCTAACACTCAACAAGATTCACATTGATCTATCCTTGAACAGACAGAGCTTTCTAGAGACAAGCCAGACCCACACAGCAGCATCATAAAGCACTAGATGCACCAGTTTACCACAGCATTCTCACAGTGAAGACTTCCATGAGAGGCTACCATATTAAAGCATTAGACCTTGCAGCAGAGGGATCTATTTTGTAGTAGCTAACCACTGCCCAAGTTTGTGGTCCTGAGCCGAAGGCAGGAGCCTCTAACAAGGACATTGTTTCAAGAGATTCAGGCCAAGTTTTGAGCAACCTGATTGTCTGTCCAGCATGCTAACGAATGCTACATTTCCAGAGGCCTCTCATGGTAGCCTCTGAAAGTTTAGTTACCATTCGAAGATCACTCCAAGATGGGTGTGCCTGCTTTCACGATTATGAGACATCCAATTGATTCTCCACTCAAGTTATTTTTTGGCAATGCATCTCATGGCCTTAGATTTATTATAATTAATTATAGATGAAGTCCGTTTTGAATACTTGTTAACACCGTCATCTGCACGCTGCTGAACACCTGGTGTCATTGCTAGCAATACTCAGGATATTACACTGAGCGGCGGGCCGACCCTGTCGGTAATGGCCTGCTGGCCAAGTTTAGCGCCTGAGCAAAGCAAGGGTACATTAATGCAAGCAGCGGTGCCGCTACCGACAGGGATGGTCAGCCGCCAAGTTTAATATCTCCATTAGCAACTGTGTAGTTACCTACGCAGGTGTTATTGGTGATTTGTTTTTTTTAGGCAAATAAACTTTATCTTTATCCTACGGTCCGACGCTGCGCAGTGTTGTCAGCCACGAAGTCTGTTTTCAATGTTGATGACTGACATCATCAACACTGAAGAGAGACTGCCGGGAGGACAGTGCTGTGCGGCGCCCAGTCATGGGATAAAGGTTCGTTTCGTTTGTTCATTTAAAAAAAACACCATTAGCAACATGTAGAGAGCTACAAGGGGTGCTAAGATTAAGGGGAAGCGGGGAAGGGAAGTGCGCTCGACACCAATGAAAATGCTTAGAACGCTGGCTTTCCTCAGTGAATAGAGTCCATGATCTGAGCATTCTCATTGGTTAATAGCACCTCCCAGGGTGCTAATGTATCATCTGCACGGTGACTAGAGATATAGTCCCACTACCTTGGTTTCTCAGATGCAAAACTACCTGATTCAAAACTGCCGGCATATCTGATTAACACCGTTACCTGTCTGAACTGACCTTGAATAAAGACCCACAATAACCAGGCAGATTTTCAACCCGGTATTAGAGTACAAACGTGTCATCTGTGCTCAGGAGGCAAAATGCAGGTCTGAATCATGTCAGGTCTTACTCAGTCCTTCATCCTTCCCCGGCCGATAAAATAAGTACCATTATATTGGCTGATAATAAAACCTAATAAAAAAACACTTAGAAGCTGGGAAACAGTCACGTGGAACTAAAATGAAACGTGATACTGTTATGTTAATATACTGGATTCCACAGAGATCACTATCTCAAGTTAAATTAAAGTATGTAAAATTTTCAATGCATCCAACTTCTTAGCCCGATAAGAAGCAGTCTCCTTTACTTCGTCCAATCCTGAACAAATGACTTCACATCAAAAAACGGGCATGAGATTGTTGCGTCAATAGGAGAGATGTGGTTGGAGACTCAGAGCATGAAGAGGGTAGGGGTGCAGGGCCGCCATGAGAGCGGGGCAGAGTGGACAAACTGCCCCAAGCCTCGTGCTCTCAGGGGCTCGCAGGGGAGCCCCATTTTCACCCACTTCCTGCTGTTGTATTCAATCCTAGACCAGGTCAAGCAATTTATCACAAGGAAGCAGGATTGCATGCAACACCGGAAGGGTTAATGAATGTATGTGCTCCTTACAGCACACATTACAAGGGGTCTTGCTGGCACCGCCAGGCTGCGGTCGACTTGGCCCTTAACACCTCTCATCACCCTCCGGCAGTGTACATTTTTTTAATTTGGGTAACCATGACATTACTGAAGAAACCCCCCCAAATAAATCAAAGTTGTTTTGCTTGCTTTTCAGGGAGCTGTTGCAAAATTGGCAAAGTCGGATTTCTGACATACTACCCCTCCCAAATGTTGTTGGGGGCACTAGGGAAGTATGCTATATCCGATACTCTCGATGTTCTTGCCCCTGTCAGGAGGATCCGCCTGAAGTCCAAAGCCAAGTGCAACTCCTGGTACGACTCAGACCTTGTCACCCTCAAATGCAAGTACAGGGTGGCTGAGAGGAAATAGCGTGCTTGTGGTACATCCTCTGACATACATGCCTGCCGCCTGCTTCAAAGGCAATACCAGCTCTCTGTCCGAACCAAGAAGAGAGCTCACATCCAAGCCCACGTCTTGGCGGCATCAAAAAATTTGGCTGAACTCTTTAAAATCTGCAAGGAACTGGCCAATCCTGCCACAGTCTCTACCTTTCCTATCCCTTCCCAGGCCCTCTGTACGGCGCTGGCTTCTCATTTCTTCTCGAAAACTCAGGACATTCTGTCCTCTCTCTCCACCTCTCCCCTTCCTCCCTGTACTCCCTGCTCTACCTCTGGTCCTTCTTCGGCCACCTCTCCTCCCTCCTTCTCTGCCTTTCCCCTGTTTTCCCCAGACAAGATTTCTAGACAGGTGTCAAGACTGGAGGGGGGTGGGGTCTGTACTTCTGCTCTCTATATGGTAGAGGAGAGGCACAGAGGACCCTAGCCAAGATTCTCTATTATTGGTACGTGGTCG
Source organism: Ambystoma mexicanum (assembly GCF_040938575.1). Lineage (NCBI taxonomy): Eukaryota > Metazoa > Chordata > Amphibia > Caudata > Ambystomatidae > Ambystoma > Ambystoma mexicanum. Next base: position 409,775,232 of record NC_090925.1, read on the forward strand.
AGCAATCAAGGCCTAGCTTCTCAGGAGGTGATGCAGGCTGGTTCTTAAGTACAGTGTAGTCCCCATGCCCCCACAAAGGAATGTCCACACACTGTATTAGTTAAACACAGTCTTTATATCATTAATATTCAAGGTTATGTACACTATCACAATAACTAGCTTTGTGCTTTAGTTAATCTATAATGGTAAATATATACAGTTCTAAAGTGGTACCACAAGTATTATCAGATCTCATTAAAGTGCATCAACTATACTGTCAAAATGTCACACAGATCAATAACAAGGAAACCAGCAATAGAAATAGGAAGGAAAGCAAGATGTTTGAAACAATAGGCAGAATATTGGCCTCTACCATTAAGCACAATTCTGTGTGGCGATCCACCCACCTGGGCAACCTGTAAGATAAAGATATAGCACAAGCCCAGTCCATATATTGTTCTATGAGTCTTATTTCCCTCTACAATAGTTCTACAGCCCCAATGTACCTGGAATTGTAGCATTCGTCGATGGGAAATCAACGGCCCTTCTTGACTGCCCTCCCTTTAAGGCAGGAGCCACGGGTCGTCGAACGTCCGACGGAGAACAGGGTGAACTATGGCGGTGAAGTGCCAGCTTCATTTCTAGCGGTGCTCGTCGACGACGGAGCGTTGGCATCCTGCAAGGAAGAGGCGTGCGGGGCACCTCAGTGACGATAGTTCTGGACCGTAAAGAGATGATGAAGAACTGTGGCCCAGCAAGGGCGTCGAATTGTCAGCGCCTCTGTGGTCTTTAGGTGGCGGGAAACCTACCGGCGGATGCTCCTCGGCGCGTCGACTGTTGGCCCTTCTCCAGCGGGATAAAGTGGGTGGCAATGCAGACAAGAGCGTCCTTGGCTCAAATTAAGGGAGCACAGTGGCTCCAGTCGGCGACGGCAGTCATCGACAGTGGCAGACAACAGTCCGGGCGCTTCTCTTTGGGATTCCGCAGCAGTCCCTGTCTCTGGTCGGCAGCCTGTCCTAGGTCTGTCTACCAGGGAGCTTTGGCAAAGATCAGCTAGTGCATGATGGTCCCTCGTAGCTCGGGAAGAGGGCGCCTTACCAGGTCCTCTCTGGGTCAGTTCTTGGAGACACAGCAGCTTTCAGATTGTGAAGGAGAGCAACAGCAATTCTTCTCTTCCAGCAGGGCTTCAAGGTTAAGCTTCAGTTTCACTCCAGTTACTCTTCAGCTTCTGAACACGAATTCTAGCAGTGAGAGGCCCCCAGGTATACTAGTTGATCTCCCCTTCATTCGGCTGAGTCACACTCAGGCAACCAATCGGTCAGAAGGGCACTCATGCAGGCAGGCATCCAATCAGGTGCATAGTGCATTCAGGCCATTCACTCCTCTCCAGACACTCACAGCAAGTTATGTGTGCAAGTGCCCAGCCATTAAACACTCCACACTGCATTCATACCAGTTTCGGACAGGGCTGTCTCAGTCATTGTGTCAAACGCCAGATACTAAACACCCACAACACAGAATGCGTATTCGTCACACACTCCATTCACCCAGGTCCCACCCACAGGGTGTACCCACAACATACAGTCACTGGGAAGGCTCCAGCCAGTCTGGCCTGGACTTCACAACAACACCATATATGGAACTTGCACTCAACAGCGGGTCAGGGGGAAGGAACAGAGTCAGGGCTTCCCAGGACTTTGGGAAAACAAGGTAACAGGCAATAGAAAGCAAGAGGCCACAGGGCCATCTTGTTTCCTATCAGGAATCAACTGATCCCAATGGCAGGGCCGGGGTATCCCAAAATGAAGGCTACTCAGAGCACCTGTCAAATTCAGCATGGAGCTGCCACCAGCCCATACCCTCTCTGTGGGCCACACACAGGTGCCCAAAACCATAGACTAGGGGCACATGGTTGTACCCCCACCCATGGGTGCCATAAGGGTAGGCCATGGGTCTGTACACCAAACCAAAAGAGAGAGCTGCACCGCCAGGAGTCCCACATGAACTCCTGCGTGGAAAACATGGCAGAAGACATGATAAAAAGCAGTAAAGGACAAGGATACGGAGGCCCTGTCCCTCTGATGTATTTCCAGCATCACAACAAGTCTGATCTATGATAGTCTCATCAAACCAGGTTCATCCCTGCTCCTCTAAAACCATTAAGGGCCACATTGACTCCCTGGCTCCTGATCTGGCCAACTTCTGCAACCACCCCTTCGCCTCTGGAGTCTTCCCTTCCCTCCTGAAGCACTCCCTTCTTAAGAAACCCTCTGCCGACCCTTCCTACCCGGCTAACTATCGCCCAATCTCCAACACTCCTTTCCTGGAAAAACTCCTGGAAAAGCTGTCATCTCCCAGCTCAATCTTCACACTGAATCTGTTGGTTTTTTCCATGATCATCAGTCTGGCTTCAGAGCTGCCAGAAGCACGGAAACTGTTCTCCTGAATATCTGTGAAGATCAGCTCTCCAACCTTGATTCCAACACCCCCTGTGTCCTCATCCTACTTGGTCTCTCTTCTGCCTTTGACACGGTCAACCATGCCATCCTGCTGAACCGTCTCTGTGATAACCTGCGTATCACCGGTCAGGCCCTGGTGTGGCTGACTTCTTTCCTCTCTGACCCACCCTCCCAGATTCAATTTAGGTCCTTCCTCTCCTCCATCTCTATCTCTACCTGTGGTGTTCGGCAGGGGTCTAACCTCTCTCCCTGCCTGTTCAACCAATACCTTACGCTGCTTGCCCACCACATTGCCGCACACTGCCCCAACTTCCAGTGTAATACGGATAACACTCAGCTCATTTTAAGGCTACCTACAGGCACCTCTTCTCCCTCTCTCCTCTCTGACTGCTTGTCCACCATCCAGGAGTGGTGTGCTGCCAATAATCTCTGCCTTAATGGCAGTAAGACTGAGATTCTCCTCATCGGCACACCGGCTCCCTCCTTTCCTGTCACTCTCTGGGCGGCCTCTCTTGGCCCTCTTCTTGCTCCCACCTGTGAGGCTAAAAACCTTGGGGTCATCTTCGACTCCACACACTCCTTCTCTCCTCACATCTCCAATGTCTCTAAGAAGTCACACTACCAGCTGCACCTCCTCAGAGGTATTCTTCCTTTCCTCTCCTTCCCCCAGAAGCTCACTGTCTCCAAGCTCTGGTTCTCTTTAGGCTGGACTATTGCAACAGCCTCTTTCTAAATCTGCCTGCTTCTACTCTCCGGCCTCTGCAACTCATCCAGAACAGGACTGCAAGACTTGTCTTTGGCCTTAAGCCCAGGGATCGTATCTCTCCAGGACTGAAATTTCTGCACTGGCTCCCAGTGGCTGCGGGGATTAAGTTCAAATCTCTCTGCATTGTCCACAAGGCCTTCTGGGGCCTGGGGCCTCAATACCTTCAACTTCCTCTTCCTAAATATCTTCCTTCTCAAGCTCTTCTCTCATCCTCCTTCAACTCCCTCATGGTCAGTTGCTTCTCCAAGCAACAAGGTGGTGGTAGATCACTTTCTTCAGCTGGGGCCTCCCTCTGGAACAGCCTCCCTGTCTCCCTGAAACCTGAGGAGAACCATCTCTGGTTCCAGCAGCACCTCAAACCTTTCTCTTTGCTTCTGCTTTCTCTCCTCCTCTCCTCTGCTGATTTTCCTGGCTGGTACTGGAACTGCACTGGTTACCTGGTCACCCTCTGACCTCGGGCCCAGGTCCCCTCCCCAGCCAGTCACACACCTGCACTTCCTTCCTGGCAACCCTTGCACTTGGGGGCTGTTTTCTGCATCCCTTCAGTCCCACTACCAGCACTTGACACCTGTTGTCTGCACTTACCCCTAGCACTACCCACCAGCTGGCCGTACTTTTACTTATTGTTATTTATTCTATTATCCCATGTTCTGCACTGTCCCCTCCCCCTGCACTTTCCCCCTTCCCATGCACTTGTGCGATCTGAATGACACCTGGCTGTGTAGGATCGTTGTCTTTGTCTTCCCTCTGTTCCCCCTCCCTTGCCTTGTCTCTCCTTGAAACACTTGTGTATAGGCGCGTTATAAATGCCATATCATATCATATAATGTAGAAGGACTTTGCCACCTGTGTTTTCTTGGGCATGGCTTCAACTTGGCCAGGCTCAAAAAATCTGACCAATGCAGGGACAATGACATGCTCCGTGCCCTTAAGCACTTTGCACAAAAGTGCAAGCCTAGAGTTTGACCAAGTAAATCAAATTAATAAATTAATAAAATAAAATAAAACAAACTCAATTTATGAAAGCCACCAGTTGTTTCAAAGGATGAGCCCTCACTCTCCCACCAAAAAAGGACCCAGGTGTTCCTTCCTCTGGTCAACAGAGATGAAAGGAAGTAGCAATTTGCCCCAGGGCAAAGCTAGGAGGGGTTTGTGGGGTGGAGTGCCTGAGCTTTGAAAACCAGGGCCGTGGCCTACAAAAGAGCAGCCATTTACATCTTGAAATCAGTCAACACGAAGAGCAGCAGAGTTAGAGTCTACCTGAGTCCTACTGTATGTACTCATTCACTCATTTTGGGAGAGGGGGGGAGTGAATACAAATGTCTGTTTCCGTTTATACTAGCAGGATAGGCCATGTTGTATTGTGATGAGATTTAATTATACTGATTTGTTTTAAATGTCTAATATTCAAGCATCTTTGAAGCAGCCATAAGACAGCAGGTAGCAGCACCCTAAATGTGCACACAAAAAACAAAGAAAAACCAGAAGGGTGGACTTGGAAATCTTAACTGTTAACTAGTTCTTACACCCTTGTTTTGCCCTACCATTCACATGATGCCCTCGATAAAAACGACACAGTGGGCATCATTACAGGTTCGGCGGTAGCCTTGCCGGTAAAACCGGCAGGCTGCCGCCGAACTTACACATTTTTCCGGAATTACAGGGCTATTACAACCCTGGCACACCCTGTATTTCCCCAGTGCCAGGCACCGGAATGCATTACTCCCCATTCCCATTTGAGCCCAATATGGCTCAATGGGAATGAGGAGGACGATGCACCGGCACCATTTGTAAATTGTGCCGGTGCATCTGACATGCTCTGCTCGCGGGTGCTGAAAGCCCTGCCAGGTCAGACCTGGCGGGCGCAAAGGCACCCGCAAGCAGATCTCGTAGTTTGCTGGTCCGGTAACAACGGTACCAGCAAGCTTACCGGTACCGTTGTTACTATAATGGAAAACTTGTAATGAGGCAAAGTAACTGCAGCCCAGGTAGAGAAGACTAATCAAACGCTGGATAATGTAATTAACTCCCATAAGCACCCAACCTCAGCCTAAAAGGATTCCTGCCTCCCACGCCAGTATAGCCATTACCTTAAAGGCCCTAGCCGGACTGAGGGACCTCCAGGAAGGGTGTTTGGGGCTTCCTCCCCCAAGTAAGGCCTTGTCAAATTCGAACTCTCAAATAAATGTGCTTTTATTTCCTTTCAGCTGTCCGACCTAGAGAACCACGCCATCCGTTCGTGATGCAAGTAGAGGGGATTTGCATGGTGTGTTTTCTTGGGTATGGTTTCTACATGAGTTGCTTCACCGTAATACTGTGGCAGGTGCCGACGTCTGACCATGGCTAAGCCATAGACATGTGTTCTGTAGCCTAGGGCTTTGGTAACCATGACATAAATGAATAAACCCAAAATATTAAGTAGAAGTGCAATGCCATCTGTGTTTTCTTGAGCCTGGCTTCAACATGCAGCGGCTCACCATGCAGTAGGTACATTACTGAAAGACCCCCCAGGCACAGTATCCACCACTTTTCCAGATCTCTCTCCTTTCTGTGCCTTGCCCCATAGAATTCACATGATACATTTGGTCCAATTGTAGACATAGTTCTTCCACGTTTCCTGCTCATGCCTTCCTGAGCATCTTATTTATCCATTGCCCTCATCCCAGAAATCTACCAGAATTTGCTCCTCCCTACCACTACTGAATTTTCTATCAAACTCCTCCTTTGCCTCTCTGACAGGCTAAAGTGCTTTGACACTATAAATTAAGGCAGGAGGCGCTGTGAAAATGCAAGGTAACATAACATAACAAGCAGGTTGCAGGGTGGCTACAAAAGGAGCTTGACTGTATCTCCCTTTATGCCCCCTTTCTTGGCTGTGCTCTGCAGAGATCTCCTCCCTGCCACCTTGAATCTCTGCAGTTTGACTAAATGACATGGACGGCCTGCTCCCTGCAAGATCCCTTGCCTTATTCCTCTCTGAGACCACCCCTGTCTGCCATCACCCAATTGCCATACCCAGTTTTCAGGAGGATGCGTGGCCAGGGGAGTTATTTTGCAGGTATTTCCCATGATGTTCATGGCCACCAGATGAGTTGGGAGCAGCAGTGGACAGTGTTGTGTATATATCTCCTGGCGTTTGTTCCAATGCATCCATAAGCCAGTCTTATTGAGCTTCAGAGATGCCAAAAGGAGTTGCAGAAGTTACACTTAAAGCAACACTAATTTAAGACTATGGCGTAATTCTGAAGCATTTTTCACAGGTAGCACCACCCTGGTAGACCAAGCTTGGATACCAAGCTATAGTTTGGGGGGGGGGACTTGTCCTAGACTAAATGGCAACATACTAGCCTTTAATAATCTTTGTAATGTAAGGGAACATAACTCAATAAGATGTGGAGGCTTTTTGAGGCAATCCAAGATGGCTGCCGGGACGTCTGATGTCATGCGTACAACTCCTGACATCACTCAGTGTTTAGACAATAAATACCTTACTTAAAAAGGCACCTGCCATGAACACACGCACGCGGAGCATTCGTTAATCTCAGTACCCTTCCGTAAAAAGAAGGTACGTGTGATTGTTAGAACATAGCGCTCGACTTATTCCTTTCTTGGGGACTTTGCATGGTAATGTCCCAATTACACATTGACTAGCAACTTAAGGATAGTGGCATGCTATAATGGACCACGGAGCAGTCTCTAATAACTCTAAGACTATAGAATGTCAGTATTACAAAAAAAATGATCTGAAACCCCTGGTCTTTATACTTATACTTATTACTCTGAATAAGCCATTTCCTTCACAATGCTTGAGTGTGCATATATGTATATATATATATTTAATTTATTTATTTCTATTGCACCGAAAACCCATATATATATATACATATATATATATATTTAATTTACTTATTTCTATTGCACCGAAAACCCACAGGTATCGGGGCACTGACACAGACACAGACACAAAGTGAACAAACATTGCAACAAGACAACAGGCAAACTAGAGTGCCGTAGATGAAAAGGTATAAGGCCAAGAGGCCCAGAAGATTTAACTGAAGAGGTACGTCTTCAATTATTTTCTGGAATGGCTCAGATTTGAAGTCCCTCTGATGGACAGTGGAAGGGAGTTCCAGAAAGAGGGAGCCAAGGCTTGAAAGATCTACGTGGGCCTCTGGCTCTTTTGATTCCGATTCTGTGAAATAGGGTGAGGGCAGAGGATCGCATATCTCTGACTGTCTTGTAGGGCATGATCATGATTTTGTGGTACTCCGGGGCTTTTCCATAAAGGGACCGATGAATTAGTGAGCCCATTTTGAACTCAATACGTTGCTGCACTGGTAACCAGTGCAATTCTCTCCTTCTTAGAACGGTCATTGCTATAAGGACTGCATAATTCTGAACGGTTTGACATATCCAGAGATTAAACTTTGATGCTCCACCCAACAGAATGTTGCAGTAGTCTAATCTTGATAGAATCATGGCACGGGCGATAGTCACAGCATTCTTTTTATTGATGAAAGGCCATATGGTTCGAAGAAGCCTCAGGTGGTATTTGCATGTTTTCCGAAGATATATCCCAGTAACCCTCTTACCAACTCATATACGAGCATACTATAGGGGAGTACTGCATTTACAGATTTATTATGGCAAATTCTTGTGTATATCTACTGTTTTAGGGCCAAGGGAACTATGCCATAAAGTGTGAATGGAATAAATCTAATGTAGGAGGACTACAATCATATAAGAATAATCAGGTGAACTTCCAGGTTGATTTTTCAACATAAATTTGGCAGAACTTAAACACTAATATGGCATGTATCACACAAGGTTTCTTATACCGGGAAAAGGACACTTAAACATGCATGAAATAGGTAATAACCCACACGATTAGCTATTGATTGGCTCACCTGACTTATTTGTCAATATGCATAGCCAAGAGTTGGTTTGGTGTGAACAACTCGATGCTAAAAAATCATTTAGACATAGGCATCACCTATCACTATTAGAATAGTAAGATGGGTATGCATGTAATGCCACATCCTCACACTGTAGATTACCAGAGGCACTAGCAGCCAAATGTTGAATTGCAAATGATGAAAGGATTTTACAGTGTCACTGAACTATATTTTCCTATAACTTTCTCTCCCTAACAACAACCCTCCCTTTTGTCAACCCTGATTTGTCTGTATGGTATTATAATGTTGTGCCTTTATATGTATTGACTGGTCATTATGATCTGGCTCTACTGTTTTTTTGTTGGATACAGTATTATGTTTTGATGTCTATGGGGTTCTCTGTGACATGGGTTGACAATTCAATGTCTTTACTTTTCAACTTGATGTGACTTGGGTCGATATGTATAGCCCAGGTTTGATAACGGCCTAAGCAATGCCGAAACACGTGTCACCTATGGGCAATCTTGTGAATGGACTTTGTACAAAATAAAATGTCCATCATCTAATATGTCTTTTGAATCTAGTACTTTTCAACACAATCAGCAATAGTTTATTGATTTCAGTGGAATGCCTGGTGCACCATTGGGGAGCTGCTTTCTAATGTTTTATTATCTTTAAGCAGTGGGCATACCTTAAGGCACCCAGAAGGAGTGACAGGCAACAGGAGCAGAGTTTTTAGAAGATTAGATGGCACAGAGTGACAAGCTATATAGCCTACGTCCTTTTTTTTAAAAAAACATTACTAATACAGTGCTTAGAAGGAAGAGGAATATGCCATGGCCCACTAGTAAATGTGATTATAGTATTGTTTGTTTGTTTATTCATTTGTATTGTGCACCAGACCCGAGGGTATCAGTGCGCAGAGGTTGCAAGGAAATTCACAGCTTAGGTTACAAAAGTAAATAAATGATACATTACAGATGCAGGTACATTATACATTTCAGATACATGTGCATGGTAGACACAGATGGAGCGAGGCAGGGTACATCTGAAATTACAAATTAGTGGGCAGAAAAGGTCGCAAGAACAAGGTAGGCTGTGTTAAAACATAGTGGCTAACAATATGGTGGTCCGATAACAAGATGTGCATAAGACCAGGCCTATTTTGTTTTTAGAAGGACAGAAATGGACAGGGGGGTGGTGGGTAGCTAGCCTAATAAATGTTTCTTTTGAACTGCATAGTTGATTTAACCATATTCTGTGTCACAATTGGTTAGCTTAGCAAGTTAAAAGATCAACTCTGACATGTGTCAGCGTATACTTTCCAAAATCATATTTCAGCAGGGCGGAGTCAGCCCATAATCCTTCTGAGGTTAATAAGTTAAGTACTGTTACAGTCAGCGGTAATATCACCTATTTTTACAGAGCTTAGAAACTAGGGGAGCTAGTAGTTTGACATAAAGCGCTACACATAAATATATGATAAAATACCAACTATTATACCTGGATGTGAGAAAATGTAGGCCACAATTAAATCAAAACATTGAGTATTTTTGCACAACATGATAGGTTTAGAAGTAGAAAACAATCAGGCTGACTCTCCAGCTGCCCATTTGGGAATATAGCACATTAGAGAAAGCAAAACACACGTGAAATAAGGAAGGCTTCTGCCGGGGTATTGTGATGAAATATTTCATCTGAGTATAGTGTACAAGACAGGCTCATTGTTCATGACTTTAGATACTGATGGAAGATTATATATTTGGACAACTATGACATGATCTTTGCCAGATTGTCACTGTGTTTAGTCTCCAGATTTACCCTACGCACCTTGTTGGTGGTAAATGCCATGGACCAACAACAGGATTTTACCAAACCCTGCATCCAGGGCTTCTCGATAACATCTACATAACCTCCACACTTGACATCAAAGGGAGAGTTATCGTGTCTGCCATTCGTGGTGACTCTGGTGCAGTGCAAAAATGAGTAAAGGGGCTTCATCGAATGTCCTGCTCCTGGCCTCACCAAACCGTGTGACAGACTGGTGGGGGTGAATGACTCATGTAGGAATATGATTTGATACATAAGGCCCAATTCATAGAAATGTTAGCGCAGTGCCAGCAAACATCTTGATTCACGGAGTGGTGCAAAGTGTAATTTTGCAGTGCAAATTGTATTTTTGCAGTGCAAAGTGACTTGCACTGGTGCAAAAGTGGTGCAAAGTCCCTTTGCACTGCAAAAATACAGTTTGCACTGCGTTGTGAATCAGGGTGTTTGTTGGCAGTGCAAAGTTTTTTCGAACGTTTATTTGCTCTCCTTTTTTATAAAAAAAAAAAAAAGAAAACAGCAGCCATAGAACATGTATTCGTGTCAGCAGTTTAAGGTTTCGTTTTCGATTCACTTATGTGACTTCACGTTTAGCTTGCAGGGGGGGAGTGGCTGTTCCTTCAGCCTATCGTCCTCTGTATTGCAGAGAGATCGCTTCCTGCACAGTCACCCGTCAGACAGCTGGCAACGACTCGAGGAACGGTGTCACGCCACCTTACTCCTCCCCGACATGGCAGCGGCCACAGATGAAGGTAAATCTTCCTTCACCGTCTACGGTGGGTGACGTCTGTCCACGCCGCCCTTTTTGAGCCTTGACTGGCCCTTTTTGTTCAATTTGGTCTCTGTCTTCCATATCAATCTCTTCGGCTCAATGAGGAGTTGGGAAGTGTCACTTTTTCTTGCTTAGGAGTCCCTTATGCCTGGAGAGATGGGTTTGCGAAGACATGGTTTGGGGGGGCAAAAATGACGAGTGAATCTTCCTGTGATATCGTCGGGGGTGCGGGGGTGCGGGGGGGGGTTGTGGGGAGGGCTTCTTGCTGTGGGGAAGTCCGTGTGGTTTGACCGCTTTCAGATGAGCTGCTTACTCACACACAAGTAACAACTCCCCGCCCTCAACAGGCTCTAGGGTCCCAAAAGCGTCAAAAAGGGACGTCGTCAACCAGAGCAGTGTCTAGACAACAAAGCCCACAGCTTCCCCACATCATTAAGTCCTTGCAGTTTAACGTTTTATTGACTTGCACTTGTAATAAATAGACTCTAATGAAGACAATATGGCAAACAGGAATTCGTGTTCATTATCCCGCGCGTATGTAAATGATTGTCTAAATGAAAGGAGCTCCCCCAGATGTACCTGCGCAAAAAAAGTCTATTGTCGCTGTGTAATCTACATATCCAACAATAGTGCGCTCAATTAAAAAGTGCCAATAGCTCTCTTCAGCCAGTGAACACACTGCTCGATGCTCCAGGGGAAGAGTGGCAAGCAGTTAGACAGTGGTTAGGGTGGGTATATGTGCCAGAGAGTGCCATGACGCTCTTTCAGAGTGCTAGAGGAGAAGACAAGCCCAGTAGGTAGGCTATGTGGTGAACACAGCCATGATGCCATATAATGTAAATATCCAGACAAGTTATGACAGTATCTGCGAGATGGAATAGATGCATGAGCATAAAATGGCAAACCAGGCATATGTCGAGCGTACCTTAGTACAGTATTCCATTATCTGCAGATTGGCATGCATGCTTTGCCATATGATGGGAATAGATGCCTAACGGTGCGAGTGCCTGGGCATGTGATGCTAACATTTGACCAATAGCTTCACACTGCATGGGTAGCTCATGTGCAATGCACTTGTTTTGGGAATGGGACAATGCCTTGCAACAGAGGTTTGAAATCCCGGTCGGGCTGATTAGGCCCTTTAAACTTCAAGGTTAATTGAGTACCCTGCGTTAGTAACAATAATACTTAAGCAATAAGCCCCAAGATGGGGGGCTATTACCACTTCTGGTAATGCCCCGGGGCCCTTAATGCAGGCCACTGAGAAATTACTGGAAGTGGTAAGGGCCCCCCAGCGAGGGGCTTGTTGCTAGTAGTACTCTGGCCCATTAGACTGGGTTACTGCTAGTTTATTTGTTCAGTTGTTAGACGCTCTGGCATTTAGCAACTGAAAAAAGAAAAGAAAAAAAGAAAAAGATGGCTCCCATGGAACGGGATAAGTAGTCCGTTCTCCCTTTCAATGGCGGCCATTCGTAAGAGTAAGTGTAAGAGTTAAAAAAAGTAAACAAAGAAGATGGCCTCCATGGAACGGGAGAAGAGACTACACGTAGCCCCTTCTCCCTTTCCATGGCAGCGATTAAAAAGTGGGGAAAAAAGTAATCAAAGAAGATGGCCACCATGGAATGGGTAGAAAGGACTACACGTAGACCCTTCTTCCTTTCCATGGTGGCCATTCAAACATTGACTGTGCCTCGGGGAAAGGCAAAGCAGGCTAATAAAGTCTTGGTGAGGGCCAATGAGCTTGCTTGTTACAAGCTCATTGTCCCTCATCGGGAAAAGCTGGAGGTAATTCTGTCACCCTACCAGCAAAAAATAGCTGGTATTGCCAGTGCTGGTAATACCAACAAATTCCCCATGGAGTCCCGTTGGACTTCATGGAATAGGGATTTACTACCATTACTGGCACTCATAATCTGGCAGTAATTCCGCCGGACTGAGTGCCAGTAACATTATTACCATTTGCTGGTATTCTTGCGGAATTATCGCCAGGTTACCGGCATAGTTGTAATGAGGCCCATGGTTTTCCATTGCTTGAAAGATGATCTGAGACTCCTCAGGGATGCCTAGTCTATGTAATAATGGTGGCGAGCCGCTGCTTGGTATTTCAAAATGTTCCCTTTCTGCTTGAAATGGAAGCCTTGATATGATATGATATTTTATTTATAGCGCGCCTGTACACAAGTGTTTCAATGCGCAAAGCCAAGCCTTCCATCGCAAATGGTGGTGAGCGGCTTCTATGCTTGACTATTAGTGTAAAATGTGGGAGCGCATCAATACAGCACATGAATCCGACACACCAGGATGATGTGGAATGGTCCCATGACGAGATCTTAGCAGAAAGCACATGTTTTTAGGGGCACTCACAGAAAGCAGGTCATACATCCCTAATAATTCCTAATAATGCACAGTCATGTCGTACACATGGTGGCAATCTGAGATACAGTTTACTCAGGTGGACGCTGACAGCTGATACTGTGGTATTGAGGAAAGCCGAAAGATGTGACTCCCATCTGGGGACACTCTTGCAATGATGATCGTAGTCTGCTCGTGCCTTAACTACTTGAACAACCCCTCCCTACTCATCGAAACTCCCAGAATCGCCAACAACCCGGGAAGGCCACAAAACCCAAACCACTAAGGGATCAATTTTATGTGCTAAATGTTTTTGTTGATCACAGTCCACATTGACCACCTACCTACTTCGATAACTCTTTTCCACCGCAGTCAACTGTCGATGGATTGGTGAGGAAGGTTTGCGACGGCCGCAAGTCCCAGGAAATAGTGTCCCTCGACATTTGCAGCATCAACTATAGGGTCATTCACATTCAGTTCCAGGTCATTCACATTCAGTTGCCCTCCCTCCCGGAGAAAGACATAATTGCCAACAGGCCATGCACGTGTGCTTTGTAAATGATTCATGACGTAACAGTAACTTCACAACAATGACTGCCTCCTTCTCCACCACTGAACACACCATTCTACAGGGCATCTATTTAGAGCGGTGGTAACCCATCATGGAGTGGTGCACCTTTTCGGCCCAATCAGCAACAAGAATGGAGGAGCAATGTGTAGCTATGAGTAGTGTGGCATGCACACAGAACTCACAGATGTGCCTCATTCAAACTCAACCAAACTAACGGTTTGATCTCTCTTTAATATTTCCAATTTTTTATTTTTTTTGTATATGGTTTACATATGAAACCTTTACAATCAATACACAAAATTCATCAATAGTAAAATACAATCAGTATCACATATTACAAATACACAGTAGAGAAAAATGATAAAACCATTTCCATAAAATACATTGCCTCATTGCCTAAACTCACTGCATACAGCCTAGCGAAATTGCCAAATTTTAGTCAACCTAGTCCTTCTCATTCAGAACCACATAACAACCAGGTACCCCAGAAAGAGAATAAAAGTTAGAAAGAAGGAGAAGTATATTTGTTTACCAGAACTCTCTAGGAGTAGCAGTTACTTAATTTAAGAGTCTCCCACAGACGCAGAGGAGTCCATACAAATCTTTCCAATTAATTGTTAACTTGCTGTTGGTAAAAATGATTTTACATGAAGTCATCATGTTGGCTAAAAAAAATGTGACCAATTGCTCCAATACGTCGCTTATAAATGCTAGGCCCACACCAGTGTTTACTCCATCCCCCAAAGTTACCTCCAGCCACTGTGACTACTAATCTGTAACATCAGACCATAATTGGGTATATGGGTTCATATTCAGAAAGGACTCATGATCTCAAACCCTACTTTCTGGCAAGGTTTACCTGGCCAAGTCGTGGGCATCAGAGATGGAGACCCAGTGTAATGAGTTTTTGTAACATACTGAACAATATTTCTTACATACACACCAACGTCCTCACTCACAGGGACATCATTTAGGGGTCGCCAGAGGTTGCAACTGCGACCTCTGAGGTCTCCCTTGCTAACCCTAAAAAAAAAAAAAAACCTTTTTTTTGTAGTGCAAGCTCCTGGGTTATGGCCAGCACCATGTGGCTCTTTACTTCTGGAATGTCTGGCTTTCTTGTTCAGGTATCTTAAAAAAAAAAATTAAAAAAAAGAAGAAAAAAAGAACACGGGTGCCACAAATCTGACACTTTCATCACTGACCCTAAATAAGAAAGAACAGGAATACCAAATAATGTGTCTCTGGAATTCTATACAATAATTGCTAGACTCTTTAAAGGTTTATTTAAGGCACACTTTAGGGGGCGAGTCACTGGTTTAGTCTGTTCTTAAACACCTCAACTCAGTCTTTCATCCTCCTAAGGTTGATAAATGAGTACTAACACAGGTTGTTGGGTGATGTTGGGTGTATATTTTTTCTTTATAAAGCGCTTAAGCGCAAGTGCTATATAATAACACATCATTATCATTTGGCCACGGGCGTCTGCTTGCATTCACAGTAATTTGGTAACATGAGTCTATACACACAGATCCTAACGATACATATGGGGATCCATTCTTGTATGAAATGTACATCACATTAAAGTGATATCATAACCATATTTTTCGTAGTAGACTTAGCAAAAATGCTATGTGATGCCACTTCCTGTTTTGTCAAGGGGTGAAAGGTAGTGTTCCATCGCCTCCCACTACATCACTTCGGGGTGGGGTCAAATGACATCACTTTCTGTGATGTCATCAGAGATCAAGGGTCATGTGATGTCACGTCCGCTACCCCTGGCATTGTTGTGAAATGACGCCCCTGCTCACTCAGCCCCACTCCTCAAAAATCTTGCCTCACTCTTCGTTTGATCACCTCCATTCCAGGCTACGAACCCTCAGGCATCTAAGCGCTGCTTATTATTACCCACGGTGTGTGGTGCTCATTTATTGACCTTGGTTCCAGGGCAGGTGCTCTACTCGCTGTGCTATCGAACCGGCTCTTGCATAAAGTTGACTGCACTGTGTCATCCATTTTCCTATTAATTCTCTTCAAGTAAACGCTAGTTGTGAACTCTCCCTTTCATCACATATCTCCTCAGACCCTCTGTCGTTGTTTCTTCTCCCCTGGCAGTCAGTCACTTTCATTCCAATATAGCAATGCTCCCCACACTTGCATTAATAACCTTTCACCACCGTTCCCACTTCCCCATTACTGCCAAACTGCAGTGCGAGGGCAGTCTACACAGGGACCCAGTCTCCGTATTCCATATTCAGGCATGGCACACATGCAGTTTTTTTTTAGTTTTTTTTATTGATATTTTATTTCTATCGCTCTCGTACACAAGTGTTTCAGAGTGCGACAAGGCAAGGGAGGGGAACAGGGGAGAACAAAACAGCGATCTTACTCGGCCCAGTGACATTGAGAACGCGCAGTTGAATGGGAGCGGGGGGAGGGGAAAAGTGCATGGAAGGGGGGAGAGGTGGAAAGTGCGAAGCAGAGGAGAAACAGATAAATAACAGTAAATAAATAATAAAGGCAACAAACAGTGGTAATGCAGCCAGCAATTTGCAAGTGCTAGGTTTAAGGAAGCAGACAGGGTAGGTCCGATAAGTGCAGGAAGAAAAAGGGGGTGCTGTATGGGTACAGCTACAAACCCCAGTACAAGGGGTGGCCCGGAGGCAGTGCAGGAGGGTGACAGGATGAGCAGGTACCTGGGCCCAAAAGACAGAGGGTGGCCAGGTGCACAGTGTCAAGAGAGAACAGATCAGCAGGGCAGAGGGGGAGCGAAGGCAGAAGAAAAGAGGAAGGTCTTGAGGTGCTTCCAGAACCGGAAATGGTTCTCCTCAAGTTTTAGAGTGGCAGGGAGGCTGTTCCAGAGGGAGGCCCCAGCCGAAGACAGAGATCTACACCCAGCTTGTTGACCCTGAGTGAGTTGGAGGTAGAGGAGCGAAGAGCTCGAGAGGGGAGGTATTTGCGGAGGGATAGCTGAAGGTATTTTGGACCCAGGCCCAAGAAAGCTTTGTTGACAATGCAGAGGGTTTTGAATGTAATCCTTACATCCACTGGGAGCCAGTGAAGAGATTTCAGAGCTGGAGAGATACGATCCCAGGGCTTGAGGCCAAGGACAAGTCTCGCAGTCCTGTTCTGGATTAGTTGCAGAGGGCGGAGAGTAGAGGCAGGTAGATTTAGAAAGAGGCTGTTACAATAGTCCAAGCTAGAGAGAACCAGAGCTTGAGATACCATGAGCTTCTGGGGGAAGGAGAGGAAAGGCAGAGTACCTCTGAGGAGGTGCAGTCGGAAATTTGACTTTTTAGAGACCTCAGAGATGTGGGCGGAGAAGGAAAGGGTGGAGTCAAAGATGACCCGAGGTTCTTAGCCTCGCAGGTGGGGGGTAGGAGGAGGGCCAAGGGAGGCCAGCCAGAGAGTGAGGGGAAAGGATGGTGAAGGTGTGCCGATGAGGAGGATCTCTGTCTTGCTGGCATTCAGACAAAGATCATTGGCGGCACACCAATCTTGAATGGCAGTTAGGCAATCAGAGATGAGAGAGGGAGAGGAGGTGGCAGAGGGCAGCCTAAAAATGAGTTGAGTGTCGTCAGCGTAGCACTGGGAATTTGAGCAGAAAATGGCAATGCAGTGGGCGAAAGTTGCCAGGTATTGGTTGAAAAGCCAGGGCAAGAGGTTAGACCCCTGGGGAACACCCAGTGCTTAATTTGTGGGGGTGGTTGCCGGTGGCCAACACCGGCACTCTTTTTTGGGCACCGGAACTCATGCGGGGCCAGCGCACATGCAGTTGCTTTGTTTGTTCTTCCACTTCGCTTTGTTCGATTATAAATCATTGGGATTTGCCATTATGATCTCGATCTCTCTCGTGCTTGCAGGTTGCAGGCCATGGCTGGCTGGACCTGGGAGGGGCCAGCAATAGCAATGAACAACAAACTGTTACAAACAACAGCCAATGAAAACTACCATTCTGTTGATACTATGCAGTATTTGATACATTCTGTATAGTAAGACAGAATGTGCAGTTTTCATTGCCTGTTCTTCTGAGCCAGTGAAATTAAATGGTGACGTGTTGTTGTTGCCCCAGAGGGCAGCGCGGCGCCACCTTCATTTCACGAGTTTCTGTGAAGTGAAGGTGTCGAGGCGTGGCGTCGTCGGTCACGACTTGTGAGAGAGAACCTGCCCTGCGTTGTGCGGTCTAGTTGCTTCCTGGGGCCCCCTCTGCCTGCTTTTCCATTTGTGCGGGTGCCAGTGTGCGCACCCGCTCCCACCCCACCCTGAGGCCCCTACAGGAGACCAAGTCCCAGCCGGCAAAGCAGGTAAGTCACTTGTTGCATGCGATGCAGCCTGAGCCTGTCACAGTCAAGTGATAAGGCAAGGCCCATGTCGGGGCCCGGGTGGCGGCACGGTCCCCTGGTGGTGTCCTGACTGCCCAGTAGTCAGGCCCCCACCATGGGCCCGTCCGCGCCCATGCTTCTGTCTGTGTGACCTGTGTGCAGTGTGCTGCTGACTGCAGTCAGTGCCAGGCCCAGGCCAATTTCTGTGACCAGGGGCTGCCGGCTGCCGCAGACTGAGTCGGATTACTCTGCCGCGTGCAGCCGGGCCCGTGGATTGTGCCCAAAAGTACGTTTTTACTTTTTTCTTTGAAAACCTGGCCTTCCGTGGGACCGGTGGCCGGGGCCCCGTCCCACGGAAGGTACTTTTTAAAAGAAATAACTTATTTTGAGTGGCGGCTGTTGCCCACCACTTTGAAAGTGATGGGCCCCAGCCGTCCAAATATACGTTTTTTTCATTTAAAATCTTACCTTCTGTGGGGCCGCTGCGCACGCACCTATTTTTGTCATCATCAGGCTCAGCATGGCCATGACAGCCCCACGGAAGGTAGCCTACATAATTGAGACAAGGGCAAGGCCCAGGACTTGGCGAGGCGCAGGTGGGACTGGCAGCATGGTCCCTGGTGGACTCCTGGGTGACTGCGTCTGTGACATGCCTACACGGATGGCTGGTAAGTCACTTGTTGTTCCGTGCAGTGCAGCCTCAGCTTGTCACAGTGAAGTGATCAGGCAAGGCCCAGGTCGGGGCCCGGGTGGCGGCACGGTCCCCTGGTGGTGTCCTGACTGCCCAGGAGTCAGGACCCCACCAGGGGCCCAGCTGCACCCGGGCTTCTGTCTGTGTGACCTGTGTGCAGTGTGCTGCTGACTGCAGTCAGTGCCAGGCCTAGGCCAATTTCTGTGACATGACTCTGCCGCAGGCGGCCGGGCCCGTGGATTGTGCCCAAAAGTATGTTTTTACTTTTTTCTTTGAAAATCTGGCCTTCCGTGGGGCCGGTGGCCGGGGCCCCACCCCACGGAAAGTAGTTTTTAAAAGAAATAACTTATTTTGAGTAGCGGCTGTGGCCCGTCACTTCGAAAGTGATGGGCCCCAGCTGCCGAAATATACATTTTTTCTTTTAAAATCTTACCTTCCATAGGGCCGCTGTGCCGTGCACCTATTTTTGTCATCATCAGGCTCACCATGGCCGTGGCGGCCCCATGGAAGGTAGCCTACATGATTGAGGCAAGGCAGGGCAAGGCCCAGGACCGGCGGAGCACGGGCAGCAGCGCGGTCCCACTAGACTGTTACAAAAGGAATGAAATGTCGTTTGCAATTCTGGCCACTTTTTCATTGGTGGCGAGACCGACTCGAGACAGTTGTATGCCCCAATCCGACCCTGGATAGCATTCATCTAAGCGAAACATGAACTGTGAATTTTTGCCTAGGTGTTTCCGTTCTTCCTTTCGGCCTCATTAGTTCACAAATGAGCTTCAGCCAGGGGACCCGGTCCGGAACGGTGCACGTATTGGGCCGAAACCGAACCGGCTGCACTTCGCGAGAAAAGCCCGTACAAAGACGAAACTTCTGAAATGCCATTTCAGGCAAAGATACACACATGGAAACTAGATGGGGATAAACATAGGCCACGTGCCCACTAATCTGTCGGCATAAATAAAAGCACTAGTTGAGTATTCGTGTATAATTCTCAACCGTGTTTTGCTGTCATTTTTTTACATAATTCCAGCGCATGTTTTCTATCCTGATGTGTGGTTTATACACCAGATGTGGCCCCTTAACCTGGGTACAATACGCTCCGAGCATGTGCTCCGAATGAGAGCACATGCAATCCTCAGAAAGGAATCCTCAGATAGAGGTGGGTGTCTGTTACACCCCGTAGTTTAGTGAAGTATGTCAAGAACATGTCAGTGGGAAGGAGATATCCGAATATGCACTCTCCTCTGGCTCCTGAATATTGGGTGACAAAACATATTTAGTTTTTTAATGTGTTAAGGTGGAAAGAGGCCCTAGAGCAGAAGTAGCACAGGCTGTTGATTTCACAACAATGTCTTGCAGAAATGTCTTTTTCCAAGCTATACAACACCATGCTCAAAGGAAGGGTGAAGGGGGATGCATTTATGAGATGTGATGACTGATAAGGGCTTGAGAGTAAATTGATTACACAAAACACCTGGATGAGGTGACTGAGGAACGGGCTGAGGGGAGGGTGCTCTTCCTGAGGTAACAGATTAACAATACTTGGTGTACTTTAACAGACTGTCAGATGGGGCAGAAGGGGTAGAGACAAATACAGTGCAACAGTGACTGAAACAGAATGCTTTTTTATTTACTTGCATTCGTAAAGCACTCACACAGCCCGGGGGCATCGAGGCGCAGTTACAGGAGGAGCATATCTTAGTTGCGTATTTATAACGCGCTTAATACCCAGAGGTTTCTAAGCGAGGAGTCAGGGATCGAACCTGTGTTGCTTTGTGTCGTCTTGCTTCCAATCGAGCCCATTGCTGCTGAGCTATCCCGAGTCCCGGGACAATAATTGCAACGCAGTTCCACTCAGACCCATTTGGGAAACAGGGCAGTGGGAGGGGGTGGGCCGGGCGGTGGAGTGTCATTCTACAAAATTGACAAATAAGATAACATCCACAGAACTTAGAAGTGTGTTCAAATGCATTCTTTTGCCTCTGGGTTTGCCGGAATGCTGGAACCACTACACCTACCATAACAAGTGTTTTCCAACTTTAAAGCATTATACTTTCTCAACCCATGTGTGCCCTTCTCCATCCATCCCACTACTAGCCTGTGCCAGCAGTTGCTGCAGCGCCAGACATGTGACATGGAGCAGCAGCAGTAGGATGGGCTGGTGGTGGGCCGATCTAGGTAGGTCTAGCACTGAACTGGCGTGGCCGGTGCGCCTGCACTGAGTGCGGCGCCGTGCCCGCGCTCAGGGCGGCACCACAAACGGCATTATGGGGCCAATATTTTTTGGGCACCTGCACTTATGTTTTTACAAATTAAGCACTGGGAACACCACAGGTAGAGAGGAAGATAGATGAAAGGAAGGACCCAAGGTGGACCTGGGAGGGTCGATCTGAGAGGAAAGAGGTCAGCCAGGCCAGAGCCTGATCAGTGATACCCAAGTTTTCACAGAGACGGTTGAGCAGGATGGTATGGTTGACCGTGTCGAAGGCAGAAGAGAGATCAAGGAGGATGAGGACAGAGGGAATGTTAGAGTCAAGGTTGGTGAGCAGATCTTCACGGATGTTTAGGAGAGCAGTTTCCGTGCTTCTGGCAGCTCTGAAGCCAGACTGGTGGTCATGGAGACAGCCAACAGAATTGGAATGAAGGTTAAGCTGAGAGATGGCCAACTTTTCCAGGAGTTTGCCAAGAAAGGGAGTAATGGAAATTGGGCGATAGTTAGCTGGACAAGAAGGATCAGATGTGGGTTTCTTGAGAAGAGGATGCACAAAGGAGTGCTTCAGAGGGGAGGGGAAGGATCCAGAGGCAAAGGAGTGGTTGCAAAAATCAGCAAAGGCCGGAGCGAGGGTGTCAATGTGGTCCTTGATGGTTTTAGAGGAACAGGGATGAACCTGTTTTGAAGAGGCTTTCATAGATCGGACTTGTCTAGCAACCTCGTCAGGGGTTAAAAGAGGAAAGGACGAGAAGGATGGTGGGAGGGTGGCTAAAGGAGGGTCAGCAAGCACAGATGGAGAGGGAAGAGGAGGAGTGTGGGTGGAGAGGGTGGACAGGATGTCCTGGGTTTTTTAAATGAAGTGAGAGGCAATGGCATTGCAAAGAGCCTGGGCGGCAACAGGAGGGGTAGAGACTGCAGCAGGGTTTGGCCAGCTCCTTGCAGATTTTAAAGAGTTCAGCTGAGTTGTTAGATGCCGCAGCGACACAAGCTTGAATGTGGACTCTCTTCTTGGTGAGGACAGAGAGTCGGTATTGCCTTTGTAGCAGGCGACAGGCCAGTTTGTCAGGTTAGGAATGAAACTCCTATTCCTGGCACAGTCCCGGGCTAGTACACTGAATCTAGTCACGAAGGCATTTTGCCACCTCTCTGGCCTTGAGGCCAGAATTGCTTATGGTAACTGCACTCCCTACCATTGGCGCCCTCAGCAGGTGTCTGGTATCCTCTCACCCTAGGCTGATGCCCAGCATCACCTTGCCCTAGAAATGGCCCTGCAATTAATAGTTCTTGGGATTGTGCTAGTTGTGTTCACAACAAAGCAGCACACCTGGGATCGATTCCGTTCGCAAATCAGAACACGTGTGTCCATCCCAACTAGACGGCACACAGACAGCATGTGATTCTGAATCTGTACTCATCAACACGTCAAGATTCCCATCTTGCCTCTCCCTCTGCACCCACCAAACCCACCCATCCCTCCTCCTTGCAGAACCTAGCACCAAGAGGCTGACAAAATGGCAATCTGTTTGTGGACCCTGAACGGGGACTCAAGCAAACAGGAGGTTCACTGTTTACTCAGTGTCTTCCAAATCTTTTTTGCTTCATCAGCAAATCTTGAAGTTCGCTGTACTTCACAGCGTCTTTTTCCTTCCTGAACATTGTACTGTTCGAACCAATGGCATTGCAGCCTTAACGAAGGAAGAAGAGGCATCCGAGCAGCAAGCGCGGACAGCGTCAATTTCAACATCTCAGCACAAAGGAAAAGAGAGCGGCGAAACAAACAAAGACGCGTGCTGCGTGAAGCTTTCTAATCCAGTTCGAACGAAGGAGAGAGAAGCAACCGGGCAGCCCAGCGCAGACGGTGTCAGTTTCAACAACTTCCAGGTAAGCCGCCGCACTGGGACTACGAGGGAGGAAAAATAGACACTTGTGTCCTGGAAGAGATACATTTTTGTTTGCATTTAATCGGAGCATCCGCGTAGCAAGGCAGGCGGTGCAAGATAACACAAGCCTGCTTTAAATTCAGGAAGAATCACAGCCAGCCAGGTAGCACGGCGAGCAGGGAGCTCATTTTTTGACATCCATGCAGAGCTTGCGGATGCAAGTTCAAACTCGGCAGACCCAAATACGGCAGAGTAAAAATATTTTCTATAATTTTGCACGGGCGCCCTCACAGCAAAACCAATTATTTAAATATCAGTGAAACAAGTCTGGGGGCTGCCCATTTAGTAAAATAAACACCACACGGGCATCAAAAGCATGGGCAACCTCTAGCGCAGACAACATGGGCGTGACAGGGACACCCGGCAGCAGTACAACAGACATTGTAACAATCTGTAATGCTCAGTTAGACCAAAAAATGAAATCTTTCCAAACAGAGATATTAAATGGATACAAAAGATGTCTGGCATGGAACATTGATACCACAATCAAAGAAGCCATATGAGCCAAGGAATTCATAGAAATCTTTTCTTTAATAGAAGCCCAGCGCAAAGGGAAAGATGCTTTCAGAGACCCCAAAAAGATAAAAGAAAAAGCTATTGCCAGAAACGCCCAGGTGGAACAAAACTGGGACAACTGGTTACAAGCCTTTGCCATTTTAGCAACAATATACGAAGAAAAATTCCCCATGGATGGTAGGAAAATCTGGGCATACGTTGATAACATAAGGGAAGTAAAAGTAACACAGAGGGGGAAGACATGGCTAGCATATGACATCAGATTCAGGAGGAGCATGTCAGAAAGGCCTGCCATTGAGTGGGATGAAGTCCAGAACGATTTATACACCCTCAATGCGGAACCTCCCCTGGAAGAAGATACCACACATTCTTCTTCCAAAAATAGCAAAAATTCTCAGGGAAACAAGTCCAATGACAATGATAAATCCAAGAAAGGGGAGCAGCCCTTTCGGAAGAACCAGCCTTGGGCGGCTAAAAATAATGCCCACAGACAGACAAACATCAAGCTGCCAAATCCAACATCCCATGCAGACATTTTGGGAAAACCCAGTGTACATGGGGCAAAGAATGCTGGTACAAACACACCTGCACAAACTGCAACGGTGACCATGCAGCAAGCAACTGCACCAGACTACCAGCCAAGAAAGAATGATACCCCAATTCTAGGACCAGGACGAACACCCATCAACCTGGGCAACTTTAGAGAAGCCCTTAACAACTACCCAGACAAGGAAAACAGCATGACAATATGGCAGGGTTTCACCAAGGGTTTTTCCATCCCATTTAAGGGCTCTGGGTCACGGACCGTCCCGATGAACCTGAAGTCAGCCAGGGATAACCCCCAGATAGTAGAAAGCAAAATCAAGAAAGAACTGCAACTAGGCAGGATAGCAGGTCCCTGGGACTGCATGCCTTTAAATAACTATTTCATATCCCCACTAGGCCTGGTCTCCAAAAAAGAACCTGGGAAAATGAGGCTAATCCATCACCTTTCCCACCCCAAAGGCCAGTCTTTAAACGACGGCATCCCGCACACAGAATCCGCTGTATCTTACACACATTTCTAAGAGGCGGTAAGGCTCATACAAGAATGTGGCAGAAACGCCCTGATGGCCAAGCTGGACATCGAATCCGCTTTTAGACTTTTGCCAGTCCACCCAGATTCACAGCAGTGGCTAGGTTTCACTTGTAACAACAAATTCTACGTAGACAGATGCCTCCCCATGGGGTGCGCAGTATCCTGTGCACTATTTGAGCAATTCAGTTCCTTTTTTCAATGGGCTTTCCAAAAGCAGAGACCAGGGACAAATATAGTACATTACTTAGATGACTTCATGGTTATGGGGCCACCAAACTCTGGTGAATGCGGCAGGGCTTTAGCAAAACTGGAGCACATGGCCACCCAATGAGGAATTCCCCTAGTGAAGGAGAAAACCACCAAACCAGGCACTAACATAATTTTCCTGGGCATCGAAATAGACTCAGCAAAGGGGCTCTGCAGAATCCCCAAAACAAAAATAACAGAACTCTTGTTTAAAATACAAAACCTGATAACGAAAGATAAGGGGACAGTAAAAGAAATACAATCCCTAGCGGGCAGTCTCAATTTCGCACCCAGAATAATACCTCAAGGGAGGATATTTTCCAGAAGCCTAGAGTTCAAAATCAAATCATTCACCAAACCCCACTTGCATATCCGGCTAGGCAAAGAGGTTAATCAAGACCTGGAAACATGGGCAAAATTCCTCAGGGATTTCAACGGGTCTTTACTTTGCCAAAAGCCTCTAAATACCTGGTCAAACAGGGTCCTATACACCGATGCAGCCAGGAGCAAGGGGTGTGGAGCCATACTAGACTCTGAATGGGTGGCAGGACACTGGCCCAATTCATGGCAAGCAGCAGGGTGGACAAAAAACATCACCCTCCTAGAAATATTTCCCATCTGGCTAACATTACACATCTGGGGCAGGCAACTAGCGAACACAGAACTTTTGATGTGGTGCGATAACATGGCTGTAGTGGGCTCCATAAACAGAAGGTCTACAAAATGCCCTTTAGTACTGAAACTATTACGAGCCATTACAACAGTCACACTACAAGAAAACGTTGTAGTCAAAGTGAAGCACATTTCAGGGGCAGATAATAACATTGCTGATGCTTTATCTCGCTTCCAGTGGACAAGATTCCGAGAGCTAGCGCCACACACCCAAGAACAGATGACGCCAATACCGGCAGAATGCTGGGCAATAATAGGAAGACAAAAATAATGGCATCAACGCCAGTGCCAGAGAGCTCAGGCCGGGATGCCCAACGGAAACCAGGCACTTCTAAAATGGGTGCCAACAACACATTGGCATCAACGCCAGCACCAGAGAGCGCAGGCCGGGATGACCAACAGAAAACAGGCACCTCTAAAACGGGTGCCAACAACACATTGGTATCAACGCCAGCGCCAGAGAGCCCAGACTGGGATGCCCAACAAGAATCAGGCACATCATCAACGGGTGCCAACAACCTCACAGGCTTCCTAACGGAAATGGCAGAGAGGGCAGTGGCAAGCACTACTGCAACACAGTACAGAAAGTGCTTACAGACAGTATTTAATGCCACAGGTTTAAACCATGTAGAGCAAAAAGACACCTGGTGGCAATTTCATATTTTACAAAAATGCGGGGCGATTCAGACCCCACCCAGAACGCCCTCATCTCTTATGCAATGAAAGCATGGGGCAGAATGGAGTGTCCCCAAGTGGACACCCTCCGACCCCTTGATTTCATCAAACTTGTGCAGATAGCAAGCCAGTTGGAAGCCATATGTTGGCACCCATACGAGATAATGTTATTCAAAACAGCCTTTTTCCTAGCTTACTTTGGGGCTTTCCGGGTAGGAGAACTCATCGCCTCCAGCACCAAGGCCACAAACGGCCTGAGTGTCATGGAGGTCAGGGTGAGACAGGAGAGTGTTAACATAGAAATGCAACAGTCAAAAACGGGTGCTAAAAGAACCATCAACATTTGTTGCATTGATGAAGCAACAAACTGTCCGTTTTGCATCACCAACCTCTATTACGCACAACGACCCAAAGTGGGGGGGGTTTCTTAATCCACAAGGATGCATCAGCACTAAGCCGCTACCAATTTAAAGGGGTGCTGATGAAAGCAATCAACAAAGCAGGGTGGGACCCCAAATGCTTTGGCACCCATTCCTTCAGGATAGGTGCCGCCACTGCAGCATGGCAGGGAGGCCTAGCACCGCAACAACTAAAAAACATAGGGGGATGGAAGTCAGACTGTTATAAAAGATCTATCAGACCACAACTGATATAGCCATCCTCCCTCAATTTTCTTTTCTTTTCCCTCCCCCGCCCCACCACAGAAACAACAGGCGAAACGAGGACCACACTCAGATCAGCATGGATAGTCAGCCACTCATTCGTTTTCAGGACAGACAGATGGGCAGAAGAGACCAAAGAAGGGGCACCTTTCAGAAACACCATTACTTCATGGTGGGGATACAGAGGCCTACGGTGGGCCGACATCCACGAAACACTAGCGGAATTAGTGGCATACAGAGACCCCCCAGAATTCCTGATCATCCATCTAGGGGGCAACCACCTAGTCAACACGGGTAGACGAATTCTATGCAAAGAAATCTGCTCCTCCCTAGCATGCATTTCTCACAACTGGAGGGGTACAGAAATATACTTCTCAGCCATCTTACCAAGAAAGAAATGGCTAGGGGCCAACTGCTACAAATCTGTAGACATCTCCAAAAGAAAACTGAACAGGGGAATAGAGAGATTCTGTACGACAAGAGGACTGGGATTCATAAAACACCCAGCCATTACACTAGGCAACCCAGACCCCTTCCTACAGGACGGCACCCATTTTTCTAACCAGGGCATGGAACATTTCTTTCAGGAAATCAATGCGACCCTCGCTTACAGGGGCTGCCTCTAGGGCATACTTCTGGGGGAACACGGTCAGCCGCACAACCTGCCCACGTGTGGCGGCACGGGTCAGAGGGGGTAACCTCAGGATCCGATGCCCAAAAGTATGACACCATTATGATATGTGATATTGTGTATTGCCATAACCCATATCTGTACAATAAAATCCTACAGCCTTTTATTGCCAACACTTGACACAAGTTGTGAGCCTATCATTACGGGAGAGGGTTTTGGGGTCGGCCAATACTGATGCATGCATATGAGTTCAGCAGTTATGGGCAATGCTGCATGGGCATCCCAAAAGCGAGGCAGGGTAACTGCTGTTATCAGCAGCTGGGAGAGGGGCAGCCCCAACCTTACCTGTGCCTGCTCCTCTCCCCAGCTACAGAGACACACAGTCTCTGCAGCACAAAGCCATGAAGGGTGAGGTGTGAACAGTCACCTCACCCTTCCTCCAAACACCAAGGTGCTAAGCACCATAAGGAAACCAACAGTCAGGCAGGGCCCAGGTTCAAAGACCTGCCCCCACCACGGGGCCAGACAGTCGATAATCCGGCCGGGGGCTGCGACAACAGCAGCCCCCCACCACATATATAACAAACACCCAGGGCCTCCCTGGGTCCTATAAATAAGAGTAGCGTGCTCTGAGTAAACACAATCTGTTTGTGGACCCTGAACGGGGACCCAATCATACAGGAGGTTCACTGTTTACTCAGTGTCTTCCAAATCTTTTTGCTTCTTTACCACAGAACCCTCCCACCCTACAAAAGAGGGAGAAGAACAAAAAGAAGTACAGGGCACTGTACGGTGCCCACAACAAGTCGTGGGACATGAGAAGGCGTGCACGGGCCAGAGGGGGTAACCTCAGGACCCGGTGCCCAAAGGTATGATACCATTATGATATGTGATATTGTGTATTGCCATAACCCATATCTGTACAATAAAATCCTACGGCCTTTTATTGCCAACACTTGACACAAGTTGTGAGCCTATCATTAGGGGAGAGGGTTTGGGGGTCGGCCAATACTAATACATGCATATGAGTTCAGCAGTTACCCACACAGTGTTTGGAAGTATACAGGCCTCCACTTGACAGGCGTTGGTGTGCTGAAGACAAACGCAATGATACTGTACACCTTTTTCCAATGGACACTTGTGACATGAAAGCGCCCGACCCACCCCTGAGCTTTCACCTTTGTGGGTATTAATATTTGATGACGTGCATGGAATGCATATTATGTAGGGGCATCGTTAAGGTCCTCCTTGATTGGCACCGCTCTTCATCCCACACAAAAATATTTCTTCAGCAAATGCATTAACCGACTGAGATATTTTACTTGCTACACGATAATTACATTCAACGGTGAATGCACGCCATGCAGAACTAAGCAGAAGGCATGCACTGGTATGAAACAAATACGCGAAAAACAATTGCAATAGAAATGAAGGTGTTAAAATTTTCCATTCAGAAGGCTGGAATATTTTGGTAAAGTGAGATAATACATACACACGGAAGGAGAGGTGACTGGGCTCATGCTCGCTGCCGGGAGCCAGAACAGTAAAAGGCGGGGTGTTAACAGAGCAATTGCTGAATCAGAACTTCATTTCCATTGTAAACATTTGTACAGAAATTAATGTTTCTGAACTAATGCTTCTCTTCAACAAATGTGTCCAGAAACAATTTGGTCTGTTTAATTGATTGCGCAGTGCAGCTCGGATGCACAAGCAGGCAATTATCGCTGCTTAATTGGAAATGCCCTCCTTGAAGCAGGTGCCTGCTCTGCTGGGGAACTGCCGGCGCTGTTTACCGAGCCCTGCTCTAGGGTATAGATATAGAAGGAGAGGTCGGTTATGCCGGTGCCACGCGCCTCTCCCCTGTAGATGCTTCCAGTCAGATGGGACCTGCAGCTCACTCTCCCCCAGCCCTTCTGAGTTTTCAGAAGCGCCGTGCTGAGAAACCTCACACTTCCTGCACAGGCCAGTCGCACTCTCCTGGTGAGTGGTGGAAAGCCAAACATTCTTCTTGGTCTTCGACGCCACGCCATAGCTTGCAGATTGATAATGACTGGTGGGCTTTCCGATGTCAGCTTAAGCCTCATTAGCACCCGGTGGCGCCTTGGGCGGGTGTTAAGAAACCTCCCAGCCAATCAGGTATCTTGGACGGCAGCCTCTATTCATGGTATTGCCCGTGTTTCGAACTTCTTTAGAACCGAGAGCCCGCCATTTTCCCTGCCGTTTTTCCTTGTGGCCTATCCTCACTTCCCCAGTCCTCTCACCTTTTCCACCTCCCCCGCCTGCTCCCCACCTCAACCCCACCACCACTTGGGTTCGGCTCCCTTGTTCCTCGCCGGTCGGGGTATACTCACTATTATGGGCCTTCCCGTCTGCAGTAATGGCAGATAAAGAAAGGCAACTGTGCCCTTTCTCAACTTAAAAAAAAACCCACGAATAGCACCCAGTAAAGCATGGAGGGATGCTAATAGCTATAAAGCCCACCTGGGTGGGGGAGTGTGGCATTACTGTTAGGGTAATGGCGCCGGGACCATGTAATGGCCTTGCAAATGGGGTTTATTGCTTAATTACCTCAGAATTATAATAGAGTGTTTCTTTTGTATCAACAGCTCGATAGTTTACAGGCCTCTCAATGAAGTTTGATTATCAAATACATGTCAACAGCTGAGTCAAGCACAGTGACTCTCAGACGCCCCCTCCCTGAATTTGTAATTGGAAGAGTGTGTTTGTACTACTTTTGCCATCTAATTTCAGGGGCTTATTCAAGGATTCCCTGAAGATTAGCCAAGGCAATTGACTGACCCTGTGGCTATTCCAGTATTTGCCAAATAGACTGGCAGATTCTATGCTTGCAGCCTGAGCACGCATGTGTGTTGCTTAATTCCGAGTATCTGCCGTGTGTGTAAAGACACCTCTTGGTGGAGTACTGCACTGACCTTTCGGGTGAGTGTATGGCCCTCTGACACCTTGCCTGCCCGGCACTCTGCTTGTTTTTGCTTACATGGGGCAGCGATAGATATAAAAGCAAGACTTGTCCTGAGAGGCAGAGCATTACAAGTATCACAACGTAAACATAGCGAGCGTGGGCATGAAGAAGGCTCCAGGTACTGTCTGATTGGAGGAAAGGAGTATGTGTCTAAGCATTCCTGGTTCCATGGGCTCCAGGCTACTGCTCAGAGCTTTGTGTTGGGAAGATCGACTGTGTGTGGCGCAGTTGTGCTGCACAAGGGAAAGATCCCAGAAACCAAGTCTGTGGGGCCTTCGAGACGGCTCTGCTACGGGGTAACAGTTACATCCATGCGTTGGATGTTTATAACATGCGCATACAAAAAGTAGATGAACTCCACGGTTTGGGGATAGCCATGTAAAATAAATATGGACACAGTCAGTCTAAATGGGGATTCTTCAGGAAGTACTGATTATCCTGAAAATTTGGCGCCCCTACAGCTCTTGAGGACTGGATGTGAATTCTCAGCAGTGAGTTGTTTCAGAGAATAAAGCATGCAATGTGGCAGTGAGAAACAGTATGGGAGAGAAATGGTGGGGAAAGACAGTGGGTCTCATTATAAGTTGGCTGGTGTGGTGATAACGTGCTGGTAATAGTGTTTACCGGCATGTTACCGCACGAGCCAACTATAAATTGGCCGGTGAGGAACCTGATTCACCTCCAGCCAACGGCTGCGGGTAAGTCAGGCTCCTTACAAGCAGAAATAGCCTGTATTACCGGCACCAGTAATGCAGGCATATCCCCTCATGGAGTCCAGTGATACCTCCCTCACTCCACTTGTAATCCAGCAGTAATTCCACCGGACCAAGTGGCAGTAACAGTATCCCATTCCTCCAGGGTACTGGCAAACCTAGAATGAGGCCTCATGTTCTGTAATACCGAATAGCTCAAAGTTAGGGCTGAGAGAACCTATTCGGTAGAGACTCAAATCACCAAAATGTCTGAGAAAGTTTGCCCAGTGTCCTTGTTGTTCGGCATCCCTGCAGGACTATACATAATTATTTTTTTTACAAAAAGGGAGTTTTCAGGGTCTGGGCACACTTCTAAAGTACCTGCGCTTGCCCAATCAGAGTAATGGGTCATGGTTTCTTTTTTTTTAGTAAAACCCTTCCTGACCATTAATGGAAATAGAAAAGTATGGGCATGGGTCAGGGCGAGGAATGGGAGTGAAAGGAAAATATGCCTCACATTTGTCCTAACCAGCGCAGGCCAGAAGTAGGAAAATAATGTTTGTAGAATTGGTTGGGTGTGGATGGGGGCTGGCTCTCAATTTCTACCACAAGTTCTTAGGGTTTCAGGAGCCCCTTGTCACTTATGAATAATTGTGGGTCACTGGGGTTTCAAGGGCATGCCAGAAAATATTTATGAGAGCTTTTAGTAAAGAGAGGCAAAACCAGTTATGACAGAGCCATTGGGCATCATTATGACATTGCCGGTATCCTGGCGGGAAATCCTCCAGGATACCGGCAAATGCTATTACCGTTTCCGACACTCGGTGCAGCAGCATTACTGCTGGATTATGAGTGCCTGAGTGATGGTGTAAATCCCTTTTCATTTAGTCAGATAGGACTCCATGGGGGGATTTGCCATCATTACTGGCACCGGCAACACCGGTGCTGGTGATCGGTAACTTAGGTGCCCCACCGGCAAACCTGTAGTCGGCCAGTCCGGTAAAGTGCTGGTATACGTTAATACCTCCACTTTAATACCATACCAGCTGACTTATAATTAGGCCAATTGTCTTCTCCTGCCGTCACCATGGAACTGTGTCCTGTAAGATGGAGACTACAACTCACCACCCACCACCAAGTTGGTACGTTAGGCATCTTGAAATTGCCGATGCAAAGTTCCGAGATCTGATTTTCCAGAGGGGCTGATTTAAAAAAAATGTGATTGTGAAGATAGGTGGGACCTTGACTGTACACCTATGTGTATGTGCAGCAGATATTTCATTATGATGTTGGAATACACTGCTGTTAGATGGCCTCAAAGGTGTGTTGTGTGGTAATTAAGATGAAGGCCTGGTGGCTTTGTTCTGGATGGTTTAATGCGTTGACAAGCATTACTAGGGAGGACTAATATTTGCAGAGTTGACAAAGTCCATTCACGAGAGGATAATGGTCCTGGAGAGGAAAGGCTTGGTGCTGGAGGGCTGGGAAGTGATGCTGTGAGCCATTTCTAGGAGGTGGTTACTGGTTTTCACAAGCTGAGTGATATGATTTTTTTAGTCAGAGCTTTTTTATCAAATTGGACTATATGATTGAAAAAATATATAATGGGGGAAATAAGCGATACACGCTTGGCTGAACATTCGATGCAAATAATACATTATGTTTAAATGGCACAATATACGGAAATAACCTTCTCGACGTGTCAGACAACTGCTGACAGAAGAACAACACACAGACCAGCCAAGAAGACCGGAAGGAGCAGTAGCCCGGGCAAGTCAGTATTTTTTCATGCTGTTGTGGAATGTGAAGAGCTAGAGAAAGACTATTCCTGAGGAAGGAACCCTGTCCTTCACATCCTGTCCCACCAATTCTAGACTGTTCGTAATGTGTGGATGCCAAGGAATTCCCCTCAAGCAGAGCTCAAGGGACAAAAGAGGGAACATTTCCTAACTATATAGTGGACACGAAAGGTAGACCCTTGCAAATCAGACAGTCAATACTGAACCTCTTGGCTCAAAGGTGGGAGCCAGTGTATGGGCCAGAGCTGTGAAATGTGATCTCATTTACAAGTGCCAAGAATGAGACTCCATGGGAGTTGTAGTCGATTTATCAAGTAAGCCAGCAGACCACCTTTAGAGTAATCCACGCGCTAGTTGGGCTGAGTTCTTAAGATCCTGTCTATGTTGCTCTTGGGAATGTGTTTGAGTCTAGCATGTTGAAAACACACTGTCTTCAGTGTCATAGATAGTGGTGTGGACATGGGTTACTCAGCACCCCCTGTGCACCTAGAGTAGGGGTCTGCAACCTTTGCCTCTCCAAATGTTTTGGATTACAATTCCCATGATCCCTTGCCATCAACTGTGCTGGCTATGGAAGATGGGAGCTGTAGTGCAAAACATTGGAGAGCTAAACGTTGTAGACCCCTGCTTGGGGGTGAAATGACAGAGTGAAGAAGGAGACATCTGAAGGAGTAGGATCTCAGACTCACCTGCATAATGGGCTACTTTGATTTGGCTCATTAAACACGCAATTAATTGTAAGCGTTTGGGCAGAATCAGCAGAAGTATCTGGGGAATAGCGTTGAGGCCCAGTCTTTGGGTGCCTGGGCTGAATAATCAGTAGACACTTGTAACAGAACACACACATCTTGATGACCCTTGCAAGGGGGGCGGGGCATAGCGGCATGGAAATGCCAATGAGAAGGTGAGGATGCCTTAGGAACTCTACCGACTGGCATTTGGCTTGGAGAAGATTTGATCCAAGCGACCCATAGGAAGCTCTGAACCAAGTACATCCACAGGGGCCGCAGCCCTCTTTGCTCGTTTTTGTGTCCAGCTGTATACCACTCTCTGTTTTATGGAAATTATTTATACCTAATAGTTTAGAGGCTCTAATATGTCTCAGTAACTAACAAGAGGTCGCAGAAAGAATTGACGACTAATTTCATGTGTATCCTACATCCTTATGCACTTGCTATTTGCAAAAGGATGTTGAAACATTGCGACCTTTTTATGGCGATCTCCTAGTTTTTATGTATTTAACTATATTTAACTATACCTGAACATCCATCTCTTAGATGCTTTGAATATGTGTCAATTATGTTATATGTAATTGCACTTTTCTCTTTTTATAATCCAACAACTTGTCTATGTTGATACATTTGTCATAATAATGTTGTAAAGATTTGTTTACAAACTGAATACAATAAAAAAATATGTTACTATCCTGTATACCACTCTCTAAAAAGGCACACATCCTTCTAGGCAGCCTTGCTCAAGCTTCCCCTGGGCTTCCAACTGTGCAGGTCCCATGAGAACCTGAACGTCTGGGCGAATGACCTCCTACAGGGTCTTGTCCAAGGAGAAGAAGCAGATATGGACACCTTAGGTTGCACTTAATTGTTTGTCAAACTCCTCTGCATACAAAGCCATAAACCCAGTCTCTTTTTCGACCTCAACATTGACTTCTCGATCTCAACCTAAAGTTGTGATTATGTGCTCACCATTTTCCATATGGGGGTTAGTTGGCCAAGGCATTGAATGACTTCAGCTGCCCCATCTAGTCCAAACTCTGTTCTCTGCTTCTGGGAAGGATACCAAATCTCAAAGATGTCCCCACCAACTCCCCCATAAACCCCCATAGATCCTAATCAAACTATAGTGTGCTTGCTCAAATACATGACCTGTACAGAGTGGAGCCCCAGAAGGAATGGAAAATAATTCTGATAAGATGAGGCGAAAGAGATAACACACTGAGGAGGACCTCCTAGGCCCCGAAGAGGAAAGGCCAAACGTTGCAGAGCAAATGGAAAAAGTGCAACCAACAAATCACGATCCAACATCACTTTTGCAATCCCAAGCTTTCATACAGCAAAGTAATGCGTGTGTATGTAGGGGATTTATATAGTGTGAACACAGCTAGAATGCTTTGGGGCGCTATGCAATAAAGGCAGTGGAACACAGTGGGAGGGGGTATCATCTTGCCGGGCTGTGTTCTTCCGAATGTGCATGTGGTTGCATTCTAGGTGTTGCACTCTTAGTTAACTTCAATTGAATACATTGGACTATTGCACCTAATACCAAGGAGGTCTTAAGCTCAGGACTGGAAAGGAAGTGCTCTTTAAACATATATATAGTCACCCAAGCTACAGGTCAGGGAAAAGTGTTCTGAATGGTTGGTTACCAAAGAAACAGCTCCACACTTCTGGCAAACTGTAAAAGAAGCCCTGAAACTATCAAATAAAATATTCGTTCCTTTCGTGCAAGCTGGACCCCGTTCCTTGCAGCTTGTAAGTCTGGATTCTCAGCACCTAAAAGGACATGAGCAGCAGAGAGGGTCCCTTTTACATGAATGATGCAACGAGGAGTAACATCATTGACAGTTCTGAATTCTCGATCGGTCATGCTGGCAATGTGCTCGTAAATGGGCCCACCTGTGTAATGTTGTACTTGTAGTGTAAAATCCTGCCCTTCTAGGAGGATTTCCCATTGTCTCATGGATCCGACAAGATAAATAAAACAAGCTTTGGAAAAGCCAACAGTTTGGGCTTTTGTGTAGGCATGACATAGGCACTGGCATAATGGCCATTAGATCGCAAAACAGAGTAATTACCTGGGCATATGACGGCAGTACCTGGCAAATGCCTATCTAATACCTCAGGCCAAAACTGTTGGCTTTGTTGTTGCTTGTCTTTAACAGGGCTTCAGTGCATGGAAGCAATATAAATCAAGTGCCTGAAGGCACGCTTGGTTAAGACATTCCTATTACTCCAGTAGCAATTTGCAGCTGTATTTAAACCATTAACTCCCAGCAGACCACTAGAAATAACAGTGACAGGCTAAAGCATGGTGTTATCTCTTGATGGAACGAGCTCAAAGAGACCCCAGGAGAGGGCAGGTAGTGAGTGGGAATGGCAATATGGATGAGCATTGCCAGTGGTAGTCAATGTGTGGGTAAATAAACAAACAACACGCATAACCTCCGTGTCCCTCCTCGCATGTCTTTTCCCTCCTACCTGTACTCCAGTGCAATAGTTTCGGTTAAGAGGCGGTGCTTAAGCGCCACCTAATAGCCTGAACTAAAAAAGTGTCCTAGAAGTTGCCCAAGGGAATTCCTAGTTGTCATGATTGGTTTAAAGCTTTCCATTTTTCACCTTCGAGTTTTACCCGTGAATCTCTCTGAGTGGGAGGGGATTAGGGCCAGGCCTGGTCTGTTGCTGGTGGGATCTAGGGAATCAAGATGCCCCTCACCGATTGCACCCGTCAATGCCAAATCATCCATTAGGCTGCATCAATTACTGTAAAAAGGAGAAGGTGCCCAGACGTTCAGGCTGGATGCTTGCCTTTGAGGAAAGGACCAAGACTACTGTGCACAGGTTTGGTGATGTTCTGTGATGTCACAGAAGTACAATAAAAGAACGAGAAGTTGCCCAGAGGGATTCATCCAAGTCTTCCATGAATAACTTTGTGTTTCTTTTTATAGGGATTTCCTCTTAGTCCAGATAAGCGGCACTACAACTAGGAGGATATAGTTTCATAAGAGTTTGAAAATCAGGGGTACGTGAAATTAGGTTCTTGGGAGTCGGTCACTTAGAAGCTGGATGATCTGGGAGAGAGACCTTTAAACAATGAAAATCCTATTATGTTGTCGGATGAGGGAAGACAGTCTGCTGATTGTTCTTAACCTGTGTGATTGTTTTAAACAATGAGATTTTGAAGGAGACTTTTCAAAAATATATGATGCATTACTCAGGTAAAGCTATGTTCTTTTCTATAAGCATTATGAGTATGTGCTATCCTGATGCCTCTTCAGTATTTATTGTTTATTTTGTATAAAGGTAGTCTTCTATAATTTTACTTGCACTTTTCTTTTGTTAAATTAACTTCTATCCTTGAACACAATAACGCTCTTTTTACGCAGTGAGCCACAGGTTTCTCTGGGCTCCTGTGCACACCCAGGGATGCTTCTGTCTCTGGCTCTTCAACATTGTTTCATGGGCATGTTTCGTAGGAACGGTGGAGGGCTTAGCTGCTGGTCGGGAGGGCTTTCCCTGTTGTCAAGTTACAATGCTGCAAAACAGGTCTTCAGCTAGGGCACACATCTAAACCTGCAGATCATGAGTTTAGCCACCTCAACAATGCCAACAGTTTGGACTGTTGTGTCGGCATGGTAAAGGCACTTGCCAGACACTGCCGTAGTGGTATTAACTGGCCATTGATAGTAGCAGGTGCAAAATAGTGCAAGTACATGGGCATCCAATAGCAATGCCTGGCAAATGCCTAATACTTACAAACAATTGCAAACTGTTGGCTTTGCCCGTGCTTGTTTTTAACAGGACTTGAGTGAAAGACATGCACTTACACCGTTACATGCTTACAACTCTAATTAAGTAAACTTTCACAAGACTGCTTTGAAAAAACACTGGCAGGCACTTTGAGTGCAATGTTTGATGGTAAGGCTTGGTGAAAGCAAGCTCAAAGAGTTCCCATGAATAGGTGCTTTGGGCTGCGGTGTAGGGGGCAGGAAATAGGTGGGAATGGCCATAGGGATTAACATGGGCACAGGCAGTCAATGGGTGGGCAAATAACCAAACAACACCTACAAGCTTTTTGTCCCTCCTCATATGCCATTTCTCTCTATCTTAACTCTACTGCAATAGTTTCGGCTTCCAGGTTGCGCTAAAGCACCACCTATTGGCCCAAAGTAAAAAAGGACTCCAATGCAGCAAGATCCAATCGCAAGAGTGATTGTGCTTTGCTATTTAAGTTGTATTTCTGGAAAACCAGGAAACATTCAAAGGTGTATCAGAAAATAAAGAACTGTGAAAAACAATATTTCTAGGGAAATAAACAAGTTCT
The DNA here is from genome assembly GCF_040938575.1 of Ambystoma mexicanum. Lineage (NCBI taxonomy): Eukaryota > Metazoa > Chordata > Amphibia > Caudata > Ambystomatidae > Ambystoma > Ambystoma mexicanum. The sequence goes on from NC_090925.1 coordinate 409,813,027, forward strand.
ACTTTCAGTCTCAAAATTCCTTTTTCTGTCTTGAACCTCACCTAGCACTCGCCAGAGTGTGGCTAGTTATAGCTTGTCAATAAGACCTTAGTTTAAATATATACAGGCAGTGCTTTAAGTGGGCCAGGGCCAACTGGAACCAGGCCCTGGCAGTCTCCAAAAAGTGGGGCTGAGGTGGAGCACAGCCGGGGGCCCCCTGGTCCCACCACAAAATTGCCGGAACACATTATTCCGCCCCAGCCGCAGCCTCAACGGGAGATGCACCCGCTATTAAGTCAGGCAAGCTGACCGAAGTGCCAGCCATCGCTGTGGTTGGCTGGCACTTCTGTCATTCGCTGTAAATTCCTCTGGTGACCCCTCACGCGAGGGATCACCAGAAGAAGTTACTGTCCCTTTGTTTCCCCACACCCTCCCCAGGTCGCTGAGGTGTCTTTAACCCTCTGTGAACCTGGGGGGGACTCCGTGCTAATTTCTGTGTTTATAAAAGATGGCTTAAAGCCATCTTTTATAAAGCTTTGCTGACGTCAAAGCTTTATAAAAGTTGGCTTGAATTGTGTACTTTTCAAGCCATCTTTTATAAACATAGAAATGTTTTAAAAAGAAGGCTTGAAAAGTACATAAGTAAACCATAAGGTATTCACACAAATATATAAATGTTATATATTTATGCGCGTACCTTACTATGATTTGTGTACTTTTGAAGCCATCTTTTATAACCATAGACATATGTTACATATTTTTATAACCATATAAATATGTTACATATTTCTATGGTCATAAAAATGGCTTGCATAGTACACAAACCATAGTAAAGTACGCACATAAATATAGACATGCTTACATTTATATATTTGTTTGCGTGCCTTACTATGGTTTGTGTACTTATTTAGGCCACGCCCATCATAAGAGACTAAACAGCTGGAACATCTCTTTAAATATTATAACAATTCAAGATTATTCATGACCTGTTATTGATCTGCTTTTTTGGGGCATTGATATGTGTTTGCCTTGTTGGGCAGGGCAAATGCATTCCAATAAATATTTTATATTTTAAAAAGCGTTATAAGAAGTCAGCTCAATGCCTCTCTTAAACCATTCAAAGCAGTCGTCAATTAACAACTTTATTCGCAGACGACAATTGGACATCAGATTTAATGTGCGCATCCTTTAAAAGGGATGCAGGCCCGGCTTCTGGACCGGGTCCGCCACTCACAATCCAGGGCCTAGGGCATGCTCTCCGTCACAAAATGTACTGCTCTATACCGTGATGGGGTGAAAAGCCACGGCAGTTCCGAGTAAGATTACATATTGCTCCCAGAAATGCCATTACATCAGCTGTAGGTGATACTGCTCACTAATGCTTCATTTGTGTTGTGTTTATTTATTTCTTTGTTTACAGAAATAGATACGAGCATCTTAGCATTTTTAAAAAATGAACCATCTCCCAAAAAAGTGAACGAGGTTGCTACTCACCTGTCCATTGCCAAGAAGGAAGCCAACAAGCGCCTGTATGAACTGGAGAAAAGGAACAAGGTGACACGTGACAATTCCGCCAGGTGGGCGGTGGTCTACGGGGATGCCAATGTAAAAGACGATCAAGGAACCTCAGCGTCAGAAAATGGTAAACACTTTGAAATATGTACGTGTACAACTCATCACACACCCCAGAGAAGCTTCTGTGGTGTTTATGCTGACATTAGAATGCAGTCTCTGCCAGCTGTAGAATTGCTGGCTTCCCGCCAAAGGTGTTGCTAGGGGCGTGGGGGGCTTAAAACAACGTAACAGCCCCATAATTGTTATTTTCCAGAAACAGTCTGGCAAGTCTGTTTGTGTGTAATTTATACACATTTGTGTTTGACATTACAGCAAAACCTGTCATATCTGAATGGCCCAAAAAACTGTTCCTCCTTGTAGAAATGGTTGTGCAGGTTCTTGATTAGCAAATATAGGTTCATCTATTCAAAGGAGCTGGTGTTCAGTCTTGTATGTTCCCAAGAGAGGCGATTCAAGAAAACTGGACTTCTGAAGAGATTGCTTGTGTAAGTGATAGTGGCCCTCATTACAACTTTGCCAGTCCGGAAACAATGGTGCCAGTAAGCATACCGGCACCGTTGTTACCGGACCGGCAAAGTACAAGTCTGCGGGCTGGTTGCCTTTCCGCCCACCAGCTCTGGCCTGGCAGGCGGAACGGCACCCGCCCGCAGACTTTCATGGACTTTCCTATGGGACTCAAATGGGAATGGGGACTAACAATTACTGCCGCTTCAGTTACCGACCGCCGGAGCTGTTGTACCCCGGTGTTTCCGGCAAGTCACATGGTGGGAAATCGTCACGAGTCCGCTGGCAGCCTGCCGGTTTTACCGGCACAGCTGTGTTGCCCTCTTAACTAAAACATTCAATGTGATTCTCTATAAGCAATAATTCAAACCGTCCTTGGGGAATTGACATTCTTTTGGTGTAGTTTAACATTTTACAACAAGTTTATAATTAAAACAGTTAGAAGACCAACTTCAACGGATCACAGCAACAAATACTTAAGCAATAGAACCTGAGGAGCGGGGCATTGCCAGTCTGGGGTATTACCAGACCAGTAATGCCCACCCTCTGAGTGTTCTATTACTATTAGTACCCTGGCACATTGTACCAGTGTACTGATAGTTTATTTTTGTCAAGTTTTGAAACGACATGTTAACCGTTTCTTAACTTGAGAAAAAACTAAAAAAAAAATGATCGCCATGGATTGGGGAGAAGATAACTACAAGTAGTCCCTTCTACCTTTCGATGGTGACCATTGGCATGCAAGGGACACCCCGGGAACACTGATGTTCCCGACGCTGAAGCAGGACGGTGTAGGAAAAGGTAAGTGGGACGTGTGGGGGGGTTGAAGATGTGGACATGGGGGGTTCGGGTGGGGAGGAAGGGGCAGGGGACGCGGGGGGAGCGCACTTACATGCTACCTGGCAAAGGAACATAGTGGACATTCGCTCTGAGGAGGGTAGGAGAGGGGACATTCCCAGTGTGGTAAAGACCTCACTCTGAACCTCCTCATTGGCTTGGAGACCGCCACACCCCTCTTGCTGTTTACTAATGTGTTACAACCACTTATTAGAATGCTCATGGCTTATCAGCAGATGCTAGTTTGTGTTCAATTCTGCATACGTTAAAAATCAAATGAGTAATCTGGGCTGCGGACCCCCACAAGCGGCAAGCGCATAACTAAAGGTGGGCAAACCACAACATCCTACAAAACAATATGTTGTAACTCACAGAAGTGATATTATAGGTTCTTGTAGAAGTAAGGAAATATCACTGTACAAGTGAATTTAAAGCTGGACACAATTGGAACCTTTGTTTCCTCTGTTAAACAAAGCAACACCAATTGCAAATATTATTCCAAATGCAAATAAGTCAGAACCTTTGGCCATCCTGACCCATACCCCCTAAAAGTAACTAATTTTAAGAGACAGACACAGCATGGTTCTAAAGCAGCCCTCATGGCGGTTCCTGAACCAGCCCACACAGAACCTTAAGTGAATCACATTTGGAGGGTTATGGGGCAGCCTATCTCACAGCAATCAAGTGGTCCTCATTTGCAGGGTCTGGATGTATATAGTCCTAAGGCTGCTCTCATTTGGGGAAATCTCAATCAGACAACAGCAAAGCCTTCGAATAACCCGTATCTTGTCTCGGGAGGATAGCTCAGGGGCAACGTGCTCGTCTTGGAAACAAGACGACACAGAGCAACACAGGTTTAATCCCCGGGTCCGTGCTTAGAAACCTCTGGGTATTAAGTGCGTTATAAATAACCTATCATATCATATTATATCGGTATCAGGTAATATTATCCCCATATATATGGTCGCCATATATAATATCGCCGGGAAAAGGTCATGGCGATATTATATGGGTGACCATATATATAGGGACAGGGGCAGCAAAAAAAAAAAAAGAAAAAAAAGAAAAAAAAAGGGTTTGGGGGTTGAAGGGTTGTCCTCCGCATGTTCCATGCAATAATGTCCCCACAAAAAACGGCCATTTTTCGGCGATATTTTTGAGGGGACATTATTACATGTATCCATTATATCTAGCCCTCATTTGGACAGTTATGAGGTGGCTTACCTCATAACCATCATTTGAAGGGTTATGTGCCAACAGGCCTCCGAATTGTCCCTCATTTGGAGGAGCCTGACACAGCATATCTTGTAAATAACTCGCAAGTGACTCTCAGTTTGACCCTGCAGAACCAGCCCATCATACAGCCTTCAACTCACCCTCAGTTGGATAGTCCTGCGGGGGGATTTGGATAGTACAAGAGTGGCATACGCAGTGCACCCACTTGGAAGGTTGCAGGGCAGCCTATCTCACAGCCTTCACATGGCCTCCATTCGGAAGGTTCGGAGGCAGCCTATGCCATTCCTTCCAGTGACGCTCATTTGGAAGGTGCAGAGGCAAAGGGCTTCTTTCCCTCTAATTGACCTTCACATTAAGCATTCTGAAGCAAGCTTCCACAACCATATTCCTCTGGTAACTCATTAGGAGGGCCCTGAGCTAGCCCTCTCCTACCCCTCAAGAGACCTTCTTTTAGAGGGGTCGGAGTTAGCCCACCTCGTTCATAACCCTCAAGTGACCTGGACTTGTAACTTGGTATGTGTAAAGCACTCAACGCCACTGACATACCCTTGTTGTGCTGAGTGACCATTTAGAAGTGCATTAATGCACCTAATTTGGTGTCCGGTATGCTGTAGTTAGAAACATAGCATGCATTGCATTCAGAATGTGAGGTGACCCTCATTTGGTGGGTGCTGAGTTAGCATACACAATGACCTCAAGCGATCTTCTTTGGTGGGTCAGATCGGCAATTTGCACTAATGTGCCATTCCATTTTATGTAGTGACATTACTCCAGTCCAATGCCTTTGAATGCATGAGGACTGTCATGACTCATTGTGGTATGAATATGTTGCTGCCGCAACAATACAGGCTAGCCGGAACCAGTGCTTCACTATCCCCTATGACTCGGTTGCAAGTTCCATAAGTGCCATATGATCTGGATACTCATTGTGTCCTGGGCTATTCTTTGAATTTTGGGACATTTTCCAAATGACACGATGGACATGTATGCTACGTTGCGTGTGCACATCAATTGCACAATGCCTCGTGTTGCAGTGTGAGGTATGGAATTATCTTTGTCCAGGGAGATAATGATTCACGCTTCGTCAACACCCCTGCGCGATGCAGCACCATGGGGATCTGTTCAGTGCCAATGCCAAAAAAGCCGCTGATACATTGTAACTTGCAAAACCAGGAAAACAAAAGTACAGTGTGCCCCTGTAAAGCAAACTAGCCGAGCTTGCAACGTTCCTGCACAAATCACAACTGTTTTTTTTTACTGGTAAACTGTATCTGACAAAGTAATTTGATGTGGTATCTGAAAGGGGTTTAAAACTGCCCTTACTGTCAGTGGTTAATTTTTTAGTAATTTTACTATTTTGTCTCGATTTATTTCAGTGGAGTACACTTTTAAATGATCTATTAACTACTTATTCCAAACAAAAACAAAAAAGAGGCAAGGTTAATACGGTTGCAAATACGGTTACATTTTATAATGTTACTTGAGTAGTGCAATTTGGATAATTTGAAAGAGTCATGGTTGCAAATAAGGACACAGGAGACCATTAGAACTGTGTCAGGGGTGTGTGGGAGGCAGACTTAGACTGTGTGCTGGAGGATAGACTGTGGGATGCAGCATTATTGTTCGCAAAAAAGGTTTCTAGGAATGCACGATTCCACCTGCTACAGTTAAATATCCTGCAAGGTTGCATGCTTTAATAAGCAGATGTCCCCTGAATGGCCATGGTGTGGCATTAAATCGGCAGAATTCCTGCATATGTTCTGGTGGTGCACAAAGGTGCACTCCTTCTGGCTCGGAATCCAACACACTGGAGACGGCGGTTGTATGCCATTATGATTGGACTCCTATGGAATGCCTACAGGGTGTATACCCCAGCCCAGATAAATCTAGGCATTTAGTTAAAGTTATGGACCTGGCTTGCAACCTCGCCAAACGCAGAATTGCCATGTGCTGTGAGGGTAGAATGGTGCAAGGCCTTCAAAGTGGCATGAATGAGCACACCGCAAATCTGGAGGCCTGGAAAGCTCTCCTGCTGGCGATGTTGGCCCGCTCAGACGATAAACCTCCTTGAATGATCAATGATACATGTATGTCTTTGATGTCTCATACCTTGATTAGCTTATTATCCTAATATGTCTTGTATATGTGTTGTGCTAAATCGTCGCAATATATGAAGTGGATACCGCTGCACATTGTGCCATTTGTTACCGTGCCTACCATTTACCTTTACTCTTTTTCTTTGTGCTCGTTTGCAAAATCTCAATAAAAAGATTTTAAAATAAATAGGAAAACCATTCACCAGCCCTTCTAATTTTGTTGTTTTGTGGTGAAATCAGAAGTTTGAGTATTTCTTTCGATCCTAAATCCATCCAGTCGTAGAAGTAGATATATTTCAGTCGCTGTAAAAATGTGGTGCATATTTATAGTAACAGGCTTGTCCTGATGTTGGGCTAGACAAAAAGGAAAATGTATGTTTGTTTGGGGAGCTCACCTAAGGAAAGGCAGGTGGTGTAATGTTTCCAAATGGTCACATTCCTTTATGAGTAAGACTGCCTTTGCATGGTAAACCCAAAACCTCTGCCTTGGTTGGCCATTACTGCCTGAAGGTCTTTGGCAGAGTAGGAAGCGTAGCGCACCAACCACTCCATTTAGGGGGAACAATTAGTATATAAGAAACAAATGACAAACTTTCTCTCTCCATAATGTTGGCAAGCAGCCCCCTATTACTGCTCGTGTCAGTGCGACTGACACGAGCATGGGTGATTGACGCTGTAGCCAAGACGTCAAGCGCGTGACGTAACAGATTCTCAGGGTTGGCAGAGTTCATACATACCAATGAGCTGAGTTCCGTGCCCTTGTGTGAATCCAGTTTGAAAAGTGTTTTCACCCCACAGACTCAGTTCTGGCACTAAAGCAAACTATGCACAGTGCACTAAATACATAGGAGTGCTATGTGCATCATGCATCATTTAATTTCGGCCCACACACTATGATAAACAATGGCCCACATTGGTGTTCAGCTCTTTTGGGAAGTGGCCGAATGGCCGATGTCTCAGTCCGAGCCTGGTGTGAATGCATTACAAGAATATCGGTCAGGATGAGGAAATGCAGCAGAGTCCTTGCTATGCAATAGCATATCATGTGGGATTGGGGAATGTGGTTTTGATCTGTTGGAATAACCTGCGGATTTCAAGAGTGGTTCCGCGATTTTAGGTTAATTAGAACATTCTCTCCTTGGCAATTGTGTATTTTTACCAAGCAGAGAGGGCCAGTGTCACCAGATACTGTCTGTAAGGATACTTTTATTTTTTCTGTTTACCATTCCTCTACCTTTTATGATCATATTCACCATTCTATATAGAGGATTTGTACATTGATGGCCCTGTGCAAGTGCAAAGTTGTAATAGGTGACTTAGGTACTAGTCACTTAGACTACTGCAATGCCCCGGCTGCAACACCTTGTCACATGTTGCGCTATGCTTCCGCCTACCCTCTACCCTACTGAGACCACAGTTCCACTACTTTTTTCGGTACACTTCTACCACTAGCAAGGACTCGATAGAACACTGAATTATCTTCCCATCTGCCCCCTCCAGCAGAAGCTTGTTGACTGAGAGTTACTTACAGTGAAGGGGCACTACACACCAGCAGGCATGTCCTCAGTGTGAATACCATTTACTTATTAGTGAAGGGGCTAGGGCCTGTGGAAAGGCATTGTGGTCAGCCAAGGGAGTTTTAAATTCCCGAAGACCTTTCATCAGACATTGTTCTAATTGTGAAAGTACCCTAATATTGTGTGTTTCTACTATCGTTTATCACCCAGAAAATATGTCAGAGGCCCATGGTTTGCTGGTGTTTCTATGGGATCACCCATCAGTAGCGCCTGGAATAGCAGTCTAATTGCAAGTCAAACACCCTAATATCAAAGAAAACTAGGAATGTATACCTGTACATGTTTTGATTCAAATGTAATTATAGAGAGTGACATCTTCAGATGTAAAACTTTCCAGCTATTAAAACAGGTTTTGCCCCCTCCCCCCAAGTTTGCAGGGTATCTGAGGACTATGATACGATGTAAATGAGGGGTGCAAGGAAAGATGGGTTAATTGGCTTATGAAACATCTTTGATTTGTTTCTGGAATACCTTGTTTGCGGCCTACTGGTTCACTCTCCTCCTTCTCCTTCCCCCCCTTCCCTCTCTTTGCTCTTGTTTTCTGTGATACTTGATGTGCTGAAGCTTTATCATTTAAACATTTTTTATTTTATGTATTGGAATTGCATGAATTGTCATAAAACTGTGAAAGATTTCCTTGTAATCTAGTTGGAAATCAAAACACAATAAAAAAACAGGTTTTCTACAGGTGCTATTTGAGCAGAAATACTAACGTAAGCCTACTGGGCATTCTCTTGGCACCCATGCGTTTGCCCTTTATTGATTTAAAACTGGATTTCCATCTCCTTGGCACTGAGGCAATGCAGCCAAAAATGTGGGCTTGAATCGCTCTCATTTCTCCGGATAGCAAAAGTGTTTTACCGCAGTGGGTAGGATGCAGCATGCAGACAGTGGGCACGCTGCGGCGGCACCCAAACAAGTGGTGACTCTGCTACCTGGGCTTACGAACACACACATGGAATTAAGCCGCCTCATACTTGAGGCCTGAGTCATGGAACTTTTGGCGTGGTCCAAAGTGACTTGGCACTGCCAACAAACACCCTGATTCGCAGAGCGGTGCAAAGTGTATTTCTGCAGTGTAAAATCACGTTGCACTGCAAAAGTACTCCTTGCCCCGCTGTGTAAATCAGGGTGTTACCACGCTAAAAGTTCAATGAATCATGCCCTTGGGGTTCAAAACAGTGATTGCCCTCGTGCGCACAAGGTGGGTCTGACACAAGACCCACTTAGGGATGGGAACAGAAGTGCTTTATTTTTGTAGCCACCTGCTGGGATCAGCTCCGTGCCAGGTGTGCTGGATAATGCAGGAGGATATCGGCAGCAAATATATCTGCACAATGCGCCTTGAAACACATGGGGCCTGATTCACAGAGCGTTTTCCTACAGGATTGCGCCATCATAAAACTCTTATGTGAATCAGGCCATTGTGTATAGGTGCATTACAAAAGAACGCCAATAAATATATAAATAAAGGCCTTTGGAAATGCTAGCGTGCCTGAGCTCATGCTGCCGCCTAGAAGATGCAGCACTGCGGATCAGCAGCGAGTAATCTTTGCTTTGAAAGGTATGGATTGCAGAGGCAGCCATTAGCGCATACTGATGTTACCAAATGCTGTATCCTCCTAATATGCCATCACACTGGTGCAAAATGCAAGTCATATTCCACTGCTGCTGTGATCTCGCAGCAGGGCAATGCGCCATGTTCGCTTCCTTCCTGCTCTCTGGTGAGGAGAGAGAAAATGGTCGATGATTGGGAGGTTGGTGAAGGTAACCAAGGTTATTTACGCTTCCCTCATGCCACTCACTCATCAACTCACCTAAATTGCTGGCCTATGAGCATAGCACAGGGAGTGTGGAAAGGGCACACTGAGGGGGCCATGCACAGCACGAAAACTACAGAAATGGGGTACATTTCACCAAGGGGTTTCGAGTGACATTCTAGACAACTCGAGCTTCACTCCTGTCTGTCAGTTGTCAATTGAAGACCCTCGGTTGAATATATTCCCATTGTGGATAGATACCCATCTACAATTCCATGTATGTCTCTGTATAATTGCAACACCTGACAGTTTCTGTTTCCCACCTCTCTGTGTTACAGCTGACACTGCCTTAGTTCCCGTGAACTGCACAGCGCTGTGCGAAAGAAGACTCTCCACTGTGTCTGTGGTAGCCACTAATCAGATGACAGAGATTGGTAAGACATCCTCTTTTTTATTGCATGGCTGCACACTATCAGACAGAAAAGTATTCCTTTAATTTGGCCAAAGTTAGTTGTCTAAATAATAAAAAAATAACCTCTTTATCTCTGTATGGATACTATGCTAAATTCTTGCGGACACTTTGCATACAAGCCTCTGATTGGCAGATTCATGTATTTCACATTTCCCAGAACTCCCCATCACTCCATATGTAGACCAAGGTATTCCAAAAGCCACATCAGTGCTTTCCTGATCCCTTGTTTTACACATGTCCTCCCCGGGATAGTCAATACCGTGGGCTGTTCCAGAAAGCAACATGCAGGTGGTGCAATGGCAGGAGGTCATAAACAGATCATTAATCCATTGGGTCCATTGCACTGAAGAGGCAGGCATAGGACTTGTTGGATGGCAATGCTGTTTAAGTTGGAGGTCATAATGTGCACTGTGATTCACATCTGTTAAACGCAGCAAACCCCCACTCCCCTCCCCCTCATACTACTATGCACCCTGCTCTGCAGTTACTAGTTTTGGGCTCTATAACCATGTCCTTTTGCTGCCTCCTTCTTGCAAAGCCGTGGCATAATCCTGGAGTAAAACGGGCAGAGTTGTTCTCCATGCAGGCGTAACACTGCCAAATATGACAAAACTGGCCGGGCGCATCCCTCATCTTTCCAGAATCACTGGTTCTGCTATAGAGAACAACCCCAAAAAGCCGCGTGTCAGGCTTTGGGCTCTAGGAGCCTGGACTGAGCCACCCCGGGTGAGGACAGTGCTACCGCCTATCCCTTGCCACCACAGGGAGTGTGTCCTACTCCGAATCCTGATGCATGGATTAAACCGTGTGGAGGCCCCTAAGCAGTCGACATGTCGCCCCCCCCCCTCACAAATGATCTCCTAATAAGTGTTTCATTTTCTGCACCGCTTTATTTTGATCTGTTGTTGTGGGGGCCCTAAAAGGAGTGGGGCCCATAGGCCGGTGCCTACTCGGCCCAATGGACAATCTGGGGCTGTGGCCCTCCACCTCTCACTTTAGCTCTGGGTTCTGCAGACACATGTATGCATTAGAGGGAGGGGCAGTGAGGGGATGTCTTTAGACATTGTGGGCAAAGAAGTGAAAACCCACTTGAAGTGAACCTCTCTTTTTTGTACTTTCTCTGGACCTTTTTCACTGCCCTCCATGACATGTAACCTGGTTGGGCCCGGTTTGTTTTTACAGTTACCCAGATTTCTTTTCCAGCCACCCCCGCCCCTCTTTCCATTTAGGGTTTGGAAGCAACCTATGGGAAACATTAAGGTATATCCAAGAAACCTTCAGTCCTAATGCACACTTTTTTGTCATGTTGAAGATAGGCTACACCTCCGAATATAGTTGACAAATATTTGAAATGTGCCTACTATTTGGCAACATTATGTCTCCAAATATGTAGTAGCCTTGGGCCTTCCATACCTTCGTTAATATGGGGAGGAAGTCATTTCAAGCCCTATTTGTTCTTTGTTACATTGTGAGAGATTTTGAGGCAGGACAGGCGAGGAAGGCAGCCCTCAGTCCTCCAATTCAGACTTCTGAATTAGGTGGACTGGGCAAAGATCAACTCAAGTCAACAGGACCTCGGGGCCTTTTGTACATTCAGGTCCTTGCACCTGTCCTAATGTTGTAGAAGGGAAACTCTTCACCTTTACTTGTGACTAGGATAGACACATGTCCCCAAAGGGACAGGCCATGAACCCACCACACTCTGAGATCAAAAATGGCATCCATGCACCCTAGACTACTTTACTGTAAGATGTTTCTGGTGACGAAAGATAGCGCTGGGCTTCTCAACCCACAACATATTAACGTGCAGTCAGGTTTTCACGCTATCTCCAATCGATATGTGTAAGAAACGTTTAGATATAATTAAATTCAGAGAAAGTAATGTGCATGTTTTTTATTCATTCTAAAAACCTGGGTTTTTCTTTAGAGAGGGTGTCCTTAATTTAAGATAACACAATAGAGAGCCTAGTACCCAAATAAACAGGGTTTGCCTTGGCAATCAAATGTTAACATAAAGGAAGGGCTAACACATCTGCACAACAATGCATTGCAACATGCTTCACACTCATCAAAGTGTTGAAGAGGAGGTAACCTAAGACTCCACACACCGAAAGAGACACAAGGATAGCGTGACTGTCTCACTAAGGCTGCCTATTGTAATGCTAACGCTAGGCTCTGCTGCTGTGCCGCTTATCTAAAAGTGGATAGAATAGGAAAAGAAGATAGATGATGTATTGGTTGTTATGTTCTTCGCAGGACACTCTTCTTAATGATCTTATTCTCTACTCCTCTTCAACCACTCTCTATCATTCATACATTAGAATAGAAGAGAAGGCAATTGTAACATAGTTCAACTGTCTATTTCTGGTATAATTACATTTTTAATGGCCTATAGACAAAATTAACATCTCCCTAGAATCTCTGAAAACTATATAATAGTGTTTAATATAACAGCCACATTGTGTATTGACAAAGACAACTAAGTCTGATCTCTCTTCAGGCCCTTGTAGCTTTTGTTGGTCCGTGTGAAGATCAGAACAAAAGCTGTGTGCTTGGGTAAGAGTGATGATATCCCTGTTACATCCTCTACTGTCTACCGTTTTCAGTGGTGTAAGGTTGCTAAAACCACTTTCTTCAGGACAGTCTTTGATAAGCAGAACGTGATACACTCACTAATATCTGGAATGTATTAGACAAGTGCTATATATTTTACCACACCGTCCTCAATTGCCATGTGTGGAGACTAAAATCATGGTCCTGTGGGAAAAGAAGAATACAGGGTCACGGTATTGTTGCAAAACTAGATAAATCAGATAGGATAAGATCACGTATATTCGTGTTTCCTATATGCACAGTCTATTCCAAAAAATTCCATTTGTTGTAATTGTCAAGCACCTTTGTGAAACAAATAATTCTAATTCACCTCACAATTCAGTGTTATTCGTAGGTATCGTATTGAGGACGACACCTACCATTAGACATGAGTGTAGGAAGTCACTAACCTGAATGACCTCCACTAGATTCTTCCATTCGTTCAAAGTATGTACTGCTAGAGACCAGCATTAAAGAGCCACTGGGCTGTTTGATAGTCTGTGGCCCACTCTGTCTGAGCTGCCGGAGAGACAGGAAAGCAAAACACAGAGTCAGGGGGCAATGGAACACTCTGATTAATTATATATGTCTTGCAGTGTTGTCCACTCACCCGCCTATGTTTGCTTCATGAGTGAAAACTCACTGTCAAGTACCCAATTAGCTCCCTCCTAACCATGGCTCATCCTTACCTTCGTGTCTCGTCTCGCTAGTTGATAGACGCCTTTCTTTGGTCCTCCTTCTCCATACGGCGGACCAGTGTTCCAAACGGAATGCTTATTGCTGGTCGCAACTCGTCATGTAACTCCCTGGTTCGAGGTTGAGTACGTGCGTGCGTGCGTGACGTATCACGTCACAGCATGTGCATAGGTCAGGCAGGTCAGGCACCCTCCAATGATGCTTATAACTATAGCGGGGCAATTATGATTATAACTACGATGAAAGAGTGGTCCGCTACTATTCTTTGTATTTTCAAATATCACATCTGTGTTGCGCTTATCACAAGTTACTGCAATTTGACTCAAACTAGCAGTAGACGTTACTTCTCAATCTGGTTGAGTGTGAAGCATGTTGAAATGCATCGTTGTCCTTAATTTAAGCCTAGCCGTTGGTGTCTGTGCCCCCATCCAGCACTACAGCCCTCTTTTGGGATGCTTTGCTGTGATACACATACTGCCTTGCCCTCTTTCAGAAAATATGAGGATTCAGACTTATAAGTAAGTCAGTCACACCGCTTTGTTTTATCAGGCCAGACCAATCAGATGACCACAACATCTCAGATGACCTCCTGCTAGGCTGGCACAGGTCCCCACTTCTCTCCCTGCATTGCTTCACTCTTTCCAGGTGGGTCAGATTTACTGAGAAGGGACATCCTCATCCCCCCTGCCTCCATATCTAATGTCTACTTAAGATCAGTTTCTTCCATCTCCTCCATCTCCTTTCTAGTGTGTTTTGTCTTATAGTCTTTATCTACATATATCTACAATGAATATCCTTCTATTACATAATCACCATATCATCACACACATAATTACTTCACGCCCCTCTGATATCTTGTCTAAGCTTCTGCACTGAACGTTGGCCAATGATCTTGATATTTCTGATAAACCTCACTGAGGCGCTTAGTTAATTACGTAATCATGAAACATGTGGAAATACCAATCCAAAGGTGGATTGACATCTCATAAAATCCCATGTCACATGGAGAATTCTCCAATGGAATGCAACCAATCCTTCCCTCAACTTATTCCAAATGTGAGTTTTTCCCCATATTGGAATAAGTTAAGAGAAGGACTATTTCCTAAAACTGAAGTAATAACACATCGGCTGCATGCACCTCTGCTGTCTCAGTTGCTCTGAAAGATGTTGTGCTCAGCAGAAGTTTAGCGTAAGAGCTGCAGACACATTTCAAAAGGTTACTTCTAGACTGTGGCATTGTTATGCGTGTTGTAATATTACCAAATAATTCAATATCCTTTCTTGATTTATACTCGCAGCAGACTAATAACTAATTGCAGAGGCAAATACAAAAACAGCAATAATGTTGTCTTGCAGAACAGCAGATTCTGAAAGTGCTGAAAGAACACAAAGGACAAATATCTACTCTGGAAATTGCAAAATCTGTCGGGAAGAAGACGGCCAAAGATGTCAACTGCAGTTTATACTCACTCAAGAGTAAGGGCCTCCTGTTCCACCATGCGCAGAACAAGCAGTGGTCGATGAAGGGCACAGAAGGCATCTCATATTCAGGTACATTTAGGTTTGACAACTATTCCCTCTTGCGGACAAACTACATCCTATGTAGGCTTCACTGCAACCTTGTGAGCCAGGGACCCTTGTAGGAAAGCATTGCTTGAATGTTCAGCTTAACACGCTACACATGAATGCCGGTGTGTGCCCACACATATGTCCCAACACAGCATGCAGATGGCAAAGGGATGATTCTAAAGCGGCCACCCTTGCTTGAAAAGATTGTGGCCAATTTTCAACGTGGTATTTTATTGAAAGTCATATAGTTTAAATTGGAAACAAGACTATGTTGATCGAAAAAACAATACATTATTTTATAAAGATAAAACCTTTATCACACCAATGCATATTTTTGGTTGCAGTCTTTCATGACCCCATAGGTACTTTGATGAGGTCCTGTGTTTGGTTTTGGGGACTTCTAGTGACTAACTATGTTAAAGGGTTCATCCCTGAGCCAGCAGATGGTGAGCCCTGGATTCGAGTAACAGTAGTGAGGCACTGTTTTGCCCGTGTCTCAACTCAGCCCTTCTATCTCTTCAAAGAATTGAAATTTTAACAGACATGGCTCCTTTAAGAAAATAAATGTTTCAGCTCACTACCAAATAGGTAAGGCCTAATACTGTTGGCTTTGCCGGGGGGACGACGGGCACCCCACTCTGACATATAGAAAACCGGTGGGATCCATAAAAACCTAGTGGCTTTTCCTACACAGTATGATCTCCAAACCCTCTGAGGGAACCCGAAAAGAAGGCGAGCAAGATTTGTCCTCTTCACAAGTCGACCCCAACAAACAAGCTCTTTGGCTGAATCGTGCAGTCTGCTAACAGCAAGCCAATGAACCCCAGAGACCAGTGTTCTCTCCTCAGCAGCCCCAAAATGCAGACGCAGTGAAGCAGCACCCCAATTAAGCATTCTTCCCCTTCTCTTACCCAGAAGACAAACTTCAGGGTTCCAGCACGTTTAGACCATGAAGAGGCCAGCAGCAAAAGATGAGAGAGTAGTATCGGTACTCAAAATGGCTGATCAACCTTATAAAAGTTCTTTCCAACTCCACAGACCCAGAAAACCCACAGGTGGGGCAATTAAGCTCCCAACCCACAGGAGTGTGTATAGAGCTATATGAGCCAGTCAAGTGGGCGTGGTGGGTCTTTGGTGTATGAGTTATCAGCAGGACACTGGAAATGGTTGTAAGGCAGAGAGAGAGCTTGGAGGTGGCTAGAAAGAGAGGAAGGAGTGTAGAGAAGGTGGAGACAGGAGAGGAGGTTGTAAAGAAACGCCAGGAGGCAGGAGAGCACCATCTGAAGCTGGCAGGGTGGAGACACATAAGGAGGTGGAAAGTGAACTGGAGGGGGTCTTGAAGATCATCATGAGAGCAAGAGTCCAATCAAATAGATGAGGAATGTTCCAGAGGTCAGGGTTCGCTCAATAATGGGTGGGTGGGAGAACAGTAAGACTCCAATGTGAAGGATGAAGCCCAAGGTAGGTGGAAGAACACGCGTATGGCAGATGGGAGGAGTAGGCTGGAAGCAAAAGCAGTGAGGTTGTGGAGTGGACAGTATTCAGGAACCAAGGTCAGGGAAGTGGCTGATCCTTCAGAACCCAATGAACAGACAGCAGAAAGGGTAAGGGGATCCCATAAACCCAATACCACGATCAAGCTAGAAAGCAGAGCAGGCAGCCGAAGATGGGTGTAGGAAACTGTTTTGCCTGAATTTGGAAATCGAGGGGAATCTCTGCAATTACCTGCAGCCAGTGGCGAAGACCCATTGATGCATATGAACCCATAATTGTCATCTTGATATTCTAAGTGCCACAGGGAAGTTCCCCAACCCTTGTGAACTGTACTTGAAGGCCTCGAGACTGATCTATACTATTGAAGTCATTTGTTATTTGGAATTTGAAGATGCTTTGTGTTAATACAATAACGTATTCCATAATGTCTGTGTTTAGCCGGTGTGTGGACTCCTCTCCCCCACTTGACAGTATCTTCTTTGAGCAGGTGGTTTCCCACTGACCCCTCCATGTCATGAGAGTAACCACAGAGTTGGGAATAATGGGGATTCTAATATCTGCAGAAATGACTGCCATGTATCCGATTGGGATCCAGTGATCGGAGTGGGAGATATAGGGCTCTCATTGGTTTGGAATGATGGACCATGAATAGACACAGTTGCATTGGACAGCATGCATCCCAACACCAAACCCTCTCTCATGGTGCAGTAGCTGTTAATGCCAACCCATTTGTGTCACCTTTTCCAGGCTACACTTGATGCCTTGTAGTGTTCCCTCCTAGTCAACTGACATGGGAGGTTGATCCAGGAGAGGTTTATCTTAATATCAGATCTCCTTTAAGCATTCACAGGTGGTCACCCCTCCACCAATTCCCTCCAATGTGTTATACACCAGTGAATTATTTTCTAATGTTTGGTACCTTTTTACATTGTCACAATAAAAAGTGAACAATGCAATGTGTTTTTACTAATACTGTGCAATTTACAGATATTAATTATTTTTCTTTTTCTTCAAGGCCTTCACCGGGCAGACTCCCTTTTTTTTTTAAACATCCTCAAGCTTTTTAATTGAGTTATTTTGTGGGAGGATCTTGTAGTTGATCCTCATTTTCCTATATTCACAGCTGTGTATAACCTATCCTAATTCATCCAGTTACTCGCATCTTGTTAAGACACACACCTTGGGATTAAGGACATGTGCTGCCACTAAAGAGTTGACTTGGTTTGCCAGTCAAGCAATCCAGCTATAGAGCATATAAACTATATACGCCACCTTCACAGTTGCATTTGTGGAGCAGTAAACACACCATGCCACAGTGACTGTCACCCTTTTCATTATGTGTGATTGGTCCCCGATGGTATAGGATCTTTGATTGGGATCTGCGGTATCCACTAAAGTCATGCAGTCCCTGCCTGCACCACCCTCATGGAGTTTCACACTCACACTTTGCCTTCACCAAAGAACAGGTGCCGGGTTCCCGGCTACTGAGCCAGGCAGTAGGGCCCTGACTATACTGCCCGTCTCTACACCTGGAATCCTGCACTTGGTGTTTGGGGGGCTTGGTCCATCAAATTGGGAGTGTGAGGAGTAACCATGTGTGATGAGGGAAAGGTGGGTAAAATGTGCACCACATATCGTGATTTATAATCTGAAAATAGTCCAGGCCAAAAAGGGAAGCACTGCTCAAAATCGGGTGCACCCACATTCAAAACAAGTTATTCCCATTGTGAATATTTGCTAGCACACAGGCCCTATATCTGGTATTATTCAGAATTCCTGAGATCTGTGTGCAACCTACAGGTTATAGGGGGCTTGCCTCCCAAGATTTATAAAGTTATTTGGCTTGTATTTATGTTTATTGTAATTTAAAAAGTACTTTCGCCAAAGCACTGTTCAGAATATCAATCATCGGTACAATATCGATGCAAAATTTTGAGAGAAATACAAATCTAAGAAGAGAAACGATTTTTGGGGAGAGAGAAGACAAACTGTAAGGTAAGTGGCATGCCGAATGTGGAGAGGTAAAGCATTGTAATGTTTAGGTTCAGGAAATCGAAGATTGGGAACCGGGAGCAGATACGAGATAATGAAAGGCTTTGTACAGATCCTGGTGCGGGGGAGGAAAGACTGCCCTGGCACCTGGGCAGTAAATATATATGTAGTTTTGTGAGGTCCCAAAACAGGGTTCTCCCGTCCACTGCACTCTGTCTGGGGCTAGACGCCAAATAATTTCACATATGTGTTCATTAATTATTGTTTGAATTTAAAGAGAGAAATAATAGTTTTTTAATAAAACCAGCTTTTTAAGTAATTTAAGTAAAGAAACATTTACATTCATTCAACAATATTGTTTTGTGCAATTAATTTATTTTAAAACATGCTCAATATAGTACTGTAAAAAAGGGTCCCAGTGCATTTCGAGAGTATGTCTCTTCATCAGGGGAAGTTTTCATCAGATTTATCTAGGAACAATCCAGAACAAATTGAAAATAAATGTCCATCTCTCAACCAATGGTTAGTGCAGTAACATACTGTTTAGATCAGGTAAAATAGATAATCTTATGACAAATACCTCTTGATTTCCGGATTCTTCCAAAATACACAATTATGTAGATTTTCAAATCATTTATTTGTACAGTTGTCCTTCCTGATGCATACATAATCATCAAAATTAGAGGAGTAAAGGACACTTCCGAGGACCTTGATGTGTGTGAACAGTCAGAGATTCTTATTTGACTCCATCTCACCTACCTCCTCTGCATGATCGAGTTCTTGCATTCGCTATTGGGTCAACGTGCATCTCCTGTGAAAACAGATTCCTTGCTAAGTGATTGCTAAGTGATTAGTTTAGGTATGGGTAGTATAGCTCAGTGGCAATGCGTTTGTCTTGAAAGCAAGACGACGCAGAGCAACACAGGTTCTAATCCTGGGTCTGTGCAAAGAAACCTCTTCGGTATCAAGTGTGTTAGAAAAAAACAAATATAATTATAATTTCCATATCTAACTTTGTAACCAGACATAATTCTGATATTCACTCACCTCACTTTTAGTTGGCTCTGTGCTACAACTGGCAATGAGTGATTTAAGGAGCTCCTCATTCGTTCCTTGACTTATATGACTCTATGCTCAAATTAAGCAATAAGTCCGAGCAGGGGGGCAGTATTGCCACTTCAGGTAATGCCACAGGGCCCATAGTTACAAGCCTGTAGTTACAGGCCCTGTAAGACTGGGGTACTAAAAGCATTTTTTCCTGTTGCAAAACGCTCCAGCGTTTCACACCAAAAAAAAGTGAAATAAATTCTCACCGGGGAAGGGAACACAAAGTCTCTTTTCCCTTTCCATGGCGGCCATTGAAAACAATTAAAAATAAGTAAAGAAAATTGCCGTTATGGAACGTGAGAAGGGACTACACATAGTCCCTTCACCCTTTCCATTTCAGCCATTCCAAAAATAGGAAAAAGGAAAACAGAAAAAAACGTCTGCCATGGGAAGGAGAGAAGGGACTAAGTGTAATCCCTTCTTCCTTTCCATGGCAGCCTGTCACAGATCGGGAGACAGAAGTGTTTCCATCATGTCCGTTCCCGAAGAGAACAAAAGCAGGTAAGTGGAGGATGGGGCTAGGAGGAGGGAAGGGAAATCTGTGGCACAGGAGGGTTTCATGAAAGGGGAGCAGAGCACTTACCTGAAACCTTGGTGGGGGAAGATGGCAGCTTCCGGCCGTGAGGAGGCTTAGAGCGGGTGGATTACCATGTGGTAATTCCCCCATTCTGAGCCTCCTTATTGGCTGGGAGGCTGCCATACCCCCACCCATCCCTGCCCACCGGGTACTAAAAGTAAATAGACCTGAGTCTTTTAGACATGTTGCCATTTTTAGATTTTGACCATTACATTTTTAAATGCCCTAAATGGGAGTTACTATGATATGATATTGCATTTATAATGTACCTATACAAGTGTTTCACTATGAATACATAAAAGCATAACATCTGTCTAAAATCAGTCCACTCACCTTGTTTGGAGGTCAAATTGTGGATATCTAGTGGTTGATTAGAGGGATGATGTATGCACAATGTCCCCTTCATTATTTGAAAAAGGATTTCCATATATCTCTGAGAATGAATACGCCTAGTTTTAGTCAAAGGTTCCATTTAATGTGGTGTTAAGCTATCCCCAATTCTTTTTTGAATTTACTGATTTCTTGAAATTGAAGGACTCCAGAGATGTGCTGCTGCTGTGTTTCCAAAGGAGTGACTTGTGCTCCTTCAAAATGGCTATTTATATGAGCGTGCCTTGTCACTGTGACATCATCGCGTTGTGATGCTGATGATGTCACGCGTGCAAACACACCGTTTTTTTTGTTTTATATATTATTGTTCTCTCGCGCAGGGCATACAAATCCCGTATTCCTATCCATGTGAAAGGCATGGTTTAAGTAAGTTAGAGGAGTTATTGGAAAACCGAACATGCGATGGAAGACGAAACAGTAGACAAACAGAGTTTCTGTTTGTGTTCTATTTTGTCTTCCATCCCGTTCAGAGGAATTAAAAATAGATTGTAAATATGCTAGAGCATGGGCTGGAAGGCCAACAAGAAGTGCTGAACAATACACGAGTCAGGATAAAACACGAAAATTAATTGAGATTGTGGTAGCATGAAATACCAGAAATAGACAGATTTTGACAATATTGCATAGAAGAAAGTTGATGATCTGTCGGTTTGAGATATATGCAACGAAAAAGAGGGAGCAGTTTCAGAGATGACCATAAGATTTCATGCTAATTTTGATAGATATAGGTGGGAAAGAGGAAAGACAATTTCAACTGGTGGCAGTACACATGAAGGAATCGAAGCAGGAAAATTAAGAACTTCAGATTTTGAAAGGTTAAAAGAGAGAAAAGTAGAGTACCTGATACAGATCATTAGGGAATGCTATAATGAAGATTGCAGTAGCTGAAGATTGCTGAGGCAAGGAAACGGAGGACAGTCCCTGAGAATCCTAAAGAATGGTCCATTGTATCAAACCCAGCAAATCGGTCCGATCGTGCAAAAACAGATGAATGCATGGTGGGCCAGGCTGAAAGGACGAGATTAGCAACATGAAGAAATACCGTCTCAGTTGAGTTGACAGGGAGAAAACCAGACTGATAGGTAGGAAGTATTAAGAAAAACAGAAAATTGTGAATATACTACCCATTCTAGAATGATGGTGACATCTTTATATTCTGAAGGGAAAATTACCAGAGGATAACAAAAGGTTACAGAGAATAGTTAGATATGGATAAACGGCACACTCACTGTTAAGAGTTCTTGTTTATACCAATGTGTGAATGGCTTAGTTTTGTTAGTTTGTAGTTTCAATGGAGCATGGGTGTTGCTGCAGTCAGTTGGTGCGTGCTTAAGCTGTTTGATAAGGAGGTTGAAGCTGGATGAAGGAGTGAGTGTGAAAGCCAGGTTGGTGAGGTTTTATTCCAAGGCATCCAGGGGAACACCTTTGAATGAGTGCCAAGGTGTCTGTTAGTTTCATTTGCCCTTGATTTGAGGAGTGTGAGTGCTGGATCCTGATAGGTATGGCAACATGGTCAGTCCATTTGAGTTGTGTAGGTGGGTGGCAGTGGATGTCTGGGGGTGCCATGAATACTATGACGAGAGTGCTGCCTTTGGCGTGGTTGGGATCAGTGATGAGTTATATGGAGTCTGTCGAGGAGATCGAAGAGAGCTTCTTTGGTTTTATTGATTGCTCGCATTTCTGGCAGATTGAGGTCTCCTACGAAGATGTTGATGAACTGGTTGACAGTTGATGCATGATGACGTTGGTGATTTAATCCGGGAAGGCTTTGTTACACTGTGGTGGATGGTAGATCAAGTGGGAATCAGTGGGTGCAATGTCTGAGTATGGAAAGCAGCATGTCAGGAGCTTTGTGGATTTGTGGGGGGGATCCTGGTGAGTGCATGTGCAGAGAATCCCGTGCATGACTGTGAGGCCCCCACCAAACTTCTTCGTATAGTTGAAATGTTGGATGCTGTAGTGGGCAGGGACAAGGATGTTCAGGATGTGGGAGGAGGTGGGAATACGCTGTGTTTCTGTTGTGAAGAGTATGTCAAGCTTGTGCATTATTATGATGATACCAGTTATGTCTGTCACATGAAGTAAAGGGGAGTGAGCACTTATGAGCATGAGGTTGCATATGTATTTTAGTATATTTGGGTGGTTGTTAGTTTGATTTTGATGAGGTGGTATGTCTTAGAGCTGTGGTGGTGCTTGGTGCACACTGAGAGTTTGAGTGTGATAGTTAGGGTGGGGATGCAGAGGTGTATAAGGAGTGAAATATATGGCAGCAATATCTGGGGTTGTTGTGCAGGGATTCTGATTCTCTCCTGGCCCTTACATGACCAAACAGGTGTTGTACTGATTAAAGCCTTTGGGCCGCTTCATGGAATTATCGGCGCAGAAAATAGGGTACTTGCATGCGCAACTGCATGCAAATCAGCCTTTGTTGATTCATGGAATCAAATGCGTGGTACCTTTCCTGGACTTGCGAGGAGTTCCCCCTGGCTCGGCATGTCTGTGCAAGCCATCAAGAGCCTTGCACGAGTCTCCAAGCAGAGCATGGCCGTGGCTTGCGCAGATGGCTGGGAAGAGAGCAGAACACCAAAAATGGGGAAGAACTTGCGAAAAAGTGGGCATTCCGAGGGATGGCCTGCAGGCAGTCGCTCGCACACCCACAATTGCCCGGCATAAGACATATTCCTGAATTTGATCGCACAACGTCTTGGTTGAGAAATGGCCATACAAGTCCTTCATACGATCTGCCACCCGAAGGCAGACATAAGTACACTTGCACGTAGGATTTGCAGCGCGTCGGATTTGCAGCGTGCAGGTAGGGTTGCATGTCAGTTGGGGGGTGACCTTGGAGGATCCCTGACTCGCAGGCCTGCTTAATGGGGGACCCCAAACACTGTTTGAAGGTTGCATGTATTTGTGCCCGGGCGAGCACGCAAAGGTAGCTGTTCTGGCTGTTTATGCTTTGCGTGTGGACGGCCCAGGGGCATTCTGGGCGCGACTTGCAAATATGGTGACTTAGCGCTATAGATACATTTTACTTCCAGCGTGCAGTCTCGCGCAGTTACCTTTTCGGCGCGCGGCCCTTGCAGGATTTTTGGACGAATTTCTATGAATCGGGCCCTTGTCTACGTCAGCCTTTCGTTTTATGTGTCTTGCAAGGGACACACTAAGGTGGCGGTTTTAACAGCAGGGAGGAAGTGGGGAGGAGCAGCATAGAAAGCTGAATGCGGTTGGGGGGAAAAGAAAAACAGCGCAATAAAGCAAGGAGAGAGTGATTAAGAAGAACACAGAGAGCTGGTGGAAAGTGGGGGAAAAGGGGAAAAGAATTGGGTAAAGTTGGCTAGCAGTAGAGGTCACACGGCCTGATGCTACTGAGACAAGGGGCAAGAGGAGGTACAAATACAGGTAGAGTAGGGAGGTGGCAATTCACCTAGAGGGCTGAAGGGGAGTGGGGTAATACCAAAATGTGGGAAGTGAGTGGGTGTAAAAGCGCTGGAGGCAGGTTGACGGAACATAACGCCCGAAAAAGCAGTAAGGGAGAGAGAAAGACAGGTCACTTTCCTTCATGTTCTATGTGTGCGCATTTCATTTTAGATATTGGGAGCAAGGCACACAATTTCCATTTGGCATCCATGTCCCCTCTGCATGTACTGAAATATCGACGGTTACTATCTTAAAAAACGAATATGTCGTGCTTGGCTGATCCAATTTTAAAAAAAACATTTCTGCTTGCACACCTCCAGAATAAGGGCTACGTGTGTGTGGAAATTCTCCAAAAATGACAATATGTGCATTAGTGTGAGTTTTCGGCCGCTAGGGACATTTCAATGCAAAAATTATTTTTTCAGTAATTAATTTGGGCATGAAAAAGTTTATGAAACTTTTGTCATAATTGTTCGGATTTGGCCACATCAGTAGCATGCCAAATGTGGTGAACTTTCATGGAACATATTTATCATTTTCCTGTGTGATGTGCATATGTAGATTACTCGGATATGCTAAGATCACCTAATATTGTAATTGATAATATAATGAAAGCGAGAAATGAAACTGAAAATTCTGTAGCAACATAAACAAACTTCTTTCACAAAACGCTTAAACAAACTTTTAGTGATATATCAAAAAACCATGGGCCTCATTCCGAGTTGGTCGGTAGCCACGGCGCTCCCATACCAGGTCCGGTCTGGTGGAATGGGAACTTACCGGGACATTCCGACCTAGGCGGACCCGGTAAATCCCCATTCCAAATGCCATTCCCCATTCCCATTTGAGCCCCCATAGGGCTCAATGGGAAGGGGGAAGGCGCTAATAACGGGCCTGCTAATTGGAGGCCCGTTATTAGCTCCAAGGTCCCTTAACGGGTCCCGTAAAGAACGTGTGGGCAGACCACACGTCCTTTGCGGCTCCCGCTAAGGGACCTCGGAATTGGGCAATAAGGGATTACCGGCACCGGTCTCCTTACCGGTGCCCAGTATCCCTTACCGCCCAACTCGGAATGAGGCCCAATGTCTGGCCACAGCCAGCAAAGACAGAGAGCGAGTGAGCTTTCAGACACCTTTTAAGCCATACTTGTTAAGACAAATTAAAATGACTCTGGATTCCATTTAGAGTCGCTTTTGACCAAATTTGACATTTTAGCAGAACATACCAACTACTATGGCATATTTTCTGTTGTTGTCAAGCACTGATAAAATTAGAAAACAGGCCTTCTCCTGCTATGCCCCTACCTACTCAAATACCATCACATTGACAATCCAGATTGCCCACGTACTTTTGGAGTGACATGGAGTGGTTACTCCTTGGGCTGCTAACACTAGTTTTGATTTTGAACATACTTCTTTCAATGAACCTGGATGTAGGCCCTCCGAAAATGTCCAGCGAGAATAGGGATTACAGCTTCCCATCTGTAGGCATGGCATCACTCTTATTAAGTCAGGATCCCTGTGGTGGAGGCGGTCTCTGCAGCATCCCCTATGGACCACCTGCTTGAAATGTGCAGAAATGTGGTCCTAAAACCCTGGTAGACCAGCTAGCTGGGCTTCAAACCCTTATCCCATTTTCATGGCAGCAATTCTTTTGTTTACTTTTTTTAAATTTGTTTCGATGGCCGCCATGGAAAGAGAAAACAGACTTCATTTCCCGTTCCCCAGTGCCCATTTTTTTACATTTTATTTTTCTGTTCCGAAATGCAGGAGCGTTTCGGAACAGAAAGAAAATACTTTTAGCATCCCGGTCTTATGGGCTGGGGTACTATTAGCAATAATCCCCTTGCCGCAGGGGCATCACTGAGTCAGGTAATGCCCTCGCGGCTCTGGGATTATTGCTTAATTAAAGGGGTCTCAATGAGCACAATGAATGGGCCTCACTTAGTCAAGTAGGATAAATGGGAAAATCTGTCAACTATAAAAGAAGATCAATTTAATAAATAGCGACCATAAAAAAAAAGGAAAATACAAGCCATCCTTCCACATCTTTATGAAACAGCCAAGCAGTACCATCAAGGGTGCTGATTAGAAACTACTATGCCAAGGGGCAATGGGTCTTTAGGAAGAAATCATTGGTGTGACATGTACACTGCCCATGGCCGAAGGCCATGGCTAGTGTGCCCCAAAGAAACCTATTGGTGCAATAAGTACAGTGGCCATGGCTGAAGGGCATGACTAGTGGGCCCCAAAGAAACATATTAGTGCAATATTTACAGTGGCCATGGCCAAAGGGCATGGCTAGTGGGCCCCAAAGAAACCTATTGGTGCAATATGTGCAGTGGTCATGGAAAAGGGCCATGATTAGTGTATTCCAATGAAACTTCTACAGTGGCCACAGCCTAAGGCCATGGCTAGTGTGGCATGAACAAACTATATTATAACAAAATCTTTGAAATTTAGTGGAAAAACGTTAGTTAAGAGAGTTAAGATTATGATTTAACGCAACAAAACCTTTGAAATTTAGGACTCCCATTTGAAGCAAATCCACATTAACTATGCACCCCCTGTTGTGCAGTGTATGACCACAATGATGACATCGCAGATGACATAATTGATGATATTACTCGTGGCATCACTAATGACATCATACATGACATCACTGATTAATATACAATCCCACCAGCGTGGATTAAAATGAAATCCGGTGGGTTTACCAACACTGTCACAATAAGTGAAACGTTTTGTTAGGGTAGAACATTAGAAGACTCACAGTTGGGACACAGGGCTCCAACTCTTCGTATAGGCCTAAACCACAAAAGTATGTTGGTAGCAATAGCTGAGCAGGCAGGCTTATTTTAGGAGGGTGAAAGGGCCTCAAGTGGTACAAAGGATTTACAGTATACACATAGCCCCAAAGAAACACTGACACACTGAAGTTATATAAAAATAATGGTTTAATTGTATATATACACTAAGGTAAGGTAAAACGTAAGTGCCATTACACTCAATAAGCACATAGAAGAACCAGTGCAATAATCACAGTAACATACTTTTGTATACTTTGAGAATGGCAGTATGCAATTCAAAATGTAAGGCAAATACTTTTGTAATAACAGTATCAGGTAAAATAAATAAAATAAATCCAACACAAGACAATGAAATAGTTTTCAATATTTTCACAAAGGCCTAATACTTTAGAAGTCCATCCCTATCTAGTTATGAGTGTCTCAGAGTCAGATTGGAGGGCAAAAAAGGTAGGCACCAGCTGCGGAAAGTTCAAAAGTACCATAGGAAGTCTTTGTTGTAAAAAGGGTCAGCTCCCTGAAGGCACTGGGCAAACTCCCAAACACATGAATCAGCACTCCCGCAACACAGGAGCAGCAAAACAACTCTAGGTAAGTTCTACCTTGAGTCTCACAGTACCTTATCAACAAAGAAGTAGTTGCATCACAATGCCCCCACAATTGAACAGCTGCAGACCCGGTCACCGTATTCTTGGTCAGGCAGACGAAAGAAGGGACACTGGAGTGGATAATCGCAGCAGAGGATTCTTCATGGTTCTGCGATTTTGGCACATTTTGGGAAGCACTAGTGAAGAACAATCACCACCCGGTTGATTCATCTCACTATCTCGGTCCAGCACTCGGATGAGGGGACTTCAAGATATGGAATCTTGCCTCTGGAGGTCGAGAAGGAGTCCTCCAAAGTTATGGGAGGATTTGATCTTCGGAAGATGATGCACTGCACAGTGGCCACAGGTCTCAGGTTATTGGCGGTTTGCAGCCGTGAAGGTCACAGCTTGTCATGTGATGGCTCGAAATGCAGGTCGTCTTAAGACTGACACTTGGAAGGAGGGGTTATATAGCAGCAGTTACACAGAAGGCATCGCCAGTCGTCTGGAAGTGGCTGTGGGTGTCTGTCCTCTTCTTCCTCATTGTTTCTTCAGTTCCAGTGGTCAGCTTGTTTTCAGCCTCAGGATCCAATCCTTATATCCAGGAACCCAGTCAATCAGCACCCATGCACCATTCACACTCTGAGTGGGCAGTCCTTCAGGACAGCCAGCCCCAAGATGGAACTAGTTCCAGGCAGGCACACCAGAAGACAAAGAACAGCGACATTTCAGACTCCTACCCCGTTTGCTGTCCTCACAGGCACTCTGGAGCCTTGGCAGGTTTCACAAAGGATTCCCACTGAAGACAAAAGGCAAACCAGGACCTCTCCCACCCAGCATGGCAGAAGAAGGACCAAGCATACAAGCCACCATTGTAGGTTAATGGTGACCCTTCTGTGCACTGCTGCATCTGTAAGCACAGTGTGGAAGTAAACATTGTACACAAGTAGGTAGGATAAAACCACTGCCTGCAGCAATTAAGATTTGCCTGTCACTGTAACCAAAAAGTTACAGAAGCACTGAGGGGATAGAGTGTAACCCCTCAGCACTCCACATAAGGTGGGTGTTGGGGAGAATGTTCCTTTCTTTGCTAATTCCCTTCAACCTTAGAGACCCCCAGCTCTTTTGTTGGACTTAGGACTTTTTAATTTTAACTCTTGAGTGAGTTCAGCCTTTTTCCCACTCTCTCATGTGTTTTTCCCTGATTTGGATATTGTGTTTTCACTGTTTTTGGAGTCTGACAAACTCCATAGGCATTTGTTTTTTGTATAGTGACACACAGCATCTTCAATGTGGTGTCACTGAGAAATTCTTTTTGATTTCTCTGAAGGTTTAAATACCTTTTCTTGGGGGAACTACATTTCCCAAAAAGAGTAAAGTGAAATTGACTTTACTTACCTTTTCTCTTCGTAGGTCCAGCACACACCATTTTATCAAGAAACAAGTTGATGGTAGATCTCTTTCTTCGGCTGGGGCCTCCCTCTGGAACAGCCTCCCTGACTCCAGAAAACTTGAGGAGAATCATCTTCGGTTCCGGAAGCACCTCCAAACCTATCTCTTTGATTCTGCCTTTTCTCCTCCTCTCGCCTGCTGATTTCCTGACTGACACTGAAACTTTCCTGGTTACCTGGCCTCTGATCTCGGGCCCAGGTCCCCTCCCTTCGCCAGTCGCACTCCTGTACTGCCTTCCTAACAAGCCCCGCACTTGGTGACTGTTTTCTGTATCCCTACGGTCCCACCTCCAGCATTTGACACCGGACGTCTGCACTTACCCTTTCACTTGCCACCTGCTGGCCGTACTTTTACTTATTGTTTATTTATTGTCTTATCCCATGTACTGCACTGTCCTCTTCCCCTTCCCCCACGCACTTCTCCTCCTTCACCTTCCTTCCCCTTCCCATGCACTTGCACGATCTGAATGACACCTGGCCTAGTAGGATCGCTGTCTGTCTTCCCTATGTTCCCCCTCCCTTGCCTCGTCGCGCCTTGAAATACTTGTGCATAGGCGTGTTATAAATGCCATTTCATATCATATTATGTGGAGTGCTGGGGGTTACTGAGTAGCCCTTTATCCTACTTTCTCATGTAACATTTTTATGTTACCCTCACTACTTAACTGGTGGCAGTGGTTTAATGTTTCCTACAATTGTGCTTTTCTACCACAGACTGAACCCTCAGCTGCAGTACAGCACCCATGGGTGACCATTTTGTCAAAATGACCACTGTCTTCTTGTTTTGCCATTTTCTGTTTGTGAGGACTTTCTTGGCTTTTACTCTGTGCATTGAGACATGCTTGAGCCCTTTGTTTGTCTTGCCTTTGGCGGGCTTCAGCCCTGAAACCCACCCCTGGCTCCATTGTGTGTGGAAGGACAGCAAGTGAGGGAGAGTCCCGAAACTCCCCTGTCCTTTGTCTCTAGGAGTGCCTCAGTGAAACTAGTCCTGATTAGCTGGCTGGCTGTCCTAAAAGGACAGCCACCCTGCTGTGTGATTGACAGCCTAGGGACAGGCAGAGTCAACCACTGGAAGAAACAACCGATGAAGAAACCATGAAAGAAGCCCACTGCAACCTCCTGAACCTTCAATTGCACGGTGAAGGCCTGCTGCTGTGCTGACCTCCTTTTTCACCTTGACAGAGAAGCTCTGATGGAACAACCTCTCCCCTTGGGTTAGTGGGACCAACTAACCCAGAGACAAACTCCACTTTGGCATAATCCCTGATTTGCTGTGCCTCTCTGTTGCTGCAGAAGCCCAATGCCAGGGGTCAAGTGTCCATAGTAGAGTGCAACGTATGCCGTGGAATAAATCTGGCCAAAAGCTCCAGGAGCCTCCTAAGGACCCTCCAGAAGCAGGAAATCCCAATCTAGAATCCCCCTCACCAGAGTCCAGGACCGAGGGAGCAAGGAAAGTCCAACCGTAGATTTGTTCTACATCAGTGCTGTTTGCGAAGCGCTGAAACCGCAAAGTGACACTGAATCGAAAAGAGCCTGTAGTTGCTGACGATCTTCCCAAGTACTGCCGCAGGAGCCCTCCAGACTTCCTCCCTCTTGTCCCCATGACTGAGGCTCAGGAACCAGGGTCTGCATCGCTGTAGAAAGACAGAATCCAGCTGTACACTCTTCCAGAGTAACTGTTTGGGCTTGGGGTACTTACCATATTGGCTGTAGCTGCACTTTTCTCACTTGAGAAATGCATTGGCGTACCTTTTCTGAGTTGATTCCAACCCCCTTGCACAGGCTTAACAGCTTGTGTTCCTACAAGTGATTTTCAGAACTCTCTGACTTTGTGCAAGACTTTTTTATCCAAGAAGTGCATCATGACTATAGACTTTGTCGAAATGACTTTGGCGGTCCTTGCTCCCTAGAAGCACTCTTCTAAATCCATTGGCTTTGATACTGCTTGTGCCTCATATGTTGTAGCTTGTTGAATACTCTTACTGATGGGAAAGGCTTATCTAGACTTCATTGGAGGATTCAGTTGTCCTCACATTTCCTAAGAAACAGTTCTGACCTTTTTACTTCCCTAACCCTTCCTTTCTGCAACTCAGAGTCTATAAAAGTATTGTTGACGAGGAGAGGAAATTACTGACGGGCCCTTTGGTCAGTACTCACCCTCGAAAACTAGTAATACAAGATAGCTGCACCAAGCGAGGACGTAGTGCAGGATTCACATACTCCAGAAAGGTTCAATAATCAGGACTCAGTAAATTGGCAAATGGAAGTCTTTTTAATGATACATACATCAGCTTATGGAAATCAGCAGCATCACAAACACCTACCTCACACCGACTTCCTCGAACATTAGTCAAACAGCCTCTTTTATGGGCGAAATCCGTCATCATTGACGTCTAATTCTACAAAAAATCATCATGCAATACAATTGGTTGGGAAAGGTAACTTAAGTATAGGTGCTATATCTGTATATGGAAATAATGCAAGTGGATTGGATAACTCTTATCGGGTGGGCGTCTACGCCCTTCCCTCTACACCACACGTGATTGACGTCACTACAAGTACGTCGTCTCATTGGTTACAGTGTCTATAGGACCCTAGATTACATGGTCCCTTGTGATTGGGAAAGTTACACCCCTAAACATAAATCTCCATTTTAATTAGCAGCTTTAGAGTAGACACCCAGGTGCCTAGTGTCCCAAGATTCACCCTTCCTCCCTTCCATCAATCAGTGTTTTAGGGCTGTGTGTCAATTAGTTGGCTGGGTATGGCCTCGGATCTGTAGTCTCTTATCAGGAAAAGTTATGGCACACCTTGGTTCTGGATGACATCAGGCGGTGGTACATCTTCGCGCCTGTCTGGTCATGTCTTGGTTCACCGTGAATCTGCTTCAGTTTCCAACCTTTTGTGCATTTAATTCTGTGGGCGCTTGGCCACCTGCATTGGCCTCTCTTATCTTGACCTTCATGGGCGGGCTGGTATACTCTGTAGTTGGAGTCTCATGAGCTCATGCTCACCTCCCCTTCTCTGGTTCACCTCGATCTCCCTGGCATAAGCCTCTCTTTGTTGAGTTTCGATTCCGCTCCTTCTCTGGTCTATGCTGGGTTTCTAAACTTGCCCTGTCAGGCCTTTGGCCACCTGGGTACATTTCTGCTTTCACAAAATGGAGTCGCACGTGTACATTGTGCAGTATTGAGGTAGATATATGGTTGGCGCTTGCCGCTCTACTCTTCTACTAGGCATTGCAAGTAGTATCGATTTCTTAGCCTCTTGCATTTCAAGCTTATTTACACACATTCAGCAGGGCGGTTGCTTCCATCTTGTTTTATGGCACCATTCTCTTACGTTTTAACAGTAACACTGCATCTATTATCATTATCCTTGCAGTTACTATTATTGGCATTTGTGCTTTCAGTAGCCAAGTCTGTTTGTTCTCGGGGCTGCTCGGGCCCTTGGTTTATTTTCATTGGCCTTCCATTAAGGCTTTTAGGGGTCTCCTCGTGGACCGTGTGCAGGTATTCCTCATTTCATATCAGTGGCTGGTATGGCTGTCTGATACGGTATGGTGCTGCCCAGGGTTGTCGCTTTATGGCTGCTTCAACCGGTATTGATCTCCTTACGTACAAGGGGCAGAGTTCCAGTGCGGCTCTCTGTTGGTTCATTTGCTCCTCATACGTCACGTACGACGGTGAGTACCTTACTGGCAACTCGCAATGTGGCGCAGAGGTGCAAGTCATATCTGGGACCTCTTCTACAGTATATTGGTGTAATATATAAATGCAAATACTATCCCTGTAATTGAAGTCACCTCAGGGTGTAGGAGAACTTTATTGAGCATATCCAAAGTTTATTCACTAACTTTATTTGATTCTGAAAAGTATTCCAAAGTTTATCTGAACTGTTACAAAGAATTGCCATTTTTTAAAAATGCTTATTTAAGACTGATGTTAAATAAATCAATAACTATTTATATAACTGAACCTTGGGTGTAAGTGTTACTTGGCTACTTGTATTGACATATTCCATCTGTACAGCTCTACAGCTCACATTTACACCTCTTGAGATAGGACTGGCTGCTCAGTCACACTACCAACTTGTGTAGTACAGACCTATACCAAAAGGTGGGTTACCTAATACCAAGCAGAAAAGTCTTGTGCAGTCTTACACAGTGTGACTGCATCAATTCATACCTAACAGTGGCATGTGCTACTCTCACAATATAAAAGTATCTCTGACCTTGGGAACATGAGTTCTCACAAGTATAATCAAATAAAAAGGGAAGCCCAAGGGGCTCCCAGCCACACTGCACAGAGATTGCTGTGTGTAGCCAAATTCAATGACAGATAACATAAAACCTATCTGAAAACATTTCTCCGAGAGAGTTACAAAAGGAAATACAAAGTATCCCAAAAGATAGGGTAAAAGAATGAGTGAGTGTGGAAAAATGTTCCCACTCACTCAGGGGAACAGAGCAAAAATCCATAAATCCAGCAAAAAGTGCTGTGGGACTCACATGTGGAGGAGATTGTGCATACAAATGAAAATCTACCCTAACAAGATTCTCAAGAATTTCTTGCCATTTGCCAACCCGATGGCAATGCCATTCCACCTTCATAACACCAAATTTAAACAGTGAGCACTCGGAATACACAATGCATACAGGAGTCGCCAACAAGTAACAGTGTTTTTCCTTACATTTGGAGAAAAAAAAACGGTGTATCTAACCACACGCCCATGAAAAATGCATATGCAAATGCATGCATAACTACAGATAAGTGATGCATGCAAACCGTAAACTACCAAAAGAATACATATAGAAGCGCATGCGTAATAATAGATACATGCATACAAATATACAGATGAGCATGCTAAACGTAAACTAAAACATGTTTTCATTACATACATAACATACATGCACGCATGTCTAACGTACAACACACATAATTTCATACACAAACATTGTGTGCATGTACAATGTAATAACGCTGCACCTATACTTATACTCATGTGAATGGAATAACGCTGCAACAACACAAATATGTACACATGTGTAATGACTGAAATAATGCTGCAACACTACAAATACGCATGCAGGCGTGATGCTAAATACACTTAAATTGCAGATATATTGGAATATTTTCATAAAAACGTTCACAAATAAATATTCAAAAGTACTCATAATACAAACACAACACCTTTGCTTATAGACTTGCCTGGTGTTTCATTTTTTGAAATGTTTTTGATTTAGTTGTGTAATTGGTTTAGCGCAAACCTCGAACAGTATAAAACCTTTCTTACAAAATATCATCATACATAATATAAAACATTTACAATTTTTAAAGAAAGTACATTCATCTACATGGATACATAAAAAAAAATGTCCTCAATGTGATCTAGTATTTCATAATTACACTTCAAAGTGGCTAGCGATAAGGAGAATTGATTTTCACACAATATCCTGCGCCAAAAGTGCGACTGTGCATAGATTTCTGTGTCCTGAAGAAATTCCTTGTTTGTTTATGTAGCAGAGTGTTTTGGCACATTACATCGGGAGTTGTTCCAGTGTCTTCATGTTTCCCCCCTCCTACACTTTTGATCTTGTCTTGTCATGCTGGCCTAATGCCAACAATTTCCAGTGTAGTAAGCAGATGCAATCTAAGTCCAATGAAGTGAGACCTCCTTTACCGTTGTGTATTGAAATCAGAATTTCCAAGATGCTATCGGGAGCATCCCAGTCCTTCATCTTTCTCCAAAGTATTGAACTTCTTACTTTGTCAAAAGCTGAGGAAAGGTTGATATATGCAATATAGAGGTTCCCCTTCTCAGCTTTCCTGATTTATAGTAAAAGAGATTGAAGGAAGCCAATCATTTGGGTTCCTAGACCCTTACTGAAATCAGACTGATTTATATCCCATCTGTTTGTGAGCTAGGTCCATATGTTAATGTCCCTCAAGAGAACGGCAGAAAATAAATCTTACCTCCAACATCCAAGAGGGCAATATGGTGGTAGCTTTTGGGTTGTGCCCTATACCTCTTCTTGAATATAGGGATCAGATGGGATGTTCTCCAGGACTCAGGTATCATTTTCGTTTTCAGAATGTTCTGAAACAGGGTCAGAAGAATAGAAGCCCATAGTTTGGTGAACCCTCTCAGAACTTGATTCAACAATTCATCTGGGTGAGCGGCCCTGGCGGGATTAGCTCTTCTGATAAAATATTCAATATCATCTACATCCACCTGGACATCCCACAATTTACATTTCTGGGTCAGAGGACTTTGTGTGCCCTCCCTCGAAGACTCATATAAGCTAGGTACTCTACCCAGATGTGTTCAGATATAGGGCTTAATTGTTTACTTTCCGGAAACATCTGGTCCTCATTCATTAATAACTGTATTATCATTTGTTAGTAAGACATTTAGCATTAGTTCCTCATCAAATTGACAGAACTTTACTTTATGCCCCTTGAGCCAGGTTTTATAGACCTTATTGCATTTGCTCTTTGCCAATTCTTGGTCAGGTTTGTTTTTTTGAGGGATTGAGGTTACCTGCTTAGCTCCTTTTGTTCTCCTGAACTTTATCAAATATATGCGTTTTCTTGCTTATATCGGTAAAGCTTCTGGTTTGTTGTTTTTCAGCACAGATTTGTTTTTCAGCCCACTTTACAACAGTATTTCTGAAAAAGGCGGCGCAGGAGTGGGACAAAAAATAAGTCAATTTCTTTTTGCATATTGAGACCACCACAAAGGCTTGCCAATAGGGATTCAACCTTTTACGATTAAGATTACCTGCATTGTTGACCAGAACGCCCTTAATCAAGGCTTTGCCTTTGATATCATTTTGATATCCCTTTACCCCTCAAATATGCCTTCTTAGAGGAGGTGATCTCTTTGGTCAGCTGTATGGAAACTAAACCCATAGCAGCATTCCAGCAGTGGCTGGGAAATAAATATGTTATCTATCATAGAGGTTGCATTGCCTCTCTTCCAGGTGTAACCCAACATATAATCATCTTCAAATTCCACATTTAGACCCACCACTCCCACACATTCATGAGGTCCACCCATCTAGTAAAAAAAGTATTAGAGATATTTGCTTGGCCATTTGGTACAATGAGAGATGGGGCTCATTAAAATATGACAGTCAATGCTCAAATCTCCCAGAATAATGACTTCAGATGGATTCACCCTACTAAACCATTCCTCTAGCACCTCTGCTAAGTGATCAACCATGTGACTCTTATCACAAGAGTGTATTCTGGTATATGTCAACAATAAGGAGGTCCCCTACTTTGAAAATGTTTTCAGAGATTCTTAACTGAGCCACTGCCAACATTCCTGGGTGAAAGGTGTCCCATACATGGCAAACCGCCCCTATATCCTTTGTGATAGCTGTTATTAGATCCCATGAGGCCTATCCCTTAAACCTTGTCTAGCTGGTACCATGAATGTTAAGTAGCCATCCATAAGTGGTGCCTCCATTAACCATATCTCCTGCATATTAACTACATGGAATTTCTTTAAGTGGTGTTGCTCCTTCCCAGCCCTGAACAGATGGTAATGACCACTTGTATTCCACAAGGGCATGTGTATTGTAGGATCCTATGCACCAAATATACCTTCCTCCCCCAGAGTTTTGTCAGGACCCAAAATGTTTGGTACCCAAGACCAATCAGAGACATGCAATGGCCTATCACTAGACTTAACCTCTTGGTGCGCTCTTCTACCTCAGTTAGCACCTTCCTTAGTAGCTTCCCCAAAGAACTCGCAAGACCCCACGTCCCTATTGTGGCCATGTTGACTGGTGTTGTGGGCTATGTATGAGTCAAAACCCAAGAATAGTAAGGCCACATTTTCAAGGAGCAAGAGGTCAAACACGAATTTGGAACGCAGTTGTAACAAAACAGTATCAGTCCTTTTGGGGTCCCTGGAATAAACATTTCTCAGACTATTTTGAAAAAAGTACAGTACATTGCCCCAGTTGAGCGCAAGGCTAGAGTTCTTTTGTAGAATGAATTCTAATCCCAGGACACCAAACACCCCTCCGCTCGGTATAAATAGGGTGAGCCTGGATTTCTTTGTGCACCGCTTTATCATTGTAAATGACATTTCTCATTCTCCACTGGGATAAATCAGGTTGCTCCGGCTGCCTCTCTACCACTATATGAACTATAAGAGGTTTTGAGTATGGAAGCCATGTCCAGATCTTTATCCAGCAAGGCTGAGGTATAATGTATCTCAAGTGCATATTACTGTGCGAGGGCCTGCAGAACAGAGGCCTCTTCATAATAAGTTGAAAGATCTTCTAACACTTGAGGGCTATGTTGAATACCCGTCCCTTGAAGAAAGAGCAATATATTCCCCTCCATATCTGTTTGAGGGTATAGAAACTCTGTTACCTGTAGGTTAGGTATGTTCCTTCTCCTTTTCTTAGTAATCCTATTAGGAGGCACCAGGGTTTCTTGCCGTGTATCAGCAAAATCTGAGGGCATTATTTGGTTTCTTACGTTCCTCAGAAATTCCTTTGAGCCTCTATTTCTCTTAGCATTAATATTCTTGATATTTTTAGATTTTATTTTTATTTTACCTGCTGATTTCACATTTATGGTTGCTGAGACAGCCTGCTGGTGAGAAGCTGATATCCCATTCCCTTGAGTGGCCAGGTCACTAGGTCCATCTCTTCCTTGCCATCATAGGATGATATCCGAGCAGGGTCTACTACCAAACAGGAGTCCATCACTTGTGTGTTGATTTGGGGCTGCACAACACCATGCCTTTTATTTTTCCCCTCCTAACCATAGGCAAAGGATTAATCTACCATGGAGTGGTTTTGAACCATGATATACCCTTCCGTGAAACAGTTTTTGGAGTTTATTGTTTTTAGCTGGTCCTTCATTGTCTCATGTCATGATTAATGGTCTCAAAGACACATACCAAGGAATTCTGCACAAAACGTAGCACTGAGATGGAGCATCCCCCTGGTAATTATGGTGATGTATGGTAATTGACACTTTTTTGGTTAATACCATCTACATATAAGGACAAGTCTAAACTCTCTTCTAACTCTCATAAGGAGGGTGGGTATCTAAACAGCTCTGGTGATTTTTCCGAGTCGACTGGATGAAATGACTAGAGCCTGGATGTAACAGGATTTAGATCCTCCTTCTCACGAGTGTGTAGTTCCATCAGTCATTTCCATTGAGTGTACGAGGGGGTTAAGCTCTCAGTTCCTTGGTAACTGTTGCAAGTAAAATTGACTACTGCAATGTCTTCCGTGTACAAATCTGGCAGTACCTAGATCCCTAGGGGAAGTCGGCTGCTCGGTTGCAAAGCAGACTAAGCCCAAATCCGGCCTCATATGATTGGCAACACTTGTATCATTAGTCTTGTGAGGGTTTTGTGCAATGCTTGGGAAGAGGATTGTAATTTTTGGGGGCCTGTTGTCTTTGGGAAGCATGGTAAGAGATTTACTACGGCTCATCTGTGGGAGAGATGGTGTAGGTGTAGTAGACGCCCCATCATGTTTGCCTTCTCTGTCAATCCCGTGAAGAGGTAAAAGGACAGGCTCACTCCTGAGAGCATAGGTTTACATATTGTTAGATGCACTTACCCCAAAAGCTCGTCCCCTGGCCACCTTTGCCAACTGCAACAACTGCACTTAGCAGTGCACTTTGCGGACACTTTGTGCAGCGGTAACATTTTAAACCCACCTTGTTTCTTCTTCCTCTGGGGCTCACACTGACAACAGAGAGAAAGGACTCCAGGTAGTCCACTCAGCTAAGCTCGTGGAAAGCTGTCAGGCAGAGGAAACAAACTCCTTGACAGCATAGCGCGCATATGCTGACTGCAAGAACTGCACTTAGCAGTGCACTTCCATTTGAAAAAAATGCAACAGGAACTTCTTTGCCAAAAAAAAAGCTTCTTGGTTTATGAACGGCACATGCAAATAATTGCCAAATGCACATGCATAATGTCCATCAGCCATTCAACATACAGAAACACTCCGCCGAACTTACGGTACAACAAATGCATGTGCCGTTTCTGCTTTAGACCACATCCAAACGTGCAACTTATTCTACCATGCCATAAAAATTGAAGACAGTGACCAGTGCAGATGTAAAGTAAGTGCCCCTTACAAACCTATACATTTTTTATAATAATGTTAAACTTGTAATTTTTAAATTGTGTACTTTAAAATAAATAATTTATTACAATTTCATTGCAGCAAATTTGAAAATGTCAACAACCACCACTCCTTTAGAGCCTTCAACAGAGCCAGGTTAGTAAATGATTTTTTGTGAAATCTCCTTTTACCAGTGAATGTAACTATTGTTTAAATGTGAACATTGTAAATATTAAAGCCTACCCTTGTATTTACTTATTATGACAATGCATATTAACTATAAATACAACTTTAAATAGTAGCATACTATTCATTTTTCAATGAGTCAATACGCTTCCAAAATTCAGTTATGTTTGTAATGCTAGATAAAAATTAATATGAATGTAACCACAAGCATACTGTAATAGCACTATATAGAAAATGTCAATTCAAATGTAGGCACTACCATACTCTAAATAGTAACTGATAGAACATGTTTATCCAAATTTAAGCAGTAGTATCTAATGTTCTTACAATTATAATGTACAGGTGTAAACAGTACGACATTTTATATTTAACAAGTGTTGTCAGAAACCAGAAGGTGTCTCACCCGCTAGTCCGTGGGGATCTGTCATCCAGGTGACCAGGACACGGACATCGATTTTTGGATCCAATTCCTGGGGGTGGACCAGTGTGGGAGGATCACCTGGAGGGGGGGGCTTTTGGGGGGGGGGACGTGGGACACCGGATGGTGAGATGCGGTATCCCCTTCCCAATACCACCTTTTCCCCATCCTACCAGGTAGGATACCTAGGAATTCAATTCCCCCCCTTTTCCGAAACAAACACTTTCTCACGGACAGTTCACTGTGAGTGACAACAGACTAACACCAGAGCCGTACACCTGACATGTCCCAACACCATGGACAGGAAAGGTCAGGCAATTATGGATTATTACACACACCTGAATTCCAACACACTTCCCCACATGGATAAAAGGCGGAGCACGAAAGCACACTCAGAGGGAGGCAAACCACAGGAGGAAACAGCAGTTCCAAGATGGCAGTTTAATACAAGGAGAAAGACTGCGAGACCAGAGAGAGTCGCAAGGAGGGAAGTACCTGTGACTTCTAAAGACTTTCGTGAGCCTTGGAAAGTAAGAAACCGAAGACCAGGAACTAAGGCTACTCAAACCTGCACAGTGTGTGTGAGGTACCCAGGGCTCTCCTGTGTCGATAACCAAGGTGGGGAGGAGTGATTGCCGCTGTGGTACTGTCCTTGGCTTCTACAACAAAGTGGTCTCAGAAAAGACTGCACAGCCGGTGAGTCGGAGAGACTGATACCAAACCAGCTTGTGTTTTGAACCAAGGTTGCAAGTAGCAACATTGTACAAAGAGAACAGTGTGTGAGGTGTTTGCAAAGAGCAACGCAGATATAATCGGAAACCAAAAGAAGTAATTGAACTTTGTGATTAAACTTTGGGAGGCAACCCAAGATACCATACACAGAGTGGTCCGTCGCCATGGTGGTGCTCATTCAAAGGTCTATTTTAGGTATCCAAGTGATGCTGAGTATGAAAAAAAGGAATACTGAAATTGAAGTGGTCATACAACGGGTCTTGCTAAATCCTGTGAAAAACGTTTTATTTTGAAAGGGATGGGGAAGGGAGACTAATGGCCCAATCATCCTGACTTATCATTTTGTGAACACGTTTTTCTTTTTCATGAACTTCACCCCACACTATTTGTAAATTAGTAGTAAGGATTGGCAATAGGTTCTTTAGAATAGGCCCTTTTATGTTGACAAGACTTCACTAGGACTGCATTCTTTATTATTTGATGCTTGTAGCTTGCTCCCATCTGTATATTTAGGTTTAGATGGATGTTTATCTCACCCTTGTGAAAGTTCAATAAACACCCTTGTACTGTGGTCACTTGTGTCTGTCTTACTGTTGATACCATGCCTTCCTTACAGTATCCTTACAATTATAATTTACAAATAGCATGTTTTTAATAGTATATAAAAAGTAGTTTGAATGTAGGTACTAGCGTACTATTAATAGTAGTATATAGCAAGTGTCAATACAAACGTAGGCACTAGCGTACTATTCATAGCACTAAATAGAAAATGTAAATATGAATGTAAGCAGTAGCATCAAATGTGCTTATAATTATCACATAAAGTTGTGTACAGTAAACAGTACAACATTGTATATTTAACAAGTGTCCTTACAATTAGAATGTACAAGTGTGGCCAATAAACAGTAAATTAGCATGTGTGTAATGCTACATAAAACAGATAAGAATGTAAGCACTAGTGTACTATTCATATCACTATATAAAAATATTAATAGCAATGTAAGCAGTTGCCTCAGAATTATAACCTACATGCGTACACAGTATACAGTATTACATTTTATATTCAATAAATGTCTTTACAATCATAATGTACAAGTGTGCAATCTAAACAGGAGGAATAGCATAAAACATAATGTTCAGCTTATAAAGTATATGTATTCATGTATACATAATGTACGTTTAGGTGTGTATGTTAAACAGTACCACATGTCATGTTTAACATGTGTTCTTACAATTATAATGTAGAAGTGTGTACATTAGACTGCTTAAACCTCATAACACACAATAAACAGCTTGTAAAATATACACTTTACATCATAGGCATATTCATCTATATATAATGTTACTGAAAATAATATACCTTAAATAATTACACATATACAGTCAAGGTAATGTTGGTAGCACTGCGTACATATGATACACCTTATACCTTTAAGATGTGTATAGATCAAACAATATGTATAGCATCCTCAGCATTCATGAATAATGTCACACTTGTTATAATGTCTACTTTCCTTTAAACCTGTGAAATTTGTAACATTTCTAGTAGCAGGTTCAACACGTGTGATGTTATACAGTACTATAACATCATCCGTGTATATAAAATATATTACACTGTATGTGTACTTTCCTTTCATCTCTTGTTAAATTCGTAAAAATTACTTGTAAGAGCTTCAAAAAGTGTTTATCTTAAACAGCACGTATAACTTCATCAGTCTACACAAAAAATATTATGCTTGTATGTGTATTTTTCTTTCATCTGCTGTTAAATTTGTAACATTTGTAGTAAGAGCTTTATCATGCATGTATGCTAATCAGTAGGTCTAACATCATCAGCGTAAATAAAAACATACTACACTTGTATATCAACTTTCCTTTAATTTCTTGTTAAATTTGTAAAATATGTAGTAACAGCTTCAACACGTGTTTATGTTAAACAGTATGTATAATCAAAGTGTAAAAAAAAAAGGTACCCACGTTAAACATAATGTAAAGCTTGTAAAACTGTGTGCTTAAACTACTATCTGTGGTCATTTAAACATAATCTTGTAATATGTCACTTATTGATTTTGACATTGTACATATTACATAATGTACACTAACAAATGCATGTACTAATGTTACTATTGTTATATTGCCAAAGACCTACACATGTTTTACTATTATAACAACTTGTCTTCTTTTTTATAGGTGAAACATCAGCATTAAGAGAAGATGAGAACATGAAATAAAGAACACAAAAAATCATGAATCTTGTAAGTATAATTTATTATAAAAACAAATAAACATCCACAAATAAAACAAATTAATACATTATATTCTGTCCAATACATTTAAAATACAATTGTGATGTATTACAGCAAATATAATAATACAAACATGTGCAATTATAACATAAGTAAAACAAAATTGGGATTACTCAAATAAAACAACATTTTAGTTTTTCACAAAACACAGTTCTATATTAAACATACAAATGTAAAAATCCATCAAAAAACAAAACGCATGGTCCTTTAATAAACAAATTGTCCTTTGTTATTTAATTTCAGCTGGAAAACACAAGCTTGAAAACAAAGCGGTAATAGAAAAAGAAAACACCTTAAACGTTCCTCAAAAAGGAACAGAAAAAGGAACACAAAGCACACATATCACCAGGGTTCCATGTCCCTTTACCAATGTTTATTTTTAAAGTAATTTATAATGCAAAAATAACTTTGAAAAAAAGTAATTGAGTGTTTTCATTTATTTTTGGGGGTCCCCCAAATTCCCCCTTTCCCTATATTATAACGCCTACCCAACCCCCTTTTAACACCGTATTCCTCTATATATTTCAATTATTTTTTTAGTTTAAAAACCATCAACAAAACAACGAGATGCATATCACTACTCAACAGGATGTTGAAATAAAAATTCCCAGTGATGACATTACAACTATACCAACTATTGGTAATGTCACAGAAGAAGAAGCCAAAGATATATTTTTAAAAGAACAACTTACAACAGAAACACAATATTTACTGCACTGGTTGTAGTCGTACAATCTGTATCCACAAGTCCTTTAAAACATTTAAAACAAACAGCTTAAAATAGTAATATACGTTTAAATCCTCCCTATGTTGCCATTGAGGCTACATGTACAACCCCATGAATTACAATCACCATGTAAAAACCCCTAAAGTCAGCACATTAAAATTAATGAAAAGCACTCTGTCTAAATTTAAATATATTTTTACAGTACACACATCCCCTATTAAAATACAAATACAACCTACACTATTACTAGTTCTAGCACTGCCTTAATAAATGAAACTACTGTTACACCACATAAAACAAAACACACATCACCTAATAATAAAT
The DNA here is from genome assembly GCF_040938575.1 of Ambystoma mexicanum. Taxonomy (NCBI): domain Eukaryota; kingdom Metazoa; phylum Chordata; class Amphibia; order Caudata; family Ambystomatidae; genus Ambystoma; species Ambystoma mexicanum. The sequence continues at coordinate 409,856,554 of NC_090925.1, forward strand.
ATACTACTATTCCAACAGTTCAAAGTCCACAAATCACCAAAATGACACAAATACATTACCTGTTACTACTTCTAGCATTACTATTACTACTACCATTTCACTGGTGCAAAGTACCTTTGTTCAGCCAAATAAAAGCCTACATTGTAGCACTTCGACTACTTCTATTTCAAAAATTAAAACTTCTAATGTACCCAAAAGTTACAATTCCTATGCCAAAGCCAACTTCTATTACAACAGCAAACAAACAACTTAAAACGTCTTCAGTTTCAAGTATTGGTATATTAGCAAGTAAAACTAGCATGGCCCACAAAACAAAAAAAGATAATTTACCTATTACTGCTACTCCTTTATCTTATACATCAGAAAGTTCAACAACTGAAGAAATGTCACAATAAAAAGTCATTAGTACTGACCGTAGTAAAAGCATTTCAAGCGCTGTTACACGGTAAACTACTTCTGGAACAATTCCATTTGGCTAATTAGATTGGATTTGGGACTAGTTTGAAACTCCCGAACCAGATGATGTGCGAAATGTAACAGAAGTAATTATTTTAGTTCTACCAACTACAGTAGAACTGTTTTCTTTTTATTGAAGTCTGTTTGCTTGTTTAATTTTTATAAACATTTCTTACATTTATCTGATCATATTTATTTTGCATACTTGCTAACATTGCTGAATTTGCAAAGTAATTATTGTGCTATCTGCAAATCAAAATTAAAAAGGGGTAACACTCAAAAATATCACCCCGGAAACACGTACGCCAGCAGGAAGCAGGCAGACGCGACCTCGCGCAGCATAAAAGTGCACGCAAACAACAAAGAAGCTCAGACGCTACGATGAATATACCGTTCCTCGCAGCAGTGGTCGTGGGACACCTCAGGTGGAAAGGAGGATAGCCAGGCCCCGAATTTTTACACCCAGGACCAGCCTTTTTGGGATGCCTGATGACCAGGTGTATGGGAGGTACAGGTTTCCACCACACATAATACTCGACCTGGTGAGTGAGTGGGAGGATGACCTCACATCACCCACCCTGTGCTCCCAAGCACTGAGCCCCTTGGAAAAGGTGCTCAATGTAGTGCACTTCTTGGCCACTGGTTCATTTCAGCGGACAAGTGCCATAGTGGGGGGGGGGGTGTCACAGGCCACGCAGTCATGCTGCCTACACCAGGTGTTGGCCATCATGACTGCACGCTCCTCAGGCCGCAGGCACATATACATGCCCAGAACACCTGCAGAGAGGCAGGCTGCCCTCCAGGACTTTTACGGGATGGCACACTTCCCCAAAGTGCTTGGTGCCATTGATTGCACCCATGTGGCTCTACGTCCACCCAGGGCAACTGAGCACATCTATAGAAACCGCAAGCACTGGCATTCCATCAACGTGCAGGTAGTATGTGGTGCCAAGGGAATCATCACCTCAGTATATGCCAACTATCCAGGGTCCAACCATGACAGTTTTATTTTCAGAATGTCACCCCTAAACCGGGATCTAGAAGCTGGGCGGCATGGAGATACATGGCTGCTTGGTGAGTATAAATGCCTCTGCACATGCATGTATGTCAGATACTGAGTAATGTCACAACCCCGCTAATGATACCCATCATCACCTCCCCAGGGGACAGTGCCTACCCTCTGAGCACCCACATGATGATGCCAATTCAGAACCCCACCACACCACCTGAGGTAAGATACAACACAGCCCATATTGCAACCCGGGGCATAGTGGAGCGCACATTCGGAGTGCTAAAGTCACACTTTTGCTCCCTTGACCGCTCTGGTGGGCAGCTGCTATACACGCCCCCAGTAGTGTGCAGGATCATAGTGGCAGCATGTGTCCTGCACAACGTTGCAATCTGCCGGGGCCTGCCGGTGGACATGGTGGTGCCCCCACATCCCCAACCACATGCACAACCTCTGCGCATGGGAGGTGAAAGGGCACGTGGTGAGGCAGCCTGTACACAGCTGGTGGCTAATTACTTCACCTAAAATCCTACCCCTGTGGAGTGCACACAGCCCTGGCACATACCAGCTGACATTCAATGATGATGACATAAGGGACAGTCAACTGTCACAACCATACCAGTCTGAGATTGGTCACCTGGAAGTGTTACATTGTGTGCATCCCTACCGACTTAAAGACAACCAATGCTGTGTTACAACAAAAAAACACATTCATGCTGCATGAATGACTACCCCCTTGAAAAATACAACATAAAAATATTGCCATGTCACCCAACCCCTCCCCCTCTCAGCTACCCAACACACCATGGCATGTCATGCAATGTGAAAGCAACACAATGAATGCACAACACATGACACCAGTGTCACAAAGTGCACTGTTCCAAATGTAAACAGGCCACAGACAATATGCTCCCGGTAATCAATAAGAAAGAGCAAACATGTACAAATACTTACCAGCAACACAGAACAGCAACACAGGATGAAACAGTGTCAAAATACGACAGTACAAAATCAAAGTAGCGCAAGTCTCACAACCTGAGTAAGGCAGCACATCGACCCCTTACAACTGCAGAGTGTTGCTGTCAGGCAAATGTGTCAGTGTACTGCATCAACATGAACTGCATCTGCAAAGGAGACGGCCTTGTGAAGACATGAAGAAGGTACATGTGAATAAGGAGAAAGTCATGGATGCACAAGCACATATCAATACACCATGCAGTGTTCAATCCAACAACAATCCCCACTAGTGATGTACACACAGTTTTGACTACAGACTGCCCACACAGCACATGCGAGCCCAATGTCACTGTGTAATTTACTGTCACTTAGGCACACCCTTTGCAAGCCCATGGAAAGGGAAGCAGGAGGGGTGTGTGTGTCAGGAACCCAAGCATCTAACCCAAAGACAGGATAAGCCTGCACGGGAGCCACACAAGGTAACACACTTAAAAAATAAATAAAAAATGACCATGTGTGGACCGGGGTGGGAGGCCACCCAGGAGGGTCGAGGACAGGGTGCACACCAACACCCAAATGCGTGGATGTTGTGAGAAAAAAACATACCTCCATGGGCTCATGGCCTGCACGGCTACGCTATTGTGGGAGAACTGCTGTTGCTCTCTTCACTCTCTGCTGCTACATCAGGAGGTGGCTGTGCTATGGGAGGCGGCCCACGTAAAGCCCTGGTATGGTCCTCTATGGCAGCAAGCATGCGGGTGTGGAAGGTTTCGTTCTGGAGGATGATGGTGCGGGGATCCTCATGCAGCACCTCACGGGTAGCCTGCATTTCTACCCGCATGGCCTCGCGTGATGCCCAGATCTCCGCACGTGTTGCCTGGAGCTCTGCTGAGTGTGAATGTGTGAGCTGCTCCAGCAGCTGTTGTGACCTAAAATTTCAAGAAGCCTCAAGTTCACCCAGAGTCTCCCTGAGGAAATGGAGTTCGAACCACAGGTCTTCCCTGTGGCCCTGTGACTCTACAGATATGGCTTCACGCAGAGTCTCCACTGCCGCCCGTCGGTCCCTGTTGGACGCCAACATGTCTTCCCTGTGTGATTGGCAAATGGAGTCTGTTGCCTGCTGTTGTTGCTCCATCTGCCTTTCAGGGGGGAAAATGGAATTGGCCACCCTATCCATTGCCTGAGCCATCATTTCAACCAATGCTCCCTGTTGTGCTGCTATACTGTAGATGGAGTTTTCCCATACAGTATTGCCTTGTGGTGTACGGCCACCGCACCTGTTTGGGGCAAGGTGATCTGTACCTTGCTGTGCTGGCACTGCCTGAGGCTGCAGGACTGCATTCCCCCTCTGATCTGCTGGCCCAGGAACAGGATCAGATGTTGTTGAGCGTGACCTTGCATCCGTAACCGCCAAAGGTGGAGTTACCAACACTGACATCCCCATAGAGGGGTCTCCCCCTGGTGCATGTGGGTTGGTCAGAACAGCATCCCTCCCAGTAACACTCACCTGCGACGCCACATATGTCTCACTCTACGCACATGAATCATAGAGGTCTGGGGAGGTGCACCCAGAGACACCTGTGGACAGTATGGTCTGCAGGAGGATTGGGTTTTCACCCACCACTACCCCACGTCCTCCACTGGTGCCCGGTTGTGGCTGAGATTCCTCCTGGGTCTGCACCATCTCCTCCACCTCAACAGCATCAAGTGCGTCATCATCTGCAAAAACATGAAAAACAACAAATGGAAACAGGCATGAGCACCATAGCACACACATAGGCCTGACAAGCCAGAGATCCAGTAAATGAATTACACATGTCCCACATGACTATAACCCTGGCATGCATGCACTGTCAATGAGTTGGAAGGTGAGGCAAAAAGCAGACACTGAGGACTCCAAGATGGAAAAGCAACACATTTGCTGCATGCTGGATAGCACTGGCATCATACATTAGCCTGTGAGTGGCATGTCGAATACACATACATGACACATGCCAGCACACAGCTGGCACGTAGCATAGCCATGGTACATTTGACAAGTACAGCCATATGTTAGTCAATGAGTACTGTCACCCTTCCATGTGAGATGGACATGAGATGAAAAATGCAAAATAGTGTGACAAAACACGCATGTGCCACACACTGCAACACATCCAGTGTACAATTATACAGTGATGGCAGGCATATGGATACATCAATGGTTGGTCACTTCAACATGACAGGAAACAACAATCATGTTCCACATTCAAACAGGCCACAAAAATTGATGTGAGCAGGCACTTAATCATCCTGAATGGTCAAATCATTCCCATAACATGGTAATAAATGTGGGACATTGTGGGGTGTAATCTATGACAGAAGCATGCCACATATGTGGCATTAGGGCAGACAAATGTGTTGCAAAAATGGGATTATTGAAACAATCAGGCTGAATGAACATTGAAAATTCCGAACATTGTTGTTGCAAGATGACATTTCAAGGGCAACTGCAGTAATGTGGTGCTAATTGGCCACTGTGGTCAGAAGGGATACTGTCATACCCAAATGCAAGGCCGGTGACTGGTTTGGAGGAAGCACATGGGTGACCCATACCACTCATGAGTACACATCCTCACCTGGCACTCAATCATAACACATCACCCAAGCAACATACACATGGATTACACACACATGCATGGGCACTCACCGGACAATGCTTCATAATCTGGTAGGTCTCCCACGCCTTGGATCTGTTCCTCTGTGACGAAGGTTCCAGCAACAGACTCATGTTCAGTGAGTTGGTCGTCCTCTGGTGGAGACCCACCGCCAGTCACCAGAGTAGAGGCATGATTGGAAGCCAGCTTGTTTTTTGCTCTGTGTTTCAGATCATTCCACCTCTTGTAGCAATCATCAGCTGTGCGCCTCACAAATCCAAGGGCACTAATGTGGTCCACGATGGTCTGCCAGTGGGCCCTACGTTGAGCAGGCGTAGTCTTGCAGCCTGCAGTCACCACCATTTTGCGGCTATGTGCCAACACATGGGCCACAAGTGCATCAAGTTCGGCGTCATTGAAGCTAGGCTTCCTTGACATGCTGGAGTGTGTAGCCGTGTCTGGGGTCTCAGCCTGTAGTGCAAGAGCACCCTTCTTCTTCTTCTTGTAAGGTGGTGCGGATCCTGAGTGGCTTACGCCGCTCTGGTCAGTAGGGGCAGAAGCGCAGGTGGACTGGGTACTTGAAGCCTGTAAAGGCACACTGACCAAAGGTCTTGGTGCAGGCATTGGCTGCAGGGTGATGGTGGCAGGGCCAACCGTGTGATGGACCTGGACCGACACTGTCCCGGCTGGGAGACTCGGAGCTGGGGTGAATTGAGCTGCAGCTGCCCCTGCAGCCTCCCCACCCTGGCTACTTGGGGCAGCAGATGCACATGGCCTGGTGACAGCAACTTTCACCGCCACACGTGGCTTAGACTTGGTGACCTGGAAGTCAGCCTGGGAGTCATCCTGTGCCGGTTCAGTTGACAAAATGGGCTGGTTCAACAAGGGCTGAGCTGGGATGGTGTCAGCTACGTTTCCCACAACCATTGGGGGAGCATAGATGGCCCCGATTGTTCCTCCACACACTGGGCTATAGGGGCACCCTGCAAATCCTGGCCATGCCCCCTACCGTGCCCACCACACCCACCTCTTTGAGATCGGTCACCTTTGCCTCCCTTACTGCTTGGTCGCCTCCCAACCATGGCACTGATGTTGTTGTGCGTATGGAAGTTGCAGTAAACAATTGTCCTGGGCAATTGGGGTGAAAGGGGTAGGGTACTACATGGAATTCATACCCTAGTGCTCTAGCAAGGCTGTCTGTGACCCCTGGGGGAAGATGACGGGTCACGCAATGCACAGGCACCCCAAAAACAAAGGTACATGTGCATGCAACCCCTGGTAGACCACGTGCGTGGAAAAATGAACCCGCACTACGCTGTGGCACCCAGAAACACAAAAATAAGCGTATACGTGTTACACGCAGCCTACAATGACCTCTGAAGGGCTACACGACACACGGGGGCAACCACAGTTGGAAAATACGTGCACGACTCACCGTCTGCCTTGAAAAAGAATGTGAAAAAGACGCGCGTGTGCGCATTGGCAACACCCCCGCCAAAAGAAGAAAAGAACGCAGTCTGAGGAAACAGGGAGTACGAACTGGAAACGTTGTGAAGTAATCGCGTGTGAACCGACAAGAAGTACAAGAATCACCCGCTCGCTCTCCACAAAAAGCACGTACAAGAAAATTGCATCATAATCGTACCTTTTAAGCCAACCCACACGTGCAACGTCACTTACGCGCTAAGGCCCTTTTCTCCAATAGCACGGTGACGTGCAATTATCTCACGTGCTCTCTCACTATGCACCCGTGTTGTGGAGAACGTCTGTGCGCGTAATGTCGCTTATGCGCTAAGGGCCTTTCCTTGGATTTCACACTGACGTGCACTTTTTTCACGTGCCAAATCACTCGTATCAAGCTGGCCACGCGAAAACACATGGAAGACCACTCCTGCCCAGAAGGCCCTATTCCTGCCCCCCAGAGCCCCGAGCACACTCCCACCTGCCATCTGCTGCTGCCTGCCTGCCTGCTGCCCACGTGCCCTGCTATTTGGTGCCTGCACGTCAGCCAGGGGTGCAGTTCCTGTGACCACCCCTGTTGGAACTGAAGACTCCTACTGGGATACCATCGCTCCACAGCCCAGCCCCAGGACCCAGTTGCCCACCCACACCTGCCTCTGGGGTTGCCATGTCAGACACTACACCATTTGGCACCACTGGCAACCCCCAGGCAGAGAGGCAGAGGGCCACCAGCTTCAGTGCCAGTGAAGTTGGTGTCCTGGTGGAGCAAGTCCTGGAGCAGTATGATGCCCTCTTTGGAAGTTTGCATGCCGACAATGAAGGACGGAAGAGGATCTGGATGGACATTGTGACTGCCATCAACGAGGAGGGGGTGGCAGTCCGCAAGATCAAACATGTCCGGAAGCGCTGGGAGGACTTCAGCTCCAGGACCCTCAACAAGGCCCGGCACCTCTTGAAGGCAGCGGATGCCAAGGGGTGCCGGGTCCACCTGACCGACAACCAGATGAGGGTCCTGGAACACATACGCCCAGCGCTCCACATCCAGGTCCTTGAGGAGCAGACCCGTCTGGAGTCGAGCGGTAAGTGTACATGCATACTGATCGGACGCTGTGCGTGTTGTGGTGTGCCCAGAGTGTGCAGGTTGCACATATGTCTTTGTAGGGACATGTATGGCTGCGTATGTGCAGGGACATGAACCTGCCACATGTGATTCCTATGAAGTGCGAGACATTCCGATGGTGTATGTGTTGGTAAGCATGCTGTGCAAATATATGTGTGGGTGCACACATGTAAGGAATTATGAGTATGTACCGTGGCATGGTTGTGGTGTCACACATGGATGCTGGTTCATGCTGCATGTATCTGCACTATGCACATGTGCATGTGGGTGTATTTGACAAGTGTGCAACTGTGATGCAACATGGATGCATGTGACACTGACATGTTGAAGGCTGAATGCGAGATGTGACATGGATGGCGATCTCATCACTGCGACAGTTGATGGAGATGTACACATGCTTGTAAGTCTGGTGGCGTATGTGCATGTGTTGTGCACTCCCCGTGTTTCATGTGACGTCAGGCTCACCTTTGGCTGCTCGTGCTGTTGTTTGTGTATGGATGGTGCTGCCTGGTGCAAGATTCCTGTTGATTTGCTCATGTGTGTGAGTTGAAATGACATGTGTGTTGGGGAGTGTGATGCCATGTCTGTAGTTTTACACTGCCACTCATGTGCAACTGTCATGTGTGTATCAGTCCATTGTACAGTGCCCTGATGCCTGTGTTCTATCTCTCCCTGTCTGCAGCGTCAACTGATGAAGAGGGCGGTGAGGGTGCTGTGGAGCAAAGCGGCAGGATCGCACCGCCAGCCAGAGACGCAAGGCCCGGCTCCCCTCCTCGGTTGTCATCTCGTCGGGGAGTGAGGAGTCTGGTGCCGCATCCCAGACCACAGCTGCCGAGGGTATGTCCAAGAGGCGGAGGAGGGAGGTGGACTCCTTGGCAGCAGAAGGGGCAGCTGAGACCCCACAGGGTCCGACGGAGGAAGATGGCATGGAGGTTGGTGGGGGGTTTGGTGAAGGAGAAGGTGAAGGAGGAGGCCGTGGAAGGGACACACACGGGGTCTGGAGGTCGGGATTCCACTGGTGCTAGTGGTGCAGTGCAGGGGCAGGGACAGGAGGAAGCACAGGCCGCCGCGGAGGTGCCTGTGTGTAATCCTGTCCCCGATCCTGTGACTGCATCATCCTGCACCAGCAGGGATGCCTACGTCCAGACCCGTTTTCAGGGAGGGGATGAGCGCACAACAACTGGCCTTCCTCTCCCTGCGGATGTGGCAATCCAAGACCGGGTTGAGCCTGTCCTGGCTGGGATGGCGTTGCGTCAACGGGGCATGCGAGGTGACCTACAGTGTTTTCGTGAAGACACTGCATGTCATCTCGGATGCCTCGTTTACCGCGTTGACCTACTGGGACGGCTCACCAGGGCTGGATTCCTCCGTATGCTGGACCGGAGTCAGACGTCCAGCAGGGGTGGCCACCACAACAACTGCACCCCTGCCGGAGGAGGACGTGCAGGAATCAGCAAGAGCCAGGACACAGGCACAGGCACAGCAGCAGCAGCAACAAGGTGGGAGCCATGATGGCTCGGGGCCTTCAACATCCGAGGGGCAGGCATCGGCCAGAGGGCAGGAGGACCCAGGATTGGAAGTGTCTTCCGTGTGGCAGCGGGTGGGCCAGGCCATAGATGCGGAGCTGCGGCGGGCGGAAGAGGCACGGCTCACAATGGACAGGGCGGAGAACTCCATGCAAACCCTCGGGGTCATGGAAGAGGACCGCCTCCAGGACATTGAGCAGGAGTTCGATGATGCCCTGGCCCGGGAAATCGGAAAGTGAGCCGTCGGACTAGCCCGCCGCCATTGTATATAGTTTTTAATGTTAGGTTTCATTTTCGTTTTCCTTTGATTTGGGGTGTTTGGACTATGCCCCACACATTTGTATATAGTTCTTTTCTTAGGTAGTTTTTTTGATAGGTTTCATTTCTTTCGTTGGGCTCATGGACCCTGGAGGAACTCTGTGTACATAGTTGAACAGTGGATCACGTGAGGATTTTATTTTATCACCATGGATCAATGGATTTTTCAATTTTCATTTCCTTTGGATTTCATTTGGTGGACCGTGAGATTGGACATATGTTTTTTTTTCTTTACTTTGGATTGGTTCTTCATATGTTTTTTTATGTTTTGGACATACATTTCATTTAATCGTTTGAAATATGTTTTATGCTTTCATTTCATTCATTTTGTTCTTAATACATTTTTGTTTCTTACTTCCATGTGTGGCATTCGCTCATTGGGTTACTGCATGTGAAAAAGTAGATTTAGACAATTACTTGCACCCAGGGTGTGTGTGTGAGGGACATGTTTTGATGTACATAGTTTGTTTCGGTTTGTGTCATGGAAAAGCCATTTCAGTGTGGGGTGGATTGGGGACTTGATTGCCTCTCAAGACTGGGGTGGGGTGCACATGAGGCCCATGATTGTGCATCTTTATGACGTGTTGGGGGGGGACATGAGTCAGGGCCTGCTCGCAGGTGCCCCTCAATAGTGGGTGGGTGGGGGTGCTGAGGGACATGAGTCGGGGCCTGCTGGCAGGTGCCCCTCAATGCTGGGTGGGTGGGGGGTGCTGAGGGACATGAGTCAGGGCCTGCTGGCAGGTGCCCCTCAATGCTGGGTGGGTGGGGGTGCTGAGGGACATGAGTCGGTGATCACTAGTGCAAGGTGACATGTGGGCTAGCTGGGGGGCATGCCCATGGTGGATGGGCTGCTTGTGGGACATGACCAGGGGTGCAGGGTAGTCCTCTGTGGTGTGGGCTGCCTGCACGGGCAGGGGAAGGGGTCGAGGGAACACCTGGGAGGACCCACACTGGCAATTCACGTGTGTAACACCCCGCGCACCCCACTGGATACACGTACCCGCTCTGCAAGCAAATTCATGTGTTAAAGTTCCCGCGCACCCCTCAGAATACACGTACCCCGCTCAGACAGCGACATGGCGTGTGAAACTCCCTGCGCACCCCTCAGAAAACACGTACGCCACTTGCCCAAGGCCAATCGCGTGTAAAACTTCCCGCGCACCCCCGAAATACACGTACCCCGCTCGCCCAAGGCCTATCGCGTGTGAAACTCCCCAGGTAGCCCTCAGAATACACGTACCCCACTCGCCCAAGTCCTATCGCGTGTAAAACTCCCCGCGCACCCCTCAGAATACACGTACCCCACTCGCCCAAGGCCAATCGCGTATAAAACATCCCGCGCACCCCCGAAATACATGTACCCCGCTCGCCCAAGGCCTATCGCGTGTAAAGCTCCCTGCGCACCCCTCAGAATACACGTACCCCTCTCGCCCAAGGCCTATTGCGTGTGAAACTCCCCGCGTACCCCTCAGAATACACATACCCCACTCGCCCAAGGCCAATTGGGTGTAAAATTTCCCATGCACCCCCGAAATACACGTACCCCGCTCGCCCAAGGCCTATCGCGTGTCAAACTCCCCACGCACCCCTCAGAATACACGTACCCCGCTCGCCCAAGGCCTATCGCATGTGAAACTCCCCACGCACCCCTCAGAATACACGTACCCCATTCGCCCAAGGCCAATTGTGTGTAAAACTTCCCGCACACCCCCGAAATACACGTACCCCGCTCGCCCAAGGCCTATCACATGTGAAACTTCCCACGCAGCGGGGTACGTGTATTCGGAGGGGTGCGCTGGGATTTTTACAGAAATGTTCATGGTTGGGGGGGCTGTATGCTGGTCCACTGGCCTGTGCACCATGTACAGCATTTGTGCGCTGTTCATGGCGCACGGGGAGGGGTTGGGGGCATAACTGGCGCAGCTGCAGGGTTGCTGCGCCACTCTGCGCCACGGCTGGTTATGGATGTTAAAATCCATGAATACGCTGTGCGCCGAAATGGATTTTGGTGCATGCAGCTCGCGCAGACTGCCGCACGCGCACACTGTGCACCAACCGTGTGCGCCACTTGTGCGCTGAATTCTATGAATTACCCCCAAAGTTGGTGTTTCTGTGTAACCTCCAAATTTACAAGTTTTGATCCAGAGTATGATTATTCTTTATGTATGATCAATAAGACATGCTTTGATGAAGTAAATATTTATTTTTAAAAAGTACATTTTTTACAATGTAGCATACATTCAAGTTATTATATGCACATTTAAATTTGTATTTTTGTGCACATTTATAAATGTGGGCTGTTGCTATTTAATAATAATCAGTGTAGTGTAATACAATATTAGTATGTTACTAATAATAAATGTATTCTAATAACATTTGCATATTTTCAAAGTAAAATAAAATATTTTTAAAAATAATTATAAATCCCAGCACAAAAAATACAGCACGCACAAATACATGTTATAGCAATTTAAAAAATGAAATCCATTAATACTAGAAATGCTTACAAGAGATAGTATGGCTGTAAATGTTGCTTCATGCTGCACAAAAAATACTAACACTAAAAATAGTTATTACTGATTAAAAACAAAATAAAAGTTTTAAAAATATATTATATTACTTTTATATTAATTACATTTAAGTTAACTTCTACAAACCTATTACATTTCTAGAGATTTTCATGATGAAGTCCAGAAAAAAATTGCTAAAGTACAGAAAAAGGATTCAAATTATAACTTGGATAACCTTTTGTTGGTATTTTTCAAAAAGCTATTATACATAGATAAAATGTAATTGGAATTTTTAAAATTTAAAATTTGGTATTTTCAATTGGACTCTTTTTCAAAGGTTCTTATTAACATTGGCGGTAAGGGGCGACTTTAAGGGGTAATGTGGAGGCCGTAACAAAAATGATATTTACATTTTCACAAATATGGTTGATTTAAATTTTACACAGCTACATAACAAACACAATTCCAACAAACATTTCTATATTTCAGGTAAATACAGGTAAAAATGGGAGTGATGTATAGAAAGGAAGGATTTATGCTGAAATTGTGTGACTATCAGCGTGTGGAACCTTTGGGAAGGCTGGATGTGATGTTAGTTGTAGATTATGTGCTCCTGTGTTTCCCCTTGGTATTTGATTCATATTTAGTTTAAATGATTTTATCCTTATATTGATTATTTTTTTGCCTTGTCTTGTTTGAAAGGATTTGTTTAATGTTTAATTCTGCTAAAATCTTTGTAAAGGTTTGTAATAAACCAATAAAACAAGTAAATACATCAGAACACAACATTTATAAAATGAAATTGTACTTAAAAACATGTTATAAACAATTACAAAACCTTAAAAAAGAACATTAATTGAAAAAAAACTTTTAACAAAATAGTTTATGCTAAACCAATAAATAAAACATTCTTTGTTGTTAGGCAGATCATTTGATTTATTATACTATAATATTTGATGTTTTTCGGTTTATGGGTGAGTTAAGGTTACCATGATATTTGATTTAAATGTATTTGTTTTAATAATATATGTTTATGCTGTTAGTATAATGTCATGATTTCTTTTTTTGGTAGACTAAGTTTTTCTTGGTTTAACCATAGCTCTTTAGGGAATTTTGTTTAAAAATAATATATATGGCCCAAATTTACTAAAAAAGGTCATAACTTCCATGGGGGTATACACCTATTTATGAAAAGGTCATACACCAAAATACTGCAAGGTGGAAGTCAGTGTGGAACTTCCACCGGACGTTATGCCAATTTGAAAGCAAATAAACAATAAGGATGCATAAAAATCCATCTCAGCCAAAGAATTCCATAAAATAAACCACAACAACCATAATCACCACTAAGCCACCCAAGATGCGTTTGGACCCCCAAAAGCGAACACACATATGTAACACACCACATCAAACACACACACTGCAACCTCAAACATGCAACAAATACAACTACCCTGAAAAAGGAACAACACTGCTATGCTAACCACACACAGAACACTTCCAAACAAGACACACCAGAACGCCACACAGAGCTGCAGAACATCCCACATAAACAAGGACAACTCAACACATACATCGATGATGCACATCAGCACGCAAGTCTCGTTATGAAGACACACAGTGCCACTCCACAGCTTCTATCCGAGGAAATGTATCCCTGAGACTTGTCAATAGCACTCTACATGCAAGAATGGCACAATGCTGCTGCAGCTGCCACACCCCAACTATGGAGGAGACGGAGGGAGCAGGTTTTCCACATCAGGGTCACCCTCTTCAGCATGGCCGACACAGAGATCTTCAGAAGGGTAGATCTTCCCTCCACATGTCTTCATGGACATGTTGCAGGAGTGGACTGCTGATTTGCACCCCACCACTGCATGTTCACATGCTATCGGGGCACACGTGAAACTCCTGGCCTTCCTTCATTTCTTCAACACTGGCTCCTTCCAGAGCAGCCAATGCCAACACAGCACTACACCACAACAGCACTAGACCACACTCACTCACAAGTCACTTGCGCTGTAGGGGAAGAGGCAGACTGGGACACATTTGAGGGTACAGAGGGTCCCCATCACAGGACTACACATACATTACCATGGGTCACATCTAGACAGAAATATGATTGTTAGCATGTACCACACCTTAATTGAATTGTGAATACTATCATGTCCCACACTTAGATGGAATCATGACCATTAACCTGCGTCATATCTAAATAGAATTGTGCATGTTAGCACGTCCCACACCTAGATAGAATTGTGAATGGTATCATGTCCTACACTTAGATGGAATGGCCAATAGTAGCATGTGCCACACCTTGATGGAGTTGTGAATGGTAGCATGTGCCTCACTTAGATAGAATTGTGAGTGGTATCATGTCCCACACTTAGATGGAATTGTGAACGGTAGCATGTGCTACACTTAGATGGAATTGCCAATACTTGCATTTGCCACACCTAGATGGAATTGTGAATGGTAGCATGTGCCACACTTGGAGATGAAATTGTGAACATTCATTATATATTATGTCATCAAGATCAATACTGAAAACAGAACTGTGAATGTTGGCATGTCCCACAATTGGATGGAATTGTGAATATCAGCATGTGCAACACCTAGATGAAATAACAAACATTAGCCTGAGTCGCTTCTAGATAGAAATGGCCATGATAGCATGAGTAGGTTCTTGATGGAAGTGCGAATGTTAGCATGTCCCACACTTGGGTTGAGTTGTAAACATTAACCTGAATTGCATCTAGATAGAAATGCAAATGTAAATGCTACCACGCCCCACATGTGCATCACTGTGTACCCTGCCTTCCTGTTCCCCATGCTGTTGCTATGTATCCTGTTGCCGTAAACCCAGCCCCATGTCTCTGTGTCCGTGTGTCGCTGTGTTCCCTGCCATCCTGTTCACGTGCCTGGTCTTGGGCGTTTTAAAATAACCATCATATCACATCACTATGCTTACTCTCTACTATACACCATCATACAACTAGAACACAGCTATACCCCTGATTAATTTGGCCTAGCTGTTCACATACGAATACTACCCCATGAAGACCTCATCAACCTAATAAAATGCAGCTAGCCGAGCACATTCTGGCCTTGTTGCTCACATATGCGTCCTTCAGGCCTAACACAGCCAGAACCCAGTCTGGGTGTCCACCCACCAGACTGCACACATCCAACTGATATCTTCAGCACCACATCTAACACTAGGATGCAGCTACCATACAGCAATTACCTCAGCTGCACACATATCTGGTGCACCCACGCACCCTACGACACTATCTCTCTCTACTGACTAGAACTACGGTTCCCGAGGGCGTTCAACATACCAGCGCTTTGAGGTCATACAAATTATATTTAGAGTGCTATATAAATGCCAAGTAACATAACATAACAATATACATTCATATGCCACATGGTCATGGTGCCATTAGGCACGGCAGGTAGCTTACCCATGATGGCATCACCCGCCCACATAGCCAAATATTGGTGCACACTACATGTGGTATGAATCGCGTTCAATATGAGCCGTAGCCTCGAAGTGCCCCCATGAAGTGACCAAAGAAAAACTTCCCTACCCTAAAGTGCAAAATATATAATTGGAACACTGGGGGTGGCTGCTCCTTGGGATGCACATATGATGGGCCCAGACCTGGTGAAGTGACACCAATTATCTGGCAAGATACACTGGTCCCACAACTAGAAAGTGTAATGCCAAACACATCACCATCTCGGCACTGGTGATGGTACACACTTGGGACCCGAGTGTGGATACCAAAGTGAAAAGAGCAAGGAATGCACAGATTTTGACGCAACACTTGCAAACTTGTCAAATGCAGTGGCACTACCGGACTTTCACCCAACGGGACACAACCCCATCTACAACAATGGAGGGTGTGGCACAGCATATCCAGGCTCACTGACAAGACCATCACCAGCCAGGACAGTACACGCTACAAAAACAAACCCTGGGGATATAGTGTTGACCAAAGGCACTGTAACTGCAGACGCCAACAAGCACAACGTGTGCAAGTGCCATTACATTCATGCACACATAGAGCACTCAAATAATGATGCCACAACATTGCTAGCATCCAGGGTACTGATACTGTGGGCAGGTGGTGACTTGGACATGCAGATGTACACTGCATGCCTGCACTACCTCGCATAGGAAATGAGGGAGAGAGTGCAATACTTAGAACAACGTAGACTTATATGAATGGTTCACCCACACCATGTAAACAACTCCACTTTGCTCACATGAGGAGGTACAGCTCCACAGACACCCACTGCAGACATCACCTCTCCCAAAAGGTGAGCCTCCTACATCCGTGCATCCAACATGGCAGTACATGTTCCACCCTGCACACATGTAAACATGAGTAAACCATGATTACCTGACGCAAGACACTGCCACAGTTGACCTTTTGGAAAGCATCATGACGGTTTAAGGTAATTCCATCGAATTTTTACCATTGAATGACCATTCCATCTAAAAAAATGCACTGAAAAAATTACCATCGAATGCATGTTTTTTCCTTTTTATTTAATGGGGACCCAACCTGTTTTTTACCCTTTAAAACCCATTATAAATAACACTAAACCCTTTACCTTGAAGAAACATGCATTCAATGCATATTTTTCCGATGCAATTTTGTCGATGGAATGGCATTCGATGGTAATGTTTTAGATGAAATGACCAGATAACCACCATGACACATTTACCAGAACACAGAAACAGGACCCCTGAATGTACCCCAAGGAATGCCACACCTCCCCACAATAGAGCTTGCACCCACCACCTCTCAATCACCACTTAGCATGCACATAACGGAAGCTGAAAAATCCCACTATTCCGATCTACAGTGCAGGCCACTAGGATGAGCAGCCATCATCATGTATGACACACATACATGTTCATGTTGCCTTGGGTGATAGTACACTTTATTGCAACAGACAATGATATCATCACAGGGGCAGCATGAGGGTATCGGTCACCATGCACAACACAGCATCGTGGCAAATCAGTCCATACATGACACTGTAAATGGCTGTAACCTCATGGGAAAATCAATTTTCTGGGACAAATATTCCACACCATCTGCAAATGGCAACAATGTATCTAGGGACCAGGAGAGGGAAGGCACAGTCAGAGGCCAATATGAGACGTGAGACCCCATCCCTCGCCACAACTTGCAGAGAGCACATACATGGGTCCATGCAAGTTAAGAAGTGTCCTTACATCAGATGCTGAGGTTCCAAAGGATAGACTCCTGTGGGCATCCTTCCCCTGATCACTTGTTCAATGCAGCGGCTGTAAAACATGCAGGCAAATCTTCAGGAAAAAGCTCCCAAGTCACACAGCTCCTCACACACTTTACAGACTTCCTCGGGTACACGTATACTCTCTACATTCCCACCTGTAGTCTGATAATATCCTGAAGAGGAGCAGCCGAATGTCCAAAAACACACCCCTTCGACAGACTTCTGCCTCCCGCATTGGCAGGACAGAACACAGCGCTCATATTCATAGGCATCTTCAAAAAGACTGGTGACCCTCGCACACATTTGCACAAGGCAACCGCAGTACAACGCCATCTACATTAATCGGTTGAGGTAGGACACAGAAAACTGTGTGTTCTTCATTGTTACAGATGAGCCTTTCATCCCCCAAACCAAAAGCTTGCAGTAAACAAGACCTCAATCACCTTATCAACAGAGGAGAAAAGTCCAAGGTTCCTGGATGTGGGCAGGCCATGGCAGCTGTGCACCAAAATGTATGGAGCCTACCACCCTCCTACACACCCCCTCCAGGAATACCATGCGCATAACCCATCCACATGGAAATGTGTGAATGTTGTGCATACTGTCTAGTCCATGTTTGGACGCCATGCAAGATGATGTGGCCTTGATGTATATACCCACTAATAGGCTGATCACCTCCACGCCTGCTAATGACACTTACAGCAGCTGCATGACCTGATGCAAATATTATTGATAGAATAGGCAGACTGCCCACGTCACAGGACTACTCACCCGATGTACGTGTGGATGCTCATGTGCATCATGACACAATCACACAGACAAGCCATGTAAATATGCACAGGTCGGGAAATGAGCATACATGGCACATGTTTGAAAGCCATACAATGGCATGACAAAGGACACACATGTCATGACAATGTGCAGACTCAAGGTCGACATCGCACCACCCACCCCAGGCTACATAGGTACAAATTACACACTCCAGGAAAAGTGTACATGAGTCATGGATGAAACATGATGATCTGTATTGTAAATACATCACTGTGTATAAGCAATGAGGGAAAACGTGCCCAAAGAGATGTGCAGGGAATGCACGAAAGAAATTGTGAGTACAGGTAAATGAAAGCTTGTGAATACAGGAGCCAGCCACTGGAGGAAGCCAGGGGGTCAATTGGGAAAATGAAACATTAAAAACCAACAGATACAGCGCACACTTAGCAAGGCGAGTGAAATGGGATGAGCCCATTAGAGAAAATCATATGTTGCCCTCTGGCCACTCGTTATGGCTGTCCCCCACCAGGAACACCTCTATCTCCTCTTCCTTCAACTCGCCATTTAGGGGCCACTGGATTGGCAAGATGGAGGAGATGGAGAAGCATGTGCCCGCTGTGCTTCCCGCTGGCCACTCCTGGGCGTGGTAGGATTGAAAGGGTCCAAGAGCGCAAGGTACGTGTGAGGGGAAGGAGCTGTGTGTGGCAGCAACAGATGTTCTTGGATGATACTGACAGCATCCCTGACCTCCCTCCATTCATCTCTGGTCCCCCACACTTCAGCCCTGAGCCCTGCAAACTTCTACCTGAGAGCCCTCTGTTCCAGTAACTGTCTCACTCCTGCTTCCCTCACTCCCCTTGCCACCTCATGCAGGACCCCCAGCAACTGTGTGCTGAAGTCAGCACTGCCACCTCCAGGTGTGGGGACCTGAGCCATGGTGACAGCCAGTCGGTCCCCTGAAGCTGAAGTGGCAGCGGTTGCTGGGCCGGGCACAATAGGCCCCATAGGTGGGCGACCTGTGGCCAGCACAGATGGTCTGGGTAGTGCATGCAGCATTGTGGGCCCCGCTCCTGCAAGTGTTGCAGGACACACTCCATGTGGGGTGGCAGGAGGGATAGACTCCCTGCGCACTAGTGCTGGCCCCACAAGGGGGCAGGACTCACAGGGGAGTGAGAGTGTGAGACAGTCCAGGAAAGGGAGCTGGCCTCATCCAGCTGTCTGGGGGACGCACGGACGAGTGGTGGGGTGACAAGTGCAGTAGGAGGTAGCACATGAGCCACAACAGATGGAACTACAGTAGTCCTTTTGGGGCTACATGGACCTGCATACCCAGACTGCTGCCACTCCTGTGCCTCTTCATGCATCACCTGGGCCACCAATTCAAACTTCTCCACCTCCACCATTCTCCTCCTTGTGTGCGTCTTGTGGGTGGGTCGCAGCACTGACATGACATGAGGTGTCGCATGGGCGTTGTCCTGGGCCATGGAGTCTCTGGCAAAGGAGGCTGCAAGAGAGGAGAAATGAACACAGGAGGCAATGCACACATCAAGGTAAATAAAGCACAAAAATGTGGCTGACACATTACATCTACGTGTATTTGCACATGCGGATAACAAGCCAGCACTTTCTTGGATGGAGGTGTAGTGAACATACATGTGGCACATACATCCAGGGACTGATAGGCATGACATCAGGATCATCAACATACAGTAGTGGCTGATAACTCTGAGAAAACCTACCGGGCATATGCAGGGGCCTGACGATGCATACAACCATCTTGTGGTTTTTTGAGCAAAACTGGCATAGGACCCAGAGTTCCAGGGGGCGATGTGGGCCCATAGCATGGGCAACAATGGATCTTCTGGCTCTGCATCCAGAAACTTCCATGCCTTCATGCCAGTGACCCACCTGAGGTTGTCCCAGTGCTTCTCCACCTCCTTTGTGTTGCACTGGTAGACCTCAAGTGCGCTGATGTGGCATGCGATCTTGGCCCAGCTCTTGGCCCATGCAGGCATCTCCTTGTGCTTCGAGCTGTGAGAAATGAGGTGTCAATACTTGCACAGCACCTCTGCCCCCAGGACCTCCACCTCCTGTTGGGGGAAGTTGGTTTTTCACAACCCAGGAGGTGGGGAGGAAGAGGTATCCCGGAAGGTGGAGAGTCCTGTGGTATGGTGGGGGTCAGGGTGGTAGGTGGCGACTGAATGGTGGGAGCATTTATGGCTGTGGGGGATTCCCAGTTCCCACCTAGGTGGAGGTCACCCTCCTCTCCCCCTCTTCCTAGTCTAGCATTGGGGGAGGTCATGTGCAGGAGTGCCCTCGATGTCCTCAGCAGGGCCAGTGGGGATGTTGCGCCCAGCAGGGTGCACCAGTGCCAGTGAGCCTGAAAGTGTTTTGCTAGCCGGTGTGCACCCTCCTTAGTGATACCTCTGGTGGTTGAAGCACCGGTGTCCTCAGCGATGGGCTGCCTTCCCCTGCTCCTTATGATCCTCCAACAGAGGCTGGAGGGTCCTTTCTGTGGATCTGTGTTGTTCCTGCATTTTCTGCTCCCTTCCATGTCAGCTGTTGACCACAAGTACTAGCATGGTCTGCCTACTATTGTGTGATAGGCCATAATTTGCATATTGTGCTGGGTCACTAGCATGTATATGCATGTGCCATGTGTACCTATGAGTTGTTACATGGAGCGTCACCTGTTCTTGAAAAGGGGTGTGCAGCAGACATGTTCCACTGGTGTGGCAGGCTGCCATGACTGGCATTGCATCCACTCAAGGGCCTTACTGTCAGTGGTGGATGGGTGTGTTGGCTCTGACTGTGCGAATGTCATATACATGATTCCCTTAAGACACAGGCAAAATAATGAATGTTTGGAATCATGACATTTCCATTGAGTGGCATCAGGTGTTGAAGGGTTTGCTGAGTCCTGGACTACTGAATGTCTGTGATTCCAGTCTGCACACCATGCAGTCCTGGATTAAGGTGTACATGTTTGTGTGACTTTGACGCTGTTACATGTATGCATTTTCTATATGCCATGACCTGCATATCTATTTATGCACATGCGTCATGGACGAGACAGAGGTGAGTATTTCACATTTGTAATGTGAGTGACAACTGTATGTATTGGCACCATCACCCGAGGTGAATGGTCAACTCTCTTTAGTCACTCCTTCATGGCTCATGGCACTTATTCAGTCCATGTGTGTGAGCCATGTGTGTATGTGGGTGTTTGGTATAATGATGTTGCTAGACACAGGGATGGGACTGGAATACTCCACAGCATTCAATGTCACAAGACTGATTTGTGGATGTGTTGAATGGATGCATGGTAACTGCAATAATATAAAAGTAAGTACACAGACCACTGCGTTGGTGCAGGTCGCTGTGTGTAGTGACGTTTATTGAGAAATGTACGTGTGGATGTGCCAACTTGTTCACATGTTCACAATGTGTCTTGCTCCAGGACAGGACACAGTTCCACTGCTAGAACTGCCCTCCACTCACAAGCATTGCATGCCTTTGCATATTGTCACGACGGACAAGTATTTGTGATGATGATTTCTTTCATTCAATATAGTGCAAACAGTTTCTGCGGTGCTGTACAAATGGCATTGGGGGATTTGCAGATGTGTGTGTTCGTGCCATGCTCTGGGGTGTGTGGGTTTCAAGATTTGGTGGCATGTGGAGCAGTGGGGTGTGTGTGTGGAGGAGGAGGGTGTGTAGGAAGAGAGGATGTGGTGAGTCTGAGGTGGGAGTCAGGGGCCACTTCCTGGCCCTCCCACATTGCCATTTGGCCTGCAGCTCTGTCTAGGATACCTGGGATGCCGGGGAGGCCAAGCTGTCCTCCTCCTCAATGGTTTGGAAGTCTCCAGACTGAGTGGCACTCTGGTGAGTGGTTGACCTGTGGGCAAGCTCTTGCAAACGAGATGTGGTGCCAGTAGCCTGCACATCCCTGTCCACCATTTCGGGGTCTCCTCATCAGTGTGGCATGCCTCGCCAGAAGCGCATTAAATCTGCCTGACACTGCAGGGTGTGTGCCAGATGTGGTCTCCATTGAAGTGCCCAGGCTGAATATTTCTCGGCCGATGTACTTGCAAGTGTTGTTAATGGCATCAAGCTGGCTGGGTCCTGTTGCAAGTTCCTGTGTTATGTTGCACTCTACCACTGCCACTGACTCGACCATCAGCTGCTGCTGCTCCAGGAAGACGCAGAGCCAGCAGTGACTCGAGCTGAGGTACTCAGATGGGGGAGGCACCATCTTGGGATGTTTGTGGCGGGGATGTCAGGTGCGTGGAATATCTGATGCTGGTGTTTTCATCTTCCACCACTGGTGCAAGGGTCATGCTGTCCTCAGCCAGCACCTCTGGCCTTACCTCCTTTGCAGGCAGGCAATTCAGAGGCACACACACACCTGTGTCCAGATGGCTACTCAGCACAGTGGTCCTCCTGTGAGGAGGAGATGTGGTGTCCCAGTCCTCCTCCTCCTGGGCCTCCTCTGTGGGTATGCTCCAGACCAGCAGCTGTTCTTCGCCCTCCTCGGTGCTGTCGGAGTGTTCCGCATTGCCCACTTCCTTTGTAGTCATGACTGGGAAGTGGAAAGAACAGGAGACATGTCTCTGACATGCTAAAGATGCGTGTAAATTTGTAACATTACTGAATAAGTATATTGCTATGTATTGGCATGCATCTGGCCCTCACGTATCTTCCCATTGCACCATCAACCCACTGTTGTCGTCTATATATGATTGACTGACCACCGTGTATATATTTATCCTGCCATTGGCGATGAGGGAGCATGTGAAGGAAACATTTGTATGCGTCATATGTTTCTGTGTGGTGGTATGATGGCAACCTCATGACTCAGTGAATGGCTGTGAGTATGGGGGAAGGTGCATTGCATGTGGTTGCTGTGTCCCTTGTGTACATGTGGCTTGACATCAGACAGTTATTGAGCATGTTGGCCGTGGGTCGTGTGTGGTGTGGAGAGATTTTTTCTGGGGCTCATGTTGGTGTGGGATGGGATTTGGAACATTGCTGTGATGGCACATGTGGCACATGTGGTGCGGATGAATACTTGCACTGGGTGCCTCTGAGACTTCCATGTGACCGAGTTGTATGTGGTTTTGTGGATTCGTTGATGCATGTGCTGGTGTTGTCTTCTATGAGAGATGGCAAGCTGTGCGTGAAATGTGAATGGTTGTTCTGTGGGCATCTGCATACAGGTACGTATGTGGTGTTTGTGCTGTGGTGTGTCCTTCACGCCTCTGGATATTATGGTGTACATGAAATGGGGGTGTTCATGTTGTGTTCCCTTGGAGACTGTTGCAATCAGTGCTGTGTGTTTGACAGAAATGCGGATTTGAGTGTTTGCACAAAGGTGATGTACTTTCCACATAGGTCTGTGCTTGTAGCTGTACCTCGTAAGTCAGTGCACGCCTCCTCTGGGATCAGGCTCAGGGTTGTTTCTTCCTTGAGCGTCATTCGCAACACAGGGCCTGGTGATTCTCGTCCAAGAGCTTGGGCGACCGTGAACTTGATGTATTTCAGCTTCACCCACTGCTTCTCGTCCAACCACTTCTTCAAATTGTCCAGGGTGCGCTGCCCGAGACCCAGGGTGTTGATGTCTTCCTTAAGTCTGACCCACTGTGCCTGTCGCTGGCTCTTTGTGGTGCGGGTTCCAGGTATCTGAATCATGGTGGTCCAGTTGCTGTGGATGAACTCCACCATCAGGTCAACCTCTCCTTCAGTGAAGTTCATCTTGCAGCGGACCTCCTTTGCAGCTTACATCTTGCTGGACACCACAATCTGTGCAGCAAATGTGGCCACTGGTGGGTTGGTTTATATTGATTTTCAGAGGTGGAGGTGTTTGATGCTAATTATGATGGGTGCACCATTCAGTTTGGTTGTGGCAACCGCATGCCCTGCACTGGCTGATAGAGTGTGTCGGTGTTGGGACCACCATTTGGTCAGGGCAATAACTTTTACCATGTGTGCACCTTGTTTGCCAATTGGGTATCCACAGTGTACTGATGTGGTTGCATGTGTGGTCAGGTCGTTGGGTACATTTTCTGCATTTGTGTCATGGTATATGTTTCTATATGTGTGTGTCGCTGTGATGTGCTTGTCTGTCTTGGCTCGTGTTAGCCATGCTGGCATGATAAGTGGGGTCCTGATATTGATGTGACATTTGGTGGATGTTTTGCTCTTCCATGGCGTAATCTCTGAGTCGGAAGCTCCGATATGTAAGGTGCCCGCGTTGGTGGCGTGCTTTCCACAGTGTATCTGCGTCTCCTGAGCACGTGTTATGGGCATTTCTGGGGGTATGTCCTTTGATTTTTGGGCATGTTGGTGGGTGTAGGACTATTTTTAGTGGGTGTGTCAGTGGGGGTGTCCATTCTTTTTGGGGATGTCCGTGGGTGTTTTCTGGTTTTGATGGGTGTGTCAGGAGTGTTGTGTGTCTTAGAGACTGTGACACCCCCAGAGTGTAAGTTTGGGGGATATTTACTAAGCGAACATGGATCTTGGGAGAAGTGGGTCAAGTGTCGTAACTGAAACCATGAAGTTGATGGTATAAGTATTGTGCATGATGCATGAAAGTTCATGGATTTGTGCCATGACAACAGGCATGCATGGCGAAAGTGTGTGAGTGTACGGTAAAAATGTTTTGGTGTGCGATCTGAAAGTGTGTGTACTGTTTAGCAGAATATTTGTTTTGTGCGTTCACTTGCGCAGGCGTGTGTTCCACCGACGGGAGTTGTTTTGGCTATTTTATGTCCACACATCCTTTTTCTCAGCGAATCAGGTGTGACCTACATCTGAATTTGTGCAAAGTCTATGATCCTCTAGTTTGCTGTGACTGACTTGGTAAATTTCCTAATCTTGACATAATATACTGCACATACGCCTAAATAACTTTTCACTCAATTTACAGCAAAAAAACAGTTAGTAAATTTGTGCCATTTATCATATATCTGTTCTTCTTCTTGTGTGTTGCCAATGAGTCTCTCTAGTTTGATCACATTTGCTACCCTCTATTCTAAGTCCAAGTTAATGATGTTTTCATAGTTATACTGCATTGGGACTGGTTGCAGTAAATGGTAAAACTAAGGTAGGGAATGGCAATGAAAGCACATTTTTTCTAAGGGGGTTTTCATTGTCAGAATTAAGAGGTGCCATATCTTCTCTGTTTATTTTCAAGAAATGCAGATGATCTGGTGACAAGAAAAAAGGGGTGACCATAATAGAAGATATTTGTTGACAATGATAACTACATCCTGAAAAATGTACCTAAGCAACCTAAGAGAATAACAACAACATGTTAATGATAAAGGGGCTGGGGAGTTCAACATTATCACAGATGAAAGAGCATATTTGATGTGGTATGTCCAATATGAATTGGCATAATAACAGCCCTGAATAAGAGGTCAAACAGGTAAAATACTGAAAGGCAAATGTATGCACTTGACAGCGGATGTTGAATGTAAAAATCGTTCCTGCATAATAAATTGGTGGTGTTATTGTTTGAGATGAATATACTTGTATTGTTTTTCGTGTGAATTGTGAAAATAAAAGAAGACGATAGATACACTTGCACATGTTACATTGGTGTAACAGAAAATATGTCTCCCCCTGCCCTCGTGAGCCATACCGAGGGTCACCCAAGCTCCTTAACAAAGCACAGGGCGCACCACACTTCAGGCCGGCCTGGATCATCACGCATTCGCAATGCCCATGATGATCATGCCACTGCAGGAGCATGCGGGCACTGCGCTTGGTGAACGATGTAAGTGTTTTAATCAAAGCTTAAATCTTTCACCTAATGTTGAAAGAAGGGGGTAGTGCTAGGGCCCATGACACTCAAATGTACCAGTCACCATTAGCGGTTGTTGAATTTTGTAATTGGAGGGGTGTAAATATTTGCCACAATTATGCGAGAGCAACCCAACGTAACGAGGGAGTTCAAACTAACAAAAGAAGTTTCTGGGGAAGGGGTTCTGCCCTGAGAAAATGTTTAAATAATTGGTTAAATGGTGCATTATACAGCATACTTCCTGGGTAAATAGCCAGACAGTTTGCAACCAGTTTTGTAGGGTAACCTATGAAAAAAGAAATCCAATAGATGCAAGTCACCAACAGTGCACAGCAGCATTTTCAAATGCATTGTCATGCCTTTCCCCACAACATATGCCATTATAGAAACATGTCACGATGACTCCGCTGCACCAGTATATGCCAGTATTCCTGTATAAGAACATACTTATGCCAATAATGATACTATAAGAAACATGCTCAATCTAGCTCTATCATTATATGCAAGTACCCCCACATAAGTACATACTTTACATTAAAAATGCCATGCAACAGTAAGAAAACATGTCCAAACTGGCTCAAATGTAGGCCAGTCTAGACACATAAGAATACTTATCATGCTTGGCTTACCATGGATGCCTATTAAAAAGGAAGTAGTAGCACACCGCTCCCTTTGGTTGATCAGAAGGAGGAGACTGATTCTTTGATGACATTTTCATGATGTATTTATTAAAGAATAAATATAGAGAGCCCAACTGCCCCCCTATCTCTATGGGGTGTTCCCTGCCTATTATACGAACTAAGGAGCTTGTCAGTCATCTTGTGAATGGCCAAACGAAAGTGTCCACACTCCAAACTAAGTCTAACTGACCCTACCACTATTCTAACAAATAAAGATAGGAGGTGGCTCCATTCTCCTTGAACTTGCTTCTTGAAGGTTTATTCTTCTCAGTTCTAGTTAACCCAATATTTCTAAGCAGTCTCTTGTTACTCCTCAAGTCAGTTCATATAGTTCCTTCAAGAATGTATTACACTCCTCTCCCTTCTCCTTGGTTGGCTTCTTGAACCGTGAACAACTACTTTGCGATACCCAGTATCCATAAATTGCTCTTTCTTTAGCCTCTTTTTTTTCTTCCTTAGGTGACAACATTCTTTCTCTTCAGATTCTCTGTCTTTGGACAGATATTCCAGTTTGCCCTTTTTATCAGGTTTGGCTTTGTCACTCTTAGTGTGCCTTAAAGTTCCTATTGCATTTATATTTATCTCATTAAGCACTCTGCTTTTCTCCTCAGGTGTTTGTTTCTTAACTTCAGTGTTTCTTTCCAGGTTTATTATACTAAGGATTCCCTGTCATCATTCCATTTTCTTACTCTCTCGTATATATGCACTGGGACGAGTATGAATAGTCCCATAAGGATTACTCTTAATGCATTCAGTGTTTATTTCAAGGTTTATTGCATTCAGGCTTCTATTGTCACCATCATTCCATTTTCTAACTCTCTCGTATATATGCACTGGGACGAGTATGAATAGTCCCATAAGGATTACTCTTAATGCATTCAGTGTTTATTTCAAGGTTTATTGCATTCAGGCTTCTATTGTCACCATCATTCCATTTTCTAACTCTCTCATGCATATCACTGGGATGAGTATGAATTGTCCCATATTGACTTCTCTTAGGCCTACCGGGTATCCTGTTTTCCCCTTTACCTGGGCTTGCCTGGGATAACGTCACTGGGTCATTCGTATGTTTGGGGTTCACTGCTTTCCTCATTTTCTCTTGCTTCTCTCTGACATTGCAAGCACCGTATCCTCCTTTGTTACAGATTGACAGCTCCACGGGTAACAGGGTGGTAGGTGGTTGGGTCCGCCTAGTGGTCTCGGCACAGTTCGAGGGGCCGCCGGTCCTCCCCGGGATCTCTGTGGTCATGCCACCACTATTGCCTTCACTCTTCTTCCTTCTTGCTGGACGCTTGGCGTCCCGTGCCCTGCTCTTGGCCGCCCTGCAGTTTTCAAACTTGCGTGCTTCGCCGTCTGCAGAGTCTCCTCCCCTCAAGTGTTACGTTGGCCTGGTGCTTTCCTTGCCAGCGTATGTGTCTCTCAGCCTCTGTTTGCAGCATTGTCTCTCTCCAGTTCAGTTTCTTCATACCAGTTAAAAGGGTATTCCTGCTTAAAGGGACATAATCATTTTCTGGTTGACAACAACAAATGGTAGTATCTTCTTCACAGTCTCTGGCCCTCATTACAAGTCAGGCGTTACGGGTTTAACGGCGCCGTCGGCGCCGTTAACCCTTAACGCCTGATTCACACTTTAACGCCTGCTTTTTGCAGGCGTTAAAGTCCAAGGCGCTAAGCGACCTTGGTGCTAATTACGGCACCGTAATTTACGGTGCCGTAATTAGCGCCTTCCCCATCCCCATTATGCCCTATGGGGCAAAAATGGGAATGGGGAAGGGCAAATGGTGAATGGGGAATTACCGCCCCACTCACCTTGGAATGGGGCGGTAATTCCGCCATCCACCATGGCAGAATCCGGCATGGACCATGGTGCTAATAGCACCATGGTCCATCGCCTGACTTGTAATGAGGGCCTCTATATTGTATGTCCTTCAAGTTGTCTCATATTCTTAAGTAGGCCATAAAAGAATTTGGGGGTTCCTCAGAGGAACGGGAGTCCTTGACCCCGCAGGGGGAGTCTCTCCCGTGGGCTCCCCCTTGGGTAGAAGGGACGAATTCCCTAGATACGTCACACCCAATACACCTGCCCCCCCCCCATCTCCTCAGCCCCGTCACTCACCAAATGAAGTTTCTTGGGCCAGGACAAGCACCCACACATTCACACAGCATTCACTCCCGCATTAACCCATACACACACTTGATCATTCACGTGCACACCTAGCCATGCATACAGCATACACTCATTCACAAACACATAAAACACACCCTTGCATGCACGCGAGCATACATGCATGCAAACATACATCATCAATGCTCCGGGGCGCCTTGGTATCCCGCTGCAAAAGAAATAATCATTTCCAGAGTTGGAGCTCCTCCATCTCTCACCATCTCCATCTTGGTGGTGCGAGATGGAGGAGCCAGATCGCCCCCATCTCACACCGCAAAAATAATCATTTCTTTCTGAACTCGGACTTCAGAAAGAAGTCATTTCTTTCTGGAGTCTCGGGGTCCCTCCTAGGACATTCCGTGGGGGGCCCTCACTTAACTGACATGTTACCATATTTTCGTACATATACTAAACCACTGAATTGGGGGACTCATGCGTAAATTGATATGTAGTCAGTATTGTCTCAACACCCTGACAAAACTGGACATTCTCTCAACTTATAACAAATGTAAATAGAAACTGCAGTCATTGTTTGTCTGGCCTGGTGGAGGACCAGATGTTGCTAACACATGGCATAGTAGTAGCATGTCTGCTTGCTGTCACAAAAAAGGATATGCTTTGTGCGCTTCTCTACACGGTACAATTATATAATTTGATACCATTAAAATGGGACGGATTCCTAAAATCACACTTTTTCTTTGCATCCTGTTAGGCAACCCCACGATTGGGAGTAAAGCCAATGCAGGGGGGCTATCATGGAAGCAGTCACAGAGCGAAGCAGCACCATTTGGGCAGAAGGCACGGAATCAAGCAGGACAATGTGAATATGAGGCACCGGCGTGTACAGCTTCATCAAAACAGTGGCCCCAGATTCAGGCAACACTGTCACAGAGGCCGAGTCAGAATCTAGCAGCTCCATCAGGACATCAGGCGCAGAATCCAGCTGTGCCTCCATGGCAACTGTTGCCCAATCAAGCAGCACCAGCAGTGACTCATCCACAGAACTATGCCGGAAGATCAAATCAACAGGCACACTGTGGACCAGCAGCAAAACACATGAATAAAGAAAAACAAATATGGACACAGCCACTGATTCCAGCAGTATTATTGTCTCAGCCGATACAGATGCAGACATCCTCTACAGGGTATCAGACCCAAAGCCAAGCACCATCACTAGGGCAGAACAAACAGAAGCAAGCAACACAATTAGAGAATCAGTCAGTGAAGCAAAAGGTGCTGTTTCAGCAGCCAGCAGAACATAAAGCAGTAGCATTCGGACAGGAGGCTCACAATAAACCAGCACCATCATGTCAGCAAGCAGAAACACAGGCAGACGCCCCAGGGCATCAATCACAGGACCAAGCAGGGCAAGCAGCTGAGAAGCATGTGGGAGATTCATGGAAACAGAAATGTCCTCAGGCAGCTATGGAAACTCATGATGATGCGGGCGAGAAAGAAGAGCAGAAGAACGGGCAGCAAATGAGGTCTGTCTATAATGAAGCAAACGTAAACTCTCCCCACTTTACAGAAGCCAGCCCTGACCGTGGAAAGGCCAGCCCAAAAGTGCAGCAGCCTCCACCACCAGGCCCAAGTGATGATGGCCCCATCAATCACCAGCAGCTGGACCAACATCTCACTTTATGCGACATGCGTGATCTTATGGAGAGACAAGCCATAGCTCTGGAGTCTTTGCGACAAACAAAGCAGGCTCACAGTGTCCTACGCAGAAAGAAAATGGCGATTTACAAGCAGCAGGTCAAGGCCACTAAAGACCTGGCTGTGGCAGTAGCTTCCTGTGCCATGCAAATGCAAATGCTGAGCCAGCATCTGCTGCAGGGCAAAGTCACTCAAGAAGCAGTTGAAGCCAGCATTGATGACAACATGCAGCAACCCCCGCTGCAAGCTGGGCAGTTGCTGGTACAGAAAGCTAGCCTAGGGCTTCCAGCAGACAATGAGGGCTGCGGTAGCAACGCAACAGACACCTCACATTTTCCATCCACCACCGAGGCCTCACCCCCTTCCCCAGGGTGTGAGTTTAGGCTGGGGTCAGGTGCAGGAAGGGGGCAGCGTAAGCAAGAACAAGACCTGTGTGCTGTTGCATCAAAAAGGAAAAAATAGTGCCCGTCTATTGGCTATGCTGTTCCTTGGCTATTTGTCCAACGATTATGTATAGTTCATAAGGGGAGACGAGGCAGTGACTTAAGTAGGAGGCGGGGCCCATTGATTGGAGAAACAAGATGTTTTTGTAATTTCAGATCGAGTTGTGCTCTGTCTTTGTCTAAATCTGTGTTTCTTTCACAACGTGTAGATTGTTGGAATGATAGTAGGTCTTTTTGCTCTCCACTTAATGTTTTATGTGACGTAATCAGCTGAGGTGATTTACATGTGTTATCGACATTGTGATTGAATTTAATGAGAAGGGATCAGCAATATGTTCATGGATTTAATGTATTATACACATATATTCTTGTATGAGTTTTAGCATTCATGTGCTTTAAAAAGTGTGTGTTGGCCTTGTGAGGTCATGTAGTTGTGAGATCTTCCCATGTTTCTGTTGCTACTCTCTTTGATAAGGGACTACTTATCCCATTAGAATTGGTAAGTACCTGAAAAAATAAAGCTACATTTGAGTGTCTTGTTTTGGTTTTTGACTGATTTATTTGTGCAGTTCTATTTCATCAAAGTCTGCAAGCACTAGATGCGTAGAGAATTGAAAATCTGTTTCAAAAAGCAAAGGTGGCAAAGTAAAGCTAGTTTAAATGAGTGTATATGCTGTTGGGAACTCTTTGCTTAAAAGCTACGCCATTGTTTCGAGGAAAAAGTGGAAGTTTATTCCAGAGTCTGGAACCCGTTAGCGAGATTGACAATCCGGCTTTTGTTTTCATATGAGCTGGACGCACTGTCAAAAGGCCTTTGCAAAGGCGGGTTATTACTAGTGCCTATGCAGAGCTTGCCTTTTTCCCTTTACCATGGCCGCTGTCCAGGTGTGCGTAAAACAAGTATACGAGGGCGTTGGTACGTGGCAGAGTCAGAGATCAGCACGCTTCTGGATATGGCTGCATTCTGATCTCAAAGAGGCTACAGCGTGTGGTATCTAGAACTATTAGAAGAAGCAAGAAGCATGCACAAAGGTAAAGGGAGCCATTACTTGTGGATCACCTTTCTATATTGAGCTAATATAAATGCAATACTATAGATAATACTGCTCTAACTTCACATGATGGTGTAGGTTACTACAGTAGTTATGTGCAACCTCCAAAAATACACATAGAATTATAGATGAATAGAGGCCAACTACAGGATATATTCCACCAAGGAATCCCAAATGAAATCTGATAGACAATAAGAGCAAAGGTCAAGTTGCCTATGATGTTGCTCGAAACTGTGAGGGGGAGTATATCCCCTCTATACCCATCTATAATGTCATGTTGTGTATGGACCACGTGAATCCATTTTCTAGCCACTGAGCTGTCCCCATGGAGCAGCACTGCAGGGCGTGGAGACGGGAGGCATGGGTGAATGATATAAAACATAACAAAATACCAGGTTTTCTCTTACCTCACCTCACAGCAACCCCAAAAATAAAAAAGCAGAGAAAATGTCATATCACTCTGCTGTGTTTATCATAGCTGATGATTATGAAGTCCATAATCCTCTGCCCTGACATCAAAACCGGAGGATACAGCATTCAGACAGGGAAATAGTTGCTAATGGCTTTCGATGGAAGTCATACACAACAGCAGGACCTACGACAGACTTTCAGGGAAAAATCGAAAACCCATTTTTCCAGATCCCAAAACCATGCAGTCTACCTCACCAGTGATCTAAAAAGAAGGAACTAGAGAGCAGCAGATTTCTATTTAATGCTTTAGGTACCAATCAAATAGCGCACATCGCTTAAGGTCATCTGACCTAATCCACAGATGGTACATCGACTCGCCACAGAATATGATATCAGAGTATTCCCCACTTACCAGGTAACCAGAAGCCTACATTCAACCACCAAAGACTCCAGAATCTACCCCTGAGCAGATATAAAGTACTTTAATCAGAGCCCTGCATATCTGCACCTCCATCTGAAGTCTGATAATACTTAAGTTCTGCAGAGCTCTAAAGCCTCACATGTTCCACTCCGTTAGCAAAGCCTATGTCTTCTTCCGCCTGCCATCCTCCTTTGTCTTGCATCTCTTTCACCCTTGCAAAATGCTCCAAGTGTTCCTCTTGGTGGCATTGGCTCTTTATAAAATGCTGTAATGATATATATATATATATATATATGTATATATATATATAACTAGGAAAGTCCATTTGAGCCAAGTCACACATTCCACAATGTCACCTAGTAGCAATTGCTGGAAGTTCACCTCCAGTTCTGAGAAACAACAGCAAGGCATTCTGAGTATGCAAGTTAGCTTAAATGCAGACCTTTTTCTCCAGGAAATTGTCTTTGTCTAAGAGGGCAGTAGTACTTTATACATAGCTTAACCAAGACGGACATTTGCAAGGCTCCCAGGACAACTACATACCTGGTTTCACCTCTATTAGGGAGCATCAGTGCAGTACAGTCCTGGCAGCCTTGTGGTTGGAGCATTTGGCCAGGTTTATAAAAAAAATATTTAAGTAATAAACCCTGACATGGGCAGGCATCATTACTGGGCAGGTAATGGCCGGGGCCCGAGGTACAGGCCTGAGCATAGAGAGTGCCTTAACAGAGCCCCCGGAGCAATTACCTGACAGGTAATCACGCTCACATTGGGATTTATTGCTATTATCACCCCAGCATGTTTTCCGGGGTGCTAATAGTTTTATTGTAAATTGAGTAGCAGATCGGTTACCATCGCTCAACTTCGAGAGAAAAAAAACTCTGAAAGAAAATGGCCACCATGGAGTAAAGAGAAGGGAATTACATGTAGTCTCTTCTCCATTTCCAAAGTGGCCATTCCTGCAGAGGGGAGGGGTCGGAACAGCAAGTGCTCCAGGAGCCGGTAAGGGATGTGGACGCCGTAGATAAGTGGGATTGGGTGGGGAGGGGAGCAGGCGGGGAAATGGTGACAAGCGGGTGAAGTGTGTGCCGGCCAGCGAGGGTTTACCTGCCAGGGAGGGTAAATGGTGGCCTCCCACTACCAAGAAGGCTTAGAACGTGGGCTATAGGAGGTACAGCATGCCTTCCATGCTTTGTGATTGGCTGGGAGCACCATAACACCCCCTCCAGGGCTGATTATAACAAAGTCTACGGAACTCAAAAGTATGTTGTACAAATTGTATGCGTGAAAAGATTTGCTTTCATGAACTACAGTGCATATCAGTAGCAGGGGGCTCAAGGTGTGTCTTAGCAAAAACAAATATGCAAGGAAGGCAATTAGGAGGCAGTGGGTCAAACAGAAGCAAAGGGTCTCAACGTTCACGTAACAGAAAAAAACATTTTAGATAAATTATTGATAGGAGAAAGTGCAAGGGTGTATTTTTATAATGATGAATGGGGACAAGAAAAAGTACATTAAAGAGGATAAAGAATATGCTACATTATTGGACACATACATTTACAACAAAATAAATCACTAAAGAACATTTGAGATATGTCAGTTGTTGAATCACTAAAGTGCTAAATGAAGGTGATGCCAACACCCATGAAAGATGACTCACATTGAGATCAGCAGATCTCAAGGTTGGAAGTTCATAAGTACAGTAAGATTTATCCTAGGTTTCTGAGAGACATTGAGATCAGCAGATCCTAAGGTGGGCAGTGCATAAGTACAGTAAGCTTTATCCTAGGTTTCTGAGAGACATTGAGATCAGCAGATCCTAAGGTGGGCAGTGCATAAGTACAGTAAGATTTATCCTAGGTTTCTGAGAGACATTGAGATCAGCAGATCCTAAGGTGGGCAGTGCATAAGTACAGTAAGATTTATCCTAGGTTTCTGAGAGACATTGAGATCAGCAGATCCTAAGGTGGGCAGTGCATAAGTACAGTAAGATTTATCCTAGGTTTCTGAGAGACATTGAGATCAGCAGATCCTAAGGTGGGCAGTGCATAGGTACAGAAAAGATATATCCTTGGGGTTTTGAGGGAGCTTAGGCATTCTTTAGAAGGAGCACAGACATGCTTTTGATCTGCTCCCTGGAAACAGGTGGCAGAAGCCAACACTATCGCACTCCTGCTGAGAGGAAGCATGAAGGTGGTTGATAATAGTAGATCTGAAAGCCTAACCCTCAGTACTGGTGAAATTATAAACGTAAATCTATGGAAGACTAAAGCCTCAAGTTCGTAAACCATAAGAATAAAGGATCCAACATAGCCTGTGAAGGTTTAGATGAATCCAATAGATTTTCTTTCCCCAGTGGCTCAAGATGTAAAACAAGGAGGAGCAATTAATATGGCCCAGTGGGACTCCAATAAGACCATTGACAAAGGTGCAAGCATAAGGAAAGCTAAGGGTCCTTGGTGTAGATCCCAGGATGTTGACGCAAATTACAGAGTAACTCTTCAACAAGTGTGTTCTGGAAATTAGATTTTTGTTTTTACTGCGGAATGCATAATGGCAGGTGTGATTAGCTTGTGGAGCAAATTTGGTTGTCCGACATGTTTAGTAGAACAAATCTATAAGTAGATCTCTCTCTCTCTCTCTCTCTCTCTCTCTCTCTCTCTCTCTCTCTCTCTCTCTCTCTCTCTCTCTCTCTCTCTCTCTCTATGTCTCTGTTCTCTCACTCGATGTCTCTCCTTGTCTCACTCCAAGTCTGTCTCTTTTTATGTGGCTAAGAGTTGTGTTGTCAGATGCCCATATGCTAAAGTCACCCCAGCTGTTGCTGACATATCGCCACAGGGTGCATGGTTGGATTTTTTTGCAAAAACATCTATTAAAAACAAAAAAGGAAATCATTTAATTGTACTGCCAATGTAATCTGACTTTTTTTAAATTGTATTTTGTATTTTGATCATTTCTAATTAGCACTTTCAGTGTATATGTTAGTCATAATAAGAATGTGAAGTTTGTTTTATTAAGCATAGCACATTATCAAAAGCTAAAATAACCATCTACATTATTTTCTGACAGAAGGTCATCATTCCAAGAAGGGCAGTCTGGCACACTCCTATTGTACTCTTTAAAATGTTCCCTATGGGAAAGAAGATAGGGAGACAACATCAGTGATGTTCCAGCCTACATCCAGCCTACCTCGATGTCTGCGGGCTGTTTGTGCGCTTTACAAATTCAAATAAATAAAATAAATTGTATAAAATCAGTGAGCCTTTTGTGACCGTAGGCATAACCACAGATTTTTATACCGGACAAGGATGTCTGTAATGAAAGGAATGCATGCTTGAATTACTAAGTGCATAATGCACACTGGACTTGGTGCACATTTCATTTTTCACATTTCTCACCCTAGCATTACAATGTTGGTAACATGAAACCTTACATACTGATTTGGACAGCCACAAGATTTCACGTGAGGATCGAGTGGCTGTGATATCAATCACTCCATTCCCTGTCCCCCAGCGTTTTAGCTGGGCCCCAGGGTGAGGATGGCTGTGCACATGTTCAGTTCCTAATGCACTGGCATTCTAAGAGAATTATATACATAGGATTAGAGGCAGATTACAAGTTGAAGGCAACAGAAATCAGTAGTACAGTAGGGACTAACATTGCTTAATTCCTTCATGGGATGGAATGCATCTTTGTTGATGTCAATATATTTGACACAAAGTGGATACCCCCAATGACGAATGAAGCAAGAAGAGGTTCAAGGAAATTAAGGAGTGACCAGAGAAGTAATAATTACGATGTAATGGATCAGGGTGTAAATTTGCACGTGTGCAAGATAGAGTGAGTGGGCAGTGCACAGCGGGGAGATTAGTGGATGCACTACTACAGGGGTCGGATCTAGAGAGTACATCATCCAGTGGTATCAGAGGTTTCAAACAGTGTGTCAGAATAAATGGCCATGGAATATTTTGGTGCCTGGGGAGATACAAGACCCGTCGATAAAATGAAGTTCCAATACCTCTAGAAATCATCGAATGAGGTTTAAAGAAAAGTGAGAGACAGCAAACCACAGAAGGCCAGGAAACCGATGAAAGACCTGCCTCAAACGTCATAGAACAACTGATGCAAGGGCTCTGATCTGTATAGGCTGGAGGACAAAAAAGGCAAGACATGACTGACATTTGAAAACCTTCATTAACAAACCTGCAGGAATTCCAACAGAGATGTGACTCTAGAGCAGGAGTCTGCAACCTGCAGCTGCATCGATTTAGACTACAGCTCCCATGATACCTCATCATTGACGATGCTGTGGAGGGACGATGGGAGCTGCAGTCCAAAACATCGAGAGCCAAAGGTTGGCGACCTCTGCTCAAGAGAAAAGATACATTTTACTGGAGTCTCGCGAACAGCAGGAAGATAATTATCTGCACAGTGAAGATGGTAAATGAGTGAACCAGCATCCAGCAGAGGCAGCTGGAGCAGGACGAGTAAAAGAATTGCAAAAGCCCAAGACAGACCCTGGGGAGTGATCAAGAACAATTTTCATCAAAATGTAAGGTACAGGGTAAGTCGTCTCTATGGAGTCGCAGCAGAAAGGCGAATGGGCAGACTCAGGGGTGTGTTAATCCAATTGTAATGTCAATGTTTATCATCTAATGTTCCGTGTACCTTTACACATAAACATTTCTCTTTTTAAAATATTTCAACTAAGTTGTAGCCTGCTGCTCCTTTCTCACAGTCATGTCTATACCTAATATTATCTAGATTATTATCAAAAACAAATCAGACCGGGTCTGCCTGGCTGTTAATTGGTGAAAGCATGGCATTAATACTGAAGGAATCCCTACAGTAAAATCCACAGTGCACTGCAGCATATTTAATGTTCTAGCACTAATTAACATACCTTACTGTGTTTAGACAAGACAGCAGTGCCACTCCAGCTTGCATTTCTGCACTTACACTTGGTGTTGTGATGGCTTCCCCTCAAGTGGAAGGAAGTTATAGAGACCATGTTGCTGGTGCACCCTTACGGAAAATGCTCTATCTGCATCCCACCAATTGTGTCAAGTTGGAAATTCTCAAAAAAACCTAATGGACTGTCTGTTTTAGATGCAACTGCACCCTAATAAAATGGTACGGCGTTCTTTCATCATCAGGCATTTCAAAGCCTGCAGTTTAAACGTGTTTCACAGTTCATCACATTTTTTGGGGGGGTGGGAAAGGGCAGATAAGTGGTTGGGGGTTAGGAGGGTTGGGTATAGGTAAAAATAGGTGCATGAGGGTTGGAAAAAAATGTAAAAAATTCAATGAACTGTCAACAGCGAGATCTGCTCGAACTGCCAGGAACAACTGCCTCAGCTACAGCTCTTCTTCACTTTAAAGGTATTGTGCAAACGCGGTCCGAAAATCTTTTCGCCCACTGCGAAAGTTTGTGAAACTTTCCCAAATTTGAAGACTTGTCCTTCCCTAAACATTCGTCTAACTTTTTCGCCTAGTCAAATTCTTCTGGACTCTGTGGCAAAGACTTAACCGTTTACTACCAGAACTGTGCTATCCTATACAAAGACTCTGAACCATTGACTTTTTAACTGAATTGCTGGTTGTAGTTCACTGAATCCCTTTGCCCTGCCTATGAAAATATTTGTGCTACTGATTCTTATAACCATGTCTTTTTACCCCTTTAAAAGTATCTGAAGTGCCATTTTGCTCCCACATCAGGGGAGCTGAACTTGTTCAGTAACTCATTGGTTGTGTATTTGTGGTGTATTAAGTATATGATATTGAGCTGCTCTTGCTAGTGTAGTGTTTTCAAACTGACTCTGTAATGTATAATCTTTTACCAAGAAACCTTGAGTAAGCGTTTGCTTGAATCACTGTATTTGTTGGTCCTATGTGTAACTTGTTCTACTGCTCACTCAACTCTTGAGATAAGTCTGGCTGCTCAGCCACTTCTACCATGTAACTGTGTAGTACAGGCTTGTACCAAAGGTGAAATTGTACTGACACTTGTAGTCTTAATTGCATGTAGTGTTCCCCAAGGCTACTGCATGTGATTCTGCCTATCAATGAGCCACTCTAGGAGTGGCCTGCACAGCCAGGCAGAGGACTTCATCACACTTGTCATGGATCTTTGTAAACAATGAGAATCTGGAACACAACCTCCCTCTAGGTGTATCATTTTCTCCTTTGCTATATAACGCTCTCTGCTGTGACCCAGTACATTTCAGCGCCGTGGAGGTTCAATAACAACAATAAATAATAACCAGAGACCACCTAGTTCAGAACTCCTACAATTACTCTTTAGCCCTTGCAAAGTGACCCCACCCCTCATCCTGGCCAAAGTCTTTGCAACATCTGTCTAAATCCAACTTGGAAGTACATGAGAAACATTTACAATTGTAAAGTGACTATTTATAACCCACAAAGCAGCCAGAATTCGCAGAGATGTTATTTACCTTCTAAACAAACACTCCTGTGTTCACAATAGGATTATTAGAATTGTCCTGCTATTTGTTTAAGGTAGTCACAAGCCATCTCCCATTTGCTCAAATTATCATGAGATAGGATTGCGAGAGTAGGACTCACAGAATGGATGCACCTGACATAGTGTCAGGTAAGTACAAAGGCAGCGAATATGGCAAGGGAAATGTGCACAAAAATCACACAGTGAATAGCCTTGAATCAAACAACGTGCACACAGGAACCAAGACTCATGTATGCTAAAACCCAGGAGTGCAAATAGAGTGTGACAACAATACAAATATATGAAAAGGGATGTGGGGTAAGCACTTAGAAACTCCTTATGACTGCAAGGAAAGTCAGCAAGCGCCTTATCCCTAATTGCTGTTACTGGTACTGACAGCGCTAAGCCCACGTATAGGGCAAGCAACGACAGGATCTGTGAATTAACACTCCTGAATGTATTAAATAAGGGAATTTAAGAATAGTACTCATGAGGATGAGAAATTCCTCTTGAATGTGAGCAAGCCCACAAACCCTGTTGATCAAACAGGGACCCAGAAAGGCTATAACAGCAATGGGAGGATAACTAAATACATAAAACTCAAGACAAGGGGCAAGTAGGAATAGTGATTACAGATTACAGATTAAGAAACCTAAATGAGGAAAACATAGGCATTCACACAGGAGCTAGCTACAACAGCACACTACACCTAATAATCAATGGGAAATACATGCAGAAGTGCAAGGGAAAACATGGAATGGATTCCAAGAGAAAGTAAGGAACAGGAGCAGGGAAAACGAAATTACCAAGACAAGCTTCCCCCACCCATCCAAGGAAAAAGACAGGAAGCTAATCTAAAGGGGAAGACTAAGGCATCAAGGTTTACAGCAGCAAAGGACAAAGTCAAAGAAATATAGAACACAGACAAACTGGCCTGCATCAAAAAGGGAAAGCACTGAGAAATGCTGCTTGCAAACAAAGGAAGGCAGAAAGGGAATCTAGGAAGCAGAAATCAATTAAGCACAATAAATTCGAAATCCAGGGTTAAGGAACAAGAAAATAGAAAATTGGAATTAGGCAAAAAGATGAGCACCAGGAACAAGGGACCAGTCACAAACAGGGACACTGCATCAATGACCAGCGCTGGACTGAAGCAAACTGAGGCTTTTAAAGCTGCTTAACGAGCACACGCCTCAGGTGTGCTGATTGCTGCACCTGCAGCCACAGGTGTTGCCTATCCTCCACCCAACCTTGTCCTGCAAGGGTGTAGATGAAGCAGTGGGCCAGGCATTCTGGGAAGCATAGTCATTTGATTAAAGAAGCATGCTGGCTGCCAAAAACCTGGAATGGATCCGGAAGGGAAGTAGCTTGGAAAATAGGGATTTAGCTCTCCCAATTCATCACAGCACTGTAGCATAAGGTTCGGAGGAAAAGTCCAGTAGGGAATAAACCCCAATTCATGCCCCCAAGTGGTGGGAACGGGAGCGAAGGGAGCGAGTCGTGATGCATAGGCTTAGTAATATGAGACAGGAGCAGCTACTGGCCCTACTTGTATTAAACAGGTGAACGATCACCAGTAGCAGCAACCACATCAAAGATAACTTCCTGCAAACTACCATCACATTCAGTAAATGTTTATCACTTTTCCTGGGAAAAGGTAGTTTAAAAAATAATATCTGTGGAGAGACAAAGCTCCAGTATTGCTGATCACCATAAACAGACTAGAATAACTAATAGCTGCTTTGAAGAAAACTACTAAGTCCTTTTTTTTATTGTGCATTAGTTTAAACATAAAACTTTAAGCACATAAAAAACAGAAAAGAACACAGCAGATGAAAACAGAAATGGTTGCAATACATTTTATATTTGGAACTAATAAAAGTCTATTAACAAAAATGTCACTGCTTCATTTCATATATGGTGGCCAGCTGCAGTGATAACAATAGACTCTGCACCAAATAGCGTAGCCCAGAATTGATCTTGGGTGACATCCTCAATGTTAACAACAAACTTACCATACCCTTTTTGATAGCATGGTTTAAAAAAAAAACAGTCAATAAATGTCATCCAGTCTCCACTTGGGTATGGTAGAGACGACAGATACGCTTTTCCAATGTTATGGTCTTCCAGGAGACAATGTGCTCCATCGTAGAGAGGAGATTTAGGCATAGGTTTATTATAGAACGTTTGAATTCCATTGTACAGTGCTCAGTTAGATAGGAGCATGGCTTATGGGGATGAAAACTCTGAGGAGAGTATTAATTGTGCCTTCGAATCCCCTGCAGTTTTTCAATGCTTTTTACTTGATCCCATTGAGCCGATTTGATTTTAATGCTCTTTTCAAAATTGGGGTTAGTATTAATGATGTCCTCTGCTAGATCTAACTCCTCAAGATCTACCATGGCCGTGGACTTTAATTCTGTGTTGAAGGTGTTATGGTTTTCCAATACCAAGTTTTTCCCCAACATTTGCAGTACAGCATTTTAATTTTGATTTGTGGCCACAAGTTTGAAATAAATTAAAGTTCTTTGAGTGGACCAGTTTGTCAGCAGAGAGGTTTGCCCATATTCAAGTGTGAGTGCCTCAACCAGCACTGATTTGTGGAGATTTATGACTGAATGTAAAATGTTTCCCTCTAATCCATCTAGCCATGTTATCAGTCGAAGTGGTAAAGTAGCAAGAGCATACAGTATGCCAAGTATGATGCATGAGCAGTAGATCTCCAGTAGACCCTCGATATTATATCCACCCTGATGCAACCATTTTCTCCAGGTTTTAGCAGTGATTTTCTCACCATAGTAGGCTGCTATGGGATTAGCAGTGATGGGGAAACCCAAATAAGTGTATTCAGATTCCAATTTTTCCCCCTGTCGCTTTTTGTACAATTTCCCAGAATCATGATCTTTATCTTAGTTGTATTTATGATCATTTTATTTTTCGTGGAATACTCCACAAGCGCATCCAGTGACCATTGTATCCCTATTTTTGTTTGGTCAACAAGTATAATATCATCCGTGTATACTAGCCATGATATGTGCTTGCCATTTATTTTTGGGGGGAAATTGTTGACCTTCTGGATGGCTTGGGCAAAATCAGCAGTGAACAGGTTATACAGGGTTGGTGCAAATACACAACCTTATTTGAGACCGCAGTTCGTTTGGCGGTAATTGGTATGAACACCTGCTAAATTTGGATGAATCAAAATTTCTGTGTCAGTGTGCAGCTGTTGTATATAGTATAATAGTGATGAATTTATGCCCCATCCTGACAGTTTCTCCCACAGTAGGGGTCTAGATACTAGGACGGACGCTTTGCTGAAATCGATGAAGCAACAGTACAAGGGCTGCTTTTGTTTTGTGGTTGTTTCTGAGATAAGGAATTGGAGGATGCATATATTTGTTAGTGTATAATATGACTTTCTAAAGCCAGTTTGGCAAATTCTTAAAAGAGCAGATTTCTGCACCCATCTGGTAAGGTTTTTCAATAATACATCTGCAAAAATCTTCTGACTCACATCCATCAGGCTAGGAAGCAATAGTTGGATGGATCCAGTCTGTCGCCCCTCTTGAATATCAGTACCAGGATGTATTTACGCCAGCTGGGTGGTATTTCTCCCGAGAGCTATATGTGTATGTATAGTGTGGCTAATATTTTTGCTCAGAGTTCTTGATGGGCCTTAATGACAACATTTGGTATGCCGTCAGGCCCTGGGTCAGGACAGCGCTTTAGCTTTGTGATTATGTTAACTAATGTGTCCTCCTCGAAGTCGAACTCAGTGAGTGGCATTATTATGTTTCCCTGGGTTCCATGATTTACTTTCAGTGTGGGGTCCTTTTATAGTGCATCAAAATGCTCAAACCATGCACCTTCTGGTATAGGATTTACATCAGCCGGCGTCAGTGACTTGCAGTGATTGTTGAAATGTGAACAAAACTTGTGGGAGTCATTTGTTTTTAGCCAGGTGAACAGTGGCAGCCAATTTGATGTATTGACAGATTGTTTAGCTAACTACAGCCAGTAGTTTTTATAGTGAGTGGGCAGTTTTTTAATAATGCTCTTCTTTGTCTGGTCACTGAGAGTATGGTCACACCTGATCCAGGTGCGTGCCTTGCTGTTTAGATGTTTTTTGGCCGCAATAGCTGGGTCATATAGGGTTCTTTTATTTGCAGTGCTACAACGCACCTCGTTATAGCTATTTCTGTTCAAATCCTGCACCCTAGATCTTATGTGCTCCAAATCCCAAATTGCTGTTGTTAAGGCAGTTGCAGTATTTAATTAATTACTCCACAGCGAGGCATAGATGTCCCTAATGCTAGCAGTGGACCAGTGCATGCAATTTCCCTGCACATTTGGGCTGGCCTGGGCTCTCAGGATCAGGCTCTTACAGGCTTTAGCTAAATAATAGTTCCAGCTCAAGACTGCATGGTCACTTAGATTGTTGAAACAAATCGAAATAGGACTGCAGTAGGGGGTGAACTTACAATCAGCTGTTATATAATCCATATGCGATTTAGCAATCCCATTTATCCAAGTAGAGATTTTGTGATCTTTGGTATTATTTACAAAAGGGAGATGGACCAGCTCCAGGGTTTTCAGGTAACAAGACCACTGGCGAGCATATCGATGGAGGTAAGAGTGGTTATTCTGCAGGCTCTTTACATTTAAGTCACCCACAAGAAAAGTGGCTGCCGATGCTGACACATCATGCCACTGTATGATTATTTCATCTATTGCAGCATGTATGACTTTAGTCTGTGTGTTTCCAGGTGGATAATATACATTTATTATCAAGATAGGAGCTGTTTTTCCATTGCAACCTGGAGTATCACTGATAGATCATAAGGAGACTGGGTTTTGTCAGGGAACTGCAGGAGTGAGTATGTTAATTTAGCACCTATAGCAAGACCGCCACTGGCTCAGCATCTACTTGAAGGAAGTGCTATGTTTTGAACTATTTGGAAACCATTTATACCAAAGGATTTAGAACACCAGGTTTCCAGAAGCATAAACATATCACTGGCTACAACAGTTTCCAAACCCTCTAGGTGAGTGAGGAAAGAGTGGTAGCGAAACGTACTCCAGGATATCCACCTTAAATGAAGGTCTGAGAGGTGAAGTCAATTTGCCCCATTCACAGTA
This sequence comes from Ambystoma mexicanum, assembly GCF_040938575.1. Classification (NCBI taxonomy): domain Eukaryota; kingdom Metazoa; phylum Chordata; class Amphibia; order Caudata; family Ambystomatidae; genus Ambystoma; species Ambystoma mexicanum. The sequence continues at coordinate 409,900,828 of NC_090925.1, forward strand.
CGTTCAGGCTGCCAGAAGTAAGCTGTTTGTTCTTCAATCATGGCATGGTCCATATTTGTTTGTAAATCCCTCAGGCTAGATCTTTCTGATTTGTTACTTCCTTTTAAAGGAGTGGGGATCTTATCTGTTTTTGGTGTGACCCCCGGATGTTCTGTATATTTAGCTTTACGGCAAATAATAAGGGATATGCCAATGGCAGACACAGCTTGCGTACATGATTTGAGTAGTGACGCTACTAAAAGGTGAAGAAAATTCAATTAGGGCCCAGTTTGTGGAGCTGTCCAAGCAAACAATACTGATGGAGCTGAGTAATACAAGCTACAGCAATTTCTGGAAAATAGACAAAAGTCAGGTGCCGATCAAAAGAGGGCTAAAGTTAGTAGGATACAATTCCTCCAGAATGACCCATTTCCCTAGAGGTTGAAGATTGCAGGGGTCCAAAGTCCTTTTCCTTAGAGCTCGATTCCTTGGGACAGTTCCCTGGGTTTAGGCAACAGTGTGTTGATGGCTATTTGCATTTGTACACAACACTGCTTGTGCCCGCATGGACAGGCGTTCAGTAGCCTGCCGAGATGGCATTTTGGGCGGGAGCCCTCTAAGGTCACTTGCCTAGTGTGACCATTTGCCAGTTTATTAGTTACTATTTTTCCCTTGGTTTGTGGGATACCGGTACATGGCACAGTCTTTGCCTGATTACGTGTGGCATGGGCGGTCTTCATCTTTTGTCCCATTGGCTTGTTAAGATGGTGCGAGTTGAATTTAGCCAATTTTGTAGACTTTGGAACATTTGAGACTTAGCCAAACGAGGACTTGCAGGAACAAAGACCTCTGTGAAGTCCCAATTTTCCTCATGAACATCCATCTGCGATGAATGTATGTGGGGCCTTGGGGCAAATACCTGGGATGTAGGCTCATTTCCTGCCTTAGTGGATGATGTCCTTACAATGTTTGTTGCAATTACTGGTATTAGCTTGGAAGGAGGGGGAGCAGGACATGGTGACCTAGTGGTTTTGGCCACAATCTGAAGAGATATTAGAGCCAATGTGGATTGATGTCGTCTTGGCGCTTGGTCATTTTTTCTATTTGCGATGAAAGGACGTCCATTTTAACAAGGAGCGTTCGCATGTTTCTGGCAGGTAAATTGGTACTAGAGAGAGGTTCAAAGTCTTGTTCAGACAAGCTGTCCGCCTCCATTCCTTGGCTTATTCCAGACGTGGTGGTAGAAAAGGAGGGCGAGACGAAGGCAGCAAGATCTGGCGAGTTAGAAAGATTTATGTCTGTAGTGTTTCCTTTGCACAGTTCTGTAGGTAAATCCTTTTCTCCTCCGAGTGAGGTAAGGTGCAGATTTAAAAAACATTTTTAACAAAGAATTGTTGTTGTCAATGGACTGTGAGAAGGAGTCCTCTGATAGGTTGCTTTAGGTTAGAGAGGATTTAAAGTTCAGGGGAGACATTTCTTTTGAAACAGAAAAAGTCGAGATGTCAGTTTTGAGGAAGACTTGTTTTGTTTGTTGACTTTTTCTTGCTGTTAGTGATGTTTTTCCGACGAGGCTTGGTGTGACTCTAATCTTTGGTCTGGCAGTTTGCATGAACCGTTGCACTGCGTAACGTCGGTTTCGGCATTATTGCGAAGACAATTACGCAAAAGAGCTCCTTTTAAGTAGGTGCCTAGAGTGTGTAGGGGGCGAAGGTGTGGTACAAACCGCGTGGTCCAAGAGGCTACCTCCCATGTAGGCACCAAACATTCGTAAAGAAATATTTACTGGTGTTATAATGTTCTCTCACGCGTGGCTTACGACAGACGATCAGCTAATACAAACGTCCAAAGCAGTAAGAGGGAGGCAGAAGGAATGAAAGTGGATTTATCCTGTCCCTCCCGGCCCCACAGTGGACCACAGCAGACCACCTCTGCACCACCTCAGCTCTGCTCTGCATTCCACAGGTTTTAGCGTTTATGAAGCACTCAGGAATAAGGTAGCCGTGCCTCCAGCTCACACGAACTGTAAAAATACTGCGCTGCTCGCTTCACCACAGCAGACCACCTATGTGACTTTTAACAAAAAAAGATAGCCTCAATCACCTATTAAACACGGGTACATGCAATTAATCCTACTGGCAGAATAAGTATAATCCAGACTTCACAGTGAATTTGTGTTCATCACTCCCAATGATATCCAGATGTGTGCCGGATTCAGGTGTCAGAGTGAATCCACATACTTCAGGTCCAGTCATGGTGAGGCATGTGCCCGACTTCAGTTTTAGAGTGAATCCTTCATCACGTCCAATCATACCCAGGCATGTGCCAGACTCCGTTTATAGGCAATCCTTCATGGCATCCAGTGTTACCCAGGTGTGTGCCTGACTCCAGTTTTGAAGGGTATCTTTCATCAAGCCCTGTCATGCCCAGGCATGTGTGCCGCAGTACAGTTTTGGAAGGAATCCTTCATCACGCCCAGCCATGCACAGGGGTGTGTTTCAGAGGGAAGTCAGCTTCCTGGCATCCAATATTACCCAGCAGTGGGCCAACGCTGAGTTGAAGATGCCTGGTCCAATGGTGTTCATGATTGACTTGAACCCAGATGTTCATGGGACATATCTTTTTTTTAAGTCCAATCATGAGCAGTGCGTGCATGTATAGGTATGTGCCCAAGCTTGGCTTCCAATGGGGGCCTCTTTGATCAAGCCCAACCATATAGGTATGTGTCTAACACAGATTTTGTACGGCTACTTCTTTTGATGTTTTTCACCATGCTCACCTGTGTTCACAAGTCAGGTGTATGGGAGAATCCACTTCCATCAGGTCCAATCAGTGATGGGTTCCACTCAAATGGTATACGCTTAGCTTCTTTGCAAGGTTCACAGAGGACCCTCTGTTTAAAGGTTCATTGATTTTCAGGTCTGTGGGTTTGGAGGAAACCGTCCTTGGGGTTGCTCTATATCCAGGCATGTGGCAAACCCAGGTTTCAAATAACATGAGCAAAGAAAGCAGGTGTTTAAGGATGCAGTGCTTCCATTTGATAAATGTTGTTTATATTCAAGTGATTATTCTGAAGGACCCTTGGTCTGAATAAATCTTAGTCACTGTACTCATGTATTGTTGAGAATTCTAAAAGGTTATGTTTGATGGCTTCTGACCTTAGTGGTGTCTGTTCACATTCTGGTCAATGCCTCAAAACCTGCAAATCCCTTTACTCTTGAATTCCGCGGGATTTCCAGCTCTACTGCATTTTGCAGAGAAGTTCTATTCTTGTCATCTGCTTGTTGGGCCAATTTTCCATCGCTGTACTGTGGTTTCGCTCCTGCTGTGTCTTGTGGCAATTTAGCTTGTGCTGCTTTTCACTGCAGTTTAATATAAGATTTCCAATCAAATCAAATCAAATCGACTAATGGCGTGATTGTTGCTGTGTGTATGAGAGCCTTCACAGGCAATCAAGAGCATTCGAAAGCAGAAGAGATTTCATTAATTGAGTCCTGCGTCCTGGATGGTTGGATAGAAATGAGCTCGGCTTGCTCCCCGTCCAGACTACCGCCCATGAAATTGCATAACAGCCTTCATAAGTAAAGTGCCTGGCCCAGGCTGTTCTCGCTTAGAATGTTTGAAATCAGGAGCTGTGGGCTAATGGTGACAGTCACAGCCTGAATCAAACTATATCAGGGATTATGGGCAAATAGATACTTTATGCAAAAAACCTACATTATTTATCACAGCACCTCTACATCACCAAATGATCATTTTGTCTCAGCGTCATTCCTAAATCTCATATTGGGGCATTGCCCGCATTTTTCCCACATTCTCTAATGCATGTCTTTATTTTGTGCCATTATTTTTCAGCCGGCCCTGTGATCAACAATTTCTTCTTTCAGAACAACCCCACGAACATCATCAACCAGCAAGGAGAAAGCAATGCTGTGAATATTTCTGATTCCCAAAACACTCAAATTGGAAACTACAATACTATCAGCAGTAACGAGAACAGTGGCTACCTACCCTCCCCTAAAGGTATGCATGGTAAGTGGCCTTGCCAATGTGCTAAACATCTGGATCACCAGACAGACGATACCACAGATAGGATGCCTCAGAGCAGATTGCTTAGTGGGGACCACCACACACCCAGCATCTTCCAATCAGATTAGGGCAGAGCTCTGACCACTACAAATGATGTCCCATTAAACTAAGGTAGCCCTGTTTGTTTGGGAAGCACTGTATCATGTCCTTCCTAGTAACTACAATCGTATAAAGAGGGCACACCATTCCCTTGCCAGTAACAATCATGCCTGCTAAGCACAGTAGCAATAGGTATAATTACCCAATGCACTGGTACTGCTTTCATCCACCATACGCCAGCGGCAAGTGCTTAACCCATCAGCTATCCCTGCAGAATCAGTCTTGTTTAGAAGGCCCAATCAAATTCCACTGCAGTCAGATAGTCCTTCTGAACAGGTCTAAACCCTTCCATGAAAGGCAGAGGAGACAGGCGCTGCCCTATTAAACGCAAGACAGTCACACTGTGAAGTGCCCATATTCTCCCACTGATGGCGAGACAGTCACATTGAGTATTGCCCATTAATTCACATTAAAAGTACCACACCCCCGCTGAGACGTGCCCATGCTGTCACATTCAAAGTGAAAAGCAGTGAAATTAACACAAGTCAGTGACCTTTGGGCTGCAACATTTTGACAAAACTTGAATGAGTGTTTTGGAAAAGAGGAGCAGAAAAGGGAGGACGTAGACAGCAAGTGAGTGAGGTAAAGGGAGAGCAGGCTTTACCAAAAGGAGAGAAGGGTAAGGTTGTGGAAAAAAGGCTGCCCGTCAGGAGGAACGCAAGTGTTTTCTACACGAAAAGGACTAGGCCTTTAGAATCCTTGCATCTCTCTGTGATGAAAGCCATGCAAATTTACAAGATCTGCCCCATCTCATTGCTTCTCCGTGCAAATAACACAATTAAGCTGATTTAGTGGTGTGATGTTTGAAAGTGGTGAACGTATTGTATACATAAAGGTGGGATTATTACAGTCTTGGAAAACCTATTGCCAATCTGCTTTGCCTGGTTTAGTGAAGGCTCAAAGCAACAAAGCAATGCCCATCCTACCACCCTAAACAATGACATGCTCAGTATGTGGACACGGCTTAGTGTTTTAAGTCCATCACTGTCCAGCTGTGCGATATGCAAGATTCCTAACATAACACACCCTGGGCCTCATTACGAGTATGGAGGTACCCATGCTGCTTTTAGCGGCATGGCTACCCCCATACCGGGTCCATGTTCCTGGAATGGGGAAATACTGTGCCATTCCGACCTTGGAGGGCCCGGTAATTCCCTTTACCAGGAACCCGGACCCAGTAAATCCCCATTCACAACGGGAATGGGGAGGATGCTAACAACGGGCCAGTTAATGACTGGCCTGTTAGCATCCTGGTCTGCTAGCGGGTCCCGCTAAGGACACCTGGTTTTAGCAGGCGTCCTTAGCGGGATCCACGAGCAGACCTCATAATGAGGCAGTAGAGGGTTAATGGCACCGGCAGCTCTACCATTGCCGTTAACCCTCTACCGCCTTCCTCGTAATGAGGCCCACTGCCTTTGAACCATTCCACATGGATGAACTGACAAAGACACTAGCATCCCTCAAAGTAAAAAAAACTCCATTCTCAAGACACTCCCCATGGAAATGCTCCACCCCACTTGGGCAATAATTAAAGCATCCCTACTACAGGGCACCTCCCCCATCACGCTCAAAACGTTGCACATTGTCTCCATGCTTAAGAAACCCATTCTGGACACGGATGACCTCAGCAGCTAAAGCCCGCCACACAACCTTTTTTTTTTCCTGTGCAAGATGTATGAAGGAGCTTCAGCCACTCCAATCACACATCAATGCCAATGGCTTGCTGCAGATCTCTGTATCAGGCTTCAGACACTGATGCAGGATGGAGACAGCCATGATTGAATTGATAGGCATAGCACCCTGTATACTTTAGGACAGAAACCCCCCACCTCATAGTCCTCTGCCATCTCTTTGTGGCTTTCATGAACCACTGCACAACTGCACAGGCATCCAGAAGGTTGTAGGTGAACCTCTGCTGTTTCATCTCCAACCTGAAGACCATAAGCAGTGTGCCCTGGTGGCTATCACCAGGTCACCATATCTACCCATCACCAGGGAGGTCTCACAGGGCTCCACCTGCATTATTCAAACTCTAGGTGGAGCCCCTGGTAATATCATATCATATCCATACACACTAGTATACAGATGGTATACAAATATACCTGAAAATATCTTCTGTCATTGACAGCCAATAGCTCATGGTCTGCCTCATCCTAATTTGAACCAGGATGTCCAGCGCCCATCTCAAACTGAACCCCACCAAAATGGCATTCCTGCCCCTTGCAGACGTGACTGTTCAGCATGACCTTTTAGGAGAGCTTCAACCAGCTGCGGACACTCGACATCAGGTCTCTGAGATTACACCGATAGCCACCTCGCCTTCAAAACACACATAGTGAGGAAAGCTCAGCCGTCATGGGATTTACAGCTATCCTTCCTACCATACACTATATCCACCATGCAAGCCCGGGTCCTATCAGCCCTGCTAACTGGCCTCCCATGCACCATCCGAGCATGAATTACAATCTGCCAGTATCAATACACATTGGTCAAACTCATTGAACCTCAGTGGCTACTCCTAGAAGCGTGCATCACATTCAAAGCCAGCATCATCATATACAAAGCTGTCACCAGGCACGCTTCTGCCTACCTAGCAGCAGAAATTACTATCTCTAGCGGTCAGCCCTTCAGCAGAAGTCAGGACCTGGAGGGACTAAAGCAGGATCAATGCAAAAAGGAAATAAGAAGAAACACAAGAATCTTAATTGCTGTACCTAGAATGTCAGAACCTCGTGCCCATCAACATCACACAGGCGCTGCCTTCATGCAATTCAGAAAATAAATCGTGTCCCTCCTCTTCAAGAAGCATATTATGAACATCCTTTAAGATACAGACCCTAAACCCACACAGCCAAATATCACTCATGAGGACCACCCTTTACCGACCACCCCTTTCTTCCACCCAAATGCTCCTTTTCAGCACTGTCACATGTTCCCCCTAACTGTAAATGTGAGCTGTTGCTGCCTAACCTAAACAGTGTGCTGGTAATAAACGCTGTTATATGGGCATCTAAAGATGCCTGTAACCCCTACGGAAGTACAGAACTCTGCTGCTTCCCTGGGCAAGGCTTGCACTCTATTAAACCCAAAACACTGCACTCAGAAGGGGACCAATGGCATATAGTCAGAATATGGGGTATCCATATTCACAGTTGTGCCTGATACCATAAAGCAGATATCTGCATTACATATATGTTGACCTTTCAATGAAATTATGTTAAAAAAATGATAAGTCACAAACATGTAGTCTCACCCCACTCATGATGCTTGCACCTGAGTTCCAGACAAAAGGGGGAAGAGGTTGAAAATAGGTGGCAATTAAAGGTGATGTGACAAATTCTCTGAGGTAGTGTAACTTTCTAAACAGTGAACTGAAAAGATTCCAGAGGAATGTGTTTCCTTAAAGTGCAAAGACAGTCCTGCTGAGTCCAGGTGCTATCAGAGTGTAAGAAGTGCTAGCACTTTCACACTTACAGCAAGGCTGTCCTGCTGGGAAGTGCTGAAAGTAACATGAGAAGGGCAAATAAAATACTATTAAAGATAACGATAACCGCAAGCCCTGTTCAACACAATATTACCCCTTTACTATTTTGTAACGGATTACATAATCCAAGGGTCTTCTGTTAATATGCTTTTGTCTGTGATCTGTGCATAGAGCTTTCATTCTAAATGCAGTTTTGCTTTAGTCAGGTCTAATTTTATTAACAACGGTTACCAAATAGATAGAAAACTGCAAAGTGCAACCTTCGGGCGCATTGTCGAGCAATTTCAATTTAATAATACCAGTATAATGGCTCTGTGTGGGAAAGAAAACCGAAAAGGAAGCAGATTTTCGTTAGTTGGCATTCATGGAAATAAAATAAAACACATTTAAATGTAAACGGTGAATGAAACGGCAATTATTTAATCAGGGTGTGCAGTGTTTTATCCTGCCACACCTACCATCATCATCAAGTTTATTTCGGAATGTCAAATTCCATAAAACTGTACAATAAATTAATCTTCATCACATAGATTTCAATATACAATCCAAAAAGTAGAGAACAATTACATCATCACAATGTACAAATATAAATACACTATGAAACGGCACATCTAAAAATCCTCATGTCACAAAGCGCTGCAAATAAAACTTGCAGCAACACACAGACCGTCCTGATGTTTAAGGCTTGGTGGAGATAGGTGTGCAAAGCCCAACCAATTAGTGGATACTCCGCCGCAGTAAAAAGCAGCGCCCTGGACCGACATCGAAGAAATTCTGCACTCCTCAGTATGGGCCACAGTGTATTTGCTCTGATGTGTGCATAAGCAGGGCAGAAAAACATAAAGTGCAAAAGATCTTCTTCTGAAGAGGGTTGCACAAAAGAAAGCTCCGCTCGCTAGCAAGGTGATTGTTTGACCATTTCACCGATATCAACCTTAAAGGTAGGCAATAAAATCTTGCACGAGAACTTAAGTAACGATCCATACTTGTACCATGTCAAATATTCTTGAATGTGTTTTATGTTTAAAAAACATATGCCACCGATTAGAAAGTTTCAAAAGCTCAGTGGAGTAGAAACTCACCAGTGTCGATTTTAAATGTTGGTGAGATCGTAGATCTAAATTCCGGGGAGATGCAAAATAGCCCACCTCATTAGCTTGTTCAAAAATGCATATGGAATAGCCAATGTGAGTGGGAACCTTTTTCCACACTCAGAGAATCTTTTACTCTTTTTATGATTGTCATTTTTAAGACTCTTCATAGGGTTCTATTAATTGTATCCGCTTTGACAACTTTTGGTATATACCTTTTTATTGTTGCAAGGATGCCCTTGGGGCTCCCCTTTAACTTTATCTGGCTAACCTTGTGAGAACTACAGTTCCCAAGGGTAGAAATTATCTTTTGATCCCTTTTACATTTTGTTAGGTGAAACCAGCCCACCCAACCTAATGTGGAGTTCTAGGGAGATACAATGTATCCCCATTCTCACTATCAATGTAACAATTCTGTTACAGGGACAAGCTTACCTGAAATGACTGGTGGCAGTGAACCCTTGACAAATTCAGTGCACCGTTATCGTGGGCTGTTTTCACAGCTGTGGGAAAAGGCATCCATGGGTGCCCATTTTACCAAAATGGTCGTCTTCTTTTTTAGCCATTTTCACACTTCTTTTCCCTGCTTCGTCTTTCCCCTGCCCTTCAGGGTGGGATATCCCTTTGTGTGATTTTTATCCTCAGCGGCAGATCTCGGTCAAGCCCACCCAGGCTCCAGAGTGTCTGTGAATGCAGGAAGCGAGGGAGTAGTCCAAAACTTTGCAGCCCTTTTACTTCCAGCCTGAATGTGAGAATCCAGTTCAAACTAGGAGGCTGAATGTACTGAAAGGACTGCCAACTCCCCAAGTTTGAATTTGCAAGTCTGTCTGATTGGCTGGGTTCCTGCATAAAACTCTGATCCCGGAAGCTGAAGAGGTAGTCGACCACTGGATCTGAAACCGAAGAGGAAGATGAAGAAACGACAGCCATAGCAATTTCAGCAACTGGGCAGCCTGTTATGTAACCAGAGCCTGCTGTTACCCTTCCTTCCAATTGACCTGGGAATCCCAAAAAGGAAGACCCTGACCCAGAGCCTAGTGAGATACACTAGGCTTGAGAAGACCTGGAGTTTGAGCCATCCCACATCATACTGCGACCTTACAGGGCTGCAATACAATACCCTAGGTCCTCAATCCATCAGGTGGTGCATGGTCTTCTGAATTCCAAATTCAGCTGAAACTTTGATGGCATCCTGCTGGACCACCAGAGGCCTGAACCGAGTCTGGAAATTCCCCTCACCAGAGTGCTGGACCTTGCAAGTGACGATAATCTGACCAGCAATATTCAATCTTCTTCTAGCTCCTGAAAAGTGCACCAAAACTACAGAGACACATCTAGCCATGAGGAAATTCTTGCCTGGAGCCCTCCACATTGATCATTCCAGCACCCTGTCTTCTGTCTTCATGGCAAGGAATTCAGCAAACAGGTTTTTGGCTGCAGGTCGTGAAGTGTTCGCCGTTGCAACCTCTTCTTCTTTGCTGAGTAAATCATGCAAATATACTCTTTCCTAGAGCCTTCCCTGTGAGCCCCCTGCTGCAAAAGCCCTTGCAGTGTCCTGTGTTTTGTCTTCATGATAAAGGAATTCAAAGACTGGGTTTTTGGCTGCAGATCCTGAAGTCTCTGCTGCTATAACTCTTCTTCCCTTCTAAGGTACTGTGTTGGTTGGGGTATTTACTTACATTAAGCCTTTGTGATTTCTGTAAAGCTTTGGGGTGTACTTGTGATTGGGAGTCCTTCCATCCAGTTCACCCAGGCCCACTTCTGGAACCCCCCTAGGGCGTCTTCTCAGAAGTCCTTGGACCCTAACTAACTTTAAAGTGAAATACTTACTTGTTCAAACAGTCTTTCACAGGGACTCTGACTTTTGCTGCAACAGAACCCTATCTCACACTGTCTACAACTGGCACCTAGATCACGTGTTTGAAAAATACTTACTTGTGAAAGAGTTAGTTGACAACTGAAACTCTGAGAGTGAACAGTTACAAAGGTACTTACCTTGAATGTGTATTGTGACATTCTGAAAAATATGTACAGGGTTATTTTTCTCACCTGTAAATTGGTTGTGCCTCTTTCCCAAAAGTAATGCTGTTGGCTTCACTAACTATTTCTTTCAGAGAATAGGTGTCTACGTTTCCCAACTGAGCCTTGATTCCAATAACTTGCTGTATAGCCTGTTTAGAATAAGTCTGCCTTAGGTTTTACCTATTTACCTACCTCGATTAACATTGAGTCATTCATAAAGTGCAACATTGGGTTTTGCTTTCCCTGGTCTGTTTTATACAGATGTTTAAACAGTTTTAGGGTTATACCTACCTTTAAGTTGCTGGTAGCTCCTTTAAAACATATATAGGTTTTGCCTACCATGACTTAGCTGTGCGCCATCCTAAAATAAGTTAAAGTGTTAGTGCTTACCTCAATCTGTGTTCCGTTGATCTGAAAAGTAACTGTAATAGTATCTTACAACGTTAGGTTTTACCTGCCTAGAATAGCTGTGTACCATTCTTACAAAGTGTTCTATAGGTGTAGCTGACCTTGGTCTGCCTGGTGCAATCCTAAATTAGTGTAAAAGGTTCTTGCTTATCTTAGTCTGTGTTCCACTGAGCTGAAAATCAACTGTAATTGTATATTACACCAAAAGGTTTTGCTCACCTAGCATAACTGTGTAAAAGTAGTTATCGATATATACTGTTCCTTGAATCTGTGTTCCACTATTCAGAAAAGTATCCTTGTAACAGGGTTGGTTGACTATGTGGTTTCTTTGCTGAGTGGCATTGCATAACTGACAGGGTCTACTACCCTTGACTTACTGTAATCAGAAAGTAACATATGGTTTTTACTTCCCATGAATAGGTGTGGTCTATAGTAAATGGTATGATAAGGTCTGACTTCCCTAGAATTACTGTTAGGTAGTCTGAAGAAGGTGTATGCTTTGGTCTGTGTACCTTCAACCATTGTGTTGTGTTTTTATAATGTGTTTATGACTCTATGACTAGTACCTACTCCAAGACTTAACTTGGCCTACTTATATTTATAATAAACCTTTATTTTTTATGATACGTCTGGTCTTAAGTGTTTCTTTTGAATCCATGGCATACTACAGGTTCTATGTACATTCCTACAGCCCTCTCTCCCTCCTAAGATAAGCCTGTTTGCTCTGTCTACGCTCTGTCTACTCAGGTGGTAAAGCCTTATACTACGAGTGGAGTATTGTACTGTCTCAGTTGAATGGTTTTACTAAGCCCTTAGTTGAACTCCTAACTCAGCGATATTGGGTTGAACCTTCAGGATTTTATAAAATGGTGAGTCAGTACAGCCTTAGTATTGCTCCATACTCTTCACCACTGACCTGTCAGTTCTAATGCAGGTTCAGCTTCTAAGAAATAGAACCCCACTTCTGTATGTACTGCAAAATTAGAGGTTGATCTAGAAACACCAAGTATGTTTTTAATAAAATGATTTTCCACGGTTTGCAGCTTTGAGGAGTCTGTATACCGCCAAAGGGCCCCACCAGATTTCACCACCTCCTTTCCTTTCATGCTATAAACCTTTATTATAATTTCAATTGTTTGGGCCTTAAACGTTTTTGCACATCTATTGATTGCACCCAATGTCTGTTTCATCTTCGCCAATTGTTTAATTACATGGCAATCACCATTACATTTGTTGGTAAATGATATTCTTTGACACAGCCACAATTTGTTTGTTGTCAGAGTAGAAAGTGTGTGTTTTTATACTTCTCCTCCAAAGATAGCAGGTTAGTATGACTGATTTATCGGTGTTGATCTTGAGGTCGAAACTATTCATGAATGGTGTATACACATTGATAACATTTTGTAGAGCACAGGGCGTTCTAGCTATTAAAAACGTGTTGTCGTCATAAGCTAATACTGGTACAAGCATGCCACCTATTTTCGGTACATCCGCTCCCACTTGAACAAGAGTATTGTATAAGCCATTTGCATTCAAAGAGAATAGCAGTAGCACCAGGACACAGCCCTGCAATGCCCCTGATTTAATTGGAAACAATGTGGTGCACCACTGATGCCTTCCACTCGTAAAACACGCCCAGGTGTTGTAATGAATTTAAATAAGTGTTTAAGATTTCTGACTGGCAATTCAAATTCTTTAGAATCTGCCAAAATGTGGATCTCTTGACCTTATTGAACGACATACTTAGACCCATGAAGGGAAGATAGAACGGCTCATGCGTCACATACAAGGAGTTTGCTATAATTAAGCCACTGTTGTTGGTCTTTAGCCCCTCTCAAAATCCCACCTGTATTGGCAAAGCCATACTATTATCAGAAACCCAATGTTCTGTTTTTTTTTTTAGAAAGGGCCCTGTCCTGCAAAAATGGCCTATAAGCAGCTGGATTTTCTCTCGGTCCCTTCTTAAATATGGCTTGTTACCAAGATGAAGGATGCTTTTTTGTAAGCATCATTACGTTAAAACTCAAAAGTAATATAGGGCCTCAAAGAGGTACTAAATCCTGAAATAAATCGGTAGGTATAGCAGCTGGTCCCGGACAAAGGTTAGGCACTTGATCACCTATGGCACATCCAATCTCTTCCGCAGGGAATTTTAGGGTATCAGGATCATTAGTGCTACCACTACCACCACAGAAAGCTCATATATCAAGGTACAGCTGCCCAGTTGCAGCATACTACTGGCTTCATAAAGGGTGAAAAAATGTTCAATCCATGCCCGATCTTCAGCATTGGTTTGCATGACCGGTAATGGGCGCAAGTACATAGGGCCATTAACCACCAATTCACAGAATTTACTAGTATTGTTCTGACTAAGCCTCATTGCCCAATTAAAACTGTTTGAACAGATCTGGCAATCCTTTCCATCCACAACAGGATCTTTCAGCCCATGCAAAAGCATATGTTTCGTTGATCTACTATATTAAAACACCTTTGGCCTCTAAGAGGTGCCACATGGGAGCAATTTGTGGAGAAGGAATTAGAAATCAGTAGCACGATAGACTAAAAAAATATTTAAAGTCGTTGGGGAACCACCAAAAGAGTTATGTAGGTTTGCCGCCCATTCTGAATTTGGTTTCACAATTTCACCATTAGGGTTGTCTACATTGCCCATTGCACTCAACAGCGTGACAAATTCACTACAGCATTATGTGACTGCTCAGATTTATTATAATTGACTTCCACAAAGTGCTGCTGCCTGATACTTCGAGAGATTTTGATCATCACTACAAAATAATAATTCGCATTTATATAGCGCTACGAACGGTGTGTGGTGCTCATTTATCGACCTCAGAAGGATTAAAGGCGGAGTTTGCCCATTCCAGGATTCAAACCTACGTCAGCAGGCTCTGCAGGAATGTCAAAGTGAGTGCTCTACTCTCTGTGCTATCTGACTGGCTATAACCCCTCAACCACATGACAAGCAACAATTTTGATAAGAGAACGAAAAGGTAGTTGATGGTGGAACTTCCCTAATGACCTCAAAATTTCACAGGGATGTCCCTGCAGAAGCGTGCATTTGTCTTTCTTAGACCCCGTTTGATCAGCCATGTATATAACATTAGACACTTTGCACAGGTACGAGGGTCCCGCATTAAATGATTTATAATTCCGTTTACAAAATCCTCATGACGAGTCGTGGCGCCACTACCATTTTAGCATTAAAATCACCTCCTCAAATTACTCAATCATTCACCCCAACTGTGGATGAAATGAAATGATCCTTTCCACTCTTACAAAGTTACGCTTGTTGACTCTGCCACATTCTGAGGGGTGTTGGAATAGCTGATTAAACATGCAACTTCACACCCAACAATACTTAAATGTAGCACCTGAATAAAACAGACATCAGGACCCACTGAATCTATTTGGCCTTAATTGAAGAGCTAATGAAGATAGCTATCTCACCGCAGTATCTTCTACAGGCTTTCTTACTAGCGTTTATTTGATAGGCGCGATACCCATCGAGACTAATGTCTTTGGGTGACCAAGTCTCCTGTAACAAAATTGTATCATGCTTGGCCAGCTTTTTCATAACACTGCTATGGGGCAATTTACCTCATCCAGCCACAGTATTCCTCGACACACACAAGAGTGAGTCACTAACCAACTCCACAGAGTCACTGTTGCTATTGGGATAGTCGATACTGAAGAGGCCTTTGCTCGCACACCTAATTATTTTGTTTCCCAATTTCCCCTGAGTACTATATGTATATGCTACAGTCATTCCACTTTCTCTAAAGTAGGAAGGGCTTCAGATCTGTGTTCACTAATTATGGAGTCCATGCTAGGCTTGCCCTCCCGACCAGATTGTCGGCACTGCTAGCCTTCATTCTTCTTTATGCACTAGAGGTAGGGCAACGTTATGGTGAGAAAGTGACAAAGTCATTGGAGGATGAGTTCAGGTTTCTAGAGCTCTCCCCCCCAAAATACGGATGTCTATTACCTATACAGCCCCTCTGTCATTAGCAAATAACGCCACTATGCAGTCGCCCTGGAGTGATTTTGTAATTATTCCCATTCAAGCCACCCTTCTGGCCATCAGAATGTCTTGTGTATTTATACTCTCACCGAGAATCCTAGTATTTATCCAATGCACAGTTTTATTGATAATCGTAAGAGTGATTTCACTCGAAGCTGAGGGAAGGGGGTGCACTTCTACAATAACTCCAACAAGTGGGGTAGCTGGTGGCAGCAGACAAAGCGTAGTTTGAGCTAGAAATTAATTACCTAGTACCAGCTGCATTCCTTGGCAGACCTTGGGGAGCATAGCCATAGACTGATGCAGATACCTTTTTTAATTCACTCATTCACCTTGACGCAGAGTTAGAATCCAATGCATGCACCATTAGCGGTGTCACTATATCACCTTGACGCAGAGTTAGAATCCAATGCATGCACCATTAGCGGTGGCACTATATCACCTTGACGCAGAGTTAGAATCCAATGCATGCACCATTAGCGGTGTCACTATATCACCTTGACGCAGAGTTAGAATCCAATGCATGCACCATTAGCGGTGTCACTATATCACCTTGACGCAGAGTTAGAATCCAATGCATGCACCATTAGCGGTATCACTATAGAGTTAGGACGCTCTATCATACTCCGTACATCATCATTCATAGATTTTGTAGCCTTCCCATGACATGCCATGATAGTTACAGACTGAAGTCTATCCTTCTTTACTTCTCTTAAAATATCCCCCATGGTTAATGATGTGTCAAAAAATGCTTTTTAAAAATCTGTTAAAAAGTGCAATATCGTCCGGATTTTCCTTTTATTTCCAGTGCTACCTTCTGTAGCTCTTTGGACCACCCAGCAAATGATTCTACCAACATACTGTTCAAGATTCTCCCATTACACAAATCCTGGCATTTTGATCCAAGAGAATCTGTTGCATCCAACAAATTATTAATAATAGACAAAGAGGGCACAGCAGAGGTATTAGACCCTGCCTCCTGCTCCATAGAACACTGAGAACCTACGTTAGTATATTGATCAAGTAACTCAGTTGGGGAACATTCCCCTCATGGATTTTGAGACTGGTGGACAATAATATGCTCAATAAAAGGCGTAGTTGTATCCCACCTACCATTACGCACTGCTTTGTAACCTTCCGTATCTATTTATAGTAGTCTTTCTTCTTAGTTAATTACCAGTGCACAGGAAGTCATGGCGTGCGACAACAGTGCACAGGAAATAATGCTTATGTCACCACATGATTGAAAAAGATCAACAAGAAAGTAAAAATTGGAATGCTACCTTATCAACATCTCCAGAAGAAACCTGACAAAGGTGACTAAATGTCAATGTCGCAAAAGGGACTTTATTAGCATAAGGACTTCTCACTTATATTTATAGCTGCCACCAAGATTTCAAGGGTCTAGGGTCTTATTTTACGAATTCTTCATGTAAAATCACCACAAGAGGAGACTATGGGGGTCATTCCAATCCTGGCAGTAGGGGGTTAACGGCACCAGTAAGGATGCTGGTGCCATTAACCCCCTACCGCCACATTCCGAGGTCCCTTAGCGGGTCCCACAAGGAACGGCTCGTCTGACCAGCCGTCCTCAGTGGGACCCGTTAAGGGACCATGGAGCTAATAACGGGCCTGCAATTTGCGGGTCCGTTCTTAGCTCCTTCCCCATTCCCATTGATCCCTATGGGGGCTCAAATGGGAATGGGGAATGGTTTTCTGAAAGGGGATTTACCGGGTCCTCCAAGGATGGAATGACACGGTAAGTCCCCATTCAGAGACACCAGACCCGGGTTTGGAGGTAGCCATGGTGCTAACAGCACCATGGCTACCTCCAAACTCGGAATGACCCCCTATATCATTCCTGCCTAAGCTTCACAAAGAAGGTACCCAAAGCCCTCCGCATGGTACCATTATCAATGGAACCAAAGTCGTGATTGAACAAGTCATATTCTGTATCCATTTGTGAACCATTTTGATTCAAATTGACCAGCCCGCAAGAATGTACGCGAATGAAAAAACATTTTGGGATCGCTATATTCTGCTTACTTGAACACACTGCATGTCAAAGGATCATCTGCTACGCTGCAATATCATGAAATACTTTCTCAAATCCAAATCCGCACCATGTTTTTAACACAGCAATATTAACTGAGCTATGATGAAGAACGCATTGCAGAATAGCATGTTCACTGGTGAACTGGACGGCCGTAGGTGATGAGATAGCAAGAACATTTGCCCCAGTCTTGGCCAATCTCAATGTGGGCTTCTTTGAATGTAAAACTTTTTGGGCACAAGAACACGCTCTTCACAATAACATATCTGGCACGCGATACCTTCATGATGTCATTTTCTGCGATGAGGCTATGCACGAATTTCATTGCTATTTCAAAGATGGTTCAATAATAATGAACTAATTATTGAACTTATACTGACAATGGAAAAGATTAAAAGCAATTATTTTGACCTTGAAATGCTTGTCTAAGATCACATACTTTAGACCAGACCTTTCAATACAAAACAGCAGCAAATGTAGTTCTACATGCACATAGAAGAGACATTAAAACATCACCACAGCAGAGAGAACACAAATGTGAATGCCTTTGTTGCTCTTGCACACCTTTCCCCATCTTACAGATCTGTCCCCCATTTCCCGAATTCCATGGTTTTCCTGGAGAGCTGGGACAAGTATAAAGTGCCACAGAGAGTCCCCTGGAATGATGCACAGTAATGAGAGTTCTGCTGTTTGGCCATGCTTGTCCAGTATGCACATACTGTGGTGGTCTGTCCACATGCTCGTGGTAAGTCTTTGTGCATGTAAGCACGCCACAGCTGGATCAGGACACCAGGTAAACTATGCCATCCTCCATTGCTTAACAGTTCAATAATCATTTGGCTTTTCGTCGATTGCTGAAAACCTATCTGTTCTAAAGCGTATTCTTACTTTTCTTGTTGATGGCTCTCCTCTCTGGTTTTTGACAGAGCCAAGATGCTTCGGCGAGCGTGTGCTTTATAAGATAAATTAACATAACATGACATGAATGAGGGCTTAAGTGTTTTCACTACGCATTTAAGAGCCGACAAGGTATTGGGCATTTCTTTAAAATTGTTAGTAATAACATGACAGAGAGCAGCATAGACCTAAAAATATTTTTATAAATAAATTGAAAAAAATATTTTTTTTAAAACATAAAAATGTAATGGAAAGCAATTTTAGGAAAGCCAATGCAGAATGTAATTTAACATATGAAGAAAGAAACGAGTTTTCAAAGACACATACTTTTTCTAGTATTCCTAAAATATAAGCCGTGTTGCTGAAAAAAAGACTGTCAAAGCATAATGTGATGGCAACAACAGATGTAGCGTCAAAAACAAAACAGTTCTCTGGAAAATAAAAAGGACATTGTTATTGAGAATCAAGCAAATTATTCGGTGAGGCATAGAAGGAAGGAGTGTAGCATGAGGGAAAGAGAAATCGAGTGAGAAGGGGCAGCAGCAAGCAGGGCGAGGCAGAGAGTTAGTGGAAAAAGAAACAGGACAGGAAGATTATGATGGAGGGAGAAGGGGTGTCGGAGGGAAAGGAGAATAATAAAATCCTCATTTAGACGTAGGCGAAATACTGCAAGAAATGCGATCTCAGCATTACTGAGCATTTTGCCACATCATATAATTCGTATACAAAACGGTGAAAGGTTACAGAAAAATCCCAAAATTGGTGCATTTCTAACTCCAAATCATGCCCTGATTTTTAAACACCATAGACCTTGCAGTCTGAACTCAAATGAGCACGGTTTACTGAGACTTAGGCACCAGCAAAGGCTCCTCCAGGGAATTACAGGTTCAAGCATATGAGGCCCATCAGAGGGCAGGGCTCCATCATCTGCAGCCTCCAGATTGTCCAACAAGCTGGCCCCAAAGTCACAAAGCCATATTTTTACCAATTGATGCGATACTGTTATTTATTAGGATGTTAAGAAAAATACAGAATGCATTACAAATATTTTCTGAGGTGATATGTGTATTATTTGTAGGAAGTATTCCTTTTAGAACGTTTTTTCTCCCACTCCAAAATATGTTTACACCACACGTCTCGCATGTACATTCACATCCCCTCGTCAAAGACTCAAACTTCGAATGTGCAGGTGCAACTTAAGCATGTTCACAAAAGTTTCTAAGATCATTGGTTAAGTGTTGTTAATACAAATACAGATGTGTTAACCTCTACCACTTACCTATGTACACATCACCAAAGGCCCCTATAGGCCCCAGATACAGCTCTCCGAATGTCCACTTTTGCTGGTAGGCTATACGTGAAGATATATAATTGTGTGTTGTATATAATTACACGCTACCGCCCATTAGCAAACTCTTATGGTCAGGAGTGTTGCTAGGTCTGTAAAAGATCCGAGGATACGCTAATTTTCGGACTGTCGGGAATGGGGGCTAGCTAGCCTTTTTGGTTGTAACCCATGAGCTTCTATCCGGGTCTACAACCAAAAGACCCGGGGCTATAGCCCTCTCAGCCTCCCTTGCAATGCCTCTGCTTATGGTGAATCAGGCTCAAATCCCTCTGTGAATGTGTCATGCATTACATTCACAGCGTACTATATTTTCAAGGAGTCAGCCACACCTATGTTGCTGATCTTTCTGAATTAGCGAGTTATCTCAATATCCGACTTCTTGAGTCTGCGCGAAGCTACCAGTTACCTTGTGGCTCGACAGCGAGTTAAGCAGCAAGCTTTCATGATAGTTAGATGCATCCATATATCATTTCCCCTCAAAAAAGTTTATTTTATTTATTTGGTGTTTTTAAATGCATCACAATCCTACGAGATGCTCCGGAGCGCATAGGAAAACCAGTGGCAGACGACAGGGGGAAGGTAAGGGGCACAAGGGAAAGGTTGCATCCCAAGATCCAAAGGTTTGGTTTGGTAGGAGGGGCTAGAGAGCAGGTACATCATCCTTCATATCAAAATAAAATGAATTGTTCCCAAAGTGTATAAATACCAGCGAAATACAATAACAGACCAGTGTAAAGTACCTGTATCATGATGAAAGAGAGGACTGGGCGAAGTGAAAGGGGAGGCACTCCCAAGCTGGGCAGCAGTCGATTAAACCTGGTATCATGCCTTCTAGAAGAATTGGGCTCTCCAAGTCTTCATGTACTTTAGGTGCTTAGGCTCCTGCCTTAGCTTCAAGGGGACCGTGTATCACACTTCTAGACTGGTCATCACCATTCTCTTTCTATCCACTTTTTGTCAGTCTAGATGTCGGAAGACTAAGCCTGAGTGCCAAACTGCAACAACGGTTCTCACAACGAAGTATATATTTCTTGTTTTACAAACTCCTAATGTGAGAGGGCTGTGTTATAGAATAATTCCCCGATGATGCACATGAAAAGCGAAAGGAAACCTTGTAGAAATGACATTGATCAAGATCCTCCTTATACAAATCCCAAAAGTTGCATATGGGTGATATACGGCCCCTGTAAATTTGCCTAGTAAGTCAAAATATCTGCAAACCATTTGGGGAATTTTTGGAACACAGAGCCTTTAGAGAACAAGCGTCTTAGTTTAAAACTGTTTTGATTGATCCTATTTTGTCGAGGTGGAAGTGTCTCCATTCATGAAGGTTTGACTTGACCAGATGTAAGCATTGACCAAGCTTGTTTTTTCTGTTGATCCAGGTTCTACCCTTGGGAAAGCTCCTGCATACCCAGCACCAGATGTGGGGAGCCCCTTACCTGAGGCCATGAATTCCCACATGCCAAAGCAGGAAGTGAACATTTTGAAGTCATCACTCCATAATTCCATGATTGGCAATAACAATATAATGTTAGTTAATTGCGAGAGCGAAGAATCCAAACGAAGAGAAGAATCTAATATGCAATATAAGACTTGGCCAAGACAAAACTCAGGTATGTATGTTAAGAGCTATATAGTATGTACTTTTGCACAAAAAGTATGATATCAAATGGGATGGTGAAAAGTAGCTAATGGTTGGGGCACTCTTAGGGAGAATGTTCATATCTGTGGCAATTCTCTTTAACCTTAGAGACCGCCGGTTCTTTTGCTGGACTTTTTTCTCACTCTCTCATGTGTTTTTTCTGACTAGGTTTTTGTGTTTCTTACTGTTTAATGAAGTCTGGTAAACTCCATAGGCATCTGCTTTTTGCATTGTGACACACAGCACCTTTTGTGCAGTGCCACTGAGAAGTTCCTTGGACTTCTCTTAATGTTTAACTACATTTTCTTGGGTGAACTACTGTTCCCAAGAATAGTAAGATTACTTACCTTTGCTTTTGTGGGTCCAGCACACACCACCCTATGTAGAGTGCTGGGGGGTAACATTGTAACTCCTTTATCCCACGTCTTATGTAACATTCTGTTACACTAACAAACTTGAATGACTGGTGGCAGTGTTTTTTTTTTTACAACCTTGTGCCATGTATCTGCAGGCTGATTTCTCAGCTCCAGTACAGCACCCAATGGTGACCATTCTCCCAAAATGGCCCCTGTCTTCTTTTTTGCCATTGCTTGTGAGTTAGTTCTTTTTGGGCTTTTACTCTGTCATTGTTTGAATCGTGTTTGAGTCCTTTGTGCATGGTGCCTTTGACGGGCTTCAGCCCTGAAGCCCTTCCAGGCTCCAGTATGTCTGGAAAGGCAGGAAGGGAGGGAGGGAGGGTCCTGAAACTTCTCTGTCCTTTGTCTCTAGGTGTGCCAGAGTGAAACCAGTTCTGATTGGCTTCTGGGTGATTGACAGCCCATGGCTGTGAATGAATGGTAACTTGCTTAAAAGGTGAGGTTTTTGGGACTAGAGACATAGTTTACCACTGGAGGACAACATCCAATAAAGAAGACGTGAAGACATGCCAGCAGCACCCGTCTAAACCGCAAAGTGCCCGGTGAAGCCCTGCACCATTTTCGTTTCAACTGGGAAGACCCGTAGGGGAGACTTCCTTCTTTGGTCTGGTGGGATCAACTAGCCTTGAGACAAGCTTAATTTTGGAACAACCCCCGACTTGCTGTGACTTTCCAAGGCTGCAGAAACCCAATGCTCGGGGACCCCTGACCTTCATCGAGTGCATTGACTTGGGAAGTGCTAATCTGGCCAAAACCTTGTGGGCATCCAGAGGAACCTACTGAAGGAGGACATCTTCATCCAGAGTCCCCTCACCAGAGTCCAGGACTGAGGGACCTAGTAACTTCCAACCAGAGCTGTTCATTCTTCTTTGGTGCTGAGAAAGACATGCCAAAACCACAAAAGGCTGTTGAGAATCCATGCCTCCCTCTCGAGTGCTGCTGCAGAGGCCCACCAGATGTCCCCCCTTTGCTCATTATGTCCAACAGGAAGGCATCCAGCAGGATCGAATTGTTCAGTTCACAGGTACTGTGGGGCTTGGGGTACATCTACCTTTTGCCAAATATGGTTCTTCCTAGCTTGGTGAGTACTGTTTTTCTAAGTATAAAGAATGTTCTGATCTGACTATAACTTTTCCCTCCTCATAACTGCAATGGTGATCACAAATAAGTGTTATTACTGGCCAAAAAAAGACATAACTCAATGTGCTGGAATATGTAAAACATATGAAAGGTTTTCTCACCTGCTTCATTGCTCTTGTTGAATTGAATCCTAACTTTGGGATTACTGTTACTATTAGTTGCTGCTTGTTAAAGATTGTCTAATTATCCTTGTGTATTTATAAATACATATTTATACTATAACTTTAAGTAGGTAAGTGTTTACTTGCATACCTGTATTTACAGATTTCATTGTACAGGCCTACAGTTCACATTACCCCTCTTAAAATAAGCCTGGCTGCTCAGTCGCTCTACCAACCTGATTTGATTCGTCTGCATATGTTTTGCCTGTGTTTGTTCTGCTATCCCTTTAATTTGTAGGGAGATGATGGGAAGCAAAGACCTAAGAATGAATTACAGTATGCATGCTGTAGTTTCCTTGATCTGATCATTTCAGTGTCAGTGTCACTCCTGTCATGGAAACATTTTATGCCCAGAATCCATATAATACATGGGGAAACCTCCATTACTAGACTTCTTTGCAAGTCAAGTAATCATCATTATGTTAACCTCATTTAAATGAGCCACCTATTAAAGATGTTTAACCTTTACTTTAACATTTTACATCAATGCATGATTGAAAATAGGAGTAATTTGGTAATTGATAACATTCTCTTTGGGGAGAAACCTGAGAGAAATTCGAGAGTTGGTAAATTGTTCATCTTGGAGAATTTCGAGAAAGTCACAGTGGCCCATTGAAACTCTACAGTAAATGCTGAGGTGTCCTTGGAAGGAACGGAGAGTATAGGAGAGGTAAAATCAGGCAGAAGAATGCCCAAAGAGTAGTCGCACCTGGTTGCTGATTTTAATGTAGCAGTTGCACTCTGTTTACAGTGATTACACATTTAAAAATAATTTAGCTACAGAGATCAAATTTGCACAAGAGCAAAGCTGTCTACATATTTGAACTCAAAGCATAGGATTGTTCTTTGTGTTGAACCTATATAGTGCCTAACAACAGTCCCTGGCATCTCATGATGACCCTACCCACTCTGTCTCTGCACCATTTATCTGACCATAGGACACGGGGCAAGCCAAAACGGGAAAAATATTCTTTAAGCATTACTTTTGCCGTGCTCATTGCTGTGCAGTCTTTTAAGGGGTATGCCTCCACCCACTTGCTGAATGCACAGATCACCACTAAGAAATATTTCAAATTTTGGCATCTCTCCATCTCTATGAAATCAGAATGGATCACCTCAAAAGGCATAGAGGGCGGGCCAAAACTGCCTTTTGGAGTCACTGTTCCCTTTCCTACATTGTGTTGTAAACACGTGATACAGTTCTGCACCAACCTCTCTGCATTCTTCTTTATGTTTACATTCTGCCATACTGTAGATAGGTGCTGCATTATCTTTTTCGCACAGATGTGAGTAGGGCTGTGGGCCATTGTGACCATTGCAGTCACATACGAATTTGGCAACATCCAGTTTCTAGTTCCCTTGTCCACCCAACAACCCTCCAGATCTAACTCAGCAGAGCCCTCTGCCCACCCTCATATTTCATCGGCCGTAGCTTCGGCCTGCATTTCTTTGACAGTGGCAACTCCATTTTCTATCATACAGGGTACTTCCTCAGTCTGAACCGTCATCATTTTGGTATTTAAATCAGTGTCAGTTTGTTTCGCAATTCTGTCTGCAAACGCGTTTCCCTTTCCTACTTTGCATGTTACCTTTTTGTGTGCCTCGCATTTCACTATTGCTAGGCGCTTTGGAAGCGTGAGTGCAGACAGAAATCGTACAATCAAAGGGCCATGTTGAATTCTGGCACCATGTGATGTCAAAAACCCTCTCTCAGCCCAGAGTCAACCAAAGTTATGAACCACCCCAAAAGCATACCGACTATCAGTATATATATTCACATTAAAATTTTCAGAAATCTCGCAGGCTTTTGTCAATGCTATTATCTCTGCGGCTTGTGCCGAGTTGTAGGGGATTCTTTTGCTTTCTACAACGCTCTCTAGGGTAGTGATAGCGTACGTGGCAGTTGTCGTGCCATCAGGTCATTTAAAACAAGAGCCGTCACAAAATAACTCTCCATCTGGCACTTTCTGTAGGGTATTACTTAAATCAATTCTCCCCTTGGTTTCTTCCTTAGTGACCATTAAGCAATCATGGGGGGTGATTCATTCTCACCAATTTCTTTTATGGGTAGTGGCATTAATTCTGAAGGATTCAAAGCGCTACACCTCATAATTTGGATATGGGGCGCAAACAAGATAATCTCATGTCTTGTCAATCTAGCAGAGGTGAGGTGTTGCGTCTGTGTTCTATTTAATAGAACGTCTATGGCATGTGGCACCATCAGAATTAAAGTATGCCCCAATACCATCCCTTCCGTTTGTTTCACTGACGCAGCAGCCGCTGTGACAGATCGCAAACATCGTGGTAGTGCGCGCGCTATAGGGTCCAGCGCAGAAGAAAAATAGCCGCATGGCCTATTTCTTCCACCTTGTTCCTGTGTCAAAACCGCACTTTCACATACAAACAGTCTAAAAACCTTCTCATAATTTGGTGTGCCCAAAACTGGAGCAGAACATAATACAGTTTTCAATTGATCAAATGAGCTCTGACATTCCTCATCCCACTGTAAAGGCATAACCGCATCCTTTCTAGTCAAATTCACCATCGGTTTCACAATTAACGCAAAATTACTGATCCATTGTCCACAATATGAAGCCATGCCTATTATGGCTCTGACTCCTTTCTGTGTCTTTGGAATAGGCATACAAGAAATACTTTCTATGCGTTCTGGCATTAGCCTTCTCCCTTCTTTCGAAAGTAGGTAGCTTTATGGCCATGTGCCGCTAGGTGCGACAGTAGTAATACAATGCTTTCTTTACAAATCTCCTCTGTGTCAGCAGCTAATAATAGATCGTCTATGTTTTGCAAGAGTACGCAACCCACTGGTAAGTCTAGCATGTGTAGCTGCTCTTTCAATGCTCTACTGTAAATACTCAGACTTTCTGTGTAACCTTGCGGGAATCCGCGTGAATGTAAATGATCGTCCTCCTAATGTGAACGCGAACAAATATCTGCTGTCCTTGTCCACCGGAATGCTAAAGAATGCATTTTTTAGATCAACTACACTAAAGTATTCTGCTGAAACAGGTATCATTGTCAATATTGTAGTGACATCTGGCACTAAAGGAAATTGTGGATCTACTACTTTGTTTAGTGCGCGCAAATCAATTATGAAATGGTATGGTACTTCATTGCCTCCTTTTTTATAAACTGGAAGAATCAGACTGTTGCATGTACTGCCTGTAATTTCTTCAATTACCCCTAATTTCACCAAATCTGTAATAATACTCTTCAATCCTTTCTCACCTTCAGCCGAAACTCTGTATTGGGGAATTCGCGGTAGGGTAACACCCTCTTTCAAAATGATCTTTACTGGCTCTATTTTCAAGCATCCTACATCGTTGTCATGCATTGCCCATATACAGTTTGGCACTTTACTTAGTTCTCCTGGTAAAGTTTCAGACATGAATTCTGACACAGGGGCATCTTGTGGCCAAATCGTTAGGAACACCCCGTCTGCCGTGCAATGTATAACCAAACCTAATTTTTTCAACAAATTTAATCCCAACAGGTTCTCCCCACAATTTTCTATTAAAAGGAAAGGACAATGTTCAGTGAATGGTCCTACAGTAACTGGGACTGGTTGGGACACTGGGTTTATGACTGGTGTACCTGCAAACCCTACGGAAGCATTCTTTTGCCCCGACAGTGGTATATCCAGAAGCAAGTGATGGTCTATTGAACACTTTTGCACTCCTGTATCTACAAGAAAGCGGTGCTCCTCTTTCCCAATTCTCATTTCTACGTAGGGTCCTCTTTGATTCACGGGAATAGACACTGGTTCCGACCCCTGTCCTGGGCTGTCCTATTGGGGAAATAACACATTGTCCGATGTGTAATCATTACTGTTACAGTAATACGTGTTTGGCTGTGCATCGAAAATGTTCCCACTCTTCCCTCTATTTCCCCCACTCTGGTTTCCATACTGTTGGTTTTTCTGTCCCTGACTCTGGTTAGGGACACTTTGGTTTTGGGCTTGGTTTTGATTACCTCCATTATTGTGGTGGTGCTGCATACTATTCCTATTTGGTCCACCCGTTCCTTGGTGCCCTCTATGCTGTCTCCTCTGACCAGACCCATTTCTATTCTGCAGATGCGGACATTGCGCTCGCCAGTGTCCTTCCTACTTACAATACGCACACTGATTTAATCCCACAGCTCCCCCATGCATATTCAAATTACTCCTTCCTTGTGCATTCCCTCTCCCTCTATTATGTCCTGCTACTTGCTGCAGTAGCACCCGTATTTTCAGATTTACCCTATCCTTCTCCTCTTTTTCTTTCTCCATAATCACTCTGTTCTCATAATATTGGGCCATGTGTAATACTTCGCCCAGCGTTTTTGCTTTCCATGCACTCTCTGATGTAATTATTAGGTTCTGGATTGGAAGTTTTAACCACCTCACATATTTGTCAACAAATAACCTCTTTCCCACTTCCAAGCTCACATCCTGCCCACTGAAGTCTGTAAATACTTCTTCAAACCTGTTAAAATAATCTGTAGCTAACTCATCCTTGCCTTGTACACATGCAGTCAATTTGTCCCATTGAATTCTTTTCTCTTTTAATTTCTGTACTATGCGTGCTGGTAATGCTACCAGGTTTGGTCCCGGTGTTCCTCCAACCGCTTTATTCCTGTCTTCTATTATCAAGTCCGCCCAGGTGGCGCCAAAGGTCGTTATGTCATCCACCTTTCTTATTTGCTTCCATATGTCTGTTGGCAGGATCACTGGGAATATTAGGTCTATGTCACCCATGGTAAGCACGGATGATTACAGGCAGTAGTCTACTTCCTTGTAAAACCCTGCAGGATTCTTTCTTATATCAGGAATTGTCTGCTTTATGTTGTTCACCTCCTGTCTGGAAAAGGGGACATGCACATGCACATATTGGGCGGTATAATGGGCTGGTGTTACCTGCGCCGCTAGATTGCCCGCTGCAGGAACCTCTACTTTGGGCACAAAGGTAGGTGGGACCTCCCTCATAGGGAATGCCCCACTTACTGTCCCTCCCCCTTCTCTCATGTGTAACAATATTCCCAGATCAAGCGATAGGGCTGTTTCTCCTGTCCCTCACTCTAGTGCCCTCTTATATACTGCCATTATTTCGGGTGGGCTGGCCTTATCGTTTTTTATATCTTTGTCTAGTAAATGTTCAGCCATCGACTGCAGTGCTTTTCTTTTCTGGAATATTCATCAAATATCTCATGTATCTCCATTGTGGGGATACTGGGATCTGACATCCATCTAAACGCTTCTCGTATACATACTTTCAACTTGTCGCCCCTCTGCACTGACGACATTGAATGCCGTCGTTGTATATACGGCTCTACAGCTTCCTTCCTATGTCTCCCGATATCCTTACCCCTGTATCCAGGTGTAGTAAACATTTCAGCATAATCATTATCTAATTCATCTTTAAGTTCAAAAAGTCCATATACATGTTCTCTCACTTCTTCATCCCTCTCCCTACAGCGTGCTAATGCATTCAAATCTAACAATCGCTGCAGTGGTAATTTCCCAATTAACTGTTTCCATCTCTCCACCAAATATTCACCCATGCATTCCAACACAACCTGTCTTTCGTTGCTTCTTCGGAAGTCATATATCGAAGCCAATGTTGTCGTCCCATCATTCCCGTCTATATACATCTCTGCCTGTTGCTGCATTTCCACCTTCTGCGAGTTACCCTCGTGCATCCACGTTCTCCTTGTTCAGTCCTGCCTCTCGCCCCCGTGGTGTCAACTTCAACCATGGGAGGAACGGACGGTACCGAGTCTGTATCTAAGGTGGTAGGTGCGGATGGGAACAGGGAGTGTCTGCTGTGGGCCTGGTTGGCTAATAGGAAGTGTTACGTGCGCGGTCTGTGGCTGTGGGAGGGCTTGAGCTACAGGAGGGAGAGTTTGGGCTACGGGCGAGGTTTGGGCACTAG
This sequence comes from Ambystoma mexicanum, assembly GCF_040938575.1. NCBI lineage: Eukaryota > Metazoa > Chordata > Amphibia > Caudata > Ambystomatidae > Ambystoma > Ambystoma mexicanum. The sequence goes on from NC_090925.1 coordinate 409,929,626, forward strand.
TTACTGACGTGTATGGCCTCACTTCTGATCTTGGGCCTTGTTTTGTATGGATCAATATGTTTTCTATCAATTCATCTGCTATGTGCAATTCTCGTTGTGGGTATATTTTTTCTATATTGAACTGGTCACGTCTACCTGACCTGCTTAGACTCTCAGTCCACTCCTCTTCCTTTTCTTCCGCTACTTCACCTTTCATTTTATGCCTGCGCGCATGCTTCGCTCTACTTCTAAATCGGAGCATTGCTTCCCTTCTCCAGTCCTTAACGATATCAAATGCTGCAGGACGCGCTTTCTTTCTTATCAACACCCTTTCCAAGTTATCTATTCTCGCTATCTCAAAACTACCATTAATCGGCCACTGATGGTCTTGTTGCTTTCTGGTTTGCCTATGCCAAGTCTCACAGAATATTATTGCACCCACTCCATACTTCACATACATCTCATATGCCGGCGTTCCCCCAGTTGGTGCAATTTGGCCATCTTCCAAAGATTGTCTACCACAGCGGAAAAACCCCGCTAGGGTGGACAATACCCCAGGCATGTTTCAACCTTCCCCCTGGTTAATCAACCTTACCTAGGGCGTTTGATTTTGCAAAGTCAACTCTCAACCAATATCAGGATTACTTTGAATCGGGGAATGACTCACCTGATAAATCAATTTGTCCTTTCGGACACAAGTCGTCTGTATACTGATGCAACCAATGACGTTGTGTCTGCGTTTCTTGGCATCCGCCTCGTTTCGGGACCCTCGCCTCCTTGTTCTCTAGCCAGGCACGTCGAGCAGGGATCAGATGTGAGCAGATCTGCAAAGGAATCTCTCATCACTTCTACCGGCCGCCCCAAACACCTCTTGATCCTGGCTCGATCGTCCCGTCCTCGCCGTTCTCCGCCTTGACTCAATTACAACGTATGCAATGAAACAAGTGGGGGAGGGTCCCTATTCGGGTGCCAGCTTGAAAGGGGCCCCTAGAGGTCCCTTACGTCTATGGAAACAAGGCGAGTCACCACACACGATAGATACGCCAGACACAAGGTTGTATTCCCAAAGCTAGGGTTTATTACAAAGCAAATAGTCTCAGTTAGCCAACTCGGTCTCACGCCTCGCGACGTGTATCTCTAGACCTCGAGGGACGCAAGAGAGTGAATTCTTACGTACATCAGTTACATATATACAAAATGCATATCATACAATCAGCTATGACATGTTTAACACCCCCCTTTATTGGGTTTCTTTGAACTCGGTGTGATGATGGACACTTTCGACAATTATGAATTTTCGACATAACAATATGCAATTTGCAAGTGCGGAGGCATCTTTCAGTTGTTGAACAGAACACAGTGCTTCTGTTCTTGGAAGCAAGCTACATACGGGGGAAGAGTCGCATTCCAGACCTTGCTATCTATGAGGTGCTATTCGTGTCCTGGGAGCCGACACGCTCTTCAGGGCTTAGTAAAGGGGGCTGTAAGAAGAGCATAATTCAAGCCTTTAGCTGCTTTATTCTAACATATTCTACCATCTAACGAGACTGGCTGGCAGCTGAGAAATGATTAAATGCCCTGCAGCTCTGCTTCAAGGCTACATTCAGGAGGGAGCCAGGCATTCTTCCCTGCCGCTGCCTACGTTGTGTTTCACCAAACTCTTGTTATCCTCGCGGCCCTGTGGCATTGTCCTTTCACGTGCAGACAACAATGTTTTACAGTCGAGCAGTGTAAGCAGAAAATGTGCTGCGAAGCAATAAGAACAGAAAGCAATGAGCAATGGTTAGAAAACAAAATGGCGATCCTTGTTACATCAAAATGGTCGTTCATTGGCAAACTCGGAAACCTATATGTCTGTCATATCGTGCATGAGACGGTTGGCCCACGGCCACCAAAATACGTTTGCCGTCAAATATGAGAGGTATCCATTTTTCTAGACTGACAAGGCCAAATTCTGTTTTTATAGAAGCCCCAGAGTGCAGACAGTTTGCAGCTTTGCCCCAGCATCTGCCTCCCCTTTCTACCCACAGATAGCACAAGGACCCAATAGCGCAATAGAAAGTGTTTTTGTATTTAAGCCATCAGCAGTATAGCAGAGTACACAAAGGCCTTGCCCTTGAAAGCTACAGGGCAGGTCCGAATTTGGGCATTTATTGGTTTCGTTTTTGCGCACAGCTTGGAGGGATAATGGGCACCCTAGCCAAATAATTGCAGAGCACCCTGTCATTCTTCACCCATGCCTCTGTGTCCTAGGGTCTTTGACAGCACGCTAAAACAAAAAGACGTGTATTGCTACACGTCAGCCGCCAGTGCACTCCAAAGGGAGACAAAATCCAAAATCTGTCTATTTAGCAGATTAAAACAAAGTCTGCAATCCTTTACAGTGTGTTCTATTTCTTATTAGTCACTCTTCGAGAGATTGGTATGATGGGTCTGGGGAGGTATTTGCCTTCTCCCAGACGCAGTAATTATTTTAGATAACTCTTGTTAAATATGGACATTTCTTGTTCAGCAAATTCGGAATTTCAAACTTTTACATACAACATAGTTTTACCAAATATTCAAAGGAAATAATTTCAAAAGACCAACCTTTTTCACGAATGTACTCTGTGTTTTTACTTCAAACACCAGAACATTTGTTTTTTTGAAAAAGGCAAAGAAAACATCAAATAATTGTTAATACATTGTAGATCTTGGAACAAAACCTTTTTTTGAAACAAACATTTCTCTACAATACATGTTTTTCATTTCTTTTTGTACAGCATAAAATATCGACTTCTCCAGGCGGACCAACAGTGTGAAACACTATAGGCACAATTGTAAAAGTCCCCTTGGCCTATATTCACAGTGTCCACTTATCGATATAACACAAAAGAGTCTTTGGGTTAAGAGTCACCACTCCCAAAGAGCACCAATTATTCACAGTATTGCCAATGCGTTTCGGACTATATGAAAGTCCATCTTCAGGGCCAGGAATGCTACTGGTTCCAAAATATAGGTGTATCCACACCTTCAATTACTCGTGATTCTACTGGTGGGATATATACCTTCAGTCCTTGGCCACACTCTCGTGTTGAAATGTGACCACGCACATTCACACTTTGATGTGGCAAATTACACTCAGACGGACGAGTTCTGAAGCAAAGCTCTCTAGTCAGCGATCAAGTAAGATTTCCATTGTCTGCCGTGACAGCACGGTCATACTCTGCTGCTATAGAAGCCACAGAGTGGGGGCGATGCTGAGGATAACATGATACAAAATATTTGTAAGAGGAGCTTTAAGATATTATAGAAATAATAATGTATGCTATTTTATTGGGATTGTTAGCATTATTAACATTGTTACTATTTTTGAAATTGTGTCATTGTTACCCAACACATTCACTGGCCTGTACAGATTTCCTTCAGTGTAGTAGACTGCATATTACGTTCTGTACTGTGTGCACTATGTTTTGTGCATACTATCATTATGATTATTTGTATTAATATTAATGATAAAATGCATAAGAATATTCTCCTAGATGCACTTCAGAGGCGCTGTCAAACCAACCGATTTACTAATCAATTCCCCCCCTTTCCTGTTCCTCCAACATAACCAACGCCACCATACACGATTAGGGGCTAGCCACACTACAGACACACAGAGAACTTATCTAATGCTCGCACCCAATCAACTTGCTGAGACTCTGGAAATAACCTTAGAGGGAACATACCCTTGCACATAGTCCATAAATCCATTGACACTACACAAATGCACACCAACGCAATACATTGAAACACCTAACAGCCATCCGCGACTCTGGACCCCTTATGGATATAACTAACCAGTGCATATGACCGCAACCTCGCCTTAACCTCATACGACCCACACACCCAGCACCAACACTAGCACACATGCAAGACACTGAGTCCTATCCATACGGTTACAACAAGGGGGGGGCCTCTAGAACCAACTCGCACATGCAAGACAACACTCACAGACGCCAGTTCCTCCTGGTACTGACCCTGTCCTATCATTCCATCCTCACTAACACCCCCGGCCCTCTTCTCTTGTAGAGACACGTGAGCGCCTGGAGACTGCCCTTGAGTGGTAACAGTGCATGGTATAAATCAACATAACATAACAGTATTATTGTTGTTGACTAAATGATATGGTTATTTTCATGTGGCGGGACTATACGTAGTTTACTGTAAAGTTACGTGCACTTTCTGCAAAGAGCTGTGGGGTGGTGCGTAGTCCTCCCTCCCTCCACCTCTCCCAGGTGCACCGATCCACTCGCATTAAATGCTAAATGTCAATGCTGGTGGAAAAACTCAAATCTGCACTGCATACGCGCCTGAATTTTCAACCTGCAAAAACCAGGCACAATCCATAGTGATTCATGCAAATTCCCTCCACAATGAACGAATATCGTGGCCACTATAAATGGATTTGACTTTTGCGCGGAAACCGGCACAGTTCAGATTTTTGTGCAGATTGAACACTCAGTTTGAAAAACAATCAAACTAGCACGGAGAGGACCGCCTACACATAAGTGTAGGCGGCCCTCTCAGTGCTATTGGCAGGTCAATCTGAAATTACCCTCTATGTAATGTGTGCACTGCATATGATTGTTTTTAATAATACTAATAATAAAAACAAATAGAATATCTTTACTATGCAAATACTTTGAGGGAACGTCATAACACATTCTCTAGATGCACAGGCTCTCCTTCCATGGCCTGTTGCTAGGGCAACTGGGCGTGTAAAGGAGATGCTGGGAGACGATGGGAGGAAACCCTCAAAGACCCCTCAGGATTCACACTCCATTGCTTTCATTGTACTGCAGAATTGAGCCTACTCTAGGACCTCTGATATCTTTATTGCTAGAGGCCATCTTTTGAAGAGCACCTGTGCTCCTCACGTCAGCTGATCTCTGGTCCCACTAGATTCCACTTTTGAGTATCGTTTACTCAAATCATTTTTGCGCACTAGTCACAGTATGAACTATGAAGTGATCGACTTTGGTTTCTCTCACTTGTGTACACACGAGCAGGCCAGCCGTCCACAAATAATGGGCATACTGCCATGCATATCCAGTGGCCACTGAAGGTGGCAGATGCCTCCTACCACCTCCTCTCTTCACCAGCCCACACTGGTTTATCCAGGAACTGTCTAGCAGATTTCAGCTAATTTAGTACTTGGCCCTGTGCTGTCAGGGTCTCTATAAGAGACACTTTTTCTTTCTGTCTTTTCTGATCTCCCCCAGCTAGCTCAAGGCTCCTCTACAGAGAAATGGGGGGGGCGGGCTAAAGGGGACTCCAAATGAAAAAGGAGGTCCTAAATTGTATTTATGGTAATATCACCCCACAAGTGCAAAGCCAAAAGGTGGAAGAATGCACGTGTAACCCTATATATTCATGGTCCTCACGAACTATGATAAGCGCTCCCATCAGTATGGGACCACTAACTTGAATTATGATATTTGCTGTCATTATATATATTGCGTGTGAAATTCAATGAAACAAAAATGTGTGTGTACGATAAACGTTTTCTTTTTCAGGACAATCCCAAGTTTGCTTTATGTCAAATGCGGTTGTATTGTGGTATGTATCCGTGTGTTTGCTTGTCACATATGTGGTGTTGTCCACCATTTTAGCTTGTTCTTTAGGGTTCGGGAACTCTAGGTTGTGAAATGGTGGGGGCTGGTATCCCCCACCAGTGGGGGGAGCCAAGTGCATTCTGAAGTGATTTTACTTTAGATGCCACACGAGTCTCCCTGTTTCATTGATGCTGATGGGCATGCCGAGACAATATAAGAGATCCGCGCAGACCGGGAAAGCGGAGGTATGAGCAAGAGAGCCCAGTAGGTGGCTTGGCTGGGCTGTTTTTTATTTCTCGGTGGCCTGCCCGGGCCTGTTGAGTGATCGCTCTGTCCAGCCTGGAAGGGGTCTGCTTACCTCATATTCTCCTATTGAGCCCAGAGTTCCGACAGTGCACGTTATGCGCTGTGTTTTCAGGGAGCCGCTGTGTGCAGCGAGGTGATGGTACCATCAGTTCTAAGGGGGAACCTGGGTCGAGTATTCCATTCCCTTGTGTTGGTGTCCCACACCACCCAGGTCGCAGGTGGAGGCACAGGTCGTGTACCTAATGAGGTAGGAGGGTTACAGTTTGTGGGTGCATAAGGATGCTGAGAATCTCACGGTTTGGTGTTCAACGGGCCGCTGTGCCGCTTTCTTTATCTCTCTCCCATTTGGGCCTGAGGGAGCATCAATAGGGCTAGAGAGCGTAGGGGACGAAGTGGAGGAGTGAGCAGGGGTTGGTGCACCTCACGTGTGTCCCGTATTAGGTGTGGTGGACAGTTAATTCCGGTCCTGCTCATCAGCTGTTTCTTTATCTTCCCCTTTAAGTATTCCCCATTTCGTGAGACACACGAGACCATGGGAGGGACGTCTGCGTGCCGTCGGTGTGTAGTGTGTTGACGGAGGGCTCAAGGGAGCGGTTGTTGTTCTCTTCACTGCCAGTCCTGAGCAGGAGTTCCTGCATTAAGACATAATTCTACTCACAGGGGACATTGTGTGGTCAAGTTACAGGCCCATTTGGGCAATGTTGACTTTGCTGTGTGTATGTCTTTATCCATTATATATACGTGGTAGACTGCAGCAAGTTAGTCTTGGTGGGGAGCGTTCAGTTGTCCTCTGTAGAGGCTGTTGTCATATGTATTTAGGTTACTTTTAATATAAACCTTTGACTGTGCAGAGGAAACATGTATGAACTCACTAATTAATTATATGGTGTTTTTCCCAGAGCATCTGTTAGCAGGGACCTTCTATGTATAAATGTGGTTATGAACTAAGGGGGGCGCGTAGTTCCCACAGCACAGGCATAGGTACTGGGGTTTCTTTATCCCCACTTTACATAGTAGGATCCTGGAATTGATACTATTTAATTATGAATTCATGTCTGGGGAATTCCAATGTAACTTACCCATTGTCCATGAACTGATGCCATTTATTTATTCATTCATTCATTCATTCACTCATTCCCGTGGACTTCAAATGCAATCTATCCATTGTCCATGAACTGATGCTATTTATTTAATTATTCATTCATGTCTGGGGAATTTCAAATGCAACTTATCCATTTTCCATGAACTGAGGCTATATTTATTTAATTCACGATTGGGGGATGCAAACGTCAAATATGCATTGTCCACTAACTGTATGTATATAGTTATTTATTAATCCAGTACTGGGGGACTCAAACGCCAAATATCCATTGGCTATGAACATATGCTATCTATGCATTTATTTAGTAATTCCTGTCTGGGGTGTAAATGCTACCCATCTATGGTCGAATTGTTTTCAAAATACGTATTTAAGGATGCCTATTATATAAAATCTTTTCCAGTGTGTACAAACCTATGAGTATCGCCTTATTTCAAGCATTGTGTGTTGGATCTGCCTTCTTAACCCACTCCTGGTGGGGTCTGTTCCACAAAGCTAATGGGTCCAGGTCTAGGCTTATGGTCACACAGTGTGCACACAGACTCGTGTTTTCACACTCCGGTGCGGTAAGGGGTGTGGCTATATTTCTCTCTCCTGATCCATACAAGTTGCAACTCAGAGGATAGAGCAAATCCTGAGTAGGGCTTCCTCATTACCCCAGGGCGCGCGCCCACACCTTACACACAGCGTGCCCTCGTGGGTAGTGCTTTTTAGTTGGAGTTCCCCGTTAAGTCCTTTGAATGTAGAAGAAGATATCTAAATAACCAATGAGGAGGAACCCTGCACTGTAGTCATGCCAACATGCTCCCCCTATTCAGTAAGGCTTAGCATCCACTTTGTTGGCACTTCTGATTGTTACCCTTAAAATCTACACTTTAGTTGAGTGAAACATTGTGCAAGGGGCACAGAGGGGTTATAATACCAGACGTCCCACCCCACCTAATGGTGGCACACCTTCTGTATTCTGAGACCACTCCTCAAGTATTTAGCTTGTCCCCAAGACCTTCTAAACTTGAATAAGCTTTCTATTGGCTAGAAGAAGGGCTACGGTTGCTCGGAAACTAGATCCAAGTCTGGCCATACCTGTACCACTTAGGGTGACTTATGAAGAAAGTGCAGAGCGAGGGCTGGACGACCCTCCAAAGCAGAGCTTACAATGATTGCATTCAATACAATATAAGACCACATTTTCACACATACGTGTTTTTTCTTTATATACACCACCAATTACACGCCTAATTTCAATCAGGCTTAAGTAACCCCTACCTTGGCATGAAGTAACCGTACCTTGGCATCGTCTCTTTGTGAAAAGGGCATCCAGAAGTCACTTCCTACCAAATTTAAGCATACCTTACACCTTTTGCACCTTACTTATGCAATTGCTGATGTGTGGGAGCTTGTTCGTTACTTGCAAAGGCGCTACTAAAGAGACTGCATCTATAGCAACCAGTTGTTAATTTACATTTCGTTTTTTCAGTTTACGATACAGACTCTACCTCAGACGAAGATGGATCCTCGTCCGCGAATGGTGATACAAATTACACAAAAACAAGCCCTGAACAGAACGTCAGCATAAGAGACTCTACTATACGCAACACAGTGATTGCCAACGATACTAAAGCGACAATTGATGACGGTTTTAAAGGCGACATATCCTGGATAATCTCACAAGCACACAGGCTGAGGCTGGGTAAAGCCATGCATGTATTCTCTATGCAATGCTGGGATGGGTTGTGTTTTTGTTATTCTGCCACTATTGAAACTGTTAGGATTATGATAGGACATTTGAAAGAAAATGCAGGTCTTATACCATGTGTGAGACGATGACAATCATGAAATCAAACTAGGAAATTTTTTTTTTTTGGGGAATAGATTGTAAGAAAGCTGTGAAAAGTAATAATACAAACTTTATATTGATATAGGATTGCAGTGTTAAATCATTATTGATAGCTTATCAAGAGATACCCAATTAATATTCATGAGCGAAAAATAACATACCTTTAGAATCATTGTATGCAAATGTATCTCACGCATATTAATGAGGATTAACCTGAAACCCAGACAGGATTATGGCTCTCGAAGCCTGGAGTTGGACAACCCAGATTGAAGGTAGGTTCATGAGTACCCAGTGGAAGTTGTGGATTAGCAAAAAACTGAAGAGAAAACTGTCTAGTTTCAATAAAAACCAGATACCAACTTTTTGCAGAAAAAACAGATTATGCAAACCTCCTTGTCTTCAGATGAAATGGTATCTGCTCATCAACAAACAATGTTTACAGTTCACCGGCACCTTCTAGCAGATATAATAGCAACAATTAAAGGTTGCAGGCAGGGCAAACATGCATCATCACATGCATTCATCATTCCAAAGCAGCATGAATAAGAAGAGAAACAACATGCACATAGCATTAACAGTAAGGTGATCCAGAAAGGAGGCCCTTTACATGGATGCTAAGATAATCACGTGACTTATATCAAAGTGTGTGGAGATAATCATGCATGAGCTGTCCTCATAAGCCCCTTTACTGGTATAGTGCCAATGATTGCATTGGCTTCCATTTGATATACTAGCAATAATCAGCTCACTATGCCGCAGGCCTTAACGTGATAAACACCAAGGCCCTTTTTACTAAACATTTTCCACCCACATTGGTGTGGACAAGCCAGGTCACGGTGGAATCACAAAAAGAAACACCACTCTGCCTTGGGGTGGGGGATGAAGGACGGTGAAGTCACATTTCCAACCTGGAACATGGGGGCTGTGTGGTATCCATCGTGGCTAAGGTGCCTCCAGAACCCTGCCTCAGAGGTGGGGTTGTCCCCTAGGACTCCACCTGTCCCCTTCTCCCCCACTACCCCACACAAACATACAGACTGCAGGTCTCCTAGAAACGTATTTGAACTCGTTTGAATCTGTACAAATACTGGCTATGCTCAAACAGCTTTATTAATACTGATTTGGCATATGAAGTGGACAGGGCTAGATCTGTATGGTGTAAGTGACTTCAATTCAGCACTCCAACTAAGTCAATGCTTAGTATGGGATGCCCAATGGAAGCCCTTATTTATATATTTTGATGTCAAAGTTCTTTAAATCTGGATGATGAACCCTTATATAACCCCCTCTCTTTGGATCTCCCCGACCTCACTGAGCCAAGAAGTAGGTTTTTTTGCAAATTAAAAGGTTTGAGGAATTGAATATATATATATATATATATATATATACATATTACGTGGACGCGCTAGCGTCCATGTAGTTATGGTTAAGTTGGTGTTTCCATAGCAAGAGCATTTTTTGGGTGGCTTATAACTTTGCTCCCTCTGGACGAATCCTCACCAAACTTCACAAAAAAAGTATATGGCCCATTGCAAAGTTTGGAGAGGTTTGGTCCAGGGGGGGGCAAAGTTATGGGAAAAAAACTTTGCGCACACCTACAGCCCAAACCGCTGGACTGATTTACACCAAATTTGCGGCAGGAGCGGGAGCTTGGTCCCGAAAGCGTGCTTTTGCAAATTTGGTGTAAATCTGTCCAGTATTTTTTTTTTAAAATGACCAAAATGTAAGGCAAAAAATGTCTGATATCTCTGTTCGCTCCGCGGACGGACTTCCCGGTTCGCTCCGCGGACAGTGCGCTGATTGGCCGAGCGGCTTGCGCGATGTCCGCGGACATGCAACGTGTTCGCTGATTGGACGGCGTGGTGCGTGAAGCGCGTCAGATTTTCTGTGGTGCCCGCCATCTTGCATTCGCGGATGACCACGGACAGCGCGGTGAAACTTGGATTAAAAATTGTATTTAGTGGAGTGTGTTGGTGTGTAAGAGTGTTTGGGGAGGATGGGGGGAGTATGAGATAGGTTCAATGTTCTGTTTTTTTTATATGCTAGACACTTTAGTTGTGTTCGATTTTTCTGCAGACAACACGGCTGTTCTGAAATGTTCGTAAATAAACAGAATGGATTCGGTATCAAGTTGAAAGTGTTCTAAGAAGACTCGTGGGGTCCTGGAATGTTCGCAGGGGGTGTCCTGAAGAAGTTGTCTGTATTGTTTGTTGTGAAGCTGAAAGTGTTCTAAGAACACTCACAGTGTCCTGAAATGTTCGTACATAAAGAAAATGGGGGTGTTCTGAGGACATTGTCCGTATTGTTCGCTGGCAAGTTGAATGTGTTCTAAGAACACTCGCGGTGTCCTGAAATGTTCGAAAATAAACAAAATGGGGGTGTTCCGAGGGCGTTCTCCGCATTGTGTGCCTGCTTAGCTGTATCCAATGAGGGAATGGCACAGAGAATGAAGTGGAAATGGTAGAAGGGCTGTCTAAGAGTTATGCGGTCCGTGGACAGGGCGTGCTACATCCGGGGTTTTCCAGCAAATCCAGCATGGAAAGAAGACTGTAGGGATCAGCCAATCAGATGTTGAGGTTGTGGATTGGTGTTCAAAGAGACTGTGTGTAGTGAAGATGGCAGAAGTGGAGAAAGTCAGGGTGTTGGTGCTTGGAGATATGTTTGTGCATGGTTTACAACAGTATGCTCAATGCAGGCATGTTGCAAAGAATTTTGATGTTAAAGGAGTGGAGGTGGTGTGGAGCACTGTGCCCGATTGCAATGTACAGGGAATTGTACAAGTTTGTGAAGATATGGGCAGGATCAACAGTCCCCATGTAGTAGTTTTGCACTATGGTGCTTTCCATTTGGGCTATGTCAGTGCCCCTACTTTGTTGGCAGATTTGGAACACTTGGTTCAAGCAGTAATGAACAACCTTCCAAATGCCAAAGTAATTTTTTCTGGATTAGTACCTAGGGCAATTTGGGACAATAGTTCATTTTTTTTTCCTCAGCAAAACAATGCTAGGTGTGTAATCAACCGAGGCATGTGTGCCTTCATGCTTAGAGCTGGTATGTTCTGTAATAATGAGAATATTGATTCCAGTAATGCTGTTTATTTTAAAGAAGATGGCATTTTCTTATCTTTTATGGGAAATGCCATTCTGTTTTGAAATGTAAGGGTTGCTTTGGAGAAGGTTATGTGAAAATTTTAGGAGTAAATTAAGAAAAAAAAAATACAAAATAACAGGTGTCTGTCAAGCATCTGCAAAAACAAAAAAAAGGCTCTTTTCAGAGCCAACATCAAAGGGGAAATGGGGCACACTATTTAAATTTACATTCACCACGCTCAGATTTTCGATATGTCCGCGGACATGGCGGTAGTCCGCGGACATCAAAATCACTAGCTAGGGGTTCAGTATGTTCTATGTTACATGTATATAAAGTCAGGGACGTTATGGTTAAGTTTCGCTACTAAAAACCTATCAAATTCAGTAAAAAAACTTTGTTAAAGGGACGTTATGGTTCAAAGTAAAACCGAAAAACCCCTGAAATTCGGCAGTTATGGTAAGATAAGCAACCATAATTCACGCCACTGTGCACTGCTAACACTAACACCCAGGACATCAAAGAGTTGTGGGGTCCTTCAGTTTCTGAAGTGCTTCCACTTTCTTTTCCTGGGGACAAAGACCCTGCGGAGTAATCTCATGCCCCAAGAAATTAACACGGGTTCTACACCACTGTGCTTTCTGAAAGGAAGGTTTTGCTCCGGCGGCCCTCAGCTGTGTCAGAACATAACAGATCTCCGCTATGTGTTCCTCAACAGTTGACCTCTTGATGAGGACATCATCTACATAGGCCAGGTTACCACTCTCACCCAGGTCGGGCATGGCCTTATGCAGAAAAATGTTGAACTCATTGCCGGAGTTGAGGTATCCGAAGGGAGTCTGGGTCCATGTGTACTGCTGGCCCACAAAGGTAAAAGCCAGCTTGTATTGGTCCTCCCTACTGACAGGCACAGTCCAATATCCATTGGTCAGGTTTATTTCAGTGAATACCTGTGACCCCTGGATCTGGGCCAGCCCTTGGTCAATGTAGGGAAGAGGCCTTCGGGAAGTATGGACCCGTTTGTTGAGCTCCCCAAGGTCGGCGCAGAGTCTCCACTGGCCGTTTGGCTTCAATATCCCCAGCACCAGATTATTGAAGGTGCTGTGGACTGGACGGATTATCCCATGGGACTCAAGGTTCTTAATTATTTCGGTAAGGGACTCCATTGATGCGAGAGGTAAGCAATATTGCTTCACAAACACTGGAGCCATGCCAGGCTCCGCGGGAATTGTTGTTGTGTGGATGTCGGTGCGACCACAGTCATATGAGTCCACTGCAAAGAGATCTTGAAAATCCAAGAAAACTTGTTTCAACTTTTGCTTCTGCTCCAGAGTCACACAGGCATCAGCTAGGTTGCCGCTCTTTTCAACCATCTGCCTGAAGCCTGGAAAGACTTTTGGTTTCACTATCTCAGCGGCCTCCTCCAGTTGGGTGGAGAAGTCCCTGGTCAAAGTGCTGGTTTGGACTGGTGGCTTCAGGTGGGAAAGGCAGCCCTTATGGACCTGAAAAAATCACCTCATTACTCCTGAAGTCACAAGTCACATCTTCATTGCCATAAGGGCAGGACGTGTACACCAGGAAGTTCCCCCCCCATGCCGGGTAAAGATCCTGTCTGGTGTTGTGTTGTCATCACCGTCACTGTCAAAACAGTCCTTGGGGATTGGTCCTAACAGTTCATTTCCTAAGTCAATGGAAATATGTCGGTCTGTGAAAACAAAATCAATATATCGAGGCTGAGTACCCCAAAAGGAAATGCACAGAACACGGGTTACAAAGGAACATACAAAGTACTTTATTTTATACTGAATCCAGTTGCAAAATCAGATAGCTATCGGCCCTCAGTACAACACAACGAACTCCAGCGTGGTTCAATGTGTTCAGTGAGAGACGCTGTACATTAGAATGCATTGGCTTTTTATACCTTTTGTGAGCACGATGTCCAGCCCCACTTCGGGTTAATATTCCACTAATACATCACCGATCTAGGGTTCATGCCAAGTCTCGCACATCCGCATATAACTGGTTTACTTTTAATACATATATCAACAGGCCTACACGGCAACTGTGTACTCTGGGATTTCCCATGTAGGTCTTCTTACACATTAATACAATGTAGTTAAAAAAGAGTTCTACGTTCAGTATTTGAATACATTGTCTTTATTGTATACTCATGGATTAGTTTCATTGCACGAGTAATCCCTTACACATAGGTCAACAAAGGACAAGGTCTCAGTTCATGATCTCAACAAGTGGCCTGCAGGCAAGTTACATATTAGCTACGTACAGAGGTCAAGACGGCCATGTTGTATTTTGGACTGACATCGTCCACCATTTTAACTCACAGGGTGACTATTACAAAGCGAACCTAAAATGGCGGCTTACATTGATTGTAAGGTCAGGATCTTGCAACACGGATTCCTTCGCAAGCGACTTACGAGCAGCTTGGCGTAGGCCAATATACATATATTTATTACATTAGGAGGCACGATATAATTTCTCTTGACAGGTCATCAACCGCCATTCCAATAATGGTGCCTGCGGCTAGAGTGATACTCTTTAAGTCGCTGTTATCCTCCTCTATTGGAATGGTGTCATGTTCTATATCGACTAGTGGTGTTGGGTTTACCTCACACCCTTGCTGTTGAAGAGAAGCATCAAGATGAATATAAGCATCAGGGTTTTTCAATTTCTGTCCTCTTTTAACTTTCACTTCCAGGGAGAATTGTCGGATCCTTTCTGGGATAGTGACTTCCTCTCCAATCTGAATTTCAACTGCATAAGGTAGCAATTGAGCTTACCTAAATTCTTTCTCTGGATCATCAAAGCCCATGGGATTATCCGCTAATCGGGACCAAGCTTTGAAGTTTATTAGGTCCAAACTAATGGCAAAGCGATTGAGAATGTCACTGCCTAAGGAAAAGGCGGAAGTGACGTCTCGCACGACCCAACAATTATGAACTATGCTCTTGTTGCCTATGGAGATTTTGAGCATACACCTGCTTGGCAGGAGATGTTTGGAATTGGGTGCTTCCAGATCCATTTCCCATTTGTCTATCAGTTTAAATGTGGGAATGGCTGGATCCTTTGGGAGTTTGCAGAACATGGCTTCGCTGATGAAGCTCTTACCATTGTTCACACACACTCGGGCGAGAACAGAGTCCTTCCCATCATTTAACTGAACAGGGATGAACAACTGCTCTCCAATTTGCTGAACATCAGCCAGGCTCTGAGCTGATTTCACATTTTTCTGGACTATTGGAGTGGGAATGTCTGATTGTGGATTGGTAAAGAATTTCAGAGTGTTTCCTTCCAGTGTGGAATACCACCTTAAACTGGAAGGAAGGTTGATTTTCAGAAAGAGAGAGGACCCCCCATCACCAGTCTGTTGTCCTACTGCTATTACTGTCATGTCTGGAATTTGGTTGTTCTGGAAGTGAAATTCTACTTGGTCAGATTTTTGTTCAACCATGTGGCATGTGCCGTTTAAACTAACATGGTTGACACTCTGTTTTAACTTTATTGGTCGGCTAGTCTGGGTCCAGAGGACCTTGTTTATGTAATCTATCAAGGGTGACAACCTTCTCAGGAGGTCATTCCCTAGTAATCAAGGGGTGCCCTCTGGAGTCACTACTATGACTGGGTGTTTCACCTGGTGTCGCCCAATTTTAATGTCCAAATCCGCAGTCCCCTCGACGGGAATTTCCTTCCAGTCAAAGTTGTGAAGTTGTCGAGGAAGAGAGGTGAGAGGAATTTGGTAATTCTCCCCTCTTCCTGAATTTAGTTCATCAAAGGCCTTTCTGGACAGAAGGGTAGCTTGGGATCCAGTGTCCACCAGTGCCAAAATTGTACCCTGACCCTGTACTTGAACCGGGGCATAGTATCTTCCCTCCTTCTCCGCAAGGGGGCACAGATAATGCACATTTTTGGACAACCGGTGGGCTAATTTTCTGGTTTTGGACGTGGAAAGAGAAGAGATTTGGGCAGAATTCTGTGGAGAGTCTTGGGAATCTGAAAGAAAATGTTGGCAACTGGAGATAGAAGTTTTGGGTTCCCCTGGTTCCGGTTCTGGGCCGCCCCCCCTTTTTGGAGGCAGTCACCAGGATGGGTTTGAACCAGGGGATTTCCTTGCTGTTGGTTCTGGGATGGGATGATGGGCAGCGCGAGCTCAGTCACCACATCTACCCAGTCTGGATTTGAATCCCTAGGGATCCATTTTTCTTTGGGAGGAGTTCCCCCATCTCTGAAGGAGAAGATCCTTTTCCCAGTATCATCTGAGGATCCCTCTCCCTCAAATTGGAAGATCTGCATCTCCTCCACAAAATGGGTCTGTTTGGGTCCTTTGTTTCTCCCACACCCTCTGTGCTCCTTGGGTGGCAGACTTTCAGGGGTAGGAGATTTTGTTTCCAGTTCCTGGGTTTCCAGGGGCTGTTTACAAGTGGGGAAGGAAGCTTCCTCCAAGGCTTTACACCCCCTTCCCCTTGTGCCTCCTCCCTGGGAACTGGTGGGTTGTCGTGGTGATGCCCCCGTCATTGTTCTGGAGCACCAGGTCCAGAGTTTGGGGCATTCTGCGCCAGCATGCGACCCAGATCGTGTGCCATGTTTTGGACCTGGCGCTCAAGCTGTGTAACCCGCTCAGGCTGATACGAGGTTCTGTTTTCTCCCCTGGTCTGATCCCGGGAAGGGTAGCTATCCCTTCTCTGGTAGTATCCTGGGTTGGGAATATTTTGGTACCCCCCCACCCTTGGCCTCCCCTCTCCCGGATTAGGTGGTCTGTGCTCAGGGAAGTGGGGAAAGAAGGATGGATGATTTTGGGGTTGGAAATTTTGTGGATACCTGGGGAAAAAGTTCTGCCCAGGATTTGGTAAATTTCTGCCCTCCTGGGGAAGTTAGGAGGGAAGTTCCCTGGGTTAGGTGCTTGGTTGGATCCCCACCCTTGGGCGGGAGGAGTCCACACAACCCAGGATGGGTCGGTTTCCCTTGTAACGGGGATTTACATAGTCAGGGGAGTGAGGGACCCCATTTGCGGGACTACCTCCTTGACTCCCTGTCTGTGACTGGCCCAAGGGCCTTCTGGGCTTGGAATTATTCTGTACAGGCAAGTTTTTAGGCCCCCCCCATCTCCAAATCCAAAATGGGGGCAACCTTTACCTCTGCCACCTTGGCAGCAGCAGGGGTGCTGGTCGGTTTGGGGTTTTTCTGAGCATTATTTTTATTTTCTATTGGCTTCTGCACCTCAGATTCGGGTGGCCTGTTCAATGACCCAGTCTAGTGACCTTTTCTCATGAAAATCTCTCACTAGCTGGGTCATGATGTATTTGGGTAAGGCATGGAAAAATGTATTGACAAATTCTTTACTGTCGGTGCGCACCCTTTTGGTAGTCTGCGCAAAGGCACGCTTCATCTCCTGCACAAATTCTTGTGGGGCCTAATCCTCCCCACATTGCAAATTGTAGGCTGCCTTGCGAGCCTCTTGGGTATTTCTATGAACAGAAAAGTGCTTTAAGATGGCCTCCCTATATGTGGACCATCTTGAATGGTTTTGATCCTCCAGCCCCGCAAAGAAACTGGAGTATTCTGGGGAGAATGTCCATTTTACGTACTGAATGCAGCTACTGCTGTCTTTCAAATGGAAAGTCTCCATCATTTGCTCAAAGTGCTCCAAGTTTTCTCAAACAGAATACTTGGAGTTCTTATGATAAGGGGTGATGACGCTCCTTATTGCTTTGATCTGTTTTAAGGGGTCCTTAAGCAAGGCCCTTTTTGTCTTATTGGCCTTCTTGATTCGGGTAACCCTGGTCCATTCATCCTCTGACTCAGAGCACTGCTCCCAGAGGTGCCCGTCTGTTCTTCCAGGTTTTCCTGGATTCTGAGAGCCTGGGAATGGCTGGCAGAATGTGGGGACCTAGTCTCCTGTGTCCTGGGACACTCAGAGGAGTCTACCGATTCCTCCTTGCTCCCAGGATTTGATGGGTACCCCCCCACTGACCTAACTGGGCATGATGCCCTTAGTGGGCCTACTCTCCTGGGGTTCCCCACTAAACTTCACAGTACTTGGGTGCCCATACCCAGATGCCGGCCCATCCATGCCTGGAGGTACTGGTCCATGAGTCCCATATTTCTGACTGGATAGTAATCTGCCATCCTCGTGGCCCTGGGCTCATGTGCGCCAGGGGACATGGGGGTGGCAGAGTCCCGGGGCTGGGAGAGATGAAGGCCTCTGGTACTAGGGCTCCTGAGGTTATGCTCAGGTGTTTCTCTTTCCCAGCGAACCTCATCTCTATCAGCCCCTGCTCCCTGTTGCCATGCAAGAGCCTGTGCTTTCAGTTCCTCAATCAAGGCCTTACTAGACTATCAGTCTCTCCTGCATGGCTACCAGTTGCTGGAGCCTATCATTGTGCTGACAGAGCCTCATTTTCTCTCTGTGCTTCCTGGTTGGTCGTGGAGTACTGGACCAGTCTTTGCTGCATGAGGGTTACCTCCTGGGTCCCATCCCTACTGGCCTGCTCCTTTCTTGCCAGAGCATCTTCCACCCTCCTGGTGTGCTCCAACAAGTGTTGATGCTCTTTTTGGAGATCACCCAGTCCCTGGAGGGCCAGGTGATTTTCTTCCAGCTTCCCTTTTAAGTTACAGACTTTCTGGCCTAAGGTATCCCTTTCCTGAGTAAGAGCATGCCTCTGTGCGCCTAGGTCGTCCCTCTGCCTTTGAAGGGCACCAGCTTTCTGGCGCTCTTCCTCAAATTCTGCCTGGGTGTCCAGGTCTTTCAGAAATAATTTGTTGCACTCTGCCTTCTTTCTATCCAGGTGGCTTTGCAGGGTGGCTACCTGCTCTGTGCATGCCCTGTTGAAGTCCAGTTGTTGCTCCAGCTTTTTCTGGCTCTGCAGTAGGGAGTCCAAACCTTCTTGATGCTCCTTCTGCAAGGCCAGAATTCTGGTATCCTGGTCTGCCCTTTCCTGTTGCAGGATACCCATATCCCCTTTGATTTTAACCAAATACTGCCTACTTTCATTTTCTGACTCCTGGCTCCTCTGCAGCTTCTGCTCAGAAGATTCCAGATCAGATTGGGCCTTCTCTAATGCCATCAGTTGCCTACTTGCCAGATCTTGGCCTTCAGCACATTTGTCATGTATGGCTCCCATATATAAATATAAATATGCCGCTACCCTGGCAATCTTGTTGTGCTCATCCTTGACCTTAGGGGCCATATATAGTTCACTCAGGGCCACGTGTAAGGGACCCTGATCTTTGCAGATATCTAACCCAGTTGCAGTGATCTGTTATGTGATCGCCTGCAACCACACATTCTGGTCCTGCTCAGTCCACTCACCTCTCACAAATAGCTTATGTAAGAGGTGCTCTCTAGCTATCTTGATGTCTACCAATGTCTCCATTCTGGAAATTGATTTCCTTCCTCACTTACAGAAGTTTATTATTTTATTTTGCAAAACAGACAGTTTCCTGAGAGCGTTCCCTTTTGAGGGGTGCTTTTACAGCATAACACAGTGTGGTAGTCCAACAGGATTTATGTATCCTATTAGCTAGCACACTGTATTAAGCTGCACAAGTGGTAGATCTAATCCAGAAGTCCCGCGACGAGCTCCCAATCTGTAAGTGACTTCAATTCAGCACTCCAACTAAGTCAATGCTTAGTATGGGATGCCCAATGGAAGCCCTTATTTATATATTTTTATGTCAAAGTTCTTTAAATCTGGATGATGAACCCCTATATAACGCCCCTCTCTTTGGCTCTCCCCGACCTCACTGAGCCAAGAAGTAGGTTTGTTTTGCAAATTAAAAGGTTTGAGGAATTGAACAATATATATATATATATCACACTTTTATGAATCAAATAAGATCTGAATAGCACACATATGAATATGACAATGATCAGCAATGGGCAATATTACAAAATTAACAATCTCTTTAATCACTTAGGAGTATGAATAGGAAGGATACTGTAGCAGAGAATACTTTATATGATTTGAGGAATTGCAATGATGGGAAAAAGGCAACAGTGAAATAAACTTGATATGGTTCCAACAAAAGACAATATGATCACTCTTTCCCCTGTGACTACTCACTCCCCCCAGTATGCAATATGAAGAGGTGGAGATGAGGACGCACAGGTTTCAAGAATACACTCAATAATGCAGTTCAATTCCAGTTCCCCCAGCAAGCTTAGAGAGAACAGGTATGATTTTAAAACACTGGTCAAAAATGCTTTTGAATGTGATTGCAATAGATGGAAAATCTGCTAAAATGATTTTAATTCACTAAATGTTAAAGGTATTTGTACCGCGCACCGTCGCCAATGGAATTGGTCCCCAGGCGCTCTGGTGGATCTGTAAATGATATGGTGGGATGGGTTAGTAAGGTGAAGAGGGAGTAGGATAGTGAGAGGAGTGGTGTTCTGTTGGCAGCTTCAACTCGGTATACACCAGATCCTGAGCTTTGGTGCGGGTATTGGGTCAGTGTCAGGCCGCGTGTGCTGTTGGTCCAGCTTATGTGTTGTTGCAGTGTTGTGAAGTGCGTGCGGCTTGTTGTGCGAGAGATGGTTGTGTGAGTTTTTGAGTGAGATAGGTATGCAGAGTTTGAGCTTATATTGGTTATTGGGTTACCTGACCTTTAGCATGCTAACATTCACAGTTCTATCCAAGTGTGGCTCTCACCGACCCCCACAACTCTGTCTGGATGCGGCGCAGGCCAATGTCTAGAACTCTATCTGGGTGTGGGCAAGCCAACATTCACAGTCCCATCCATATGCGGTGCAGGCTAGCGTCTAGAAATCTAGATTTCTAAATAAAGGATATTCAGCACTAGTGAGAATTACTTTCGATTGATACAGACCAAGACTAGCAATGATTCATGAATGATTATCAGATTGATAACGGAATCCAGCAGTGGAAAGCAATAAACCGCTATTTTGACAGAAAATGAAATTGAGCCCAATTGCAATTCGCGGCACTTTTCCGCGTGCATGAATCACGATTATGGAAAAGCTGTAAGGAACTGTCATTTTGGGTGTTAGAAAGCTTAGGATCTTAGCTTCGATATGACAGTTAAATTCCGGTCCTAGGACGTACGGTTCAAAAGTTACCAAGGTTTTTGTGAAGGTAGATTTTCAGAAATAAAGTCAAGATTTCCAAATGACAGATTGCGCTTTACAGATTTGGAATCAACAGGATGGACACAACATTCTATAATGCAGTTCTGGAAAGGTTAAAATGGTGTGAGAGGATTACTTTAAACTAAGAGCTTGGTTAAGGACAGTTCTAGACTAGATACATCCTTAGTAGTCTAGTTTTTCAAAACAGGGCAATTATTCTTATGCAGTGTTGTCACTCTGAAAGAGTGTGAGTTCACTGTTTGTGCTGACAACATGCCGCATCCTAATTAGAACGTGGCGTGCCATTGGGTTTGGATCCTGCCATAACAGGTATCCTTATCAGTTCGGGATTTGGGGAACTTACCCCGGTATATTTACACAAACAATGAACTCACACTCTTCCTGAGTGACAGCACTGCATAAGAATAATTGCCCTGTTTTGAAAAAGACCAGTGTTGGTCGAAATACATGTCAATTTAAGGGCACACTCTAGAATAAAGGGCTTCGTTTTCACGTATATCCCTTATGCCTTATTGTCGTATATTTGAAGACTGAATCATATTGACTCAAAGGGACAAGCGCCACACTCAGGTACCCAATCTCATGCTTGTTACTCGGACTATGGTGTGGGTATACCTTATCCTGCCTGTGGCAGAGAGAGACCAGAACCCGCAATATTTTGATGATTAGCGCAGAGTACAATTTCCCCCAGTCGTTATCTCATTTTTAAAAGGCTTGCTAGCTCATTTCCTGAAAGCTAGTTCCTGGCTCCGTACCTTAAGTCAGCCTAGGAGACATTATTCTGCTCCTTATTGTATCAAAAACCTATTTACTTAGTTTGAAATATCTGCTTTTGTAATGAAGCATTGTTAGCTGATATACATTTGTTTGTGATTTCTAGCTACTTTTTTTGCAATTATTATTATTTCTTTCAGGGTTGTTCAGTGCTTGGATGGATAAAAGGGCATTGTTAAAGCCACAACTTGTGGCTTTCCCAGAAGAACACATGTTCTGCCTATTCACATATATTTTTAGCATGGCAACGTTATATAAAAAAAAACGTTACCTCCATATATTAAAAAAATAATAATTGAATGCACACAATCTATACAAATACAACCAATAGTACATTTACAAAAAACATTAAAACCTTCTTCAAACATACTCAATACATCTGAAGCCATGTTTTCAAAACCATAAACGTTAAAATGATGTCCTAGATTTAAACACATTTGTTCTACCTTTCCATAGGTGTAGAACAGCGATATATCGCAAGAGAGGTCCCCGGGAGTCACAATAATACTTCTTCCAGGAGCGTCCGATACATACAATCAACTCCCTTGGATAGAAGGGCCAATTTCGGAGTTTCAGTGGCAATAGAATTGCACATTATGCGACAAATGGTTGAAATGTGTCCCACAGAGGAACATAGATGGCAAATCCTTTGTTCTCCAAGTATGCCCTTGCGGGCTCCTACAGTTTCACCTGGTTCCAACAGATTAAAATGCAAATTCATAGCCATACAATGCTCAACAAATACTTGCCCGTGGTTCTTTTTACTGGAATGATCATTCCATTAAACTGCTTTTAGATTTTTAGGACGTTTGGTCCTGCACATAACCGACATTCAACATGTTTCAAATCACTGAGCTTTCAAATGTATGGAAATTCATGATGCTTTCCACTTTAAGCTTCAGGTGGGACCGCTTAGGAACAAAAAGGGTGGCTACTGGGACCCCTCGCCATAACTCAAGAATATCTATGACAGGATCATCTGGTGGACACCTGATTTCAGATTTCCCTCATATGTACACCTTTGATAAAAATTAAGCAAATTCACTAGTTCTGCCTGGATAACATAGAATGGAGCAAATACGTATTGGCCCAATCCATATTGTCTAAAAACGTTTGCATTTGGGCAAAAATAAATCAGACTGTATTGCATACTTTGTTTGCTGAGTAACATAAAAAGAAATATGTTTACTACATTTCTTTTAATGTTACACAGAATATTTAGTAGAAAAACAATCTGGCTCTTTTTTTCCCCTAGTGAAACCATTTTTAGATCATACGGATTGGAACAAAACCTGTTTGGTGCATTCTGTGTTACTAAAGCAGAATTATTATTATAATGATGGTATTTATTGACTGCGGCCCTTACTCAGGGAGGCAACAGAGCACTTTAGATGTGAAGCAGAAAAACTGGTGGTATTTTCTCCATATTTTTGCATAATTAGAAAATGTGCCCTACATTTTATTGACATAACCTGATGATTTTTAAGGGTCATAGCTTGCTCATGGGCCACCCGTCTTAGTGCTTCCTGAACATTAACCCTAGGTACTTCACTTCTCTCACCTGCTCCAGACAGGTGTTGTCTGTATAACACTAGCCTGTCTGTTCCTTTGTTATCCAGTCACATAATGTTTGACTTGGCTATGCTTTTTACTAAATCATCTTCCTTGCAATATATGGTCAGTTATGTCATCATGTGCTGGAGAGGAATTCTCTCAATGCGTAACAGGGTAAGGTCACCAGTACAGGCAAAATATGTGAAATGGAGCTTGCCTAAATTAGGACAGAAGAAAAGGATGGAGTATACAAATTAAAACATTGAGCCCCAAGTATACACTCCTATTGGATTTCTCCCCACCTGTTAACTCACCCTCACCATTTCATGTAAAGTGCTACTTTACGATTATCATACAAGGTTAATAACAGGCAATACACCAAGATCAATCTCCCCCACCCCCATCTGCTCGATTTAGCCCATGCAAGGGGTCTGCTAACCGTTTTAAAAGCTGCAGTGAGGCTACGGAATGCCACACACAGGGGACCCTCCCCCTGCCTCACCACCTCTCTAACCAGCAACAGGAGAAACAGTCAATTAACAGATTAGATTTATTATGAAGGTAGTCCCTTTGCAGGCATCTACTAATTCCCTCTGCCTCTGCCCAGGGAAAAAGTCCCTTCAAAAGAATCTTAGCAAATATTTCTTTGGAGGCATCCAATAGTAGTCTCATCATGTACCTACTTGCGGAGCTCCCATGTCCCTTCTTGAAAACTGAATAAGAATGGCCCGAGACCAGGATGGATGGAGCCCCCTGATACCCCTATCTCACATAATAAATTATGTAATATTTGTGCCCAACTAGTAGGATGACATTTAGAAAATATATTACAAAGTCTGTCAGGGCTAGAAGCAATTGATGATTTTTGAGTAATAATTATTTCTATAATATCCTGATGCGAAGCCAAACAATTCCAAGCAGACCTCACTATCAATCTGAAAACCATACCTTTGTTAAGAGTACCGTCGCGCTACGACCTGTTCTTTCCATGTCTGACTCTAGGCGAGATTAGCCAAGGTGAGCGAAGGTCCTTGATTTGAAGTATTGATTAATCTCAAAACGTGACAATCATCATGAGGGGAAATAATATCCATCGTTTGAGCCCATATGCCCAATCTAGATTATTACAATCATTTAAAAATGTGTATTGGCTTGCATAGTCCTATTCATATTAAAAATGTGGGCCTGCTTTTCCAACATTTATATAGCACAATTTTTCAAAAAGCATCCCAATAAAATGAATGACATGCTACTAGAGGGCTTTACCTTTTCCTTACAAATGCAGGGCTGTGTATTGGCAATGCTGAATTGCTTAGAAATACAGTGGCTGAATGCATACTTCTTTAAGAACGGGTTTTTTACACCAGATGCAGCTTGATATCTGGATATCTGCATAAACGATTGATTACCTTTCAGAAAGATTATTTTGCAGGCAGAAATGCAAGTCCCAGATCACCTCAATCTGACACACATTTAGTAAGGATCAGCTGCATAGCTGTAATTTATCCATTATGGTTCAGATAGCTGATATTGCAGGCAGCCCTGTTTTAAGCAACCTTCCTCTGACAAGAAATCAGATAACAGAGGATTTGCTTCTAGTTCTGGTACTTGCATATAAGAATCCTTCCACAAATGCCAGAGAAGGTAGTACACCTACATAGTGTAGTTATTCACAGGCTGTACTGTTAAAGGATTATGACATCATGCAAGTGGAAGATTCCATTCTGCAGACCCTCCCCTTTAAATTGTAACCCCAAGATGACTATTGCCAGGGGAAAGAATCCACTTGGTTTAAACCTAAAATCATACCACCAGATCTCGTTGTTGTCCACGTATACACAGGACTGGGTCAATGACCAAGCAATGGACTGGTATGTTCTTTAAAGGTTAACCAATTTTTGAAGCTGCACCTGCTCATATCTACTACATCTAAATACAACAAAAAGAATCTACATGAACATGCAGCTCATGGCTCAACCTGAACCAACGAGTTAACTTAATAGCACCTGATTGTTGAAGGTTACGAAGTTCTTTTAATCGCTAAAGTTTTTGCAATGATTATACTGAAAAGTTCTGAGCAGCAAGTCCATGCAGGCCTTGCAGTCTACCAACCCGATCATGCAGAGTCACAATTGCATTGTTTGATGTTCACCTCGTCTTCGGAATGTTCATATACGGACAGTAATAATGTATAAACAAGTACATGTGCAAGTTGATCTACTGAAGAAGCAGCATAGCAGAAGGCCATTGTTGTTAATGTTCGCTAGCAGCTCTCGATTCACATAAGCCATAAGTCAGCCAAAACTTAATTTTTTAAAGAGACTTGTTTCTTAACCATCAACATTTCCTTCCTTTCAGAAAATTGTGAACAAATGGCCAATTTCTCTCCCGTCACGTCGAGTGGAATTTCCATTGCTGATTCTCAAGTCACAAATGCAAACATTGGAAATGACAATAAAATGACCATAAAAGAAATCGGGTCAGAAGAAGATACCAGCGACTCTGAAGAAGGAGGCCAAGAAGAGGAGATGGTCAATGAATCTAGACATTGATGAATTGCTATAGAAAACATTAATATATATTTATATATATATTTTTGCCATTTTTTAACTGTTTGAGATCATTAATAAAATGTGATATTTTTTAGTAAGTAGAGTTTGTTATTTCTTATAACGTAAAAATATGGCTGAATTTGCCCACCCATACAATTTTAAATTCCAGTCTGTTTTTCCAACATATCCACAGTAAAACATACATAAAAAGCTTTACATATGATGACGTTCAATTAAGTGAATTTCAACATGTATTTGGGTCATTCGGAAATCCTTTCTGGCATTTTGGTATTTGTTGGCCATTGAGCCAGTCTAAACAGAACCCTGATCTGGAGTGTTATTCGTTACAGCACCACTGCTGTTCCTCTTGGAAAGGTGGGCAGAGAGAGCAAGTATTGGCAGTATAACAATGCTTAGGTTTTTACTAGTCTTTTAACATACATTTGTTAGGGAGAAGCTGGACCCCCACCAGGGCAGTGGGGGCCAGCAGCCATACCCTCACCAGCTATGGGAGACCCCAACACCTCCCATATGGCCCCCAGAAATGCAACAGAGTCCCAAGCAGGCAGCAGCATGTTCCAAACTGCGTTTATTTCTGGGCAGCAAAAAAGAAAAAAACACGCAGAGCATCGTGCACATCGAGAGTTCAGACGCCGTCTCCCCCGGGGCTGGCTTGCAAGCCAGCTTTATGATCACACTGCAGGCTGACCTCACAGAATTGGATCAGTTCCCAGAAACCTAACTCCTCCTGCTATTGGATGCTAAGTGATAGGTCACCTATGTAGCCCTTATAGAGAACCTGACAATTGGATATTAGCCTTTTGCGTCAGTGGGTTGGTTTAGCTGTGCCAGCCCCCATTACCTAATTCTAACTTGTTGCAATATGACCTTGTTCCCATAACTTTTTAGCTGAACAAGCAGTTTGCACCTGGGCTCTGGGCGCTGATTAGCTGGGCTGCGCCATTCTTGTTACAATTTATGTTTCAAATGTTGTGAGAGTCCTTGAGAAAATGTCTTTCTTTCCCAGAAAGAAAAAAAAAGCACACTGGGTTGCCGTGATTTATTCGCATTTGTGGATAAAAAAAAATGTTTGTCTGCAGAAAGCAATCTTATCTTGAATGTGCGACCTTGGCAGCTCGGAGGTTTTGCGAGGAACATTGCTGAAGGCTCCTGCAGCCAGTGTTCAGTGAGAGAAATGAACTTGGCTGTAATTTTCCTGAAACATGGCTTTACACTGTGCATTTAGACCATGTTAATTCATATAGGCATTTGCAAGCCTTTAAACAGGGATTTTTGTGTTTGTAGATTCTGATATTGCAGCATTGATTCTAATGTAGCACGGAAGTTGCACTGTTGGTGAAGTGGGTGTGTTTCAGCATATTTGTCACCCATGGGTGCGCTGGGGCCTGGTTCAAATGATAAGTGCGCTCCTTGTTCTTCCTGCTGTTCTTCTGTATATGCGCCTGGGGTGAGGGGGCATGTGTTTGATCTCGATTTTCCCTCTTCACATTCAGTTGAAAATTCAATTTCAAGTTGAAGGTGTACGTTTACAAAATTGGGAACGAGGCAGAGTACACAATAGCAAACAGAAAGGAGAATCTAGTTCATATACTTAACTTTGTTCAAAGTTCAAGTTATTGATGGTTACAAGATCCTCTCAGCACCCAGATCCTCCCAGCCGGGAGGAGGTGTTGCTCTGATCTTCCCTGAGTGGATTGCTACTTCTATCATCCCCACTCAGACCTATTCCTCTTTCGAATGCCTCGTTTGTAGGCTCTCTCTCTCCCCCAGCCACTCACTTACTATTGCCATGCTCTATCGGCCCCCTGGCCAAGTCACCTCTTTTCTCTGAGTGGGTGGACCTCTCCTCAGCCCTCTTGGCCTCTACCTCTCAACTCGTCCTCCTTGAGGACCTCAACATCCATCTTGATTCTCCCCTTTCTCCATCTACACTCTTTCGCGACCTCAGCAATTCAATCTCCCTCTCTATCCTTCCCTCCGGCCCTACTCACTCTGCTGGCCATACACTTGATGTCTTGATCTCCTCTGGCTTCCCCCTTTCTACCCCCCTCATCACTCCTCTCTCCTGGAGCGTTCACTCCCTTCTTTCCTCTTTTCTTCGCATCTCCTCTCCTCCAGCCAAGCCTGCCCCAAGACTACCACCCACCTTCTCGGACATCCGACACATGAAGCGTGTGTCAGTGGATGCTTTTGCTGCCTCCTTCTCACCCCCTCCTCCACTTCAGGCTGACTCTCACCCTGACTCAGCCCTTTCCCTGCTTTACTCCGCTATTACTGCTACCCTTGATGCTCTTGCCCTTGTCATGAGGATCCGGCTTAAGCCCAAAGCGAAGTGTAACACTTGGTTTGACTCTGACCTATCTTCACTTAAACGTAAGTGTAGGGCGGCTGAGAGGAAATGGAGGGCCTCTTGCTCATCCCCTGACAAACTGGCCTGTCGCCTGCTCCAAAGGCAATATCGCCTCTCTGTACGAACCAAGAAACAAGCTCATATTCAAGCCTGTGTTTCTACAGCATCTAACAACTCGGCCGAACTCTTTAAAATCTGCAAGGAGTTTGCCAACCCTGCAGCAGTATCCACCTCTCCTCTCGCCTCTCAGGCCCTTTGCAATGACATTGCCTCACACTTTATATGTAAAACTAAGGACATCCTGTCCACATTCTCCTCCTCTCCTCCTCCCCTCCTCTCGACACCTCTGCCAGCTGATCCTCCCTCTGATCCCCCTCCCCCTCTTTCTCTGCCTTTCCTTTTTTCTCCCCCGATGAGGTTGCCAGACAAGTCCGATCTATGAAAGCCTCATCAAAACAGGTTCATCCCTGTTCGTCCAAAACCATTAAGGACCACATTGACACCCTTGCACTTGCCCTTGCAGACTTCTGCAACCTCTCCTTTGACTCTGGTTCTTTCCCCTCCCCCCTGAAACACTCTATTGTACAGCCGCTACTCAAGAAACCCTCATCTGATCCCTCCTGTCCAGATAACTATCGCCCCATTTCCATCACCCCCTTTCTGGGTAAGCTCCTGGAAAAGCTTGCAATCTCTCATCTCAACCTTCATTCTGACTATCAGCTCACTCCATGACCACCAATCTGGCTTCAGAGCTTCCAGAAGTACGGAAACTGGTCTCCTGAACATCCGTGAAGATCTGCTCTCCAACCTTGACTCTAACATCCCCTCTGTCCTTATCCTAATTGATCTCTCCTCCGCCTTCGATACGGTTAACCACACCATCCTGCTCAATCGTCTCCGTGACAACCTTGGCATCACTGATCAGGCTCTGGCTTGGCTTACCTCCTTTTCTCTCTGATCGACCCTCCCAGGTACAACTTGGTTCTTTCCTCTCCTCTATCTCCCTCTCTACCTGTGGTGTTCCTCAGGGGTCTAATCCCTTGCCCTGGCTTTTCAATCAATACTTGGCAACCCTTGCCTACTGCATTTCTATCTTCTGCTCCAACTTCCAATGCTATGCTGACGACACACAACTCATTTTCAGGCTTCCCTCCACCACCTCCTCTCCCTCCCTCCCTCATATCCGACTATCTAATTGCCATTAAAAATTGGTGTACCGCCAACGGTCTCTGTCTAAATGCAAATAAAACTGAGATCCTCCTCATCGGCACACCCTCTCCTTCCTTCCCCCTTACTCTCTGGCCTGCCGCTCTTGGCCCTCCTCCTGCACCTACCACCGAAGCAAAGAACCTTGGGGTCATCTTTGATTCCACACTGTCCTTCTCCTCACACATCTCTGAAGTCTCAAAAAAATCTAACTTCTTATTACACCTGCTCAGAGGTACCTTTCCTTTCCTCTCCTTCCCACAGGGGCTCACTGTCTCCCAAGCTCTGATTCTCTCTAAGCTGGACTACTGTAACAGCCTCTTTCTAAAGCTACCCACCTCTACCCTCCGCCCTCTACAGCTAATCCAGAACAGAACTGCAAGACTTGTCCTTGGCCTCAAGCCCTGGGATCGTATCTCTCCAGCACTGAAAATCCCTCCATTGGCTCCCAGTGGATGCAAGGATTAAATTTAAAACCCTCTGCATTGTCCACAAGGCTTTCTGGGGCCTGGGTCCAAAATACCTTCAACTATCCCTACGTAAATACCTCCCTTCTCGAGCCCTTCGCTCCTCTACCTCAAACTCCCTCAGGGTCAGCCGCTTTTCTAAGAAACGTGCAGGGGGCAGATCTCTGTCTTTGGCCGGATCCTCCCTTTGGAACGGCCTCCCTGCCACCCTGAAACTGGAGGAAAACCATCTACGATTCCGGAAGCTCCTTAAGACCTTCCTCTTCGCATCTGCCTTTGACACTCTCCTCCCCTGCTGATCTGCCTTCTCCTCTCAGCAATGCCTCACCTGCCAACGGGGCCCCCTTGGCCCATTCACCTATCCTCCGGCACTGCCTCCTGGCCAACCCTGCACTGGGTCCTGTTATCTGAACCCTCACAGGTCCCCCCACTCCTTTCCTGCACTTATCAGATGCTACCGAATATGACTTGACCTGCACTGCACCCTTCACTGGCTGCCCTTAACACTGCTCTTATCACCTTATTTATTCACTTATATCCACTAACTTATTATCCTATGCCTTGCACTTTGGCCCCCTCCCTCTTTCTGTTGCACTTTCCCCCTTTTCCCTTTCCCATGCACTTGCACGTTCTCAATGTCACTGGGCCTAGTAAGATCGTTTGTTTTTGTTTTTCTCCCCTGGTCCCCTTCCCTTTGCCTGGTCGCGCTCTGAAACACCTGTGTATGGGCGCGATATAAATAAAATATCATATCATATCTTAATATGAACCCTCGTTAAGATATGTTGTCTGTGTATTAGTGGGAAAGTTCCTATTGTCAAGCAGGTCTCCTTTCAACACCCATAAAATATGGTTCAAGAGGTTAGATGAACAGTAGATATGGACTGCTACTAAGTGGACAAGGGCCAACTTGAATGAAAAATGTTAGTGAGTATGAAAGTGCCAGACCTGAGTTGAATAAAAGCAAACGACAGGTGTCCCCTGGAATACAAACGTAAAATTAGCCAAGAACAGTTTGTTGACCTGCAATAACTTTGGGAAAATCATCACAAACTCGGGTTAAGTATAGAAGTCCCTGGAGGGAGTATCTTATTTTTGAATTAACACTGCGTTAATCCTTCTCAGGTAGACACACAATCTCATATCTTTCCTCGTGTGCCTTATTAACTGCTAATGAAAGAGGCAAACCAGGGTGACCTCTCCTCTGCCCCTTGTAGGTTGATGACAGATACCAAGGAAATTGCCAGGCTCCTAAGAACAGTAACTGCAAATACTCTTTGCTTACTCCGGACTCTCTGGGTGGAAAGGAATTACTTTTATAACCCCCATTTACTTGCACCACTAAAACCTAAAGGAGTCTGGGTCAACACTGAAAAACAATAGCGGGTGTAGCCACAGGTCTAAAATAAAACCCAGAACCCCAATACAAGGTTTGATGGCCATCTTACTTGTGTTCTGATCACTGGTTCCTCGTTGAAGAAAGTCACACATGTCAGAGGGGGCAACCCTTTGGGGGGTTGGATGATCGACATCTCTAAGTGATGTTGGCTGATGAGCATAGCTTGTTGGTGGAGCTACATTAGGACCCAGCTCGTCGTTCGCACCGGTTTCCTGATTCACCTCCTGCCGGGCTTCTCTCCTGAACTGTCTGTATCCTTATTGGAAACTCGGAGGAAAGCCTTTGAAGATTCACCAGATGGTTAGTCTGGTTAATTTCTATAATACCAAACATCCAAAGGATGGCTCCCCAGAATTGTAGTTTTGATTTTTTAGCCATATTGGAAGGTTCCCAGGACAAGAGGGACACAGTTTGATTATGAGTGACTTTAATGGGCATGTGGATTGGGAATATGATGATTCTTTGATCTTGAAGAGTGATAGCGTAAGAGGTATCCGACCCATCTTTATATATTTACGTTGTTCCAACACAGTAACATTTTACTTGAGCCTGGGCCTCAACCTAACATCAGAGCCAGAAATGGTACATTCCAAGGAGACTGTCAAGCAGCTCTGACCTTTTGTGCTCAACAAGGGGTCTCCACTGTAAACTACCTATTCATAGGTTTACCTATAGTTTTTCAAAGGTTCTTTCATGTTTGTCTTTCTTGTGAAAAGGGGTACTGTTAGGAAAGATTTTCCTTAGGTGCAATTTTCCCTCCATTTTTGGACCCCCCCCCCAAACCTTTTGCTTTGTTGACTAACCTAACCTGACTTTTTCCAGCAGAGCCCAGCCTTCAGCTGCGCCCCTCTGGGCTTTTTGCTCCTCTGTTATGAGGAAACGTACACGTCCTTCAGACTGTCAGTACTTTGACTATGTTACATTTCTTGGTAGCTTTTTATCTATGTTCCAAATAGGGAGCCTTTTGTTTTATGGCCCTAGACACCCTCTAAAGATTTTTTGGGTGATTGTATAAGTGTGCATAGGACAAACTGGTGGCAGTAGTTTGCTTTTATAGTATTTTTACTTAATTTGTATGAACCATATCGTGTTTGGCTCAAGTCTGTAGCCAGTGCTGAAAATGGCTGTACCACAAAGTCTTTTGTTCTGTCCTTTGTCCATTTTGTCACTCTGCCTTTTCCCCAGGTCGCACCGACCTGAGAATTCCTTATTTGGGCATGCAGCCTCACGAGAAAACCGCAACTTTTGCGTGCTCCTGCATGTCACATATGCAAGTGCCCAGGAAGAGGAGTGGTTTTTCTCCCTCTTGGGAAGCGATCATAAGGTTATCATGCCGTAATCGCTTCTTAAGAGGGAGCAAAACCACTCCATTCTTAAAGGAACTCAATTAAACCATTGAGGACCTAGACAATACAGCACATAATAGCCATGATACATAGCAAAGACCGACCAACATCTCCACAAGTATGAGAAATTGAATGTCTGAACAATGACTAAATCCTCCTGAAGAACAGCTGTTATTTGCAAGCGGGAAAACACGTGTGGAGGATAATGTATCAATTTGGGAACATACTTTTATGATATATAAATAGAGGTCAATAGTACAAAGGAAAACACATTATTTATGGGAACACACTTCTATGACACACACATCGAGGATATCATCACAGAATCCAAAGAGGATAATATTTCAGATTTGGGAACGTACCTTTATGATAATCAAATAGAGTTCAACAATCCAAAGGATATTTTATTATTGTTGGGATTATACCTCTATGGTACACAGAGGACTATAACCCAGAATCCAAACGTCAAATTGAACAATTTATCTTAAGGACCTTTCCTATACTACACATTACTCAGGCAGTCAAGCCCATTCAGAAAATGAAGAGCACACACAGTATATTTAAAAATGTTAAACTAATGAACTGTGTTAAAATAAAAATAGCACAAGTTGTGTATTTGAAAATGTAATTAACTGTGGCAACAAATTAAAAACAAAAGTGGCGCAACCTATCTGATCTCAATTGTTCCTATTACAATTTATCGGCATACTGGTCAGCCTCAGTGTCTAGAGATCAGAGAGCAGCCTATTTTTGAAATTATTTTCTACAACAATCTAAATATTCTGTAAGGAAGGAATCGCTCTAAGTTGCCAATAGGCTGAAGTTTATATCACAGTCTTTGCCACTTGGTAGTTAAGGAAAGTTCAGCACAGACCTTTGGGGTTTTAATTAACACAGCATTTGTTTCTTGTCTCTTGCAGTTGGATGGCTACCTTTTGTGGAAGCTGTCAGAATGTTGTTGTTCTTTGGTTGTGGATCTGGCACCATCATTCATAGTGCGCTTTCATGTCTGAACATGGGCCCCGTGTTAGACTCTTGTGGATCAAATCTCAGTGTGACCTAGGGTTGCAAAGCTTAACCCTGTTGGCTCAGGTCACAGATCCTACCACAGGGTCTCCAATATCCCTGTTCTTAATCACCACCCCTTTAGCTTATTGGGCCCTTTAAATGGGCACCTCCGCCTTCCATCAGCTTTCTCCCTTATCACTTTGTTCCTTGAGACCTTGACACACTCTACTATCCTCCTCATCCTCTCTGCTTGGCTTTCCTCCCCTTAACTCCTCAACACTCTGAGACAGCACCCCTGGTTTTCCGCTTTTCTTTCTGTTTTGAGATCATACCACCACAACCTTACTGATTTCTTCCAGCTCCTTATTCATTATCTCTGTCTCACCTTTAGGTCTCCTTGGTCATTCCCACCCTCTCCTCAGACTTTATTACCTCCTTCTCCCTTCCTCCTCTAGCTCCCCCACCTACCTTACTGTTGTAAATATCTCCAACTTCCAACCTATATTCTGTTCCCAAAACCTATGTCCGTTTTATAACCCATAACATCTAGCTGCTGACATCAGTGTGTGGATGCTTTCCGCTGGGGCATGTTATGTATGAGCCTTGTGGTTGGTTAACTTGCTGCAACACTACAAAACCCCCAGCTGACACAATTTGCTGTCCATGCTACAATGCTGCTCCGCGTCCCACAGTATCAAAGCAGGGAGCTGCCATCTTGAAAAGGGCAATGTCACTTCCCTCCTCCCCATCCTCTCAATTCCTGCCACCTTTCTCCTTCTCTTGAACTGCCCCACGCCTGCTTAGCCGTCTCAGCATGTTGTCTGCCATGCTCGCCTTGCTCGTTTTGTGCTCTCCTGCTCCACCTTTAATCCCTGTGGGGAAAAGGAAGGGCCATCAGGTGTGTGTGATTCAGGTTAATTGCCTGACTTAGCCTGACCCTAGGGTTGGGACATGTCGGGTAACGGGTTTAACATTAGTCCAGTTTTGATCACAGTTCACAAAAGTGTTAGATCGTTGGTTTGGGTGTGTAAAGGTATTTGTGTTGGAAAAGCGGGTGGTTGGAATGTCAGAGTATCCTACAGGAAGGTTTGTGAAATGGATGAGAATGGCCAGGATTGAGAACAGCACATAGGGGATTGTGGGAATTGTAGTATTCTATCTGAGCAGGTTAGGAGTGCAGAAGATAGCAGTCAGAGGGACGGGAAGAAGAATGACTGGAGTATTCAGATAGGGAACAGGAAAGCAAGGATTCTGAGGGAGGCGGTTTTGATTCTGATGGAGTATGTGCCCCTAGGGTATTTATCAGATATGAATGGATTGTTGATTTTACCTTTGGGTAAGGGAGATTCAATGGTTGGAAGAGATGATGAGCTGGAATAGCTTATAAATGCTTCAGAGACTTTGTTCCCTGACCATCCTCCGTGTGATGGTACCACATCTCACCTGGGGTATTCCTCTGACCATAACCATGGGTTCCCCTGCCCAGGTGATTCTCCATCACTGGTCCACCACCAGGAACTGGATCCAACAGCGATGGCCATGTCCTTGCCACCAGAATAAGGGATTCTCGAGGTCTTACTGGGAGAATACCCTCAGGTTTCTCACATGCCTCAGTCCTTCTCCATCTCCTTTGGCTTCTCTCCTCACTTCAGCTTCTCCACCTCTCTCACACTCTCACCACGATGGAAAGCTGCCCTCTCCCACACAACAGTAATGTAGCACCGTTTCCTTTTATAGTGTGGACAATAACTAGACTGGGGCAATACAGTCTCTGGGTAGTTACCCAGTTCGCTCATGGGCTTCTCTACCACCAATTGGCTAGAGGCCCCTTCCACCCACTTCTTCCCCATCTGAGTCATTTTGCCCCCCTCCATCATCTCCAGTTAGTGGCCATTGTAGGAAGAAGATGTCCACGTCCTGGAAGTGACTACCATCTAAGACTCAAGCATGGGGTAAACTGCTGTGTACTGTGCCGGCTTTCCTCCTCCCCAGTTCTTGGGGGAATTGGTTCTTCCCCCTTCGATTGCATGCAATGGATTAACAACTGCAGTTTGCCATCACACATCAAGTGCAAGAAACGTGTTTCTGTCACTGCCTTAATTTTTGCTTTGAGGTTTGGTATGTGATCCATGGTGCATTTCGTCCCACAAGGCACGCAACCCACTGGGGATCCAAAGCATAAATGGATCCGAGGTATGTGCACAAAAACTAATGGTCAGGGCAAGCCTGAATATATTCTGGCCCAGAAGACATGTTTAATGATTTTACCTAACTTGAAAGAGTAAACATCACAATTAAATTCAATAATCTAATGCAAGACATTCAAATACAATTATTGAGCAAAGTACAACACAAGAAAACAATATACATCAAGAATACGGTGCACACAGGCAAGTAAAAGTGCAAACTGCAGAAACTTCTTTATACACATGCAGGGTGGTCCCTTTACATTTCTTGGAACCACATAACATTGTTTCTGCTGGATGAATCAGCTTGGTGAGCAGTCTGAACAATGGACACTGTGGAAATTTGGTTGTTGACACAACTGTGTTTCAGCCACAGGGGGCAGTTGAAATGTGCTGTGGATGGAACAGCCTTCACCAGGACCAGCAAAATAGTGGGTAGTCACTAAATGGGTACTCCTGTGCAGGTCTACAATAAACGAAAAAATGTCTGAGTTGAGAGGGTCTATATTCGGGTAACTGTTTTTAGAGCAAAAATAGCTGTGAAGCTTTCAGTGCTTATTGATATTTCAAAAGAATATGTCCCAGATGGGCTTATCGTGCAAGGAAGTTCAAGCATGACAGAGGATGATCTGTTTCAATCCGGCTGGATGGACAGATGGGTAAGTAAAATAATTGACTGGACGTGGAGGGTGGCTGAATGAATCCTTGTTTTCAAACATAAAGTTGCTTAATAGGCCACTGTTGGAATTTATCTCTACCTTGTGGTGAAAGAGACAGACATCATGCTGGCACTCTAATTGTATGGCGCACACAATACAAGGATTCTAGATAGCTATCTCCTGTGAGTACCCTTGTGGGGCCCTGTGTGAGAGGGTCTGGGGTGTGTATCTCGATATTACTTAGAAGGGCGGTGGTAATCCCCTATGCGATCGCGTCCACCGAACAGACCAAAATAACTAAAGGCCTAGAGTGCCATTGTTTGAATGGGGCTCTATGTACCAAATTGAAATGCAGACTGGTGCGTGTGGATAGGCCAAAAAAGACTGAAGGTCTACAGGGCCATAGCTCTAGTAAAGC
The DNA here is from genome assembly GCF_040938575.1 of Ambystoma mexicanum. Classification (NCBI taxonomy): domain Eukaryota; kingdom Metazoa; phylum Chordata; class Amphibia; order Caudata; family Ambystomatidae; genus Ambystoma; species Ambystoma mexicanum. The sequence continues at coordinate 409,966,580 of NC_090925.1, forward strand.
TATGTTAACCCAATTGAAACCCATGCAGGTGCGTAACGCTGAAATAGGGGCTAGCGTGTTGGTGCCATAGTGAACAGATGTTGACTCTATAAATAAGAGGCAGCGATGCAGACACACAACTGAGGCAACTCAAACCAAGATGGATATACCGATTGGACACTCCATAGCATGGACTCCTAAATCCTAACTTAGGTATACAATTAGTATTGATGCCCAGACCCCCAATATGGCAATTCTATACTCCGTGCCTGCCATTTGGAAACAGAATAGTCATAACTGTATGATTGCTGAAAACTTTTTTGTTTCAATAATACAGGGCAGCCCTGCTATTATCTGGCGGAGTCCTACTGTTAACTGAGATAAATTTGTGAATTTCTTTCTTTCTGGTTTCCCCGCGCCCTGATGCCCGCGGGCTTTTGGCATGTTAGAGGTATGTACATAACACAGCATAACATAACATTGTATAGGTTAAGTATACAGCACAGATGTTTTATTTATTTTTAACGTTTTTATTTACAGCGCACATAACCCGTAGGTATCTAGGCGCTAGTTTCATTGTGGAAGGGCAGGTTATTTATAATGCGCTCCGTTTTTTGTTGTTGTGATTTTCTTTCCCCCCAAGCGCGGGTCTGTGATTCAAACCTGCGTTTGCTCAGTATGGTCTTGCTTCCAAGACCTGCACATTGCCACAGAGCTATCCTCCCGTCCCAGATGAAACTAGATCATGATAGGATTTTTACCACACCGTTGATTAATAGATAGGGCCAGAACACTCAGATCCAATGCACACACCCGCCGTGAGCATTGAGGTCGTCACCACGCAGATTGTTTTATGAATGTTTTATCAATGCTTGATCAGTTACAGCACGTGCAGCACCTTGTTCAACATACACCGGCATTGTTGGCATATGCAATCCCTCAATTTCGTTTGGTCCTCCTTGGTACATGAAGCACCTATTTGCCAAAAACACCTTTCATCCACTCAGGTCCACTTTGCGACACCGTAGCCATTGAAAGATGGCCGACAGCATATGAAAGACAGTGCTTTGCCGTTGTCATAGTTACCATAATAACACTGGAACCAATGCGGTGCAACTCACTGTCCCGGTGAGTGTGGCGCCACGCATATCAATCGAGTTATGCCATGCCCAGGTAAGGGAGATCTTCAATTGCCATCCTTGGCTGTGTGAGGCAGTTTCACCCATTGCGGGGACACACAGCTCGAGTGACTTAAGTCCCCACTCATAAGAAGACCGGACAAGCAATATTGTTGGTTTATCTTAGACCTAGACACACGCAGCGCCGGGCACTTTTTTAATAAAAGATCATCCGTTCACTATGGCACCAACACGCTCGCCACTTTGGTGGCGTTATGCACCCACCTGGGTTTCAATTGGGTTAACGTAGCTTTATTATAACAATGGCGCTCTAGAGCTTCAGTCTTTTTTTGCCTATCCACACACACACCCGTCTGTATTTCAATTTGGTACATACAGCACCATTCAAACAATGGCGCTCTAGACCGTTAGTTATTTTTGTCTATTCACTGGACGCGATCGCATAGGGGGTTACCACTACCATCTAAGTAATATCAAGATACTCACTCCTGAGCATCTCAGACAGGGTCCTACAAGGGTACTCAAAGCAGATAGTTATCTAGAAGCCGTGTATTGTACGTGCCAAACAATTAGAGTGCCAGCAGGACTTCTGTCTCTTTCATCACCTGGTGGAGATACATTCCAACAGCGGCCTATTAAGCAACATTATGTTTGAAAACAAGGATTCATTCGGCCACCCTCCACCTCCAGGTAATTATCTTACTTGCCCATCTGTCCATCCAGCCGGATTGAAGCAGAGACCCTTTCTAAAGTGCTATTTATTCCACAGATCCTCAACAAATAAGTACCATGTAATCATCGTCTGTCGTGCATGAACTTCCTTGCACGGTAAGTCCATCTGGGACACATTCTTTTGAAATATCAATAAGCAGTGAAAGCGTAACAGATATTTTTGCTCTAAAAACAGTTACCTGAATATAGAGCCTCCATACAGTGTTCATTGTTCAGACTGCTCACCAAGCTAATTCCTCCAGCAGAAACAATGTTATGTGGTTCCAAGAAATGTAAAGGGACCACGCTGCATTCATATAAACCAATTTCAGCAGTTGGCACTTTTACTTGCCTATGTTTGCACCATATTGCTGATGTATATTGTTTTCCTGTGTTGCACTTTGCTCAATAATTGTATTTGAATGTCTTGCATTAGACTCATACATTTTATTGTGCTGTTTACTATTTCAAACTAGGCAAAGTGATTAATAAACCCTTCTGGGTCAGAATATATTTGGGCTCGCCCTGATCATTAGTTTTTGTGTTAAACTTCTTTTGTCTGGATTGATCAGGAAAGTGCCAGGAGCCCTCCAATGTACTATTGCAAAGATAGCAGACATTCCACAAAAGAACCTACACTGCAAAGTGGGGATTTAAATGAAAAATGAATAACTGGTGGTGAAAACAATTGACAGTTATGTGGTCATAGGCTAAGGAAAGAGGTGGAAAATAGAGAGGCGGGAACACTCAGAAGAGTTGAATTAAAAAAGAGAAAGCTAACAGCTAAGACCAAAAGGCACAAGCTGAAGAGATGCAGTATCGAAAGTGTGCAAGGCAGGGGTCCAGAGAAACCAACAGAATTTCTTCCAGGAAGTCCTTACACAGAAATGGGTCCGGCTATAGAAGGCTCACTCGTGCAACAAGATGTCTGGCACCCTGCTCCTCCCTTCAGTCCCAGCCTCAACATTCTGGAGCCTAAAGGGGTCATTTTACAGTGAACATAGTGGAAAATGAAAGCGTCAAATTGCTTGTTTGCTTTGATTTTCTGCTCCAGCTAATTTTCCTGCTGTCTTGAGGCATGGAATCTCTGCTTTTCTTCCTCCTCTGTCTCAGAGTCCTTCGCTTTATGCCTGAATGAGATTTCCTTGCAGGTGTATAGAACGAATGGAATACACCTCACATTTACACCTGCTAATGAGAAGGTGGATTTCATTAGAATCCATTATGAAATGCTGTCTGCAGAGTGTATTTGGGGGAGGTTGGGGGGCCTATTATATCGCAAAGTGGAGAGTAAAACTGAAGACTAAGGGCGACTTCACCTTATTAGAGTTTTTAGTTTTACTCTCTGCTTTAGAGAGTGATGAAAATGTCATTCAGGGGAACCCACAGCAAGTAAGAGCATACCCCCCCTTTAAGCAGCTCTATCACCGACCCAGCCCCCCACCGACCCATCCCATATATGGCAATGGACTTTCAACGGCCCCAAAACAAAATTGGGTGTTTTCACCCTTCCTGGGGCCACAAAACATTGAGAGCTATATAAGTGCCCATTTAAATAATAAGTGCACATGTAGGCAGTCCCTTGCATGCAATTGCTTTCTTTTTTTATTTATTTATTTATTTTAATGATCCCCCCCACCCCTCGCCCTCCAACTGAAGAGCAAACATAGTTCCTTCAAAACTGCAGGATAGGGTTTCTATTCATATTTCCGTTTTTCCTTTTGTATCATGCTTGTTATAGAAAGAGATACGTCGCAGCAAGTCTGTTCCCGTGTCACCCGGCGCATCCCTCACACGCAATATTGAGGAACCTTGCGTGTGGACTCTGCAGCTGGACGCAGAAGAGAGTGGCGCTTCCCAGTTTATGCCAGCACTTCCTGTGTCACTTGGGGTTTCACCGGAAACACCTCAGCCACATGAGTGAATGGCACTGTTGCACTCCTGAAAGCTGCATTGCGGGACCAATTTACAACGGCCTGAGGGCAGAGAATTCAGTGCGGCAGAAAGTAGGCCTCGGTTTATAGTCATAATGTCGACAAAAAAATGTCGACAGACAAAAATGTCGAAAAAATAATGTCGAAAATAATAATGTCGACATTCTATACTTTTAATGTAAAAAGTCATAATGTCGAAAAAAAAAGTCGACATTTTTTTTTCGACAATATGACTATAAACCCTTAACACTATCAACACCTCACCCAAAACCCTCCTGCAACCCCCCCACACCCCACACCACCACCCTCCCACCCCTCATATGCAACACATTCTAATTATTTATATATTTATTTATTTATTTTTTCAATAAATAAATAACCAACAAAAAGTATCATTTACTATGGGGGGGTCCCCCCCCCCAACCCCCCCCTCACCCAACACCCCCCTGCCACCCCACCACACCCCCTAACCACCCTCTCACCCCTCATACTCAACACAATCTAATTATTTATTTATTTATTTATTTTTTCAATAAATAAATAAACAAATAAATAAAAAGAATATCATTTACTATGGGGATGTCCCCCCCAACCCCTCTCACCCAATACCCCCTGCCACCCCCCACCCCTCATACTCAACACATACAACACAACAATAAATATATATTTATTTATACAACATTTCGAAAAAATGTCGACATTAATGTAAAATGTCGACATTTTTGTATGTCGACATTATTGATTTTCGACATTAATTTGTCGACATTTTGACTGTCGACATTATTGATGTCGACATTATGACTGCACACCGTAGGCCTCGCATTCTGGGCCTGCGTTTCGATGCGGGCAAATGAAGATTCACAGCAGGCATGGACATGCAGGGTGAGAAGGCACCTCACCATGCACACATAGATATAAGCGAAGGAATTGCTCAACACTTGTGCAGCGATGGCACACATGCCACACAAAAGTGAGCAAAACGCTTGCGAATCGGATCCCGTACATTTAGGGGTTTATATAACGACGTTTCTTCTGAAACTCTCTTCAATTATACCCAAACAAAACCATGCTGGCAACTGTACCTCAGTATCATTTAGCCCAAAAATTCCACTGTTGTGTGCCCTTTAACAGCATGTATTTGCGGTGAAATGCCCGTTATAAGTAGCAAGGTGGCCAAAACAGGGCTCCCTCTAGACATCTTTGTTCAATGTGCAGGGTGAAAGCCTGGCAGGACTAATACAACTCTTCGCCCATCTGTGGCTAGTTTTGTACAATTGCATTGAAGAATACTACCCCATTACAGTGCTTTAAAACCAGAGCAGAATCCAGCATGATGAAGCACATTATGAAAACATGAAATTACTAATAATATTAATACCCTATCTTGGTCACGCCAGGCCGGGGAACAGTCTACTCTAGTGAGCTGCTGCGTCGCCACTACTTGAAAAGGGGCAAAATGGAATGGGACAGCTTGCAGGCAGACAGCGGATTGCCAGCCATGAATTCCAAGAGCCCTGTCTCACTAGATCTCAGAGTATGTCAGCTGCACGGGTAGGCTGCTGAAACCCATCACAGCGGAGGCAAATGAACAGAGCAGCACATGGAAGAATCAATAGAAAATGTTCTCTCTCAGAGATCGTTAGTCCCCCGGGAGCTCGAGCTGGAATGGCGCAGACCGCCCAACATCAGACAGTTGAAGGCGGGACAATTTCGAGTCAGACAGCGTAACAGCTTTCAACTCCTCTTTGAAATGAGGTAAGTGGAGTTGGGCAGAATTTCTTTGTGTGTTTTTTTTTGTTTTTTTAAATGGACTTGTAAGCGAACCAGTTATAGGAGATACCTTGCTGGACCGGTCAAACAGAAGGACACATTGGTGGACTGAACCATTCATGAGAACTAATCTGAAACAAAGTGGCTTCCTTAGGCCGCAGGTAAGTTCCATTAAGCTTTATTCACATCTTCTTAGGTTACATCAGCTTAGTTTATCAGGAACACTTACATGGAACAGACGCTGGCACCCATCAGGCAGGGGCTCTCCCAATGCCTGGGCTAGGAACTCACAGCACAAACATTCTCTCATCCACACCATAACATTCCGCATTACATCAGATGCTTCGACATACACTTACAAGCACATCACAACACATCTCCCTTTCTTCCAGAGACCCAACATACACACAAATTATATCACAACACTTCTCCCTTTCTTCCAGAGATCACCGCAACATGTCACCAACACACACACATACAACACAGGGTTATTTAAAGAGAAGCACAACTCTGCAAAAACAACAATTGGAGGCATCCCTTCTCCTCTTAAACTCAATCCACAACGTAGAAGGCGTCCCTCCATCTCTACTCAAGCAGCACACTTATACCATGTCACAATGCCATCACACCCCTATCACCTCAGGTTGGCGCGAATTTGCACGGGCACTCACTTTGCACAGATTCATTCCCACTTACATTGGCGGAAGGCATAACCTCCCTTCCCCCATTTACCTCTGTGGGAAACTCACAATTCCCAATTTCTTAACACTTACGGAAGGCATGACCTCCCGGTCTACCTTGGTGGGACATACACAATCCTCTCCACTTCACATAAATCACTGAACAAGACCACACTAGACCCATTCAGTAACTTCTGTATTCACGTATAATGCACCAGTCTAACAGCATGTCATAAATGTATAACATACAGCTCCATATCCCAATTGGGCAACACACTACTGATGCAATTCTTCAAAAACACTACTTTGTTTTTAAAACCTTAAAAGTCCTAGTTGCTTCTGAGCAACCTAAAATGTTGTGTCATGTCGAATACTAGACACATTCTACGCAAAATCCGACATATAGTCCTTGCTATGAGTCCATGGTTGTACACAGCCACTATAGCTGCAAAGCCTCAAAAATTGTTATGTCTACACACATCAACTTATATAACTTTAATATTGACCACTTGTTGAAGCTTAAGAGTCCATAATCAACATGGATTTGTCTTAACAAAAATCTTAACCAACACCCTGCCATTTCAAATTAGGTCATTTTGGATTTTAGAAAAAAATTACTCTCAGGGTACATCATTATCCTTTTATAACTTCCTCTTCCTGCCACAGAGGTTCTCACTTACAGTACCTTATAGTCCAGCACGGGTTGCAGCACGGGTGCCATCATGACCCTCGCCTCGATTTTATCCTTTGTGGCAGGGCTCTCCAACCAGCATGTCAGACACCCAGTGTAGATGCACTACTTCACACTGCCCACGGCACATTAAACGTCTTTGCGAGGAATCCACAGCTAACAAGACTCCATGATGCTTTCTCATTGGGCTACAACACTTGTGTCCCTAAACAGCATCCGGAATGGTGAGTAAACGCCACTACAACGTTCCGACGAACTTCCTCCTGGTACGTTCCAGAAGTCAGAACTTATTAGTACCTCTTCCTGGTGCTTCATCACGACCTGCGACGCATGAAGGGTCTTTCCTCTAATCCCTCCTCTCCACAAACTCGTTACGCTGGTGAAGCGTGTGCATGCCAATTCCATGCAGGATGTTTGGCATTCCATCAATCGCCAGAGACCCACAGCACACTATGGACTCTGAGCCTCAGCATTGGCTCCAGACCCCACACTGTCCCAAAGGTGTTTACAGCTCATGCTTCATTCAACCCCTCTATCTTCCCTGTGGTTGACCAGTTATTTCCTGACACGGGTCCTGTTCATGGTGCGCAGCTCACACCTACTTCTTGCTCAGCAGTCATATAATGTGCCGTAGCTCTACATATCCTTCTGGGGTACTAAGCGGATGATCAGCCCCCTTTTATCTACCTCGGGCAACCTCTTGCTGGGCACCGCCCCCTTTTTTCCTTACTCATCCATTTCTTAACAGCGGGCCTCTGTACCCTTATCTTCTCCGCTTCCCTTGGTGTCACACAGGAGTGCTTTACTTGAGGCACAGCTCCCGACCTTCCAGGGCCTTACATTGGCCCCCCTTTTTCCTTTTTCTTCACTTCTGCGGGGACCATCAGTCAGGGGGCCAACAGTCTGCCCTCCTGTTCGCCCTGGGTGATGTGACTTATGTGTATGGGGGCAGTTTGTTCCTCTCAGTCTTCTCTGCACCCCTTGCAGCAGATTGATCAACTTTTACTTCTCTTTTCACGCATAGGTTCTTTTCCTTTTTCTCGAAGAAATCCCATCCTCGTCACCAGAAGTCACTTCTGAGGCAGCAGGTAAGTTCCATTAAGTTTTATTCACATCTTCTTAGGTTACATCAGTTTAGCATATCAGGAACTACTACATGGAACAGGCACTGGCATCCATCACCCAGGCAGGGGCTCTCCAACTGCCTGGGCTCGGAACCCTCGCCACAAACAGTCTCTCATCCAGACCATAACATTCCGCATTACATCACATGCCTCCACATACACTTACAAGCACATCACAACACATCTCCCTTTCTTCCAGAGATCCCACATACACACAAAACACATCACGACATAAACCTAGAAGAACTTTGTCAAAAGAGACCAGGCAGTCCTAAGAAATCTTTTTGGAAACATTTTTCCCCAACCGTGGGAATGGGGCAGCTTTGTGGTGCCAATGAATCCCAGGTCAAACTCGCAGGGCCTCGCACAATGATTTGTCGTCCAATCATGAGCCTCAGATCTGGGGTCAAACCACAGGTTTATTCATCAGTCGATCAGAGCCCTCCCAGGCTGATTCAAGTAATTTCAAGTTCATTCAGCCTATCAGAGCCCTAAAATCTCCTGCAGGAACTTTGACCCTCTATATAAGGCTCAGCTCACTTCTGTTGTGGGTTTTGCTAGCCTGAGGAAAAGAGTGCACAGGCCAATCTCACACTGGTAGGGTGTCTAGATGTTTTTTTTTAGAGGTTTGAAGAGTTTTCAGAAATTGCATCTGTTTGGTGTTGGTCTTTTGTGTTATTTGGTATTTAGTGTGTTTTCGTAGGACATTTTTGTGCCTCTCTGTTTTAGTGGTTGTTTAGTATGTTTAATGTATTTTTGGTTGACCCCATATAAAAAACAACTTTGAGCTTTACTCTTTTGCACTTTTGCTTTGGTGTCTCCTTTTAAAATTCGTAATTTATTTATTTTTTTTAAAAGAACTTACTGCCCCTAAAACTATCCCAGGAAAAAAAATATTTACCTTTTCCCAGATTCTTCTTGCCTGCTGTCAACATCTCATCTCCCCAGTTGCTGATCTATTGGTGTGTTGTGTTATAATATTTGTACAGTTTGGAATGTAATTGTTATAGTGGGTTCGGGGTATGCTCACACATCTGTCTCACAAAGCTTTGCCTATTCCCATTTGTGGCATGGCACTTGTGAAGCTGGGAAGGGGAAGAAAGTTGCAGAGGAGACAAGAAAGGATTGCCCAGTGATGGATAAGGATTGGGGGATCCTCAGGGACGTCATTTCACCAAAATGCCAGCGGTAGCGGAAGTGACATCACACGACCCTTGACGCCCTGATGACATCACAGGAAGTGATGTCATTTGACCACACCCTGAAGTGATATCACAGGAAGGGATGGAACAACCTTTCACCCGTTGACAAAACAGGAAGTGGCATCACATAGCATTGTACACTACGAAAAATATGGTTACGATATCACTATAATGTGATGTACATCGCATACAATAATGATTGCCATATGTATCGTTAGGATCAGTGTGTATATGCCCATGTTATCAAATTACTGTGAATGCAAGCAGACATCCATGACCAAATGATAATGATGTGTTATTATATAGCACTTACGCTTAAGCGCTTTATATAGAAAAAATATATACCCAATATCACCCAACGTGTTGGTACTCATTTATCGACCTCAGAAGGATGAAAGGCTGAGTTGAGGCGTTTAAGAAGTGTGCCTGAAACAAACCTTTAATGGGTCTAGCAATTATTGTATAGACTTCCAGAAAGACACCTTATTTGGTATTCCTATTGTTTCTTATTTAGGGTCAGTGCTGAAAGTGTTAGACTTGTGGCACTCCTGTTCTTATTTTTTTAAGGGGCCTGTACAAGAAAGCCAGCCACGCCAGAAGTAACTTTAGAGGTCACAAGGGAGACCACAGAGGTCGCAAGCAAGACCTCAGAGGTCGCAGTTGCGACCTCTGGCTACCACTAAATGACGTCCCTGCAACTAGTCTGGGCCTCTCAATCAATACTACATCTATCTGTTTCCTAACTACATGTACCTCAAAACAATCCTGCTCCACTTTTCAATGTCTGACATATATCAGTTTACAAATCATTGCCATTATGGGAGCTCGTGTTTTGGCTATGGGTAGATGCCATTCCATTGTCTTCTGCAATGAAGTGACTGTTCATTTGTATAAATGCCAATTGTTCAACATGCAGTACTGTGAGGTTTCTCCTGTGATTAGAGAAAATAGCCACTCATACACTGAAAATTCTCTCAGACTGTGAACTGGCAGGGGACAGATTAGCGACTCAACAGCAATTCCCACAAGTGCTGCGGGCTAGCTAGACTGCTGTACAACTAATGTACTGGCTCATCATGCCTTCCTACAGGTTAAGTGCCCTGTAGATAGGCAGCAAGCATCAGTGTGACTGATGGTCTGCTGCCTTTTCAAGTTGTTGACCCAGCTATATTCAAGATGCCTGGGCAACTGAGGAGGGTGTCGCACTGAAACCCCTCCCTATAGACTGCAACTGACCTCCTCACAAAACGTTCAGCCAGTATCAGTGATGTATTGACCATTGATACTGTCAATTCTGAGCCTGGCATTCACTGTGTAGTTGGAAAAATGTGTTACGGTTATTGTTGTTGCTGCTGGCTTTCAGCAATTGATGTTGCAAGCACTGCAGCACATCATCCTTGCATATTTATAGTGTCTTTTCCTTGTGATGCTTGCTCCAAGGCTTCCTCCCCAAGACGTGCAGATGAAAAACAGTCACTTTTATTTTGAAAAGTGGGTCAAAAAATGAAGCCAACAAGGACACAATGTTACTTTTAAATCTAACTACTCGGGGATCAGCACTGAAGGTTGAAATCAGGTCCCTCGCCAGCTGTTCCACATCGGAATCACCTGCAAAGCTTGTGCTCTCTGTGTTTTGGACAGGTTGCGCTGAAATCACCAGTGCACCAGAAGAATCACATCCTCAAAAGGTCATACAGTGGAGCAGACACCAGCTCTCACTGAAACAATATTAACAATGCTCTATCTAGAGCTCTGCTAACTGTTGCAGTAATCTTTTATGGCATTTCACTGCTCATGAAATACTAGATTAAATAGGAGCTTATCTTCTGATGCACAATGACCATTGCTTTCACAGGCTCATAATTGTTAATAAAACATGTGACCATGAGATCAAGGGCTTGCCTACGTCAGGGAAGCAGGTTGTATGGCAAGGACATTTGATCCATTGTCTGCTGCAACAACGCCCAAATTCAAACTATGAGACCTTAGTTAGAGCACCTCCACCTTTTTTCTGATGTCAACTCTTGGTGGCTTCTTCCCCCAAACATCTGCATGTATAATGTTGCCTGGACGAAAACTGCAAACGCATCTTTCCCCTTTCTATCACTTCAGGATGTTAGAAGTCATGGCCATGAAGTTAATGCTCTGACCACTAGTCCACATTTCAATGGTGAAGGGACACTTTCCTTCTAAAAAATAATACTGGATCTGCATTTGTGGGGTTATTCTTATCCTACTTCATATAGCTGCTTTCCAGCAGCAATGTTCAATCCTGTCTGACACATCTGTGGATGTGGCTGGTGGAGGTAATGTTCTTGGATTTTCTCCAACTGCTTTTCAAATAGTGTGTGTTGTTATTCCCTGATCTTCGGTAGGTAAGATCTACACACCTTCTCCTTGCATGCCCGAGTTAGTGGACAGAAATTCATTTGCAACATCCTCCATCAATCTTGGATGATGTTCATCAATGTAGTGAAATACGCATGCATTTACTGTTACAATTTTTTTCACAGACTCGCAATTGCTGATAAAGCATATCACCATGAGTTGAAGGACTTGCGCTAAGCAGTGGGACATGGACTGTCTTCTGCTAGTGCATGACCCAGTAGAAGACAATCCAGTAGCCCAGAGCTATTTGGGATGGAGGGGCTGGGGTAAGAGGGATTAGAATGGGAGTAAAACCATACATTCAATTGACTATATACAATTCTGGCCGCCCCAGTGCACACAGCAAGGGCTGCAGAAGTAAAAATACCACAAGCAGCACATCTCCCTTCCCTCTGGCTTGTGTTGGCACTGGAACTATGTTACAAATGTGTCATGCACTCATTGATTGCTCCGTCACATGCCTCCCTAAAACACTGATGCGCCCTCACAGACAAAACGGGCGAGTGTGCTTCTCCCACAAGCTGCCCCCCCCCATGGATTCCAGGCTGCTCGCACTTCTCTAACCAAGTGTCACCTGTTGGCATGTATCACACCCACTCCCCACAAGAGACAGGCACTGACTGGTGCATCACCCACCTCCCCGATTCTCTGCTGCTCTCTCCTAGCAAAATCAGGTGAGCGTGCCTCACTCACAGGTTTCTTCAGGGATTTCCACCTCCTCCCAGGTGACATCTGATAGCGCATGACTCATCTACTTGCATTAAGAAGTACACACTGTCTGGTGCGTCCCCCACACCCACATCATTGCTACTCCATCCCTGCAAAATCAGGCAAGGGTCACTCTCTAACAAGCTGACATCAGGAACTCCCAGCTACTCCTGATCCTCCTCAGAGGTGTCACCCAATGGCTCATGTTTTGTCTACTCACTTCAAGGGAGAGACACTGACTGGTGTGTGACCTATCTTCCTGAATTTCTGCTCCTCTCTCCCGGAAAGAGCTGCCATGCATGTCTGACAACGAATTTTCAGGGAATCCAAGCTCTTCCCACTCCTCATTCCAGGTGCCAACTAATGACACGTGTCCCATCTACTCACTTCAAGAGACAGATACAGACTTGTGTGGCACCCATCTCCCAAAATTTCTGGCAATGGCACTTTTCTTGTTTGCCTACTTCAAACCACTGAACGCAACACACATTTCTGTGTACATAAAACCTAACCAAAATCTAGCACTGACTGGGCCACTAGTAACTCACTACAGCTTCCTAGCTATCCTCTTACTCAACTGCTCCAAGTGCACTCCAGGTTATTGACCCTTCTCTAAACTCCCTAAGCTTGCTTCCACCCCTTACCTCCCGTCTATGTCAAAGCTACTTCCGACTGAATAGAAGGTCCAGTCCTGTATCCCCTTTCTGCAATGTGTTTGAACTTTAGACACACTTTTCAAATGTTCGACTTGGTTCAATCACCTGAAATTCAGACGATTTGAGGTTCATGCAGGAAAAGGTGTGCAGGCCTACTAATAACTCTGAGGGTATGACTTTTAGGGCCTGAATTACAAAAATGTTTGAAAATGGAAAAGTCCCATTGAAAACATGTATGTAAATCAAGCCCTTAGTTGCAAGACCATATAGTGTAGTCTCATGGTCTTGGGGACAGAGGCATTTTTATCAGGCCCACTCACATTATCTTCAAATACACCAGAACATTATTGGACTGTTCTCTGTTTTGTAAAGCTTAGCTCAGAAAATCCCCAATGATTATTATTTCAAATACATTGAAAATAAAAACATTTTGATATTAATGGTTTTGGGGTAGTAGAAAACCTTTCCTGATCAGTCCAGACTGCACCCATTCTGTTCTTTTCCATCAGTTGTCTGCTCACAAATCTCAGGGTGCGGGAAATGCAAAGGTTCCCAGGTCCCTGTGGATAGTTGTACTTGAAAGGATACATTAGTACTGCTGCTCCTCCAGGTCCATCCATTTGAAGACCAGCTCAGTGGATATGGATGGAGATAAATATCCATCTAGCAACCCTGGAGTTATGGTTAAGTTGTTCAACCCATGGGTGGCTTATAACTTTGGAGCCGTTTGACAAATGTGCACAAAACAACCAAAAAGGTATACACCCACCTCTGAATTATTTTACAAAGTTTTGTGAGATTTATTTTGTCACGTGGTGGAAGTTTTAAGGAGGCTCCAAACTTGAAATACAGATAGACATGAATGGAAATACATTTTGCTCGCACCTATAGCTCAAACTGCTGGACGGATTTGCACCAAATGTACATGAGGTGCGGCTGTCTAGTCCCGAAAGCATGCTTTTGCAAATTTGGTGTTGAAGTGTTCAGTAGATTGTTTTTTAAAAGGCCAAAAAGTAGAAAAAAAAATCATTTGTGATATCTCCGTGTGGTCCACAGACTCACTTCCTGAATTGGAGACCAGGGATGCCTCCAAGCCAACCAGAGAGTGACAAGATGTTCATGGACATCAAGCATGGCCACTGGTTGGTTGATTAAAAATGTGAAGTGCGAACCACGTCCATCATCCCTCTGGAAAATAAATTTCTGGATATTTTGAGGATGAAAGAGTATCTGGGGAGGGTTGTGGAGAGAAGAAACAGAACAGTATAAGTGTTTTGTGTAAGTGTTTTGTGGGCTAAAATGGCTATGGGGTTGTTGCTGAGTTCGTGGCCATTTTTGCTCTGCGTGGACGATACAGATATTACCATTGGTCCGCAGACATCTTTGGGACATGATGGGGTTATGTGGTATGTTACAACAATGCAGTTTGCATTTTATAATTATGGAATGAAACTACCAAATGTGACTTAAGCAATAGGACCCGAGCGGCGGGGGCCTTACCGACTCAGGTAATGCCCCGGGACCCATAGTTATAGGCCCGAGCGAAGGACAAAGGCCGTGGAATCCCGACAGAGGGATTCCCGACCTGGTAATGACTCGGCGAGGGCCAATCAGAATGGCTCTTGCATTCTGATTGCGCCCTCGCCGCGTACTAATATTTATGTGTAGTTGTAATACCAATGCATATCTTTGTGGGTATGGAAGTGGCTAGATTGTTTGTGACATAACCAAAGGATATTGTTGTAAGCATGGCGAGTGTACACAGCAATATATTTAGTTTGAACACTATGGCTGTGGCCATTGTACAACAATATGTTTACTTTGGGTTGAATGTGTTGAGACCACTGGCCATGGCGACAACAATATGCTTACTTTAAATAATATGTATGTAAACATTATGAAACCAATCATATGTTTACTTTGGGTTTAATGGGAGTAACAATGTGGCTGCTGGCAACGGCTAAAATAGTGTGCTTAGTGGGACATGGTTAGAAGGGTAGATATTTGTTCCTTTTACAAAAAAAGAATATAGTTAATTGTAGAACATAGTATGGAAGATATAAATACTTAAGGTTTTAAACATACATTTACTTTCTTTGACCCTTTTATGACCGTCATAAGTAGTACATTGCATGTACTATGATTTTTACAACATTTGTATGTGATACACTGTAGTTGTATTGACATGTTGTGGTCATTGGGGAAAAATCCAAGGTGGATTGAAAAAAATAACATTTTCTACATTTATTTTTAATGACATTTACATTTTCTTCAACTTTTGCATCATTTCTTTTCAGACTGTTACAAAATGGGTCTCCCTTTCAATAATGTATGTGTAAAAAGTAGTACAGTGGCAGAATGGTGTATTATGTGGCAGTGTGTTGTAAGAGTAATGTAATTAAGGAATAGTTGTTTTGTGTTTTTGCTTATGTTTGAAGTAGTTCGATGCCTCTTGATGTATTCTAACTGTATTGTATTGTATTGTGGTAGTAGGGATGTAGTAAGACATTACAAAGGTGATAGCGTGTATTAAGTGTATTGTAATTAAGGATTGTTTTGTGTGTGTGTTTATGTTTAAAATAGTAGGTATCCTTTTGTGTATTCTAACTGCATATTATTGTAATTGTCAATTTCAAGTGTAATTTAATGACGTTTGGGTTTAAGGAATATTAAGTAGGCATTTGTTAGATTTGCTGGTAACTTATGTTTTTGAGTAACAGAAGTGTTGTTACATTCAAACCTAACACTTCTATTTTAAACATATGTAGTATAGTGGCCTGAAGTGGTTGCGGCCCCAGTGTGGCATATTAAACCTACTGTTGTGAACGTTTTCTTGCCAAGAGATACTTGGGCATGTGTAAAGTTAGTGAGTTTCCAATAATTTTTAGTGCCATATGCATTGCATCTTAAAAATGAAATAATGGGCATTTGTCATGACCCTTACCCCTGGCCCTCACTGGCAAGTCAGCCTTCCAGGTCTAAGGCCTTAAAACCTTAGTCAGTCCTGGCGCCAGGCTCATAACCATCATGAAGACCAACATTAGAATGGGACTATTTACTTGGGATTATTTAACTTGGGGGGGGGGGGGGCTTCAGCCAACATGGAGACACACATAGCTCAGTTACAAGGAACTGAGCTATGCAGTGTAGTTTTTTGGGTGTGGCAGGCCTGGGACTACTTTACCTGGACTACTTTACCTGAGACTATTTAAACTGCACCCAAACAGCAGAACATGCTTCACGTTATTCTGCTGTGGGCAGCGTAGCGCTCACCGTGTCCAGTTCTTTGATGCCAGCTTACCTGAAACCAAGGACCTGCAGAGAGAGAAAGAACATTATGAAACTTACCTGGAACAGTATCCTGTCTTCAATCCATCACCGACTTCAGTTCCACTCACCTGAAGGTATGAACTCCATCATCCGGCACCGCATGCATCCTGGAATACCATAACCTGGAAAGAGGAGAAAGAAAGATGGCATTAGCAAACGTTCACTCGCGTTTCCTCCAGAACGAAGAAAGCCACACGACCTGCAAAGATAGAAAAGACACAGGTTAGCAATATAAAAGGCGAAAAAGCGCAGCGCATCGCACATTACTCACCGGACAGCATTGCGCACACCGCGCTTTCGCCTACCGGCCAATGCTCATCTTCAAACTGCATGACAACACCAAAATACCTTTCCATACCTAAAAAGAAAGAAGCAAGACATTATTATTCGAACTAAGAGGAACATAAGAACTGCATATAAAGACTGTAAACAGCAAACCTACAGAGTCGCAGCAGGCCTGTATTCCCACAAGGGGGCTTGCACCAGTGAAGTAACTTGGTCACTGCTCGCCCCCCACATCTACGCATCCCTGCAATGAGAAGCAGGACGGAGAATCACATTTTACAATATTAAGACCCATCTTTAACCAGAGGCCTTACCAAGGGACCGGGAGAGGGTTCGAGAGTGTAAATCATCCAACCAGCGCTGGGTGGCGTCCCCGTGGATACCAGGTGAGCGTAACAGCATTTGAATCTATTTGTATGTTGGATAGATTGCTTGAATTTCAAAATAAGCATAATATGCCATGATTTCATTTTGGAGAAGCTGTTGAAATTGAATTATAATTTGGTATAGATAAATACACAAATCGTTAATTAGGGATTTGCTCTTGTGAAACAGTTACAGGGACTGCCTATATGCTTCCACGTGTATGACATTTTTAAGATCTATTATATTAGGAATTCTTGTGGCTCCTTCAGTGAATTTAGCCATTCCTGCACAGTACTCCAATTCCCGTCTGTGGGAATTCTGTGCATCATGAGCATTTGTAAACACAGTTGGTCTGGGCCATCGAAGTAAATATTGTCCAGAATTGGTGGCAATTGGAATAGAAGATCGATTGCTACATTCACATAGCAATTTACTCCAGTTGTGTTGCTGAATTTTAAAAGGACCAGAGAATGTTGTACACAAGTGCTTCTAGGCGTGACAAGACAAGGAGGGTGAAACAAAGGAAGGACAAAATAACGATCTTACTAGGCCTTGGGTCATTCAGATTGCGCAAGTGCATGGAAGAGGGAAGGGCAGAAGTGCCAGGGGGTATTGTAAGGGGGAAGTGCAGTTAACTCACAAGTGCAGCCAGCGGGTGGCTCATCAGTGGAGAGAGAAGGGACTGAAGGTTTGCAGATACAGAACCTTAAGTGCTGGAGAGCCTGGAAGCAGTGCGAGGGCAACTGGACATGCAGGAGCCTGGGCCGGGGTTCAGAGAGTGACCAGATGCCCAGTGCACGGAGCAATCAGGTGCATCAGTAGGGGAGAGGAATAGAGAAAGCAGAAGCAAAAAGGAAGGTCTTCAGTTGCTTCCGGAACCAGAGGTGGTTCTGCTCAAGTTTGAGAGAGGCAAAGAGGCTGTTCAAGAGGGTGGCTCCAGCCGAGAAGATCGATATGCCCTCAACTCACTTCTTGAAGAAGCATCTGACCCTCAAAGTTGGAGGTGAATGAGCTTGAGAATTAAGATGTTTTGGAAGAGAAAGCTGGAGGTAGAGCAGCCCCAGGCCCCAGAAAGCCTTGTGGATGATGAAGAGGGTCTTGAACCATGGACCCAGTGTAGAGATTTCAGAGCTGGAGGGATACGATCCCGGGCTTGAGGCCAAGCACAAGTCTTGCAGTTGTGTTCTGGATAAGTTGTAAAGGTCGAAGAGTAGAGGCAGGAAGATTTAGAAAGAGGCTGTTGCAATAGTCCAGCCTCTAGAGGACCAGAGCTCTGGAGACAGTGAGCTTCTGGGGAAGAATGAGAAAAGGAATATAGTTTTACTTCTTAGAGACATCAGCGATGTGAGGGGAGAAGGAGATGGTGGAGTCAAAGATGACGCCAAGGTTCTTAGCCTCACAGGAAGAGGGCCCAGAGTGGGCAACCAGAGAGAGAGGAAAGGCGGGAGCAGGTGTCCCAATGAGGAGGATCTCAGGCTTACTGGCATTATGGCAGAGATCATTGGTGGCACACCATTCCTGAATTGCAGCCAGATAGTCTGGTATGAGAGAAGAAGCAGAGGTGGCTGAGGGGTGCCTGAAAGAGAACAGAGTGTCATCCGCATAAAATGGAGCAGAAAGTAGTGATGCAGTGGGCAAGAGGTGCCAGGTAGTAGTTAAAGAGCCAGAGAGAGAGGTTAAACCCCTGGGGAACACCACAAGAAGAGAGAGGGATAAAGAGAGGGAAGACACCAGTTGGACCTGAGAGGGTTGGTCGGTGAGAATGGAGGTCAAACAGGCAAGGGCCTGATCAGTAATACCAAGATTGTCGCAGAGGCAATTCAGCAGGATGGCATGGTTGACTGTCAAAAGCAGAGGATAGATCGAGGAGAATGAGGGCAGAAGAGTGATTATAGTCAAGATTGCAGAGCAAGTCTCCATGGGCGTTCAGGAGAGCAGTTTCTGTGATTCTGGCAGCTCTGAAGCTAGACTGGTGGTCATGGAGGTAACCAGCAGATTCAGTATGTAGATTAAGCTGAGAGATGGCCAGCTTTTCAAAGAGTTTGCCCAGGAAAAGAGTGATGGAGATCGGGCGGTAGTTAGCCGAAGGAGGAGGATCGGTCGAGGGTTTCTTTAGAAGGGGTGCACAGGACAGTGCTTAAGGTGGAGGGGAAAGTTCCACTGGCAAAGGAGTGATTGCAGAAATCAGCCAAGACTGGAGCAAGGGTGTTGATGTGGTCCTTGGTGGTTCTGGGACTTTTATAGATCAGAGTTGTCTAGAAACATCGTCAGGGATGAACAGGGGAAAGGAGGAGGAGAGACAGCCTCAGACAGGCCCGGAGTGGTAGAGGAGGAAGAGGAGGTAGAGGAAGAGAGGGTGGACAGGATGTCCCGAGTTTTCATAGTGAAATGAGAGGCCAAGGCTGTGCAGAGGGGCTGGAAGGGAACAGTAGAAGTAGAGACTTCAGGAGGATTGGCCAGCTCCTTGCAGATTTTGAAAAGTTTGGCCGAGTTGTTAGATACTGCAAAGATGCAGGCTTGGATGTATGCTCTTTTAGAGAGGAGGGAGAGTCTGTCCTGCCTTTGGAGCAGGTGGCAGGCCAGTCTATCAGGGGGTGCACCCAATATCATCCACTTCCTGTCTGCTGCCCTACACTTGTGTTTAAGGGCTGAGAGGTCAGAATCGTATCAAGAGTTGCACGTGGGCTTAAAGAGGATCCTGATAACAGGGGCAAGGACATCCAGAGTGTTAGAGATAGAAGTGAAGGTTAGAGAAGGCTGTGTCAGCCCAATGTGCAGGGGGAGGAGAGGATGTGTCGAAAGCATCAAATGACACATGCTTCATGGGTCGGATGACCCGGGAGGTAGGTGGCAGTGCTGGAGTCAGCTTGACCTGCAGGGAAGAGAGGGAGGTTGGAAGAAAGGAAAAAGTAATCACTCCAAGAGAGGAGTGGTGAGAGAGTTAGAGAAAGGGAGGTCTGAGGAGATCAGAACATCCAGGGTGTGCCCTGCAGAGTGAGTCGGGCCAAAGGGAAGAATAGAGAGAGAAAAAGAATTGCAGATGTTGTAAGAGTCCTAAAGAATGGCTGGTAGCATACAGGTGGATGTTCAAGTCTCGGAGGAGGAGAAGGTGAGAGGTAAAGGCAAGGAGGAGAGGTCAGCACACTCAGAGGAAGAGGGCGTCCTGGCCGGACAGCCTGTAGATAGTGGCCACAGTGAGAGAGAGAGAGAGGCAAGGAGAGATAGAAAGCCTGCAGGCATTCAAAAGAGGAGTGATAGAAGGAGGGATCGACTCTGGGAAAATCAAGGCTACACCCCTACCAGGACATTTGGTTCTGGGTTCAGAGATGATCTTGTAGCCATCGGTAAGGAGAGCGTCAAACTCGTGACAGAGCTGGCTATGAACCAAGTCACGGTGAAACCGAGTACATCCAAATCAAGCCTTTCCAGGAGATGGCAGATGTCAGAGGAGTGTTTGACAGCTGAATGAGAGTTGGGAGTAGCAATGTGGCACACCCTTGGAAGTGTTGTAAGTGCCTTAGGATTGGCAACTGAGGAAGTAAGAGAAGGCAGGTTAGTCAGAGAGGGAGAAGAGAGTGCCAGAGGGGTGGCAGAGGAGGGAGGCAACAGGGTGGCCAGAGAAGCAGCAGGGGGTGCCTAATAGGTTGCAGAGGAATGAGGCAGCAGAGGAGCCAGAGAGGGTAAGAAGGGATAGCAGGAGAGTAAAGGAAGATGATCAGGCGAGGGAAGCACCTATCAAAGCAGAGTAGATTGTCCAGAAGGCCCTGGACCAAGACGGTGCCATTTAATTAGACATTAATGATGGTCTTAAAGGAGTGGAAGGTGGCAGGAGGGCCTCCTACCAGTTCCACCATTAATGAGAGAAGAGGAAAATGGAGAGAGAACAGAGCCCATATGGGGCGTCCACAGGCCTGGAGAGGGAACGACAAAGAGTATGCTGGTAAGGGTCTGTCTGGAGGAAGCACTGGTATAGGTATCAACGATAGGGAGGCCTAGGTTGGAGACCAGGATGTCCCATTTTGGCTTCTTCCTGCCAGACCTAGTGAGTGGGATTAGATAGTCGATGGTAAAGCAGTTAAAAAAGATAGGTGAGGCAGAGTACCACAGGGGTTGCAGGGAGGAAAGAGGGGGTTAGGTAGAGGGGAGCCCAGGCAGGGGGGGAGGTGAAGTCATGCAAGGGGGGCAGACAGGAAGGAGGCATGGCGGGTCACAAAAGGGAGCAGGGCACAACAAATAACAAGAACAATGGACTTACAAATCAGATGCAGTACAGAACCATCAGAAAGAAAAGAGCACAACAGGGAACCTAGAAGGAGAGAATGCAGATGTAGTGCAGAACCAAGGTAAAGCACAACAGTGGACCTGGAAGTAAAGAATGCAGAGGCAACGCAGAACTAAAAGCAAAAACACAGAAATCAGCAGGGAACCTAGAAGTGAAGAATGCAGGCAATTGCAATGTGGTGCCATAAACCGTGGATAGCAACACAATATCAAGAACCGTAGAGAGCAAGCACAGTCAATACAGTTAACAAGGCACAGAACGCAACAGGAACCTAGAAGAAGAATCCAGGCAATGCAAAGTAATGCAAAAAAACAGTGGAGCATTAGACAGTGTCAGAATAGTACACAATAGCATGAAGAGGGAAGGGCTGAGATGCGAGAGGAAGGAAGGGAAATGCAGGGGGGGGCGGAACAGGATGCAGGGACCTACAATAATACCGTCCCAAGGGTTAGGATGAGGTAATGGCTACCTTCCCCTGGCCACCTGGAAGGAGACTCTAGGTAAGGTTTCTGTGAGGACCCCGCAGGGAGGATAGCTCAGGGGCAACATGCTCGCCTTGGAAGCAAGACGACACAAAGCAACACAGGTTCGATCCCCAGATTCCACGCTTAGAAACCTCTGGGTATTAAGCACATTATAAATAACACATCATATCATATCATACATACATACATATTTTTTAAAAGAAGGAAACGTGCTGTGGTGCAGGGGATTTTGTTTGCTCAAGTTTGTTAAAATTGATGACAAACTGGATGTTGGTTTTGTTTGCCTATGTTTGGAAGTCAACAAATATTCAAATTGTTCCATTGACTAAACCTTGTTCTACGTCAAGGTTGTGTTTTAGTATCACTCTGCAGTTTAGGCACAGAGTTAATCATTTTTCCAATTCAGCTTTGTTTGAGATGTATTTTTCTAGGTTATTTAGTCATGCTGTTGCTTCTTGATACATAGGTAGTGCCATGCCATGCACCTCTAGCTTGTCTGCGCAGCTGATATGGACAATGGGTTGCATCTATTTTTTGAGCATTGTTTAGTTGCATTGGTTACAGTTTGCAAGGGTTGGCATTTACACACATGCACTTTTGCTTTTGTTGACTTAATTGTTCCATTACATCAGGGGCAAATGTGTTTTTTCTATAAGCTCATGTGATACTCTACTTTCCAAGGAAGCTTTTGCATCTTCAGTAAACACATTAGTTCTAATGCTTTTTAAAATGTGAGCATGTATTACATCTGCAGACTGATGCACATTTTGTACAAGTTTTATGTTGCATAAATGATGCCACAGATTAACATTGCCTATGCTGCAGAGTGTATTATAGCATTCTTTGTAGCACAATGTTTTGAAGATGGGTAGCCACTTAACTGGTGTTAACCATAGGAGGAGATGGAGGTCCCCACAAGAGATGTGCAAGCCCATGTGAAGTGCTCTGCTCATGCAAGGAACTTAGGCAAATTCTGAAAGGCTTTAACTGCCTTTCAACAAGGGCCACCAGGAATGTGGAAGCAGAAGCAGATGGCAGTGCTTCTGCTGGCCACAGCTAATCTATCACCTGCAGGTATGTCCATGATTGCCAAGTTAGTCATTCCCTTTCATAAAAGGGAAGAGTATGCTAGTATGCTGGTGTAACGCTCACCTGATTCCCGCAGAGGCGCCGGTCTTGACTGGGTGAATGCCGTATCTTCAAAGGTGATGTGTAACACACGGTTGGCTCTTTGGGCTGGACCTCTGTGCACTGTATGTCTGATAATGCCGCCAAGCCTTAAAGGCGGACTTGATAGCTAGAAGTTCCTTATCAGTAATAGTGTAATTGATTTCAGGAGGTGAGAATTTGCGGGACCAAAATGCCACGGGATGCAACTGATTGGTTACTGGGTCCTTTTGTGATAGAGCTGCCCCCATGGCAAGGTTCGAAGCATTAGTTTCAACGATGTAGGGGAGTTCTGGGCGAGGATGTTTTAAGATCGGTGCAGAGATAAATCTAGTCTTCAAATTCTGGAAAGCTTGTTCCGCCTCGGTAGACCATTCAAAACGTTTGTTTTTCTTTAACAAGGCGGTGATGGGCTGGACTATTCGAGAGAATTCGGGGATAAACCTGCGGTAAAAGTTAGCGAAGCCTAACCTGCTTTGAACACCTTTTACGGAGGATGGCGATGGCCATTTGAGAATTGCATCAACCTTCTTTGAATCCATACGCACTCCGCTAGGTGATAATATGAATCCCAAGAATTCAACTTCAGTCACGTTGAAAACACACTTTTCCAACTTAGCGAAAAGTTTGTGTTGACGCAATCTCTCGAGGACCATTTTCACGTGTTTCCGATGTTCATTTTCCGATGAAGAATAAACGAGGATGTCGTCAATGTAAACAACACACACATCTATGAGCTCTCTGAGGACATCGTTCATAAAATATTGAAAGGCGGCCGGGGCATTGCAAAGTCCGAAGGGCATGACCTGATATTCAAATAGCCCATACTTGGTGCGGAAGGCCGTCTTCCATTCATCGCCCTCTTTTACTCGTACCAAGTGGTAGGCTCCTCTAAGATCCAGCTTTGTATATATGCATGCTTTTCTGACTTGGTCCAGGAGTTCAGGGATCAAAGGTAACGGATATCTATTCTTAACAGTGATCTGGTTCAGGGCGCGATAATCTATACAAGTTCTAAGGTCCCCTTCTTTTTTTGGAACGAAGAACAAAGCTGAGGAAGCAGGGGACTTGGAAGGACGAATAAACCCATTCGCTAGGTATTGATCCAGGTATTGTCGGAGGTGAAGATTCTCAGGCTCGGTGAGGGCATACATTCTACTACAAGGAGGAGTAGATCCAGGTATCAGGTCTATCTGGCAGTCATAAGACCTATGAGGAGGAGTTAGCCTGATCCTTCCGGAAAACATCTTGGAATTCTAGGTATTCAGGAGGTAACTGGGGAGCCTCCGAGGAAATTGCTGCCAGTGCAACACCAGGTCGAGGGTGACAAATAGAGACACATTCTGGAAACTGAACCGTTCTTGCTCGCCAATCGATCTGAGGATTGTGCTTCTCTAACCAAGGAATTCCTAGAATAATCTGGAACTGAGGGGCCTTGATCACATCGAACATGATCTTCTCATGGTGTCCATCTTGACTTACTAGCGTCACTTCTTGGGTGGTATGCGTTACTGGTCCGGAGGCTATCTCCGTACCATCCACCTTAGTAATGACGTCCTTTACAGCCTTTGGACAAAGTCAGATTCATCCTCAAAACCATTTCATGATCCACATAATTGCCGATGGCACCGCTGTTGACGTAAGCTTCAATCGCATGTAATCGATCCGGATGTTCAGGGCTAATGAGGACCATAGGTATCACGAAATGCGAGGTCACGGAACTGGTTTTAACGCTCGGCAAGAGGACCTCTATTCTTGTCGGGCAAGGTCGTTTCCCTGCTCAGAGTTTGTGACCCTGGTAACTGCAGCTCCTACTGCCTTCTTGGCTGGTTTCACCGGACAGTCTCGAAGAAAGTGCCCCGAGTTTCCGCAATAGAGGCATAATTGCAGCTGTTTTCTCCTTTCCCGCTCCTTTTGTGTTAGTGGTCCTTTCAGGCCCCCTATTTGCATGGGTTCCCCGGAGTCTACTCCTTTGGTAGGAGTTGGTGGTTTGGAAAATACTCGAGTATCAAACTTGGAACGATCGGCCTTCCTGTTCTGCAGTCTGTGGTCAATTTGAACGACTAAGTCAATATAGTCCGAACAGTCTTGCGGGGGATTCACTACTTGGGCTAACACATCTTTGAGCTCTCCACGTAGACCTCTATAAAACAGCGTAATCCTTTTGTCCTCAGGCCATCGAGTTTCCACTATCAGTCTGTTGAAAGACGCAATATAAGCCAAAAGGTCTTGATTACCCTGTCGCAATGAAAGGAGCTCATTGTCCAAGGCCTGCCCCTGTGAATGTCTTGCAAACAGTTTTTCCATACGGAGCTGAAAAGCTTGAAAATCATGGAGAACCGGATCATCTTGATTAACTAGAGGGATCGACCAGTCTGCCGCATTGCCACTAAGGTACGAAAGCACGAAAGCTACCTTAGCTTGATCAGTTGGAAAGGCTGCTGGCCGGCATAAGAAGTGCAACCGGCACTGATTAATAAATACTGCAAACCTCTTTGGGTCACCAGAAAATCGTTCGGGCGGAGCCAGAGGTACATCCCCAGGTAGGTTGATCTGCACTGGGTTCGTAGAGGATGTTGAAGGAAGATTTGCCCCTGATGCGGGTAACGGAGTCTGTCCGGCTTGTGACTGTAGCAATTGTCTAGCGAGATCGTCTGTTCGCTCCTTGGAAATAATCAGTTCCCTTCTTAGAGCATTCGTTTCCTGACGGGCTGCATGCACTTCTGCTCTTAGTTCCCCAAGTAACTGGGCTAGCTGGTCGGTATGCGAGGTTTCCATAGCGCCTGGGTGGGAGTTTTGCGATAGGCTTTGCGTTCTGTAACGCTCACCTGATCTTCAAAGGTGAAGATGTGTAACACACGGTTGGCTCTTTGGGCTGGACCTCTGTGCACTGTATGTCTGACTCGAAGAGTAAGATGTCTGCAGATAGAAAATATGGGATTAATGAACTGGGGTTATTGGGTGCCTCTCTCCTCTTCCCTTTCTCTTCTCCTGTAGAACCCCAAAGGTTAACACCCTCACCTTAGGTAAGTGAACGCTGAGCGCTCCATCTGCCTCGGGGCAGGGTGCCGTAACCAGTTTCTTCACTGGATAAGGGTGCAGGCCTCTTGACCTCAGAGGACTGCTGTCCGTCGTTAACTGCACGAACGGTAAGTTCTGGGCACTTCAAATGTCTTAAAAGTCTTTTGTAATGATATCTCTTGTTTTGCAGGGTTCCGGCGATGGCGGATGGCGGGCTGATGAGTTGAGGATCGAACCCGCGTGAGGAATAGAAGCGCCTGGAAGCACGTAAGTAAGCGCTTGTAGCCTGCTTCACGATGCGCACTAACTGTCCCTTTTATCTTGCAGGTACAAGTTCGGAGCTTTAGAGAAGCTGAAGGGTGCTGGAATACCCACTGGATTCGGCGTGGGAAGGAGTAATGGCACGTCAGTAATAAAGTTGCCCAATGTCTTTAAACGCACCTTCTTTTGTCTTTCAGATGCGGGATGCAGCGCCGAAGGCCTCCGGAGCGTGCGAAGAGCTGGTAAGCTTTTGTCTTTCAGATGCCGGAATGCAGTGCGAAGACCTCCGGAGCATGCGAAGAGTAGGTAAGCCTTTGTCTTTCAGATGCCGGAATGCAGCGCGAGGCGTTGGTGACAGCCGATGGACCAGGTAAGAGATGCGCTGCCACTGAAGACCGTAGTGCTAACCTGTTCTTTCTTTGTCTTTACAGGTGCTGCTGAAGACTGGATTCCAGGATGGTAAGCCTTTGTTCCCTTAGGCCCAGGATCAGAAGCAGAAGACACGATGAGCGTTCTGCTGCAGAGAATGCAGAATAACGCAAAGCAAGATTCATCCATCGGGTGTGGTTTAAATAGCCTCCTGTAGTACTTAGGTGTCTCCTTCCACAGCCACGCCTAGGTAAGAAAAGAGTTCCTGCTTTCCAGAAGAGTTCCAGTGTTCTGAACCTAGGGAGTGGCTCCTGCCCCTCCCAACAGGAAAAGTAGTCCCAAACAGAAGAGGATCAGGGGTTCAACTGGCAGGTAAGTAAGCAGCATGGTCTGCTGCAGGTAAGTCCACCCAAGCATTATGAGCCCGGCGCTTCCAGCGCTGGGACTGGGCATCTTTATGAGCCTGGTGCCACTGGCGCCAGGACAGGGTCCAAAAGGTCCCAATTGGGACTGGCTGGCACTCGGAACCGGGGTTATGGGTCTGCTTCCAAGGGAGTCGGGCAAGTCCTGATCTTTTGGAAGCAGAGATCATGACAGCTGGTCATTCACAAGGAAATCATGCAAGGAGGAGAGATTAGGCATTTCAGAGTGCTTAAGTAAAGTTTCCTAAGGGTTGATGGTGATTAGTGAGACTTGTAAAAAAGTAAATATAAAAAGGAAGCTGAAAGACTGGTGTCCAGGAAACACATTGATCCATGAGGAAGGGCACTGCCATGAAAGTGAAGCTATGTGACAGTTAACTCAACTCCAAGGAAGGCCATTACTGGAAGCAGTGCATGTTCAAGCCAGAGGGACGGATTCTGGATGAGAACAATATCAGATACGTTTAGGGATATATCATTTTATTTAGGCATGATTAGAACTCCGCTAACAAGTAGAAGCTTTATTGAGGAGATTTCAGACCTTTCCTCAGACCTTGATACAAAGATAAATATTTACAGAGATCTTGCATAAAGGTAGCAGATTATGCTCTCAAAGCAGCCCAGGAGGTTTTGGGGCAGAAGAACAAAACTGTTGAAGAAAGCCCCTGAGCTATGGGGGTGGTTACCAGGCTGATCTATTCCCACATGATTGTCAATGCATATGTAAAAGCAAAAGTATTCAATAATGGCACGCTTGCTGCTCATATTTTCTTGAGATTATTCAGAAGTGGAAGAAGCAGCTGGTGTTTTATTTTGTATCCACATCACATTGTCCACAGTACTGAATGCAATCTCTCCTTTGGCAATGAGCATTGAATTTTGGAGGACTAGTGAAGCAGAGCAGTTCCTGTGGAAGGCGAAGGCCTTCATGCAGGCAAAACAGAAATCATTTTTGGAACAAGGCACAGTATTCCTCTAGTTTTCTTAGCCGGATTTACTTCCCTAAACCCCTGGCCAGAAGTGATGATCCTGTACTCAGTTATCCCTCATGCTCTAGATTAAGAAGCTCACTCATAAATCCCAACTCTATCTCCAAGAAGCTGAAAAGAGCAAGATGCACAAAGTGAACAAGGAGGAAGAAGATTGCAAGAGGAACAGAGAAGCCTAGTTCATTGATACAAAGAAACTAAATGACAAAGATAATCGGGGGAAAGAGCATGATTGCATTTAAAAATGCAAGGAAAATGAAACTGGAAGCAAACTGAAATAGGAAAACAATGAAGCACAAAGATATTCCAACTGAGAACTGAACACCAAAAAGAGCACCAACTGCAGAATGCAGTGTACAACAAAATGGTAGTATGGCATAAGTAGGCAGTCCAAAAAGTGCGCAATTTAGACAAGTAAGAACCTGTTTGTAGTGGTAATTTACTAGTTTAGAAGGTAAGCAAGGGGAACATTTTTCTATTAAAAAGAGCTGAAACCAACAGGTGTGCGCAACAGAGAGAATTTGGAATCCCGATTGCACTTGGGTGCAGTTGCTTTCTTCAGTATTGGACCTTCATTCCAAAACAAGCGACACATGGCTGTGGTGACCTGGGAGCTCTAGAACCACATTGTGTACTCCACTTTACATCTGCATTCATTTTGGGCTTTTGGCAGCATGTATGCTTTTATTTCATTCAAGAGGCTATGCTTCCCAGAATGCCGTGCCCTATGGTTCTTCTACACATTAGCAGAACATGGTTGGGTGGATGAAAGGAAAACCTGTGACTGGTAGCTGCTAGCAAACATCAAACTCAAGGCATGTGATCATTACTCAGCTTTAAAAGCTGTAGTTTACATCAGTGCAGCCCTGGTCATTATTACAGTGTTCACGTTTGTGGCGGGTCCCTTGTTCTACATTTCTAGTTCTAAGCTACCGTTTCCTTGCTCCTGAATCCTTGGATTTTGCATGCTTGGTATTCACCATTTTCTCGATTTGCATTCTACTTGTCCTGGTTTTCAGTTAGCACTTTCCTCTAGAATCACATAATTTGTCTTTGTTGTAAAGTTCCTTGCCCTTGCTGTGTTCTGTGGTGTGGGCTTCAGGCTTGTAAATGTGTTATCCCTTCTCCTGTTCCTTTATTCCCCGTAGGAACCTGTTCCTGGTTTTCCCCTGCATGCCTGCCTTCATTCTCCATGGATTGTTAGGTGTGATGTGCAGTTACGTGTGATAATGCCTAGGTTTTTCCATCGTTCTGTAAGCACTATTCCCTCATCAAGGGTTGTCTGCATTAGGTTATCCTCCCTTTGCTCTTGTAGTTTTTTGGTGAACCAGCTGGACTGGCAGGGTTTCTTGACACGGTTGGCATCACAGAGGGCGTTTTGTGCCCTCGTTAGTATGGTCTTCATGTTGCCTTACATAATACCATAAAGGGTGTCAGCTCAGAGATCCTTTCATTGTTTTTCCTGTATGTGGATTTCACACTGATAATACCTGTAACAACTGTGAATGAGTGTGTGTACTTTTCTTGAAATCATAAGGCACTTCCAAGTACATAAACCACATCCTTTTTTATAGTTTTCTATTCACTTCACAACCTGGGAGGTACTGTGCATGCATCTTGATTCGTGAATGTATGTTTGATGCATATTGACAGACGGTGGAATCTTGTGCACATTTCCTGCGCCGCATCTTCGGCCTTTGGTCTTCCCATGACATTTGGTCTTGACAGGAAAGATAGTCAAAAATGAAACCAAGATTATGGGCGCTTTTAGAAATAGGTAGCTGTAAAGGCACACAGAGAATACATAAAAGGTTGAACAGGAGAAGTGGTGAACAATATTTCTATCTGCTTAGGCTCAAGACATGTGAAGTGAGAAACGATCCACAAGATAAGAAAAAGACAACTGTTGATGTAGAGTATTTGAGAAATGTAAAATAAAAGGAGATCTGGGTAGCAACATGAAAATGTCCCTGAAGCCTAGAATAAGATGCAAAAGGAATGGTATACACATTAAAAAGAAGTGGACCCAATACTGAACACTAAATGAAAATGACGACCTAAGACCTTTCCAAGATACAGTTAATGTTCGGTTATGAATGTAGAAGAAAACCTTTCAAGAGCAGAGACAGAAATCCCAAGAGAAAGTGAATAATGAAACAAAACAGAGGTTAAAATCGGCACTGAGCAAGTGACAAAAGCTTGTAATGAGTTTCATGGTGAATGGAGTCAGCAACTGTCAGAAGGGTAGTTTCAGTAGACTATCCATTTAGAAACTGTGAGGAAAGATTTCCATTTAGGTGTAATTTTCCATCCAGTTGTGAACCCCACAACTATTTGCTATTGTCTGACCATCCTAGCCTGACGGTTACCAGTGGAGCACAGCCTTCTGCTGCACTCGTCAGTTTCCCAATAACAAAGTGAGCGAAAAACCAGCCATGTCCTTAAAGAGAGTCAGCACTGGGAAACTGTTTCCCTTAGTCTTTTTCTTTGTTGCTAGTTTTTAGCAAAATGTTACCAGTGCACAAAGTAGCTTACAGTAGAGTGTGCTGGGGTCTTCCTTTCATTTTTAAGGCCGTAGACGCTTTCAAAGGATTTTTCAGTAGAGGTGCAGATGTGCCTTGGACAGAGCTGGTGGCAGCTGTTATTTTCTCATATATTTTAACCCTTTCTTTTGGTTCATATTGCGTTTACCGCTTTTGGACCAGGACAGTGGCTTGGCCCCAAAATGGCCATTCCACAAGGTCCTTTGTTCTGTCCTTCGGCCATCTTGACCATTAGCCTTCCCTAGGTCGAGCAGACCCGTGTCAGTCCTTATTTTTTTTTCATGCATTCTCCTGCAAAATGCCAAGCTTTTGCAGGCTTCTGCATGCCTTGTGTGTGTGTCTCCAGAATGTGGGCTGGACTGTCTAGTTCCAATACACATCCTGGGTGCCAGAGAGTCTGGTGTGCTGGGAATGACTGGGACCACCGTGGTCCGTGATTGGTCCACGTCTGGCATGGCTGGATGTGAGCAGGTCTCTCATTGGGTCCTCTTTGTTTTGACACGAAGGAGGTTCTAGATAAGAGAAGGGCCCAAACACCCATACCAGGTCTATCTCTTGAGTTCTCACTGAACCTACGACAGGACAGGAACCAAGCATCCTGAAACTAAGAAGCCAAGTTGACAGACCGCTGGTGACCAGCTGGAAGGTTTGGCACCCTGAGCCCACTGTTGCCCCGCAGGACCCCCTAGCTACTGATTGAACAAGGTGGTCTGCAAAGGCGCTTCACCCCATTTGAATAGTGGGGACAACTATTCACAGCACCTCCAACTTTAACCTGCAAGAGAGCCTTTTCGGAAGTGTTCCTAGGCTAACCAGTGAACTGGCTTGCTTGCGCAGGACCTTTGCTCTGGAACCGCCGCCATCTCGAGTTGACTCTTGAGACTTTGGAGATCGCAAGTACTGGGTCGTACACCTAGGCACCTTTGGTCTGGAATTAGGAGAGTATGCGTGAACCAGAGTGCACGCTGTCACTGTGTCGCCCAGCTGTGGTGACAAACCTTGTGGGTGCGCAGCAGCTGCTGTACCCCATCTGCCCTGAGACGAGCTGCAGTGAAATAGAGTTGATCCCTTCACGAGAGGAGAAATCGCCACGGTCCTGCCATAGAATCAACCCTGGAACTCAGCCGCTGAAAGCTGCAGGGCAGCACTTTTGCAGCATTTGAACCTGCAACCGAAGTGGACTAAACTGCCGAAGTTTGGTTTGGGGTGCGCCTTGGTTCGGTGAGTACTTGCAACCCCTTACCGGTGGCCCCTGGTGCATCCATCCATTTTTACGCACAAGTGTTCCCTGAGGGCCACTCACCTTTAATCGAGGTAGCCTGTGCTACCGAGCTATTCCCAACTCTTGGAGTCTGTTCTGCCCTCTTGAGGAGACCCTCCTCGAATAGCGGGAACTTATTCTTCACTACCTAACCTGCCTTCCTGAGCTGCTACAGCCCCTGCAAGAGACCCCGTTTTGCCCAACCGCACGATCACGTGCATCTGCATCCAAAAGTACATTTGGCCATAAGGTTCCACTGTTCTTAGGGACTGGACTGCTTTCATTTAGGGTTGCTAAAGTGAAGGACTGCCCAAAGTATATTCACGCTATTTGTTCCCTTTCCTTGCAGGTTGTGAACCCTTACTATGTGCCATTCCTTTAGTCCATTGGTATCTGTATATATCTTTTATAGTAGTGTTGTGTTGGTTTAAGTATTACTGCTGTTCTTTGCTTGTGTTTGATTTAAAAGTCCTTTAACAAATGCATATGTATTTTTGATATACACCTGCCAGAGTAATTTGTGGTGTCCTTCACTGTGTGCTCATTGTGGGCTTTCGATCACCCTCACCCCTCCTTAGACCTTGTCTTGACCGCCGCCAATGCTACCTTGATTGGTCTGACTTGTCCAGAAGGTTACCCTGTCCCAAGAAACTATGCTGGCCTCCTGAACCTCTGCCCACCAGGTCAGCGTTCAGAAATCCATCTTAACAAAAACCACTTCGAAAATGATGAAGTGAAGGAGTGTCTAGATATGAAGGCATTCTTTCATTAGAGTAATCGCTTTAGATAGGGAAGGAAGTAGGGAAATTGGGTGAAAAGTAGATGGATTAGAGGGTCAAGTATAGGGCTTTTAAGTAGAGGAATGTGGTCTTTTTTAAATATTCCTAGAAACTGGCCAGAAAGAAGTGAAAAATTAAGGAAAATCATCAAAAAGGAAGACAAAGAAGGAAACCTAGATTTAATGAACACAGGTATGTAAAGACTGGAGGGGTGTATCTGTACTTCTGCCTGCTATATGGCAGAGTAGAGGCACTGAGCACCCCAGCCAAGGTTCTCTTTATGGTAGCTATGGATGAGCAACCAAGGCTTAAGCTGTCAGGAGGTCATGCAGGCTGGTTCTTAAGTATAGTGTGTCCCCGAGCCCCCACAAAGGAATGTCTACACACTATGTTATGTGCTAACTGTCTTTTTTTATATAAAATTAAGGTTCAGAAATATTTACAAAATTCAACACCACACTTTTTACTCTGATAATACTATAATGACATATCTAGACCATTCTATGTGGTACTACACTTAGACTTTAGATTCCTTTAAAATGCATCAACTGCTGGCAGTTACAATAGAGCATACAAATCATTCAGTAAGGCATATCAGCATAGAAATTCAGGAAGGAAGGCAGGTTAAGGCTGTCGGATGGGAGATGTCAGAAATGAGAGACAGAACGTTGTAGGGTTCTTAACATTTGCCATGTTTATTAAAACAAAACGAGTGGGATCAAGACCCATCTGTCCCTATCCCAATGAGAATTGTCCTACCTATGAAACTAAAACAAGTTGACCTTGTGTCTAAATTATATCGGACCCTCACACTAACATATACAAAAAAATGCATAGGGTAAATGTTTCTGGTTCCAAAATAGTATGAAAGTTCAAATAGGTAATTTCAACAAAGCAATCGTTATATTCAGGAGTTGGCACCCTTCCCCGAACAAATTAAGGAAGTCTATTGAAAATATGTTGTTCCAACAATGCTCTGTCCAAATGAATGAAAATAGCTCTTTCACAAAACGTCTTACTTAGATTAGCAAAGAAAGAATTTCTCATCCATTGAATATGGTTTGTCAAAATTGCAACACACATTTCCACAGAACACATTCCTTAGGATGACAAAACGAAATGTCTCTTTCATAGAACACTTTTTTCAACTCCAGCATTTGATATCCTGGTCTACTCTCCTCCGGGAATATATCTCTTTTGACTCGTACACATCTGGTATACTCCGCTGCCAGGAATCTCTTTCCTAAAAGTATCCTTACCTGATATTCTTATCAGGTCTTTCAGTAATCTTCCTTCCTCTTAAGATATTACACAATCATATTTCTTCAATAACACCTTGTTGACTTCAGTGGCTACTCCCTCCTACCTAGCAGAAACCATCACCAGGAAATCCTCCCTTCGTCCTATAAGAACCCCCCATGACAACCAACTCCGAGTCCCCACCATAAGAAGAGCTAAAGCTGGAGGCATTGGCTTCCCACACATAGCACCTAAGCTCTGGAACAACCTCCCTAACTCTCTTAGAGCCGAACCTTCACTGCTTTCCTTTCGGAAATCCCTCAAAACCCTGCTCTTCACATAATCACCTCCTACCCTCCCCTCCGACATGATTGACATATTTTTAAACGCCATGATGTCTGCACTGCTAAGTTTGTAACTAAAACATGTTACTGTAAATCTAATGCCTTGTAAACGTATATTTCTAAAACATATACCGTAACTCAAAATGCCTGTAAACTTTAACAACCTTCCTTCTGTAACCAGCCAATTGCTTATATGTAACAGCGCCACGATGCCCACGGGCTGAGCGTGCGCTTTAAAAATATGAATAAATAAATAAAAATAAATTTCCCCCATGCAGACATTTCATATATGAGGGTTTTTTATGATCTGTGTCAACCTTTCTTTCAATCTCACTTGGCTCTTGGTAATGCTTGTTCCAGATTTCCCCCAAGTGACATCTTATGTCAGGAGAACTGCACAATGTTTGTCTCAATCTCTCACAATGTCTTTTGTCTTATGGCAATACTGGTTCAGAATTTCCCCCATCCGACATCTCATGTCAGGAGAATTGTACCATGTTTGCCTTCTCTTTGTAATTCACTTCAGTCGATATTAAAAAATATTCTCAAATACTCTTTCACGTTTTCACATGTCCCGGAGCCCCTCTCAGTCTCAGGCTGACTCACCGGTAGATCGTACTATTACTGCAAGAGTCTCTCACGGGGTCAGCTTCCCTGTACTAGCAGAGGTTCATTTGAATCCTGCATCAGCATTTGCTTCCTTCACCGCCAGGACCTGCGTGTCTCTGTAGGGCCCTCTCTCCCCTGAACCCACTGCATTGACCTTTTCTCAACCCGTAGTCTCACTTCTCCGGTTCAGAACGCTGCCAACCTGCTGAAAACATTCACTGCTCTCCTGCCGTTCTTCTCCTTTGGGCCGCCACTGCTACCGGTCTTGCTTCCGCTCCACGTATTCTGCAGCCTCTCTCTTTGCTTCCTTCTCGATCCTCAAGCTGTAGGCAACCTTCTGGTTTAAATGTCTGACACAGCCGATTTCGATTTTGACAACTAGACTGCACTTCATACTTAAAATCGGATTTCCTCCCCATTGACTGCTTATTCTTCATCTCGGTACCCCAGTTGTTATGGGAATTGGAGTCCATATATGTTCTAGACTTCTCAAGGCAATATTGTTTTAAATATTTGTTGGAATAGAGATTGCCAGAATCAGGAGAGGTTATGTGAACATTATGTATAGTGATGTTTTGCTCAGAATTTATCAAGGGATGTTGAATGTAAACCATCCTTGCTTGAGGGGTAAATGTTATTCCGCTGGGGAGGTTTTTCATACACAGTGGTTTGGGTTTTAACTGGGAAGGACTTACAAAATGACAACATGCCATCAGGTATTTAGGGATTTTCTGTTCATGAAGAGAAGAATACTGCATTGCTCCTACAGAAGTCATCACATCTCCTTGACAGCCACCTCATTCCATATGATCCTCCCGCAATACCACCCCCAGAGTCAGGATCAGGTAGCGACTGCACTCCCCTGGCCACATGGGTGGAGACTTTAGGTTGGGGATCAGTGATGACTCTGTAGGAATCATCATAGGGATGAGTGTGACAATGTCATCTGTATTGAGTTTAGACACAGGTATAAAACATGAGGCAGAGGCACTAACAGGAGTGAAAGAAATGCAGCTTTTGAGGATGGTTCTTGGAACTTTGATCTACAGAAAATCTGGCAGCCTTAAATGTGTCTAAAAAATAAAAAGTAAACTCATTTGGGAAAATAGAAGAATCAAGAAGAAGAGACACAACTTTGAGGGTTCAAAAAGATGCTGAGAACGTCGCTGGAAAATATTTTACTTTAACATCTGTAATAGTAGTAGTGGAAAGTGTTCTAATGAAGAAAAAGAGTGAAAGTTGCAAGGACACTTGCTTTCGCACCATTTGCACTCAGTATGATGAAGCTGGATTCTAAGAATCCTAATCAGACTTGATAACCAAGACCATGGAAGCTTCACTTTGGGAACAGAACAGAGGGACTACTAGTCTGAGTCTACTGGCTTCTGGTGGCAACCATAACATTTAAAACAGTATACATTGTTCAGAAAGCCCTCTGGAATGAAGCCTGCAACGTCCTACATAAGTATGTGTATGCATATTAGAACCATAAACCGTGAAACAGAAGACTTAAGGCAGCCCACAACACATGGGCACATTTGCTTTATCCTGTGCCATAACACCGATCAGTATATTGCTCAACCCTGGTGATGCAGCAGATGGGAAACCAACCTTGGGTTAACAGAGGATATGCAGCCCTTCAGGAGCCAGTCGGATATGAATGGAGCAAGGATTTGATGCCCAAAGAAATGATTGCTTAACATTTCTCAAGTACGTATCATGCAGATGAATATTTAAATAGTTCCCAGGCATGGATACGAATCTCACTTCTACAAAGCAGTTAATGTATTCTCCAAGCATAAAGTAAATTGCTTGGAAAATGTTGGGCCGGATTGATGGCACAAGGGCAACACACTAGTCTTGGAAACAAGACAATGCAGCACGTAATAAAAGATTAGCTCATTTGCATTTCTCATACCCTGTACACGACTGGGTAAGGCTGCGCAAATGCCTAATTAATGCATTGTGGAAGTAGTTTGCTTGCTTTGCTCAATGACTTTAATTTTATAAGAATTTCTTTCCCAAAGCCCCCAACATTGTCATGTAACTTTCAATTAAGATTGATTGAAATCATAAGACTAAAGTTGGTAAAACTAGTACGAGCGCTTCCTTGAAAGAACCTTTTCCTCCCCCCACCTCCCCTGTGAGAACCAGGTCAAATGGTTTTATACCAATTTTACTGATGCAATGTTGACATTAGGCACTTGGCAGGAAAATCTTCTATTTGTTCAGGGCAATGGAAACCACAGTCACTGAACACAAAACCTTAGCAATTATTCTGCGAAAATGTCATCCATCAGTCCACCATCCCCAAAACACACTGCTGGAACCTAGGCAGTTTATTTTAATATCAAGTAGAATGCCAATATTCTGCCAACATGGTTAGAGTCCATCATACATCCAAGTCTGATCATGTGCCACTGAATAGCGACCAATGCAACTCAAGCAAGTTCTATGAACAGCTTTAATTTTAGAGATCTATGTTACTCTAGGTTACTTGAAATAATTAGCAGCTTTTCAGTCGTATAAACATGTTTTTCTGGAGTTTTTATTCTAAAATTCGTTTACCTGCATGTGCCATGATCCCAACGTTGGTGCTTATGGAGAAAGTCTTCAATGCATCAGGTTGTTATGAATGCTTATATCACTTTGATTATTACATTTGGAAAAATCTTTTATATTTTCCAGGCGAGTGTTTGCCTTTATTCTGCAAAATTAAGTTGACATTCATGTGTCATCTGGTTCTTCTAGAAAGTGAAACTATAGGTTGGATGCTAATTTTAACAGCTGGAAGATCAGAGGTGAAAATGCACAGTTACAGGTAATAGGCTACAAACATTTGGACACATTAAGAAGTATTTCCAATTTTTAGTGTTACGAGTATGGTGGCAAATTGAAGGTACAATCTAATGGAGTGAACCACGACCTCCAAGGGTCAATTAGCTCTGCGCTCTTCATTCTTGCATTAAATGCTGCCTAGGCTTTTATCACATGGAAGCTACTCATCAAGGAGTGAATCAACAGTCCTATTGCAATCTCCAGCAGCACCAAAAAGAGAATTTTCCACCTGTAAATATGTTTTGGGTGCCCAAGAGCCCCAATACTGGTGTATCTGAGGCTATATGTGTTAAGGATACCAGTAGTGACTAGCCATCAAAACCCTCCTCCTCGTTATCACAACATCAATCGTCTGCTTCAAGCTATTAGAACTACAATCCTTTATTATTTAATCACAATCTGCAGAGCAGTACCAGAAGGCCGGGACACAGCACACATGAGTGCAGAGCTTCTGCCTCCACCGACTGCTAGTGCAGTTCGAATTGCAACATTACTAAAGACCAATATCTCCATTGGAAAAGTGTCTTCCGAGACCTGTGCCAAATGGCAACAGAGTTTCCAGACATTTGCTGGGCAGTAGGAAATAGTTCCTTGATGGTTTTTGTGTGTGTTAGACAAGTGGGCAAAGTGGCTGTGACAGAGTGCCCAAGTGTGTGTGCATGTGTAGGCATGCAGCTGACGGGCAAAAAAAATAAATAAAATGACCACCCCCCCTCCTCCCTAACCTAAGAAAATAAAATAAAAAGACTTTAGTAGATGCCATTTTTAGAGTACCCTATTTTATCATCAGGAGGGACGCATCTGCTTGACCAACTGCAATGGGTTCTTCAAAGGTTACATTGTGATGGCCAAGTCTAATGTATTGCTCTTTGCTTTCTAACGGGATTAACCATTGTGGTTTGAAATTGATATGCACTATGGTACCGGACAGACAGTCCATTTTGAGCAGATCAATTTTGAACAGCCAGCCATTGTAGGTAGATTTGCCATTGAAGAGGGATTAAATCACATATTGCATAGTGATGCAGAGACATCCTCAAGAGTGAGTCTGCCATCAAATGGTCATGCAGAGAACAGTGCATTTGGCCTGCTGGCATCAATAGGATAGGGACGGTTCAGTTACACCCTATAAGGAGCAAGATACTTACCTGCAACTCCTGCTCTCTAGCATGGGTATCTTACATGGATTCACAAGCTCATGAATATTCCCAGTAAGGCTGGAAATTCTCTGTAAATATTAAAGCAGTTTCGCTTTAAAGCTAAAACGGTTCATCACTTCTATAGCCTATTCCTGTCACTTTGGGTCATACTGCCCCAGCCAATGATATTCGTCCTCCGAAGATCCACCCCTGGTGGCCATCTTCAGATTTGGTTGTGAACATAGTGTTTTTTGGCATCTTCCCCAAGGAAGTGTCTTCAAAAGATCTCAACCTCTTGTCAGAGGGCGCATGCTCTTTGGGCCCAATGACCTTGGATGAGGCCTAACTACACCTCGTAGGCTGAGTCAGAGGCCTTCCCTTCCTCAATCCATGGCACTATTTTTCGGTGGTGGTCCATCGGAGTCTTGGAACATACGTCCACATCATGGTTGGGGTGTAAGCAGTAGATGCACTTGAGATGCGATCTTCAATAAAAAGATGTCTTTCAGGCCGTAATTTACACAGGCTTAGAAGAGGATTTTTCTCGTGTCATCTGCCATGGTGCGAAGGTGGGCCTGTGAATGGCCACAGTGCAGGGATCTAGCGATGGAAGGCTCTTGTCCAGCAACGGGCCCTGCCGCCAGTTGTCACGTGACAGAAGA
The DNA here is from genome assembly GCF_040938575.1 of Ambystoma mexicanum. Taxonomy (NCBI): domain Eukaryota; kingdom Metazoa; phylum Chordata; class Amphibia; order Caudata; family Ambystomatidae; genus Ambystoma; species Ambystoma mexicanum. The sequence continues at coordinate 410,005,953 of NC_090925.1, forward strand.
TGAAGAAAAAATTGAGACTGTCTCACAAAAATAGCCTACAAAGTCACTGATATTTCGAGGAGCGAAACACAAGGACTCCCAACACTAAAACGTGTGGTAAAAACCTGAAGATGTCTAAAAGAGGTGGCGCTTGGGAGGACGAATGTCATTGGCTGGGGCAGTATGACCCAAAGTGACAAGCAGTTTTAGCTTTAAAGTAAAACTGCTTTAATATTTACAGAGCATTCCCAGCCGGACGACAGGGAATATTCATGAGCATGTGAATCCATGTAAGCACCGTCCCTATGCGCCTTAATGTCTTGGCATTTTGAATCAAACATTCACCTTCCCTGTTAATGTTCATCAAGCACTGCCCGGTTGAGCTTTTCTAAGACACATTTCCAACAAACTGATGGGAACGAGGATATTTATTGGACTAAAGCACGAAAGCAAATATTTTGTGACATTTTGTCAAAGCTGTCGTACACAATATTTACTGTAAACATCACTAGTGTACATGAGAACAGTAATTTCCCAACAATGTGTACCTACCTCACCTACGTAGGGTACTGAAATCAGTTGCTAAAAGGTTTAATTCACAGGAATAAGGTGGAAGAATGCATGGTTGAAGAAATGCCCCTGTCAATTTTTTTTTAAATTCGATCTAAACGTCACCGACATCCTAAAATGTACTGATCCACTGAAAGAATAACTGACCAAAAATATCCAAAATTGAAGAGCCCAGAAGCATTTGGCTCCTAACCTCTCATAGGATACAACCCCACACTTGGTGCCTTTATTCCAATTGCCACATTCATCGCAGAACCAAGTCTTCCTGGGTCCAAAATGCAGCTGCCTGAAATGCAGCATGCCTGGCAAAAAGGGATGGTTTGCCCCCATTCTCAAAAAAACATTGATTGCTCAGGATCTGCTATCACACATTCAGATGCCTGTCTGATCCAGCCAGTCCAATGTACGGAGCAGAATCAATCCTCACCAACCCACGCGGGCTACAGATCAGCCTACCTCCACTTGCTCGGTGTTTCTATATTCAAATATATATGCCATGTTGACAGACTATTTACCTCCAAAGTCCAATAACCTATGCCAAAAGTGTGAGAGTCCTGCTACTGAGAATACGCATGGGCAAATAAGCTTCTCAGTGAAATAGTTCACACTGAGGGGGTTTGGGGTAGACAACATTGATATATGTATATCCATACCAGAAGACATTTCCCACAAGGACACTGACACCAAAATGAGAGTTAATCCTTCTCGGAACACGAGTACTAGAGGAAAAGCAAGACCTGTATTTCTGCCTTGCTGGGCATGATCAGCGAGTTGTGAATGTGGTGCAGTGTTTCCCCAGGTACACAGAAGAAGGTTTTCACATTTGAATTCCCCCATTTACTCGAACATTTGCTAAAAGTGAGAACAAACACGTCCAAATAAGCTGCTCTATTGGATGGTGCTCACTCGGACAAGCCCACATTGCCCATCCTAACCCCAAAATATCAAATCAGCTTAAGGTGGATTCTGAGACTGCCAGTACAATTACCTCACTGGTGTTCATGCAACCCGAATGTTCATCCCATCAAATGTGCCAAATATACCCTGACATGCAATTGTGACCACATTATGGCCACAATAAATGTACAGGTAAGAATTGTACATGTCCCATTACTCAATGGGGGTTATTCATAGTCACACCTAAAGGCACATTTGGTTTGTGCCATATTAACAACTTAAAAAATAAATGCAAATAGGGCGAGGCCAAATGAGTGCAACATACACAGCTGTTAAGGAGTTGCTTTTATGTATTTTCTTTAACATCATGCCAACTGATAGCTGACAAATCTCCTGGGTTGGGGCCACTGGATGGGCCGGGGTTATATGATGTGTGGTGGGTCAGAAGGAGGAGTCGGACACACTATGGACAGGCTTACTTTCCTTTTAGTAAAATTATAAAGACAAGCCTTATCTATCCCTTTTGCTATGGGGATTTCCCTGACTAACTAAAGTAACTAAAATGTGCTTGTCTGTCATAAGGAAGTCCAAAGTAAAATGTCCTCAGTCTAAACCGAACTATCTGACCCTACCACGAAGATGAACATCTCAAAGTGGGCCAAAAGAACATCTTTCTTCTGTTCGCTTGCCTTGATGCCTCCTCTCCTGCGGCTTTCTCTCACGGTTATCTCATCTGTAGTGCATTGTCCACATACAAAATGTCAGGTTGAAAAAATATTTCTTAGGGTGATTATCTTTAAAACTCTTGGGTTTTTATTCATGAGCTCATAGATCCTACCAAACGTTCATGGGTCTTGTACTCGCCTTAATGTTATGCTTATAATGATTCTCCTTGAAATGGTGTCTTGCACTCTTTCCCCCTGGTTTTGTATTCATCACTTCCTTTGGGTTCAACCCTTCTGAGGTTTTGTGTTACTTTTCCTAACTCAGGAATTCCCCCTCTCCTGGGTTCTCTCTAGTAGATTCTGTTTCCTATCATCTGTTTCACCTACCAGTCTTAATTCACAACACTTGTTACAGTTGTGTGTGTGTGAAGTGTTTACCCCACTCTACAACATACTTCTCTTGGCTTTTCCCCCTCCTCCTTAGGGTACTCGTTTCCACTTTCCCATGCAGCTTTATCCCTCAGGTTATCTGTTTCTCATATGTCCATTTATGGTGGTATCTTGTTCGAATGTTGCCTTTGTGGCGTTGACAAGTTTCTCTCCTCATAACCATAACATTTGTATAATGTTCCAAAATTAATGGATTATATGCCATTTTTTCCAGAAAGTAGATTAAAAAATGTTTTTTTTACAAAGTTTACCCAGTTAGTGAAATGTAGAGGTTTAGCCAACCCTGCGATATTCCATGATATCAATTTAAGCTCAGTACTCATCTCCTGCGGTAGAAGGGTTGCTTCCTAAGCCTGGTAGGTAAGCGGGGCAACAGATGTCAAGCAGTAGGTACAGATGGCATGGCTAGTCCTGCAGGCGTTATGTCACTAGTCACATTTGACTCATTACTAGTTTGGGTTTTCCTTCGCATCACTGAGTCTGGGAGGTCTACTCCTGAGCGCAATCTATAGACCCATTGTGGGTGAGGCTTGCAAAATCTATTGAATGGCCACTTTTTAAGTATTAATTTCCAAGTAGGACCCTAATGTAATCATGATCATCTGTCCCAATAGCATAATGTACAAGTAGCCAATATGGTGGTGTTGATATCCGTCAATGGTGCAGGGCTATGCTATGCTCTTACACCCACCCACCAGGATGACGATTAAGACATTACTGCTCATCTATACAAGCGGAACCTCTATTACACGGTTTACAATAACGTCTGATCACTGTAGGGACATACACCAACATTCCTTACAATTAGATTTAGCAAAAATAAACATGGTGTTTTGAAATTTCTGTTAAATACTCAAATGCCAGCTGGAGAAGAAAAAGCAAACAGGAAGTATCTGGTGCACCCTTGAGACACTTTAAAGTACCATAAGCCCCATCAGTTAGAGGATGAATACACATCTACTGTAACCAACGGCACCTTGAACTAAATACATAGACAAAGCCCGAGTTGTTGCCTTGACCACCCTCAATGAAAAAGTGATATTTGCTATATGGGTCTCCTTTATTGTGTTGAGTGTAATGAAGTAGCCACTTGAGAAGACAGATAATCTAAACTGGAGGATGTGGTTTGAACTCCGAAAGGCCATACCCCCTCAGGCCAAAATTTGTGCAATCTAGTTTCAAGACCAAACACATGGAATTAAATACTAGCATAGCCTAAGTTATGTCGACCATATTTAACCAGTTAAGTACAGAAATATGTGGATCTGCACACACTAAACATCCTTGTTTGCTAAATATGGCACAGGAAAGAGGGAATTCGTAATTGCTCAAACATTAGTAGAAAGATTACTACCTGATTGAACTAAAATGTGCTCATCTGAAAGAGGAGCAAGTCAGAGCTGCTGTCAAAAATTGTGAGAAAACCAAATACGTAAACTCAGTTCCTAAACTCTTGGTTTGTAGCAAGAATGGGTAAACCAAAAGATAACACAAAGTGGCCTTTCCATAAATGGAAAGTCAGGAGTCCAAACAAATTGCATCAAACAAAGGAACCCCCAACATAAGAGGCTTTCTCGGCAGTGAATCTTCCCACAGTGGTCTAGTCCCCAAAACGGGTACATGGAACCGCAACATCCTCCCTTTTCTCAGGGCCAATTAGGTCGTTTCCTGGGTCTCAGGTTCCCCCACTTGGGCAAAGTCCTATTTGTACTAGGTACGGGTTGGGCGACCGTACACTTGATATGGGTAACTCAATGGGAGAAATAACCAAGCAAAAGGGAGCAATGTATTTGGGGAAACACATGCCTTGAGGGTTATTTTCAAATAAAGAACCACAGGTCCAAAAGCCCATCCTTAAGCAAAGCCAAAATCTTAAAGGGCAGGACGTCATGAATCCTTTCATAATCTAATCAGACATGAGGTCTAATCAAAAGAAAAAAGCTGTACAAGCTTCAGCCTGGGACAACGGTCAGCCAAACTCGGCCACAAGGAGTGGAGATCCCCTGCACACTTATTTCCAACATCTGATGTCGGAGCATGGCGGTCTCACTGCCCAGGTGGTATCCCATAGCTCACCGGGATGGTGCAGTCTTGGCACTGGAGACTATCGAGGAGGATGAAGCAACAGGCAAGCGCTTGCACCCCCATTGCCTTTATGGTGATCCCTTTCATCACATGTACTTACTCGCCCCACACAGACCAGTACTTCAGGGAAGAATGTATTTGCCCCTACCTCAGTCTCAACTCTCATTCACTAGCAAACATCCTTTAGTTAACAGGTGGTTTTTCTATCCTCCAGGTGTTTGAACTATAGTTGCAAGCTTGCTTTCCCTTCTTTACTGGATTGCTCCAATTGCGTTTTCCAGCATTTAAAAGGGATTCTTGCCACCCACAGTATCGCTCAACTAGTTTAGCAATTCCCTTTTCTGCATCCGAACTTATGAGCAGGGCAACACTGATGCCCCTTTCCTCATAGGCAGCAGTAGCAATCTACCACTAGCCTTCTCCCTGTTCGATCTTTATAAGTACTGTTCTTGCTTGCAGCTCAAATCCCACCTCAAACGGCCTTTGCTCTCTGCTTTTATAGAGCAGTTGAACAAAAGAATAAGACAGCTCAGGCCCTGCCTGTTCCGTTCACACCACTTCCGTATCACGGTTGTGATTGGTCCTTCCCATGCAGATCCACCATCACCTCAAGCCGCCTTAATCTCCCACCTGTTGGACTCTTTGTGGGAGATTGCCTAACAGTGATGCAGGAATTGTGCCCTGTATGGGTGCTCAGTCCTCCTTGATTTACAGACATGAGGTCGGCACCATTACAAGGTCAGGCACCATTACAAGGTCAAGCACGATCTTATCCCTTACACTGGTGTAGCTCTTAGCCTACTCCTCCGGGGTGCCTCACATCCCTTACACTGGTGTAGCTCTTAGCCTACTCCTCCGGGGTGCCTCACATTCTGTCCTGGGAGACCTCAGGGAGGAGTGAAGACCTCAGTTGTGAGACACCTTGTCACATTGTAATTAATTTATGCATCAGAGACTGCAGAGCTTCTCTGCTGTGGTGAGGTAGATTTTGGCCCCTCTGCCTCACACTGGATCGAATGTCAGATTTCTCAGACCAAGTAGACCTCTCCTCCCCGGGCCCAAAAAACAATACCTTGGATTTTCCAGAAGTCCTGCTGAGGGTTTGCAGGCATAGGAGCACGTATTGGAGGGTGGTGGGTAAGGGACACTGGCACACAGGTTTGGGCGGGAAATGGAAGGTCCTTTCCTTGGAATGTGTGGATGCTGTTATATAAGTATGCTTGTCACTATGAGGCCCTTTGTTTTAGAGTTAGGGTTCCGGGTCAGTTTCTGATGAGGTCCCTTTGACTGTAGTGTGAGATTTTCACCTCACTCTAGATGTGTAAATAAGGCAACCGCTCTCCTTTCTGGTTGTTTCGTTTGCTACCCCAACACCCAAAGCGCAGACACCAAAAGCATGGATGAGCTCTGGAGAACCCACACTTTACCACCTCCAGAGGTGGCATCCCGGTGAGGGTGGCGCACGGTGGCCCTCAATGTCTCAAATTCCCACACTCCTGCTTCCAAAAAGGTGATGGCTGAAATGGGGGGTAAAAGGTGGAATCTGTAACGAAGCACAGCCCTAACTATTCAACGCAAGAGCCTCTGAATCAGGAAATAAGCAACAAATGTACGAGGGTCAGCGTGGGAAAAAGAAAGATGTTAGAAAAATGAGCATGCCTCCATTCAGATACTAAGAGGAGAGAAATGTAACATCCCTGGAAGACCAGAAGCACATTTTACTGCTAAGGATAATCATAGCTATGCTCTAGTATCATTGTACTTCGAAATAAGGTAATAATTGTGAAAGACCCCATGGTCCCATCTAAAACTAAAGCCACAAATAACATCTATAATGGGATGGACCAATAAGTACAAGCTTAGGAAGATGGAGTCAATCTGGTTGAATCAGCTTGGTAAAACCTGCATATCGTACGGTCATTGAAAACCACTCCGGAGTGGGGGAGGGGACCGTTATAATATCTGAGGATAGTTGCCATCTACTCATGAGGGATGACACGAAAGCTGGATATTTAAGGATGCAACAGGACATTGGACATTTTAAAGCTGGAGAATTAATTATTTTAATATTTTGACAGTTTCTTGAAGAGTAGTAATGTTTCATATAACATGAAAACTTAATAAAATGATTTACCGCAACCAACAGGTTACAAGTAGCATAAGAAAAACCAGAAGCTTTTATTTGGGTCTCAGAAAATGCATCTGGGTGGATTTGCTTCCGATTCTCCCGCAGGCTTTTACTACATGGGGGCCATGATGGAGAACCTACATTGACAAAAGGAAGGGCCTACAGATTCCATAGTGGCTGCACCACTGAATGGAAAAGACGTTACGGCGTTGAGCGAATATCCATTACTGATGGTGGAAGGGGGCAGGGCAAGCGGAGCAGGAAAAGGAGAGCAACATAAAAGTGGGACCCAAATGGTGGTGGCTCCTAGCCAGTGCAATCACAACCACACTAAATGCATTAATAAAACTCAAATGGGAAAAGTGCTGCATCAGCTACATAGCTAGCACATAACTAGTTGGAGCTAAACTAGTTTAACTAGACCCCTTGTCAAGGTCATGTAATCAAGCATGTGTGGAGGGTAGTGAAGCTAATAGGTTTCAGATGTCTTACAACAAAGACCGCAAGGATATTTTGAGAATCTAAAAAGGGAAAAGGAAGTCTAGAAGCAGAAGCATGCTCGTGTATACATTGCATCAATTTTCGCACCCGAGTCAGAGCCCAAAGCTCTATGGAAATAGTCACTAAGGAGTGGTCATGAACAGTTAATTAAAAGACTCCAGAAAGTTGATGCTCCTTTGTCAAAGGCATTTTACTGGGCAAACCTTCACGTAGAGGTTAGAAGCAACATTCTTCAGGAACTACGAGTGAAGTCGCCTCTCCACAAAGTAATCCCTCTTCCTACCTCTCCAAAGCCCCCGGAGTTCACAGTCCACACCACCGTCAATGTCTGTGTATTAATATCTAGTCACAAGGGAACACCCCCCCTAGCATTAATAAAAGCACAGCTAGTGCTCCCTTAATTACTGTGCTGGAAGGTCAAGTAGTCGGTAGTCTGACCAAGGATGTACCACCCGACTTGGACAGTGATCAAGAACCAAACACGCTCTACTCCCCAAGGCAGGGGTCTGCAACCTCCGGCTTCCAGGAGGTTTTGGGCTACGAGTACCATGACCACTCACTATTGGCAGTATAAGGAACTGGAATTAATGCAATACAGATGGTTAAATGAGTGTGGTTCTGAATTCGGAGGTAGGTGCGTAAATAATGCATTCCATCAGATGCGCGTACCCCATGCACCCCACTGTGTCTACAGATTGGAAGTGTTTGGAAAACATATCAGCAAGCAAGTGTTTTCTAGCACAGAGACAGACCCACAAGATTTGCTTACATTCACAAACAGAGCAGCCCGTTTTGTATTGGCCACCTTCCTTTCTGCAACGTTCACCTCTGCTGTGAAAGAAGGAAACCACGACAAAGTAAAATGGAATATTCCAAACAAAAGACCAGCATTAACGAGTTCTGTTTCGTCAACCTTTTATTTTGGGCTTGCATCCTGCTCATTCTTTATTTGCTACCTTAAGCTTTATAGAGTAGATACTTAAATCAACGAAATGCGCAACAGAACACAAACCACAGAACATCACAATGTATAAAGAAAAGTATTTTTCGAACAACGAAACAGAATGGAACATTGAAGAAGGGTTATCAGCTTTGCAAAGCCTCGCCTTCATAGTCTGCGCTACTTTATCGTAAGCTTTTACAGAAGCTAACCAATGCCAGACCATGTGCCACATGCACCACTCTAGGTGCAACATGCGTACTATTCGTCACACGTGCAACTTTATGTGCAACATGCGCTATTTCACAAGCGACATGTACCTTCTATCAAAGTTCATTAGCAAGTGCAAAGTGTAGGTGATGGAGGCTGTGGTGCCCATTCTGAAGACCCATTGCACATATTCGCCCGTTATCAGGGCATTTCACGGCAAGTGGTTGTATAAGAGGCCTTTTTAGAATCTGTTGCATTCAAGGACCACTTAAACGCAACAGAGTGAGGCCAAAATAAAGGTGAGCAACACGTGGTTGTGATTGTTTTCTTTTTCATAAAAAACAACAATTTAAAATAAGTTAAAAATGGCACATTATAAAAAATAGATTTGTCATTTCAACTGGCAATATATTACAGAATTCAGAACTTACACATACACAAAAATAGATAACAAAAATATAAGCAATTAATCAAATAAATATTAGATACAAAAATAATTTAAGATTATATAATTAATTTTGCAAATTAATTTGTGATTCACCATGTTCACAATACACGGTTCTCTGTCCGGTTAACCTTTGTGCATGGTAAACCCGTTGGTAAATTAGTTTTTTCGCCAAACGTAGTTGAAGCATTCAGCCGTCAACAATGGTGATCGGCTTGTTCTGGGTTAAAGATCCACCTTTGTCGCTTTCAGTCTCTCCTTCGAGCAGAGGCACGTGTTCATATGGAGACTAAAAAGACTCCAAAACGGTGCGTGACCTACGCCAATCTCTCGCAGCTCTACACCGCTGGTTGGCATCGATGACATCCAAAAGGTACTGTTTGCATTTGGTACACAGATCCATTGAAAACCAGTCCCTCATGGCCTTCTTGTGAAACAAAACCTCCTCCCCATTTTCGTGTGGTTCAAATACAACGGGAACTCTGCAAATGACAAAAACAAAAATACAGTTACACTCCCTACTGTCGCAACCAATCCTAACTCATTGACAATACCGATTTTCATTTCGAGTTCATTGTAGATATTTCACAAAGGGTGGCAAGAATAAACAAAACTTTACAGGTGGTGAAATATGTTCAGGAACAAGTACCAGAGGCATCAAGCCTTTACTTGTTTGTAGAGAATGTTGTGGGTGCTTCTTAACAGCAGCCACCTTGATTATATTGCAATGCTGGTCATTGGTTATTTTGCATTGAAATTTCATATTAAGCCTGCAAGTACCAGAAACCGTAAGGAAAAATTACACAGGTGAACCATGTCATTAAATACTACTATATTGACCAATACCAGAGATACAGCAACAATTTAAGCGTATCTATAATCTGGCGACACATCACGTGACCACCTTCAGTGAGCCCTGTTTTTTAGAGCCACATTACTGAATTCTAAGACCTGTAGTTTGGCTAATCCCATTAGACCAGGGGTCTCCAACCTTTAGGCAATAGCTACTTGTAGTTAATGGCCAATAGGCGGGAGCTACTGCAAGAGCTACTGGGGTGGTGATGTCCATGAATATAAGAATTTGTACAAAGATTGTTTTGGGAGGTTAATTTGCTTGTTATATATAAAAGGAATAACATATGCATTTACCATGATATGAAGAACTTAAAAATAATGAAATAAAGATGCTTTTCATTAGTAGCTGTCTCCTAAAAACTGTCAAGCATATCGCAATGTAGGAAACCAACAGGGACATTCAAAGTGAAGGCTAACTCTGCATGCTATCCACACGTGCAGTAATCTGGTATGCAGCTTGAAACCACAACAGCACTCAGATGCTGTGAGATGGGATGAAAGTTTTGATTTCAGAAAGTTCGTCTGAAAAAGGCAGCTTCAGATAAATAGGCAATCACGTTGGGTGATAGTGCAGACAACCTCCTTGCCATAGTGCTTGCACCCAACTGCACACCTGGCCTGGCAGAAAGAAATTCAGGGCAGTTTTTAAAATCTCTCACAGCAGACTTGGCCACGGAGTCACTGTGCGCTACACAATTGAACCATCTGTAACAAATAATTAGCAACTTTGAAGGGTGCTTCTCTAACAGCATTTGCATTGCAGCACATTGTTTACTTACTTTTTAGGATCGCAGTGTTCCTTGGGAACATTATTTTCATAATTTGGGTCTATTATTGCAAAAGGTTGCTAAACTTTACTCTTTTTACCCACTCAAACTTGTACACTTAAATATGCACATTTTCTTTTTACAATGGAAGAAATGAAATTTCCTTCCCACTCTTGCCTTGTGCAGCATAGTGCATCTGCTTCTAGGATTTCAACACAAGTGATTTATTTCTTTCAGGGCGCTATGTGCAAAAACAATCTGAGTATTTCAATCAATGTGTTGTACGGTTTTAAAAAAATTCTGCATATCACACATTCTGGTTTATCAAAAAATTAAATCCACCGACAGTTTAGCATATGCTCAATTCATGCAAATTGCTCACATGCCAGGTCACAGAATTCAGCCATGGAAACGTAAGCCAAATCCTACTTTGCTGACTACCCTTAATGTGATGTCAAAATAATTGGCAAGATAGAAAAAATTAATGAATGGTAGTGACTCTGAAGTGTCTATGCAGTTTCAAACGCCTCACTTCACCACTAAGGAAGTGTATCCAACTGCGACAATTAATGCAGTTATTGCATCAGTAGATGCACGGTGCTCCCTCTGCTCCAACATGGTAAAACAACAAGACCTTAAGAGTATTCTAGCGTGTGTGGTGGATATTCTTGAAAACAGCAATTTGGCAAATGTCGGCGACTCTTGCCACAGGGTGGATCGACCCTGAAGGGGAATCGACTACGACGCAGCAACCAGATTCTCATTCTGTTGAAAGGACTTTGATAATGCTCAAGTTTCCTATAGTGAAATGCAAATAAGCTATGCTGCAGGTGATGAAGTTGCGGAAAACCCGAGTAACATGGGGAATGTCCTTCTGGTGAGTGCTACCACTAACTCCAGGAAAGCAAGTCGCATGCAGGAAAAACCAGCGATGCTGGCAGCAAACGAAAACCATTCCGCGCTACGAAATATGGGCTTTCAATTGATGATCTGCTATAAAAACATGAATGTACCCGTTTGTCATGAACAGCCTCCAGTGCAAGTGGCCACCAAGCTGCCGTAATGCCCGGAGGCAATGTAACAAAGGAATAGTTTAATGGTGACGTACATTGTCCCCCAACAACATAACAAGGTGTAAACAAAGGAAGTTGCTAGTTGGGTCCCTTCTACTTTTGGCTGTAACAGTTCTGAAGGCACATTAAGCTGGCAGATTGTAGATGGCTTCCTTGGAATACATGTTACAATCTTTTTTTTTAAAACCCATTGGGTGCTACAATTATTCTTGAAAGTGACATTTTCCTATTTCAGAAGACGTGGCTGACTGAGAATTTCAATACAGATGGCTATAATGAGATGTGTCGCCATGCCAGCCCCAATGCAAGAGGTTGTCCCTCTGGGGGTCTGGCTATAGGTGCTAGAGCTCACATTAAATAAATATCTTTTGAGATTGGTTCTAGATCTCCTTACATTCCATCGGTATGTGTGGTGTATACCAGGGCCAAAACCATACAAGAAAAGATAGATGTTTAGCTACCAATTGATATGATAAGTTTCCTGGAGGAAATGTGTTAACAGCTGGAGATTACAAAGCTCACATATCCTTCGGCACACTGAAGCATACCTTTGAAGATGACATTGAAGATGATTTTTTTGACATAATCCCTATGGAGAGTAGGAACGATCAGGGGTGGGGGAGATTCTTAAATTCCTCAGACCTAGTCTGTCTGAATAGGAAGTCCTTAAAGGGAAAGCCGATTGGGCACACTTGGTCTAACGGTAAATATTCATCCAACATAGATGTTTTTTTAGACCACAGTATGTGCATGCACTGTAGTCCGCTGATTAACAAATCAGAAGTCAACAATTACTTTCCCATCACATGGTCGCAATCCCTACACGGGATTCAGGGATTCAATTTGCAGGGTTAACCTGCAAGGGCAACTGCATATTATGGTCTGAATGTAATATTGGGAAAGTAAACACCTATATGCTCTGACCCCTTGGCACCTGAAAATTGGTTGAAAGAAAATAACTGGGATCTGAGAAACCTTTTGACACTCTTAGAGCATGGTCTTCATTTGAGTCACACCAGAGCCAACTCCAAGTGCCATAATGTGGGCATGTTTGACATAACTATACAGAACAGGAAGAGGCAGTACCACAACGGCAAAGCAAACATCGAGAAGGATTGTGGTCTATCTGCAATAGAGAAAACTACATTTTTAACAGCTCAAGCCAGTATGAGAATTGGTTAAGATGTCATCGGCACTCCAAGAATAGTAGCAACTGGAAGTTTCCATTTATGCTCTTTAAAGCAAACAATAGCAGGACATTTTAGGCATATTATAGGCACCACATGACTAATCATAAAACCTTAGAAATGAATGCTATTATACATGGTGTGTGCATTTGACCTCCCTATATCTAGACAATAGTTTGTAGCATGTTAATCTGTCGACATGGATGTCTGATTCAGGGTCAATGCTTACCTGGGACATAGATGTGCTTGAAGTAATACACAAATTGAAGTTATCAAGAGCACCAGGGTCGGATGGAGTGCCGTATGTGGTTTTTAAGGCAAGTCCAGACTTCTGAGCTCTTATTCTCACCCAGGTCTTCCAACAAGTAGTAGCAAGTGGCAAAATTCCAGCTAGTTGGAAAGATTCCATCCTGGTACTGGTCTATAAGAAAGGAGATAGGATGGACCCATACAACTATAGATTACTTGCTGTGCTGGAATCCAGCTCAACAATATTTGCCTCACTGCTACTAAAGAAGAGGACACTTTGGGTTGACAGAAAAGGCTTGCTTAGTAAGTGCCAACCTGGCATTAGAAAAATGCAAAATACCACCTGGATAATATGCGTTTTGCACCATTTAATGGCAGAGTTTTTTTAAAATGTCCTGATAAGAAATTGAACCTCGGTCTCTCGCCTGCTACTGTGGCATAAACTCAAATGTTGGGGCTTGGACCCCTTCTTACTGCATCTTATACAGCTACCATACAGCTACTATACAGTGACACTACGGTCACTGTTCATCTAAGTCAGGAGGGAATTCCTTCTAGTATGTTTCAGACTTGGGTGAGCCAATGGGTGCAGTACGTAATTTTACTCATCTTGGCAATGAAAGCATAACATGGATGTCATATGCGGACATTACCCTACAAAGACTGCACCCCAATCAGTCTCCACCGCTCAATCAATGCCCTCTATGTATATGCCACAGCTAATCATTTAGCCATCAATGAAACTAAACCTAAGATATTAATATTAGACAATAGAACAACAAGCAAAAGTAAATTTGTCTGGCAGTTAGCTGAGAACTCACTAGAAGTCATAAACAGATATATATACTTGGGTTTTCCAACTTAATCTCTTCCAGCAATACCCTTCTATGAAGATCACATTTTTGTTAATATCTGGTAAAAATTGAAGGCTACTAAAAGATTCATAGCCCATAAAGGTGGTGGTAATGTTAACTATAGATCATACCAGTATTCTTCCTGGTGTGCTCTATAGGTTTGTGGTCTTACCGGTTAGATGTGTGTTCTGGCTTGAATGCCGCGAGGAGAAAATACTCCAGTCTATCCTTGGAGTACCCAAATGCCTGTTGAGGGATTAAGGTGTGAGATGGGTAATCAAACGTAAACTCTTTGCCCAATTGAAAACTCCTGGACTTGGTAAAACTCTATTAGGATTATTAGCTCTCAGCCGGAGGTGCACTTCCTTACATCTCCTACTCGATTGAACAAATGTTGGTTCTGCCCAATGCGAATGACATGCTGAAAAAGAGAACGTATGATTGGGAAAAAGATGAAAATGCATCTAAGCTATAGAGAAAAACATAATATAGCGAATATGGTTGGTAGGGTTTCCAGGGTGGAATCCCTCAATCCTATTTGACCAAATTGAGTGTAACAACGATTGTAATGTGTTATAGTACACTATTGGTAATGAATGTATTTTATGTTTAAGAATTAACTTGTTCTTTTATGTGCCGAAGGTCATGATTAGCCAAGTGCACAAGAAATACAAAAGGACAACTAAAAGAAGAGAAGCCCTGCCTTTCACAGTGCATGCAGCTTTTGACTGTTTTCTTTGCAGAAAAAGAGGCGAGGGAAGGGGTAGGAGAAGAGGCCCAGGGTATTGTGGGATATGTTGACCCACTCCAATGTGCCTCACTACATCACTTTATTAAAATGGTGAAAGAAATAGCCCAAAATGACCGCGCTGACTCCTGTGCGTGCCAAAATCTTTAAAAGTGTGTTTGTGTCACAACCAGAAAAAAGGCTGCACACCCTGCCACACACAGTTCAGGTGGGGTGAAAACAGAGTCCTCACTGCAGGCGCATGCCAGTGGGCTCTGCCACAGTAAACATGTGGCAAAGTGAATGAAACAGCATAATTGTGCTGAAAACCCGAAAATGACTTTTAAAATGAAATTTTCCTAATCTTAAAAAGTGCTGTTTACTGGAATTAGAAATTGGGTGTGGGCTTTGTGGTAATTACGGTTTGAGACTTGAGTTTTTGTATATATTGGCACTCAATATCACCTTGATATGATGCAAGGTGTAATGTTATGTATTTGTTATGGTTTATGTGTACTTGTCTTTGTTATATGTTGTCTTGTGGCTCCTGTACAACTCATGCTAGCTGCAACCCCTGGTTTAAGGAGTGGATTATGGACTGAGTGGTTACCTGCATTCCGGGTGTGACTGTCACTGGATGAATTGAGGGTATGCTCGTGGAATGTGAAAGGTCTTAACATTCTTAGGAAGAGGAAGGAGGTTCTGAGCAGGCTAAGGAGGGAAAAGATAGAGGTCGCCCTTTTTCAAGAAACTCATTTACTAGATGATTCAAAACATCTTCTTAAGAAAACATGGTATACTAAGATCATCTTGAACTGTTATGGTACCAAATCGAGGGCTGTAGGTGTATTATTACGCAAAGGGCTACTTTTGCAGATGGAAAAAGTAGTGATGACTAGGATAGGAGGATAGTTTTAATTGATGTTAAATAAGAGGAGAAACTGATTACAATAAGTTCTGTTTATGGACCATGTGCTGGTAGTGGCACTTTGTATAGGAAACTGTTGTCACTATTGCGGGAAATTAATGGGGAACACAACATTTTAGGGGGTGACTTTAATTGTGTGATTGATGGAAAAATGGACCGTTCAGCGCAGTGCAGATATACTGCTATGAACGCCAGTTGGGCATTTAGTGAGTTTTTAGATAGCTTAGATTTAGTGGATGCTTGGAGGTTTTATCACCCAAAGGAGAAGGAGTTCACCTTTTATTCGCAGGTTCATGACTCCCACTCGAGGATGGATTACTTCTTGGTTTCTGATAGGTTGGCCGACAAGATCCATGGTGTGACCATTAAGGAAAGGGGAATATCTGATCATTCACGGATGACTATGCAGATGGAGATTGAAAACTAATGTTTTACAAGATCAGGGAGTGATTGATTCTCTGGAGGGATTCACGAAAGATTTCTTTGAAAATAATGTAGGTTCTGCTTCTGAGGTTATGGTATGGGACTGTTATAGGGTGGCTATAAGGGGGGGGACTAATGAATATTACATCCCGTGTAAGGAGAAAAGGTATGGTTGACCTTAAGAAGTTAGATGAGTTGGATGCGGCTCAGAAAAAATATGCATTATCAAAAAAGAATGGGGACAAGATAGTGGGTGGAAGACAGAGACAGACTTAAATGGGAAATGGATATTCAACATGAAAAAGGTGTGTTTTTTATGAGGCAAACGTTTTGGGAACAGGGGGATAAGAATGG
The DNA here is from genome assembly GCF_040938575.1 of Ambystoma mexicanum. Taxonomy (NCBI): domain Eukaryota; kingdom Metazoa; phylum Chordata; class Amphibia; order Caudata; family Ambystomatidae; genus Ambystoma; species Ambystoma mexicanum. The sequence continues at coordinate 410,022,240 of NC_090925.1, forward strand.
TAAGCTGTTGGCAAATAGATTGCGTGGCCTTACAGAAAGTTCCTTTGTCCAATGATTGGAAGGTGATAACGGTGAATATAAGACCAGAAAGGGTGAAATATGTGAATGCTTTAGAGGGTTCTATAATTCTTTATACCAGGAAGAACAATTTCCATCATTGGATGCCATGAATTCCTTTTTTGATAAAATTACTCTGCCAAAGTTCAATGAGGATCATTCAGGAATGATGGATAGTCCCGTCACGAAAGAGGAATTGTTGGTAGCAATGAAACCACTCAAAGGTAAATCACCAGGCCTGGATGGCCTCCCTGTTGAATTTTACCAGGCTTTGAGTGGGGTGTTGGTGTCATTCTTGTGCACTTTGTATAATGGTTTTATGAGAAATGGAGCGATTTGTCCACAATGAGAAAGGCATGTGTTGTGGTCCTTCCGAAACCAGGGAAAGATTGTAAAAAGTGTGAAAATTACAGGCCGGTTTCGCTCTTGAATGTAGACCTAAAGGTTTTTACAAGAATATTGACTTACAGACTGGATGCATGTGTTGGTAAACTGATTGGTAGCTCTCAGGTTGGATTTATGAGGGGTAGATATGGATATGACCACATTAGAATGTTGACTGATATAATGGGACTTGCCAAGGAGAGAATCCGAGATACTTTGTTGATTTTTATGGATGTGGAAAAGGCCTTAGATAGAGTAATTGGTCTTTTTTATATCATACCCTTAGAAGAATGGGTTTTGGAGACACTTTCATAAACACCATTAGGTCATTAAACTCTGACATTAATGAAAAGGTTTGGGTAAATGGAGTGATGTCTTCTTCATTTTTACTATCTAGGGGGACCGGACAGGGATGCCCATCGTCGCCATACTTGTTTAATTTGGCATTGGAGCCACTCATTGTATACCTAAAACAAGAACAGTGTCTCCATGGCCTTCAATTTGATAATGGTGAGGTGAAGGTTTTGTGTTATGCTGATGACATGACTATTGCTTTGTCTAATCCAGCAGAGAGCTGCAAACGACTTAAATATATGTTTGATGAGGTGGGTTAGTTATCGGGCCACAAGATAAATTGGGGAAAAACAGTGGTTTTCCCTCTGGATGTTAGTCTACCACAAAATGTTTTTGGTTCCTGGGATTGTCGCTGGGAAGTGGGTGCAATGAAATATTTGTGTGTTTACATAATTCGTGATTTGAGAAGACTGGCTGAATTCAATATATCGAAAGTATTGGAGACTGTTAAAAGGGACATATTAAAATGGGGCCAGCTGAAGATGGGATTATGGGCTAAAGTGAACGCTATTAAAATGGTACTTTTGCCAAAGATACTTTACATCATACAGTCAATTCCTTTGAAATTACGAAAAAGGTGATCTCCTCTATTGATAAGGTTTCCAGGGATTCCTTTGGGGGGAAGGTAGTAGACCAAAAGTGCCCAGATACATTTTTTGTGCGTCCTGTGAAGGAGGGAGGATTTGGATATCTGAACCTGAGGAATTACTGCACTGGTTTTGTCTTGAAAAAATCAACTTCTTATTTCTCCAAAATCACTAATTATGTTCCAAATTGGCATATTATTGAGCATACTCAATTTTCACCATATGCACTGAGCGAGGTATACTCCATGTCTAGAATGCCGAATTTGAAGGTGAAATTGCCTACTACATGCGCTCCCAGAGAGGCATTACAAAGTTTTATGAAAAGCAACGGGAACAATATCTGGATGCATTATGACGCGTCTTTGTGGCATAATGTGGGGTTGCAAAGGATGAATACATCTTTATGCTGGAAAAGTTGGATCAGTAAGGACTTACTGATTCGGATACTTAAGATTCGGGATGTGTGGCAGAATGGTCGTATGATTCCGTTTGACCAGTTCAGAGTAACCTATGGGATTGGGGGTAGAGAGCGGGAACGTTATAGGACTTTAAAAACCCTTTTGATTGAAAGAACGGGGATGTTGGAGGACGCAATGACTGAAAGACCACCCATGTGGGAGATTGTTCGCTCTGCCCCGTATACTGTATCCACGTATACTAATTTGATGCCGATGGATAGGTCAGAAGTGGAGGCCTGGGACAAGCTTCGCCAGGCTTGGATGGAGGATCTTGACATAGTTATCCCTGTGAAGGAGTGGGAATATCTGATTCACTTGGGGGTACGGGCGAAAATGGATCTGGGACTATGATACATTCGACAGAGGATTCTTTACAGGTTATATTGGACACAACTTAGGATGGCGAGATTGGGTCTTTTGGAAACTGATTCTTGTTGGGGATGTGGCTGTGGTACTTTGTTGCATATGATGTGGGTATGCTCAAGAGTGTATGACGTTTGGTCTGATCTATTAGATGGATTGGACATTGGGGTGGGAGAGCAACTTCCACGTACTTTCTCTTTGACAATTTTGTTATCAAACAGAGGAAGGGGGGGGTAGGACTATGGAACAAACAGACTGGATCAATAGAGTTTTGGTAGTAGAAGCAAAAAAAATATTACGTGTCTGGAAGTCGAGAAAGAAACCAAAAGTGGAAGAATGGTTATAGGATGTACAAACCCTGTCACACTATGAAAAAGTCATGTTTTTGAAACAGGGTAGGGAGGGTTCTTATTCCTGACTTTGGGGGTCTTTTGATGAATTGTACAGTTGAAAGTCCAATACCACTTATATTAGTCTGGTTACATCATTTTGGGGGTTGGTTTAATGGTTATTTGGAGTTGTCTGTTGTGCACGTTGATGTTGTCTTGTTTGTGAAGCGTCAAAAGTTGATAAACAGGTTGTAAATTGGTACTTTGTGATTGCTAATAATTTCTTTGTGTTAATGAAGTTGGGTATAGTACTGTATATCTCTTGAAAATGTTATGATTTTTGCAATCTGGTTGCATTGTTAAGATTGTAAGATATCTTTGCTTTTCTGTCTTTTGTGTGTTGCTCAAAACAACAAATAAAGTGGTTACATTTTTTTTTTTTAAAGTGTTGTTTTGGTGCCAAATCCATTCTTTTCTCATAAACCATGATGATAAAAAAGGCCTTGCAATGGTCAGGATCATCCATTGTGGCTCAGAGGAACCAGGCCTCATTTGAATGACAATTCCAGGAAAAAGTATCCTTGTAAGAGTAAACCTGAGGTTTTGTTTTCATTTCCACAGGAAACGTGGCTAAAACTTTGCAACAAGTATCAAGAATCAGCTGTCCACAGTAAGACTCTAAACAAAGGCATGATACATGTATCCATGCTGCAAACCATTCCAACACTCAAGGGAAGGACTAGAGCTGACTAAAATGGGTATTTGCTGCAGAGGAAAACCGAATTTAAAAGAAATAAGTTAAATGTGCTTTTTCCTGAATGAAGAGCAAAATCGCCTATTTTAAAAGTATATTATTGTGGAAAAGCTTGATTATTCAAGAATGTAAAAAGGATGTGCTACTGTTAGAAATACACATATAAACTGTTTAATTCAATATGTTTAAAGTGAAGATTTAAAAGAGTATATCAAAGCAAAAACCCTGGCTGAATGGCAAACTATGTCAAAGAAAAAAAGAACTGCTATCCCAGAGTGCCAGCCCTGAGAAAGGTTGACATCTCAAACCTGTGGAGCAGGAAATGCTAATTGCGAGCATGGGGGCTTTGAGTCCCAAAACAATAGGGGGTTTCCCTGTGCATCAAACATTCTTCTTTGCCTAAGGCTGAGACAATAGCAGGCTAAGATTCTCACCTGTCAAGTGTGAAAGGCATGACGCTTCACTCTCGAGAGGGGCCCCTCATTCTACTTCAAAGGAATTCGACAGCTGCTGCCAGTAGAAAAAAAAACCTGCTAAGGATTTGGTGTTTAAATACCTATTTGTAATTGAGCTTTAAAGACACTTAACTTTGCCACAAGAATGAGGAGAACTCTGAAAGTTGGTAGTTGTAACTAATTTTATGCTCTTTCTTTGAAGACGTGATTGAACCCTGTACTGCATAAGGAACTTAAGGTGTGAAGAATAACCGTCTGTGGGTAAGTATTGAATTTGCGCACATGACATGTTGTATACATATCCCAGGGGTAAACGCACATCTATGTACAAAATTGGGAAATTTTAGGCCAAATCTTTCATGGTTAAAATTGCCAAAATGTCAGAAAGCCTAAACCAGGTCGCACAGACTGGGGATTTGGATAGAAATGTGACCCATTACATATGTAACCCGTGCATCTGATTTTCTCAGAGGTCATCACTGTATAAATATGCATTGGTGGGAAAATTAGATTTTGGTTCTAGGAGCTGGGGGCAGGTTTCAAGACATTGTAAAGTTACACCATAAAACAGGACACCCTTTTCTGTTATCAAACCAGCAAGGAGGAAACTATGCTCTTGCCCAATCATAGCAACACGGGTGTGGGTTGTAAACCTGCCCCCGTCATATAATTTAGTGATGTTATTTGGCATGATAAATAAGGGAACCTCACAGCACACAAGAGACCGATTCCTTACTTCATCCTGATTTTCTGCGTGGCTCCCTGTCCCTGAATTCTCCATCTTTGTTCCTGATTCCCGATGTCATTACAAAGCTAAGGCCTCAGCATTGCTGAACTCCTTTTTCAGCTAGTCCTCAAAATTCTGAAATAAATCCCAAAACCCAAGGGAACCATCTGACCCAGCTGGCTTGCTACTACTAAAGGCTTGCCTGCAGCAAAATCGCCATAACACTGATCTCCATTCTCCAGTAACCAGCGCAGTCCCCCGAGGTGCCAGTCCAAGTGACCAGACCAGCCCAGCTGACCCTGTTCTGCCCTATGTGCCCGGCTGTCCTTGGTTAGACCGATTCGTGTGATGACCAGAACCCTTGACGGTCTAAAATCTTAAATTAAAGTGGATTGCAAGAATAGGAAGCATAGAAGAATCATAGCATACCTTGTTTTGTTCCATCCCAATCTCTAAACCATCCAATCCTTACCTTAATAACTTATCACATTGTCAGAATCCTTATTGCCATCCTGTCTTTGATCCATCTTGCTAAGCACCATTTCTCTAGTCATTTTCAACTTGTGTAATAAATTATCCATCCTACTTCGAGTGATCAGACTGGTTCCGCCAGGAGAGGACACTGGGGATTTGGTGTTGAAGTCATGAATCAACTCCAGAGCTTACTTTGTCCCTCCTTGGTATTCTAGCCAGAATGCTCTAGTCAGAGTAACACTATAGTAAATATTTTCTAGTCCAAACTGAATTCTTTTTTAAGTCAACCTTGCACATCTTCCTCAGTTTAATAGCCAGAGACTTTATTTCAACTTTGACTTATACATAAGACCTGTAGCTACACCCCAGCACAAAAACCGCACACCAAAACAGTGTATTTCACCCATTTTTCTTAAAAACTGTTTAGTGAATTTTAGCCGGGAATCCGCATTTCTACAAAGTTTTACATGTGTGATTTTCTATTTCAATTATTTCCAAACTTCCATTAAGATTCAAAGTGTTTACTGTTGCTCAAACTATAGCTTGATTGTTGGCATCTTGCTCCAACAGAAATTCATATTGATTTAATGATTTTTTGCACACTTGATTGTTTTGCTAAGCCATTTTGGAATGTCATTTTAAAAAGTGAAAGATTGCAAACCTGTTTTTCTCTCTTGTTTGGGAAGGGTATATTTAAATTCTGTTCACTGTTCTTTATTCCCGAACACCTGCTGCTTACTCACATCTGTTTAGAATTGCTTATTTGTGGGTTGAGGAATTTTGCAGGGGGAAATGCTAACCTAAGTGCTATCTTTCAAACAAGCAAAAAGTGTTCTTTTCTCAGTGTTTTAAATTGTGTGTTGCTAAAAGTGAATTTAACTGCCTTACATACCTTATTATCTGTTATTGTCACAACATAAGTGATTGCTTCTCCCTATTACAAAGCATATGTTTGATTTGAATTTTAAATAAATAAATATTACCTTCACCAACCAGCCTGATTCCTGGTCCATTGTGACTTGGGGTATTTTGAGAAGGGTTGTGATAGGAGTGGTATATCACTCAGAACATTGAACCTATAGACATCATAAAATAAGCATTTCATTGGTGCGCTGCATACTAGGCTGATACCAGAGTGTATCGCCTGATTGAAATACTTATCAGTATTCAGATTCCAAAATAGAGGCACATTGCTAATTTTGGTTTCTGATGCAAAGAGCTACTGGGAAACCTCAGGCGAGCTACCAGTGGCTTGCGGTCTAATGGTTGAAGACACTGGCATTAGAAGTATGTGTCAACAACTCCCAGCATGCATAGTATGGTCAGTTAAAGCACCTAGAATGGCTAAGGTGGTGCTCACATTCCACAAGTGGCATGGTAATTGCCCATTGTATTACAAGTTTTCCTTAATTCTGAAGTCCATGAAAGATTTCACTTTGTGAATGAAAAGTTTTCAGCTAATACAACAAATTCATCGATATCATACATTTGCTTTGATTTTAATTATTCTCAAAGATCCACTTAATTGAGCAGCTGTTGGTGATCAGATAAATATCTCTGGCGTTTTGACTTAATTATACAGATGAAGATTAGAAAGGAGAGGGAGGTGTCCAAGAACTGGAGGACTTTACGGAAAGGACACTACTGAAAGAAATCACAGCTCTTAAGGAATATTTCAAGTACTGCCAATCAATGCATTGTCATTTCATTAGCAGAACAAGTTACTTACCAACTACATGTTCCTCCAATGTATTCCACATCTTGGATATTACATGTCAAATATGTGGAATACGTTATAGGACACTATCCATTCGAAAGAACATGCCTGTGAGTACTACCCTTAGAGTAAAATATGTCAATGATTTCGATGGACTTAGACATTTAGAATTAAAATGATATTATCCAGTAAGAATCTTTTTCCATTCACATGTTTATTAGTTTAACAATGAACAAGTTACTTACCCATGGTAACGTTCTTTCGACTGGATGTTCCTCCCACGTATTCCTCATCTTTGATATTTCCTAATATCCAGCTTGCTGGCTCGGAAACAAACATTTCTGTAGAGGGCGCTGTGTGTCGATGACTGGTTGAGTCAATGTCCCTCGGAGGCCTCCGTCCTGATGTCGACGTCATCCAGGTATAAGTAGCACACGCAGCGCCCGTTGCTCAGTTCTGTTTTCAATAGCGAAGCACTGTCTTGAGTTAGACGGTTACTCCACTTGAGAGAGCGCAGACTGTAACCATAAGAGAAGTTTTACTGCGGGGTAGAATGGGGGGGGGGCAATAAAGAATATGTAGGAGGAACATCCAGTTGAAAGAACGTTACCATGGGTAAGGAACTTGTTCTTCGAAAGGATTGTGTCCTTCCACATATTCCTATATTCCTAATCTTTGATACACTCTCAAAACAGTTACATAATTTGGAGGAGGGAGTCAAATTCAAGTGATTAAGTATACACCAAGTGCCGTACTGCTTTTCCAAAAGCAGAAACTTGGCTAGTGGAGGAATCCAGACTGTAGTTTTTCGTAAAGGTGTGTGCTGACGATCATGTGGCAGCTGCACAAATATCCTTTATTGGAACTCCCCTCAGGCAAAGTAGATGAAGTTGCGACACCCCTGGTCGAATGAGCCCTTAGATGTTCTGGGAGGGGTCTTTACTGACCAGTCTAACATTCTGCAATTGTTAAAATAATCTAGAGATGGTTTGTTTTGGGATGGCTAGACCTAATTTGTGACCTGCATAGCCCACAAACTCATTATTCCTTCTCAGTTTGGCCAATCTGGTAATGTAAATACTCAGTGCATGCCTAGGGTCGAGTCTGTAAAGTCTTTCTTCCTCCTTCCCCGGATGTGGCAGAGAATAAAAGGATGGTAAAGTTATTTTCTGAGTGATGTGAAATTCGGAAACAACCTTGGGGAGAAAGGTAGGCTTCACCTTTAATACCACTCTGTTTTTATGAAAATCAGCGTGAGGAGGCTTGCAGGATAAAGACTGTAGCTCACTTATCCTTCGGGCTGATGTTATTGCTACTAAGAAAACTAAACTGTTTGCAAGTTAAGAAGTCGTAATGGGTAAGAATGAAGAGGCTCAAAAGGAGCACCCATTAGAAAGTTTAAAACCAAATTCAGATCTCACATGGGACTTGGGAATGAGTCGGAGGATAAACATTAGTTAATCCTTTTAAGAATTGGATTACCAGAGGAAGCTTAAAATAGGAGACTTCCTCTGCAGTGTGTTTGAGCCTGGATAGCACTGCTAGATATCCTTTGATTGTTCCAATCCGGAGCACCAGATTTGCCAAGTGTAAAAGAAAAGATACCATCAGTGTATTGCATGAGAAAGGGTAAACATTCTTATCTCTACACCAGCTGCAGAACTTCTTGCAATGGTAGCGGTATAAAGATTTGGTTGCTGGCCTTCTGGCTGAATGCAAAACCTCCATTACGTCATGCGGGAGGTCCCAATCCTTGTATCTCAGCCTCTCAAACCATGCGTGAAGGCTGAGAGTCCTGATATCCGGATGGAGAACCTGATATATATATATATATATATATATACATAATCTCTACAGAGAGAAAGAGAAAGAAAGAAAGAGAAAGAGGGAAAGAGAAAGATAGAGAGCGAAGGTCCCCTCTTTGTGGAAGACTAATCAGAGGGTAGATGGACATGTCCATAAGGTCTGGGTACCAAGACCTCTTGGCCCAATCTGAGGCAATTAGGATAATGGATTTCCTGAAGCTTCTCAATCTTCATATTACATGAGGAATGACTGGGACTGGAGGAAACGCGTAAAGAAGTGGAAATTCCCAGTCCACTACGAATGCGTCTCCTAGAACTTCTCTTGGGGGAAATTCCCTTGAGCAGTACATTTCGCACTTACGGTTGGCACCGGTCACAAACAGATCCACTTGAGGGGGTTCCCCAAAGGGTGAAGATCTCTTGGACTTCCTGAGCTAGTTCCCACTCGTGGGATACTGAGCTCTGCCTGCTCAGAGCATCTGCCGTTGTGTTCCTCTCTCCGGGTAGGTGAACTGCCAATAGAGAGATTCCTTCTTGTAATGCCCAGAACCAGAGCTGCATTGCTTCTCTGCACCGTGTTGGTGCCCATGCACCTCCTCTTTTGTTGAGGTAGTACATGGCCACTGTGTTGTCTGTCATTAGGCGTTCTTTCCCCGTACAGATGTCACAAAGGCCTTCAGCGCTAGTCTGATTGCCCATAGCTCTAAAAAGTTGATATGTACTTTGGACTCCGAAGGAGACCAACGACTGCTGATGGTCAAATTGTTGGCATGGGCTCCCCACCCCGTGAGTGAGGCACAGTCACTACTGTTATCTCCGACCATGGTTGCCAAAATGGTTCTCCTTTCACAATGTTTTCCCAACAGATCTCCTACATATCCCAGACAGAGTCTCACTGGATCTTCAGTGGTGGGCCCGACATCCTTCCTGAGAATTGTGACCACTGGGTCGAGAGTCCATTGGAGAGCTCTCATTCTCAGGCGAGCCTCTGGCACCAGAAAAATGCAGGATGCCATGAGACTGAGCAACCTCAGAAAATCGAAGGCCGGAAGATGTTTGGAATTCTGGAATTTTCTCACCATCTGCAGAATGTCTTGAGTCCTCACCTCTGGTGGCGAGGCTTTTCCCAGGGATGCATCCAGGATTGCTCCGATAAACTGGAGTCTTTCTGAAGGTATCATTTGGGACTTCTTGAAGTTGAGGGAGAAGCCCAGCCTGGGGAGGGAGTGGCAAGTATAGCTGAGATGATCCAGGGCTTGTTCTGGGGAACTAGCCCTGAACAGCCATTTATCCAGGTAGGGGTAGACGTGAATCCCCCCTCTCCTGAGACTCACTGCTACTACCGCCTCTTGGTGAAAACCCTTGGGGCGGAGGTTAGCCCAAATGGCAGAACCCGAAACTGATGGTGAGAGTTGACAATGCCGAACCTCAGATACTGCCTGTGCTTGTGATGGATTGGCACATGAGTGTAGGCATCCTGGAGGTCAATGATCCCATCCAATCCTGAATCTAGAGGGCCTGAACGATCTGAGAAAGGGTTACCATCTTGAACTTGGCCTTCCTGAGGAACTTGTTCAAGTCTCTTAAGTCCAAGATGGGTCCCATTCCTCCATCCTTCTTTGGAATTAGAAAATAAGGGAGTACCAACCCTGGTTTCTCTCCTCTACAGGTACTGGTTCTATAGCTCCTTTCCTCAGCAGGGATTAAAATCTCCTGCATACGGAGCGGATCTGGAACCTTCAAAGAGTTGTTTCTCAGTGGATGACTGAGGTTTTTGTAGGAAAGGTAGGCAGTAATCTTAGGCAACTGTTTCCAATGCCCAAGCATCTGATGTAATAGCCTGCCATTCTATCAGATACTGTGACAACCTGCCTCCTACTGCCGTAGTAAGACCTCAGAGGTTTTGGAGCAGCTGACACAGAAGCCGAGGGTAAGGCAGCAAAGCTGTTATGGTCTTAGTACCTCTACCCTGTCCACCACAGGGGAAATCATCATTGACCTCTTTGAAATGGCTGTCCTCTGCTTCTTCTGAATGCGTAATAATAGCGAAAGGACCTAACCCTCCAAGGTGCACCTGTGGGGCAGTTTGTAGTTTGCCTTATTGCAGCTCTAAGAGAACTGGCCACCGCCTTGGAAGTTTGCAGCTTCTCCAAACTCTCATCAGCTTTATTCCCAAACAGATGTGTGTTAGTGTGATGCTGGAAATGCATCAGAGGGACAGGGCCTCTGTATCCTTGTCCTTTACTGCTTTTTATCACGTGTTCTGTCATGTTTTCCACGCAGAAGTTCATGTGGGACTCCTGGCGGTGCAGCTCTTTTGGTTTGGTGTACAGACCCATGGGATACCCTTATGGCACCCATAGCTAGGGGTACAACCCTGTGCCCCTAGTGTATGTTTTTGGGCACCTGTGTGTGGCCCACAGAGCAGGGTATGGGCTGGTGGCAGCTCTATGCTGAATTTGACAGGTGCTCTGAGTATCCTCCATTTTGGGATTCCCAGGCCCTGCCATTGGGATCAGTTGATTCCTGATAGGAAACAAGATGGCCCTGTGGCCTCTTGCTTTCTATTGCATGTTACCTTGTTTTCCCAAAGTCCTGGGAAGCCCTGACTCTGTCCCTTCCCCCTGACTGGCTGTTGGGTGGAAGTTCCATATATGGTAGTGTGGGGAAGTGCTGACCAGACTGGCTGGAGCCTTCCCAACGACCGTATGTTGTGGGTACGCCTGTGGGTGGGATCTGGGTGAATGGAGTGTGTGACGAATATGCATTCTATGTTGTGGGTGTCTAGTATCTGGTGTTTGACGCAATGACTAAGACAGCCCTGCCCGATACCGGTATGAATGCAGTGTGGAGTGTTGAATGGCTGGGTACTTGTCCCAATACACAACTTGTTGTGAGTGTCTGGAGAGAAGTGAATGGCCTGAATGCACTGTGTGCCTGATTGGCTGCCTGCCTGCATGAATGCCCTTCTGACCGATTGGTTGCCCGAGTGTGACCCAGCAGAATGAATGGGAGATCAACAGTATATCTGGGGACCTCTCACTGCTAGAATTTGTGTTCAGAAGCTGAAGAGTAACTGGAGTGAAACTGAAGCTTGACCCTGAAGCCCTGCTGGAAGAGAAGAATTGCTGTTGCTCTCCTTCACAATCTGAAAGCTGTTGTGTCTCCAAGAACTGACCCAGAGAGGACCTGGTAAGGCACCCTCTTCCCGAGCTACGAGGTACTATCGTGCACCAGCTGATCTTTGCCAAAGCTCCCTGGTAGAAAGACCTATGACAGGCTGCCAACCAGAGACGGGGACTGCTGCGAAATCCCAAAGAGAAGCATCCGGACTGTTGTCTGCCACTGTCGACGACCGCCATCGCCGGCTGGAGCCGCTGTGCTCCCGTTTGCCTAAGAACTTAATTTGAGCCAAGGACGCTCTCGTCTGCATCGCCGCCGGCTTTATCCCGCTGGAGAAGGCCCGACCGTCGACACGCCGAGGAGCATCCGCCGGTGGGTTTCCCGCCACCTAAAGACCACAGAGACGCCGACAACGTGACGCCCTTGCTGGGCCACAATTCTTCAACATCTCTTTGCGGTCCAGAACTCCCATCACCGAGGTGCCCCGCACGCCTCTTCCTTGCAGGACGCCAACGCTCAGTCGTCGACGAGCACCGCTAGCAACGAAGCTGCCACTTCACTGCCGTAGCTCACCCTGTTCTCCGTTGGACGTTCGACGACCTGTGACTCCTGCCTTAAAGGGAAGGCACTCAAGAAGGGCCGTCTATTCCCTGACGACGAACGCTACAATTCCAGGTACATTGGGGCTGTAGAACTATTGTAGACGGAAATAAGACTCGTAGAACAGTATATGGACTGGTCTTGTGATACATCGTTGCTTTACAGGTTGACCAGGTCGGGGGGGGGTCTCCACACAGAATTGTGCCTAGTTGTTAAAGGCCAGTATTCTGCCAATTGTTCCACCATCTTGCTTTCCTTCCCCTCTCTACTGCTGGTTTCCTCTATTGATCTGTGTGACATTTTGACAGTATAGTTGATGCACTTTAATGAGATCTGATAATTGTGGTACCACTTTAGAACTGAAAACAACAGTCAGTGTAGCCTGCCAATCAGCGCTCCCTCAAAATCAGTCATGTAGTAACACTTGACAATTTATCTATTGCTTAAGTAGTTAGACCATTGCATAATAAGTAAACAGTGATAGGACAAATATTTAGTCACAAGAGTAAACACTCCATGTCTATCAGAAAATATGTTTAATAAACAAAATGGACACTGCACGCCAACACGTGTTTCAGCCCTCTCCACTATTATTATGGACTGTCCACTCGTCCGATCAGTTGCAACTACCTAGCCATACAAATAACCAGTTCTCTAAATGGGTTTTTATGGTTAGGAATTTGGAAATCTAATAATGAATGTATGTACAATATTAAATTATTTCTAACTTGCCAATTTAATTTTCTCTCCTTTCTCCCCTGACCCTTTATCCTTGACAACCCCTTTTTCTCTCTCTCTCCTCGCTGACATTGGATTTATACTTATATTGCATACGTTTCTTTTGGATTATGTTTGTTTCAAACTGTGATGGACCAATTTCGTCCTTGCAAAAAATTGTTTATTGCAAAATGGCAATAATTTGTTTACCCATTATTTCTATGCAAATGGGCATGGTTTTTTTATGCTCTTTATTAGAACACTGATCATTGTAACTACAAATACGCCCTGAGGACGGCCCGGAGAGGGCTGAAACACGTGTTGGCGCGCAGTGTCCATTTTGTTTATTAAACATATTTTCTGATAGACATGGAGTGTTTACTCTTGTGACTAAATATTTGTCCTATCACTGTTTACTTATTATGCAATGGTCTAACTACTTAAGCAATAGATAAATTGTCAAGTGTTACTACATGACTGATTTTGAGGGAGCGCTGATTGGCAGGCTACACTGACTTTGTTGTTTTCATTTGTATACGAAGGGGTACCGAGAACTTACCCTTCTAAGCACTGCCACTGCTGCAAACCTCTCAAACACTTAATCAATAAGGGTGCGCGCACCTACCCACATTGGGGACTTTTTCTCGGAATCTATTTATTACGACCACTTTAGAACTGTATATATTTACCATTATTGATTTTCTGAGCACAAAGTAAGTTATTGTGATAGTGTACATAACCTTGAATATTAATGATATAAAGACTGTTTTAACTAATACAGTGTGTGGACATTGCTTTGTGGGGGCTTGGGGACTACACTGTACTTAAGAACCAGCCCGCATCACCTTCATGTGAAGCCAGGCCTTGATTGCTCGTCCATTGCTACCACAATAGAGAATCTTGGCTGGGTTCCTCTGTGCCTCTCCTCTACCCTATAGAGAGCGGAAGTACAGACTCCCCTCTCCTGTCGTTACAGTTAGGCAGAATCACATGCAGTACCCTTTGGGAACACTACATGCAATTAAGACTACAAGTGTCAGTACAAATCTGTACTACACAGTTATGTGGTAGCAGTGGCTGAGCAGCCAGACTTATCTCAAGAGTTGAGTGAGCAGTAGAACAAGTTACACATAGGACCAACAAATACAGTGATTCAAACAAACACTTTACTCAAGGTTTCTTGGTAAAAAAATATACATTTATTTACACAGTCAGTTTGAAAACATTCACTAGCAAGATCAGCTCAATATCACACACTAATATACTACAAATACACAACCATTAAGTTACTGAACAAGTCCAGCTTCCCTGGAGTGGGAGAAAAATGGCACTTCAGATACTTTAAAAAGGGGTAAAAAGACAAGGTTGTAAGAATAGACAGCCCAAATACTTTCAAAGGCAGGGCAAAGGGTTTCAGTAAACTACAACCAGCAATTCAGTTCATAGGCCTGGGCCAAAGTCATTGTTCAGAGCCTTTGTATAGGATAGCACAGTTCTGGTAGTAAACGGTTAAGTCTTTGCCACGTATTTCAGAAGAATTTGGCTAGGCGAAAAGTTTGATGAATGTTTAGGGAAGGACAAGCATTCAAAGTCCGGAAAGTTTCGCAAACTTTCTCCGTGGCTGAAAAGATTTCAGGACCGCGTTTGCACAGTATCTTAAAAGTGAAGAAGAGCTGTAGCTGAGGCAGTTGTTCCTGGCAGTTCGAGCAGATCTCGCTGTTCCTGAGCTTCTTTCGTGGGGACAAGGACGACGTCGGGAGGTTCCTGCAATGCCCAAAGATGAGGCCACAAGCTAGGCAAAACGTTGGTTTAAGGTGCGAGTGCCTTAAAGACTACAAACTGGATCCTTCCCACTGGCTATCCGGTTTTCCACAGCACTCTGCAGAAATATCAACGAGGAGGGGACACAGTATCCAGTCAATATGTCTATTTTTTTTTCGAAATACCAAAATGTCGAACCAAAAGAGCTGAAATGTTTTTTGTTGAATGTATTGCTTTTTATTTTATAGGGTTTGGTTTTCTTTATTTAGAAAAAAAAAGATGTTTTAAAAAAAAAAAAACAGCGGGTTGGGGGATCCTCCCAAAAAGAAAAAAAAAAAAAAAGGCATTCGAAATTTCTTTTTCCACACTTTTGTTTCGACATTTTGGTATTTCAAAATAGTGACCGTCGGAAAAGTCACTATAAACCGGAGGGAACAGTGTTCAGGCGGCTTACGAGTTGGTTGTTCCCACCAAACTCAAGGGAAGAAGTTGACCTTGAAGGGCTTCTCTGTCGATGGAGTTTCAGGCAATTCGGACCTGCAGCAGGGCTTCACCAGTCGTCCAGGATTTGCAGCAGTCCTCTTCCTTCAGCTCGTCTTCGGTTCTTTCGTTCCAGTGGTTGACTCTGCTTTCCAAGTCCCACAGACCTGCTTTTAAACAGTTTTCCCCCATTCATTCCAGCCTGGCTGTCACTCACACAGCAGGGTGGCTGTCCTTACCGGACAGCCAGCCAGCCAACCAATTATGCCAGAGTGCATTCAGGTCTCCTAGGAGACTAAGAACAGGGAGTTTTAGGCACCTCCCTCACATCCTGTCCATCCAAGACACTTATGCGCCAGAGGGCGGCTTCAGCACTGAAGACCGTCAAAGGCCAACGAACAAAGGGACCAAACCTGGTTTGGCACACAGAGACAAACACAAGAAGGACCTTTCCTAAAAGAAATGGTGAAAAAAGATGACTGGAGTCTGTTTTTACAGATAGGTCTTGGGCACCATATTGAAACACATGGCTGACCCGATTTTTAGCTACTGTTTGTGGTCGGGAAAAATCATGGTAGTTTGATCTAAACCACTGCCACCAACCATTTCAAGTAGGAAAGGGTAACATTTGACTGTTACATGAGTGTTTTGACACCGGGGATGCTAGGCAACCCCCTCCAGCACTCTACGCAGATAGTGTGTGCTGGGTCTATAAATTTAAAGAGTCTAGTAAAGTCAATTTAACTTTACATGCTCTGGGAGACAGCAGTCAGTCCCAGAGAAGGTATTTAAACCTTGGGAAGTCTGAAAGACATCCCTGTGCCACTGCACTGATGATGCTGTGTGACACACAAAATGATGATGCCTATGGAGTTGTCTTAAAACTCCATAACCAAATAACACAAAAGTAAATCGCACATCAAAATATGTGGAAGAGTATGAAAAAAAGGCTCACTCTCCCCAGGTAAAAAAAATCAAATCCTAGAAATCCAGAAAAGTTGCTGGGGGTCTCAAAAGGTGAGCGAAATAAGCATTCTTGAGAATTCTCCCTAACAATGTGTGCCATCAAAGGGCATGTTGAGAAGTATGGATTGAATGTCTGGGGCAAATCCGGACTTACTCAACCATGTAAATCTGTGGATCACTGTACTAGCCGCCATGCCTCTGCTGATGCCGTCGACAGGGTCGAGACCAGTCTGGAGGTATTCGCACATAGCGTCCTTCCCATCATTGACAATGTTCAAGAAACCGTCTTGTTCCTCCCCTTCGGGGATATGGTCACCCACCATCGAAATACAGTCCCAAAAAGGTGTGGGCAAATCTCGCCAGCATGCACGTAGCATTAGCAGATTTTAACGCCATACTACCAGCCGAGAACCTTCTCAGCCATGGCATCGTATTTTTTGTCATCCCCATCTTGTGGAATTGTGGGATAGGTATTTTGTTTGCCAGAAGAGGTAGCTGCCTGAACTACCAGGCTTTCTGATGTTGGATGTTTCTAAAATGTATAGAGGGTCAGAAGTTGAAGCTCTGTATTTGGCTGTTAGGCTCTTATTCACTGCTGGGACAACCTCAGGTGTTTACCAGTTGGAAGTTCCCCTCCTCTGCAGAGACTTATGAAATGGGACAATAGGGTCTTCCTATGGTCCTTTATCCAGTATGTATGTTTGATTATTTATAGTGCACACCAGACCCGAGGGTGTCAGGGCGCAGAACGTTCAAGAATTTTTTCAGTTTGGTTACAGTATGTCCGTTAAATCATCCTGTTCGAAAACAGGTGTGGGCCTGGACCATCCCATGTATTCCATTACTCTAGTCATGAGTGGTCTATAGTTGCCCTATGTTTGATCTCCTGGAGCTGCCTTACCTAATTCGACTTCAGGGGAAGCGTCAATACCACATGCCTCATGTAAAGAGTCCTGTAGGTTCTTTATCCGAGACTCTTCTAATCTGAGTTTCTCTGGTACAGAAGGTGTCCCATATTCAAGACCAAATGGTCTTTCCTCGTCAGTTGAATCTTCTGCATCCTCAAATTGAAGAAAAATAGTTTTAAAATACTCTCGAGGAGTCGATGGTTTCTCGTTTGATTTTGGCGCTGAGGACGTCTAGGACGCTCTCTTCGGGAATGCCGCATGGGTTTCTTTCAGCATCGCTGATGATTTTTTGTGCGTCACGGAGGCTTTCTTTCGACTCGAGGGATTAGATCGCTCTCGAGGAGTTTCCACATATAGGGTCGATTATGTCCAGCTTCTGTGTTTCACAGTTGTTTTGTCTGGGGTATCGCCTCTAGGTGTTTCCGAGGGGGGCAAGGCTGCATTCTCAAACACCTACATCATACTCATTCTGAATTCCTCCCGTTGGGCCAGGGTACTATTCTTTGAGGGACAAATGACCCTTTCGGGTGAACTAGATGAGGGTGTACGGCGATCTATGTTGCCTCTTTTTGCCATGCCTCGAAGACTGGAAATGATGCGACCGACTTCGCGAACGGGAATGGGAGCGTTTAGGTTTTCTATGACGAGGAGACAAAGGCCTCGACTCATCAGAAGATTTACGTTTGGACGGAGTAATAGATTTTTGCGGCCTACCTCTCTCCAACTTCTCTCTGCACTCTCTCAAGGCCTTGGCTGTCAACATGCATTTGTTGCATTCTGAACACAGATTTTCTGCCTCTAGACACCACAGACAGATCGGGTGCGGGTCTGTCATGGACATTTTAGCACCGCAGTTGCAGCACTTTTCAAATCGGCCCGTGGCGTCGACTGAGCCAATGAGGAAGGCATTTTGTCGAAAACTCGAAATTTCTCCAGAAACTTGAAGAAATTCAAAGAATCACACGGAACCAAGCATTACGTTAGCAAAGCGCGGAAAAACCGAACTGAGCAACTGGCGCTGTGCGTGCTATTTATACCTGTGATGATGGTGGTGTCAGGACGGAGGCCTCGGAAGGATATCGACTCGACGAGTCATTGATGCACAGCACCCTCTATTGAAAAAAGAATTGAGGCAGCAAGCTGGATATTAGGAAACATCAAAGATAAGGAATACATAGGAGGACACAATCCATTCGAAATATAATTACAGATATGGAAAGATACAAATAAAAACAAGTGTCCAATGTATAAGTAAGGACAACACATGCAACGGTCAGGACACATTCAATCTAGTAAAGGTATCAGTGTGACAAGTACCAGGTATATTGTCTTAACCGTGACACCTTTTGAAGTGGCTCAATACTGCTCTAAATGTGTTTTGTTCACCCCTAGATCCTAAAATAGCCCTCTCCATTACATGGGAAGAGTGTAACTCAGAGTGGCAGTCTAAGGATGGCAGTTTGATTGGGGGAAGGGAGGGGATTTACAGACCCTCTCACCATGTGACAGCAGATTATTTACCAAGTCAGCTCCATTATGAGATCTACCTCACAATTCTGGCCCAGAAATGCACAACCACCTCACCCACCCATCCCCCACACCCCACAGGTTGGTCAGAGACCATGGCATGTACATTGGGGAATGCTTACTTACAATTCTTACTAGCACCATTTAAAATACACATGAATTGTTTGTAGATGGATTTGCTTTCTACGCGGGTTAAAATATATGATCTCAGCAGGAGTAAGGATGAAAACAAACCTTTTAGGTGAATGAAACAACAAAGGCTTGTTGGAACCGTGACACCTTTTGAAGAGCCTGATGTGTTGCAGCACATCAGGCTAAAATGTTAGCCGAGACAGCCAGCGGCAGTCAAGGTGTACACACATGCCAAAGAACACGTGAAGTCATTTCACAAGCAGCAGTCTCCCCCATACATTTCTATGATAGACACTGCCCAGTTTTACTTTCCGGTCTTCCCCTTAGGCCCACTGGGGTTATAGCGACTGTCCATGTTCCCACAATTAACAGAGCTCTTTCGCCATCTTGGGAAGAACATGTGTTCTACCTTGTTCCTGTGAAAGGCCGTTTGAGCCAGAGATTGTGACAGAACCCCTTTTATTATTAGGGTAGTTATTGAACATGACAAAAGAGATAGGCATAGGTGACACACTATTCACAAGGGGATCAGATGGGAGAGGTAAGCAAGAGTGCAACAGGCATCACAGCACAGAAAAGTGGTCGAGGTCAGTTACTAGGTCAGAGGTCGTTTTAAATAGTTATTCTGCAGCATACAATCCCGATTGGTTTGACAATTTCAGTTCAAGGTAAACTCAATTGCAGATTAAAATAATTACAGATAAATATGGATGTATTCATTATTTTGCATCACTGCATTGCTGCTCATGCTGAAATTGACAATGTTTTGTGACAGAGTGGATCAAACATTCCCTACTTCCCTGCCACTAGTATATGTTAGTTCTATGTAAAAAAAATAAATAAAACATTTATGAGTTTTATAAAGCACCAAGTTACAGTAATCTGCTTCGGAGCACCTTTGGGATCGGTCAGTAGGCAGAGATGTCGAGCAGAAACAAGGGAAGGTGACATGGTAGCCAAACGAAAACTACATTAACCATTCATAGTGCTCACGTTGCATTGCTAGTTTAGAACATGCTGCACTATAAATGATGGATGGGAAATTTCAGCAAAGTTGGTCAGCGCAATTCATTAGTTTAATTGTTGCTGCTTTGTTGTGTGAAAATGAAACCGTTTTTCATGGTGATGCCAGATTCTGCAGCCACACATCTATTAGAATTAGTTACGTTATGGTGTGTTGTGTTGTACGATTTTTGGATCGCGCGAACAGCCATTGTTAAAACCTCGAAGCGATGTGAGGTGGAATGCCCTTTGGAAGACCGTCTCTGCAAACATGAGCATACTCGAGAATTGCATGCAAACAGTAATTAGACATTCTGCGACTACTCAATTACAAGCAGAGATACCTAGTTTCTAACACCACAAAAACATGCTACAGAGGTTGTTCAGCTGAAGAAATGACTGCTTTGTCAGTGACTAGGTGACAGCTGGACCACATTTTTTCGTGGGACTCAGCTGTATTCTAAAGGTTGTAGTGCAAACGGATGAATCAGGTGTTATAAAATAGTCTCTCAATCCCAACGGTCTACAATTGAGGCCGCTGCTGTAATTTACGTGCAGAACACATGCACACTGAATGACATGCAGTCACTTACAATTTCCATGCAAAATTGTCAGATATGTCTTATACATTCAATGCATGTCCTATTGTCTGGACCATCTGCTGATTGCAGTACAAATGTTTTATTTGAATACAAACAGTGTTGCAGAGTGGATTGCACCGAAAAAGCCAACTTCAGTAATGGTGGTAAAGCATAGCCACCTATAGACCTATGGAGAGAATACAGCCTGAGTTAACCCAGCAGGCAGAGTTTATGGAATGTGAAAAAAGCATAAGGGTAGCCTAAGAAGTCTGAGGAAAATGTCAGAGAAGGCAACATAAGTACCCCACATGTGCGCCTAAAGCGGGCCGCTCCCATGTATCCTCTGACCACAAAAGTAATGATACATTGTCCTCAGCTCAGTCTCATTCTAAACCAGCTTAGACGCTTGCCGGTCCCTGAAAAATTAGCAAAACAGCATCTGTGTGGATAGGATCAGCTACTTTTTGAATGCCTGGGGTACTCTGTAAACTGGGTCTATTGTTTCAAAATACTGACTTCAAGTTGTTCTTTAGTCTACCCTGCCCCAATACACTTATTGATTGATATACACATACAACACATATGCAACACACTAGTGGAGAAAAAGGTTGTTTTAGCTTCAACTCGGTGTGCTGAAAAAAACAACAAGTCCACTTCGACCATACATCATCCACGGAATTTTATTTTTGCATTCCTGTGGGGGCGAAGATCCTTAATCTGGTCCCCATCTGCTTCAGATGAAGGTACTGCAATTGGTCACTTTTCCTTCTGGGGTTTGTAGAAGGGCCTACCCTTGCACCAACATTGAGCTGCCTATATGCTATCAAAAGCACGTGAGAAGGGATGTGTTGGAAGCCTGGCTACAAGAGCACTCCAGGCTCTCAAACAGGAGTCTGTAGCAGAATAGTGAGGGGTGGGCTTTCTCACAATGTTCCCAGAGAAAACGTAGCTTCATGGGAATGGAAATTGCACAATCACAAGCAGATTGGCTCCAACTCTATGGGCAGGTGTGCTCTCTGCATGTATAAAATGAATAAAAGAATGCCCCGAAAGACTTAAACAACCTCTATCATAGTGCATTGTCGAAGGCTCCACGCGACGGGTCTGGTAGTACTTCAACAGTTTCATACAGGCACTTCAGCCACTCACCTGGAACAATCCCACTGGCGTACTGCATTGCAGAACTGATAAATCCTCTGAGTTTGGGTTGCAGGATCCTCGTCTCTGGTCATCATCAGGGTTTTCAGAAAACTGACCGGGAGATGAATGCAGTGTTTGAAGGGCATCAACATCTAAGACAGGGCATCAGAAAACCAATTACGGTTTGGCAACAGCATGGGTACAGACAACTACTGGAGTCTAGAAAAAATGATGGTATAAAACAGAGGGTGATTTTAGATTGGTGGGGCACCTGGTGAACCCTCTTCAGAGCTACAATGGCCGCAGTTGTGCGTGGCTTGGAGCGCTTGAAACAGTTGCCCGAAACAAACTTCCATAAGATAACATTTTCTACAAATCTGTACACACTGCAAGATTAATTCACAGTGTTTCAAATTACTTTGGACTTAAACCGCTCTGTGAGCGGAGTGCATAAGGAATACTACCATCGTTGTGGTGTTCTGTCCCTTTAAAGTTCAGATACTTGCTCTTTACTCTGCAGCTAAAAGACAATTAAGAGCCTACCACTGTCGGACTGTATATGCATTAAAGGGAAGAACAAGTTACTCTCTTCCCCGGTAACGTTCTTTCGATGGGATGGTCCGACGACGTATTCCATATCTATGACAGTAATCACCACAGCTGTACTGCTTCGGAACATTTTCGGCGTCTGAATCCTGCATCGATGAACCGTCCCGAGGACCTCCTCCGACGTGCGACATCACTCGATGTGATAAGTCGGACGCACGTAGCCTCAGTTGTAGTTTTTTCCCCCCAGAACGTACGACACCAGTCTTCTGCCAGTCAGACACTCAAGGCCTTGCGGAAACGTAAGCTGCAATCGCATAAGAAATTCTGCAGCAGGGAAGGTAGGGAGGGAGCGATATGGAATACGTCGTCGGACCATTCCATCGAAAGAATCTTACCAGGTAAGAGTAACTTGTTCTTCGAGGGGATTGGGTCCTCTGACGTATTCCATATCTATGACAGACTCCCAAAGCAGTACCAAGCAGGAAGGTGGGAAAAGAATTTAGAACACAAATTCAGCATGCCCAATCAAATTGCAGAATAAAGGACTGCCTTGCCAAAGGCCAGATCCTGCCCTATGATGGAATCGAGGGAGTAGTGACGTACAAAAGTATGTACCGAAGCCCAGGTGGCTGCATCACAGATGTGACGAATAGGAACACCCCTCTGCAGGGCAGTAGACGCAGCCACTCCCCTGGTAGAATGGGCCCGCAAGCCAGACGGAGGGTCCTTACCCGCCAAGCGGTAACACTCGGAGATAGCTAAAATAATCCAACGAGACAGTCTGTTTCATCACAGCTTGTCCCAAACGCTTTCCAGCGTAACCAATGAAAAGTTGATTGTCCACTCTGACCTGGGACATGCGCGAAATATAAAAGCTCAACGCTCTCCTAGGATCAAGCCTATGGAGCCTCTCTCCTCTTCCTTACCAGGATGTGGAGGAGGAAAGAACGCCGGAAGAACCACCTTCTGGCTCAAATGAAATTCCGAAACAATCTTCGGAAGAAAGGAAGGACGAACTCTAAGTACAACCCTGTCCTTATGAAACACAGTGAAGGGTGGCTTAACTGAAAGTGCCTGTAACTCACTCACTCTGCGAGCGGAAGTAACCGCTACCAAAAACACAGTTTTCAGAGTTAACAGTCTCAAAGGGCAAGAACTCAAAGGCTCAAACAGAGCACCCATAAGAAACTTAAGAACAAGATTCAAATCCCAACCTGGCACCAGAAAAGGTGACGGACGAAACACATTAGTGAGCCCTTTCAAAAACTGAGAAATTAAAGGAATCTTAAAATAGGAACATTCTTCGGACGAGCGCTTAAATATGGACAGCGCCGCCAGGTAACCTTTAATGGTCCCCACTTGCAAGCCCGTGTGGGCCAAAGAAAGCAAAAAAGACAGAACCATGGGAATGTCACATTCAAAAGGATCCACATTCTTAACTCTGCACCAGTCGCAGAATTTACGCCAACGGCAATGGTACAGAGACTTTGTTGCCGGCCGTCTGGCCGAGAGCAACACCTCCAACACGTCTTTAGGGAGGTCCCAATCCTTATACCTCAACCTTTCAGAAGCCAAGTGTGAAGGTTGAGGGATCTGACCTCTGGATGGAGAACCTGACTCCCCCTCCCGTGAGAGCAGATCGTCTCGGTAGGGAAGACGACATGGAGGGCAGATGGACAAGTCGAGAAGGTCCGGGTACCATGTCCTCCGGGCCCACGCCGGAGCAATGAGGATCATCCGGGAACCGAACCTCCGTAACCTCCGCAGTACTTGCGGGATGACGGGGACTGGAGGAAACGCGTACAGCAATGGGAATGACCACTCCACCACGAACGCGTCTCCCAAGTCTCCTTTTGGACGAAATTCCCACGAGCAGAACCTTTCTCACTTCCGGTTGACACTGGAGGCGAAGAGATCCACTTGAGGGGTCCCCCAAAGGGTGAAGATCTACAGGAGAATCTCCTGAGCCAGCTCCCACTCGTGAGAGATCGTGCTCTGCCTGCTCAGAGCATCCGCTGTCTCGTTGTCGTCTCCAGCCAGATGAACAGCCGAGATCGAAACTTCCTGCTGGATGGCCCAGAACTCGAGCTGCCTCGCCTCCCTGCACATAGGAAATGACCCTGCCCCCCCTTTTGTTGAGGTAGTGCATGGCCACCGTGTTGTCCGTTAGAATCAGGACACTCTTTCCTCGCACAGTCGGCAGAAAAGCCTTCAGGGCTAGCCTGACAGCCCTCAGCTCCAACAGATTGATATGTAGTCTGGACTCCGACGGACACCAACGACCGCTGACTGTGAACTCGTTGTCATGAGCTCCCCATCCCGTGAGGGATGCGTCCGTCACGATCGTCACCTCAGGCCAGGGCAGCCAAAATGGGGCCCCCTTCATCAGATTGCCTTCGACGGCCCACCACAGAAGGTCCTGGGCGACCGAGGGCGGCACCTGAACAGGGTCCGACATCCTGCCAGAGGACTGAGACCACTGGAGCTCGAGTGCCCATCGCAAAGATCTCATCCGCAACCTGGCCTCTGGCACCAGAAGAATGCAGGATGCCATGAGTCCGAGCAGTCTCAAGAACTTGGACGCTGGGAGAGTCTGGGCAAGTTGAAACTTGTGCACCATCTGCTGAATGTGAAGAGCCCTCACCTGGGGAGGAAAACACAGCCCCAGGGATGTGTCGAGCAGTGCTCCGATGTACTGGAGTCGCTGTGTTGGCGTCAAATGGGACTTCTTTAAATTTAGGGAGAAGCCCAGCTTGTGAAGGGAGTGGCAGGTGATGGACAGATGATCCAGGACTTGCTGGGGAGAGCTCCCCCTGATCAACCAATCGTCCAGGTAGGGGTAGACGTGAATCCCCCCTTTCCTGAGATGCGCTGCCACCACCACCAGGAGCTTGGTGAAAACCCTCAGGGCGGAGGTCAATCCGAACGGCAGGACCCGAAACTGAAAGTGAGAGTCACCAACCACGAACCTCAGGTACTTCTTGTGCTTGGGATGGATTGGCACATGGAAGTAAGCGTCCTTGAGGTCGAGAGACACCAACCAGTCCTGAAGTTGAAGGGCCTGGAGGACTTGAGAGAGAGTAACCATCTTGAACTTGTCCTTCCTGAGGAGTTTGTTCAAACCGCGCAAGTCCATGATGGGTCTCAATCCCCCGTCTTTCTTCTAAATCAAAAAATAAGGGGAATGCCATCCCTTGTTGCTCTCCGCTACAGGCACCAGTTCTATGGCGCCTTTCTCCAGCAGGGCTTGAATTTCCTGCGCAAGGAGCGGATCCGGACTCTGCAAAGAGAGGTTGCCAGGTGGATTGTCGTGAGGCCCCTGCCGAAAGGGAAGACAGTAGCCGTGGGTTATGATCTCCAGAACGCACACATCTGAAGTAATGGCACGCCACTCTACAAGATGCTGCGCCAGCCTTCCCCCAACCGGCGAACCATGGGACCTGGCCTCATGACTAAGTGGTAGAGGCTGCGGCGTTGCCTGAGGGCAAAGAGGCAACTGCCCGAGCGTTCTTGGCCCCTTGAGTACTGGCTGGATGGTATTTTCGCGACAAAGACTTGCCCACTGCCGGAAGCCTCTCCGGAGCAGTCCAAGTCGCCGCCACCCTTCTCTGCAGAGCCATATGAAACGGCAGTACCGGGTCAGTGGGGTGACCAAGATCGAGGATGTCCGTGAGATCATCCTGAACAAACTCCCCTGGGGGAGCCGACCATCCCAAGTACTCGGTGATCCGAGACATAAGGCGCCGGTATGAAGAATCGGCATGAGTGCCAGGCTCTGGCCTACAAAACTCCACCTCCGGAGAGGTGTCCAGTCCACTGGCATGCAGTGACTGCCTCAGGTCATCAAATTGGCTATGGCCCGAGAGAAGCTCATCCGGCACCGGAAACAAGCCCTCATCAGAGCCCTCATCACCCTCTGAAATGTACTCCAGGCAGTGAGAGGAAGAGACCTGGGGACCAAAGCTATGCCTGACCTTAGCCAGAGACTTTCTAGGGGCTACCCCCGTGCCACGAGGCCCCTCCGACACCACCGCCTCGAAAGGCGGTGAGGGCGCGGAACGAGTCGGCGTCGAGAGAATCGGCGTCGAGCGAATCAGCATCGACGTCAGCCGCAGCGCCACCAGCATCAGCGGCGTCGTCGACACAGGCCTCGAAGCCAGAGCTCCGACCGTGTCCTTCGACGACCTAGGCGCCAACAGTGTCGACGACCCCCTCGGAGGCAGAGTCTCGAGAGAGGTCATCGACGACCTCGAAGACTGCACAGGATCACGCGGTCTCGAGCGCATCGAGGACCGGGACCTGGAACGGGCATGGCGAGAACGGTTACCCTTGTCCGAGCAGGACCTCTCCCGCGAACAGTGCCAACCACTCGAGTCTGAAGGCGTGAGAGCGGTGTCTCTCGACCGATCACAACCGACCCCACTCAGAGGCGTGGATGGACCCATGCCCTGCGATTCAAGAATCGCCAACATCATTTTCCCAAAGGAAGCCCATTCCTCCGGTGTCGCTTGCATGGTGGGATAAGCGACCCACTGACAGGCAGAGTCCTCGGAAGAGGACGGGGAAGGCGACCGATGCCGGCGCTTCCGGGAATGCCTCGAAGAGGCAGAGGAATGGCGAGACCGACTCCTGGAAGGAGACACACTGGACCTCCGACGATGACGCAGAGAGTCGCCTCTCGAATCATCCGTCGAAAGCCCCGCAGACCTCGACTTCCTGGGCTTAGACACCCTACCTACTGACAACTTCTTTTTGCGCTCCCGCAAGGCATTGGCCATGAGCGACTGGCAGTCGACACAGTCATCCATGTCGTGGGCCTCCCCGAGGCACCAGAGGCAGGAGCCGTGCGAGTCCAATACCGACATCTTGGACCCACAGTCACCGCATTTCTTGAAGCCCGGAGGCGGGGTTGAAGACTAGGTAGACATCGTCACGAACCAGTTTTCACAAAAACCAAACAGGTTCAAAGAACCAAGAAGAATACAACAAACTCCAAAGAGTCGAGGCGTACCGAGATTCACGAAGCGAACACGTTCGCGGAAAAAACGGAACTGCGGCTACGGGCGTCGTGCTTCCTACTTATCACATCGGGTGACGTCGGCCGTCGGAGGAGATCCTCGGGGACGGCGCATCGACGCAGGATGCAGAAAATTTTCCAAAGCAGCATAGCTGTGGTGATTACTGTCATAGATATGGAATATGTCGAAGGACCCAATCCCCTCGAACCTAAATTCTCAAAGCTGGTCCCAAAGGCCTCTAACAGCTCAGGTATGAATTAAGCAGCTACCACTCTATATGAATGAAATAAAACTATGCTCACCTCTGTGCAGCAGTCGGGACACACAACACTGAAAACGGAGAAGAAACAAAAAACAAGCCTTTGAGTCACACAGGCCACATGACCGGAAGGTAAAATTAGCATTTGGATGCCAAAGTATTCATGCAAACATAGTGGCGTCACTCACTTCGAAACCTTGCACTCAAGATACACAAATTGAAACCCAACCCCAGCAATGGCAGTTTCAAGTCATTTCATTACCCTATTTTCCATTGTAAGCTGCCTTTAGAAATAATGCTCCCTGGAGCTTGCCATTTCCTCATCTACTGGGGCTCTTCTGAATGCTACAGTCACAAGCTGCCCTCCTTGCTACCATGACCTACCCAGTTTACCCTTCTCAGTTAAGGAATTTCCATATCATCTTCATGACTAATGCTGCAGGCAAATTCGGGCCTGGTGCACCAAGTACAACTTAGTAGCCCATGATGCAGCACCTCCAACTTCCAGAGCAAGTAATCTCAATACAAAACCTCTCCCCAACCCACATCCATTCTCCAAAAATATAGAAGTTATTTTCCCTTTATAATTGGAGTACAGGATGCAGCATACCTGTTATTTTAGTTGTGTCTATGAGATCCAGGCCCTTGGGGAACTCGCTCCAGATACGAAACGTAGTAAAAGTATTTGACCAGGATAATATAATTAGGCTTGCTGATAAACCCCGGAAAAACACCACATGGAGAAAAGGTGTCTTCTCCGTTTAAACTGAAAAACACATTTCCTCTCCCAGTGTGCCTTAGTGGGGAGCAAGGATGGGAGAAAATTTTGGGGAAAGAGGTGAAGTTGTGGCTGGGTATACAATAGGATAGGAGAAGGGCCCTACTGCCCCCACCCTCCATTAGGCCTGTATGCTTTCTCCTATTGCTTTTGATCCTGTCCCCTGACAATAACAGGCACTGCACATTCTATGTCACATTGTTTTCTTTGTAAAATAAACTTAGGACTATTTTGAGGAATTGTAGACACATTTGAGCCATTTGTATGGCTGATAATTCACATCTCACAATTGGCTGAAATTCCTCAAAATAACTGTAGAGGGGGAGCCAAATGCCTCTATCAGAAGTCCCGCCACCATTCTTCCTAGATGTTGGAAACCGGAAATTGTGCATGCACTACATCAATAATGGTTCCTATACCACAAAGAATCCGCGAAACAAGGTATCCATGGAGGAAACCCTATATAAGAAATAAGAGTCTTTTAAAGGAGGTTCCGAAAGAACTGTGAAGATGAATAAAAGAAAACCGGTGACGTCACATGAAGCAGAAATTGGTCACCCATGCCAATGAAGGAGTATATAGACCTTATAGAATCTGATGGCGAAGTGAAGAAATGAACAACATTTCATGTGCGGAATGAAGATTGCACATGCGGAGAGCACTGATAAAATTGCAAGCCATTTTACAATTTTACAGATGCTGTAAACCCAAGGAGACTATTTTAGCAAACTAGGACGCCATGAAGAGAAGTGCTGAAAGTGTGGTGCAGTAGAAGAAAATAGCTGACGATGACGGAAGATTCGAGACAGGTTGTCTGGCCCAGTGTCAAGGGTGGGGGGGAGCCAAGAAACTGGTTAGCTATTCGAGAAGATACAATGAACGTGAGAAGTGAGGCCAGCTCCTGTTGAGGTGTAATGGAAAACACTAGACGTGCCAGGGTTTATTCATTTAATAGTGTTAAATGTGAAAGAAAGAGCTCAAACACGGTCAACTGTCACATGGCCTAGATGAAAATAGACTTTAGGCAAGCTACACTGAGACTTAAAGATAAGACCACGCACTCCCTTCTATTCTCAGGCACAGTGATACTTTGCAAGGCCGAGTTCAAAGACAATTCGAATGGCAGCAGCAGGAGTGATGATAGATGATGGGCTAATTGGGTGGGGAGGTATGGTCAAGTCCAACCCACAAGCACCTGGGGTACCAGCTTGGGTGCTGCTGGCGAGTAGAATATTCCAGAAGGGTACAATCGTGACAACCAATCATATAGGGCCACATAGTAAAGTGCCCCATAGTTCAAAAGCCAATGAAATGTTGTCTATTTAATGACAGCGAAGATGACCTGCACTAGGGGTGGGCATAGCTGCCCACCTGACCTTAGAGACCCAATCACAATCCCGTGCCCTATAGAAAGTATTCCAAGATGTTCCCCTTAAGCGCATCACAACCCCAAGTAGGTATTATTTTGCCACATAGTATGACATCAATAATGAATTTCTGCTATATAAATGTAGTTATGTTTTTGCAAACCTCCTGAGTCAGTCTTATTATTGGCTATTTGCTTCTTTTCCTGCACACATGTTGAGATAAGGCAATAAACAAGTGAGAGGGAGGTGGGTGTCTAAGGAGTCAGCTATAAAGTACATTGTTGCACAGCATTGTTACACTTTTACTGCCCTTCCTAATCCAGTGCATTGAGGCCCTGCAAATCCTCCATAGTCTCCACTTGGACGCCTGTGTAAAACTAGCACTAAACTAAGTGACCTCATCAATATATTTTGGTGCACCAAGTCTTGAAAGTACATTTTAAAAACTCAAGTCTTTACTTAGTCTCACAATGCTTTGCATTCTGATGCAATCAGGCTTCTGTTCAAGAAGAAACAAAGCTACAACTATCCTCATTTTGGTGAAAATATTTCAATAAGGATGTGCGTCTGTTGGAGTGGTTTATTATTATTTGTATATAGAGTATTCTTGAAAGACAAAAACGCATCTACCAACTAGAGCTTGGAAGATATATTTGATCACAATTCTATGTTTCAGACTAGGCTCAAATCCCTGCATCAACACTTAACTGAAGTGTGCGATCCGATTTGTGACTTATCCATGAAAGGTAGAAGTCCTCAGAACTAATTCTGTCCACATTGTGCTTTAGAAACAAATGTCCCACTCATTCTATTTTAGCCTAAATAATAGCACAGTGACCTTTCATAAAGCGCTTGGAGACCATAGAAATCACAGGGCTATGCAGTATATATCAACATAACATATTGCACAACAACAGTTCGGTTTGCTTATTTTGTTTACTCATGACAATTTATTGTAACGTTGCTTTCCATGATACCATCAAGTATCACAGCCTCATGTTACTTCCTACAACATACTTTTTGGTGATTTCACACGGATGACCATTCATATGCAAATTAGGAACCCCTGCATGTCCTTTGTCGTTCAGGCCCTCACACATCACAGAACCTGCCCTGGATATTGGTAAATTGGCATCATTTTGTACACACAATTGCCTACATCCTTTCCAGGAGCAGCATCTCACTTGCATCTGTTGCTGGCTTTCTCAGAAGAAGCGGGTTGACTAGCCAATAGAGAGACTGTTCCCTCAGCCTGCATATCCAATGATATTTCTACTCCAAAAAGTAGATCTGTCAATGAACGCATGCTTTTATATTCACTGCAAAACGCAAAATAATGCAGAAACACGAATATACCTTGTGCAAACACAGAAGAAAACCATATGAAATTGACAAAACACTGAAAACCAGAAACCCTAAATATAATTTAGCGAAATAAGAAAGCTAGGATTTGAGCCCAGGTTTCCTTGTGTGCTAGTTTGCAGTTTGCTAGCACGAGACATCCGCTCTCACATAGTTTTTGGTTATTTAAATTCTCATCCAAGGAATTACATTTTCAATATAAATCATACGTTCAAACTTACTCTTTATACAGACAATTTGATAACATTTTCAAGCCACTTAAATGAGGCTTTTGTTGAGATTGACCAGCTATACAGGATACAACAGTCATTTTAAATAAAACATATAACCTTGACAAGCAGACAAAGGCAGGTATATACTGACACTATTACATACTTGTGTACTTTTGTTACAGAAAGGTTTCAGGATTTAGTTTCAATTAGAATACATCACTAAAAACAATGTTACTGATACTAGGTTTGAGAACTGAAATTGTAATTTTATATGGTTCTGGGCGTACATCAACCACGGGGACAAGCTAAGCCACTGCCATGTTTTGGATGGTGTGATGAGCTCGCTAACCAGGATTAGGGAGGTAGGCTGGAATGAGTGCTGATTAGTTGCCACACAGAGATGAGCCCATGAGGCAGCGTGTCCATTACATCAGGCTCAGTACAGAGGTTGGGAAGGCCCCGTTATCTGCCTACACTGCCTTGTTACCAGTGTATGCAAAGCAAATATAGGTTGGGTAAACAGCCTGGGAACCTAAACGAGAACCCATGTGGGAAGGGAGCTTTTGAGTCAGCTGCCATCATGGTATGATGAAAGACCTTCAACAGGGGTGGAGGGTATCATGTGGGTCAGTAAACTGAATAGCACAGGTCTTGAACAGTGCTGTAAAGCAATGCACTTCAAGACAGGAGGATGTACACTTACATTGTAAATGTAACCGACTAAATGTATCAGACTTTTCTGTAGGAGACTCGCTGTATAAAACCCTATAGTAACCCAGAGGTTTATGTGCTAGGGGACCATATTTTTGGGAAGGTTATACTAAGCCGGTTTCCTGACCCACTTCTGCACAGCTTTATAGAAACAACCTATACCTCTGTTACCTTCCATCTCATTTTGGTTACTGGGTGAATGGCTGAAGGTTACTACATAGGACAGACTAATCTCATCAATGATAGGGAAGTTTGCCCAAGTGAGAGAAATCTGTACAGTTCTCCCTTTTCACATATAATACAAATTTTGCCATACAAAGGCCAAAGAATAACATGGAAAGCGCTGCTTACTAAAATAGAAGGGGTTCTATAGTATCAAGTTTTAAGTGGCAATTATAGGCATTTAAAGAGACTGCAGGGAACAGGCTGCTAGCTTAAGATTTTATGAAACTCACCTTGGCTCAAACCAAAGAGCAATACTGTGAAATGTCAGTACTCCAGATTGTTGTGCATACAACAAATATAGGTGTATTGTTCTCATTTAGAATTTCTGAATCTAATGACATTGCCAATCATTTTGCATTCGCTTCGGATACCCAAGTGCAGTTGTTTGCAACCTCTGGATAGCCAGATGTTTTTGACTGCAACTCCCACCCCCAGCCAGCCTAGTCAATGACAAGGGAGCATTGGAAATATAGTCCAAAACATATGGAGATAAGGGTTGCAGACCCCTGCCCAAGTGTCTGCAGGCAGACCAAGCCCGTTTTCAGAGTCCTGGAAATCTATGAACGATTACATTTGCTGTTTGCTAAATCCTGTTACTAATCATCAAAATATTGATAAGTTCGTTCTGAGGTCTTTACGGAAAAGGAGGAAAAGGTTTGGAAGGACTTGACAGATTAGGATTTCAGAAAATTGTATGCTCCATAAAAGGGTACATAGCATTTTGTGAACAAGATTGATTTAGCACTGGAGAAAATAGGGAACTGAAGGAGAAAGTCTTTTTTTCAGATTTCAAGAATCCCAGAATCAAGAGTCCTATTTTGGATAAACATTCTATTGTACTTTAGAAAACCTGGGTTCAACTCGGAGCGCTGCATAAAGTGACCTTCTGCAATGATAGTCAAAGTGTGGTAATGTGGATAATGACCTGCTTTGGCTGAAATCAGGTATTTATGTCCCAGAGAAGGCCTTTTCAAATTGCTGCAAGGATAAAATGGATGTGGTCTGGACAGGAACCCTATTGGCATGGGGTTGTGTTATGAGGTGATAAGCAATCCAGACTGACATGGACTAATGGCTTGGTCACTTCCGCTATTGGTTAAATTTTTTTTTAATTTCAATTATATTCTAGGGTTAAAAGATGAAGGGGTCATTACGAGGTTGGCGGAAGGGGTTTAACGGGCCAGTTGTTAGCTCCCTCCCCATTCCCATTGAGCCTCATAGTGGCTCAAATGGGAATGTGGATGTACTGGGTTCGGGTTCCTCGAATGAGGAATTACCGGGTCCTCCAAGGTTGAAATGGCCCGGTAATTCCTCATTTGAGGATCCCGGAAAGGGGGTAACCATGCCGCAAATTGTGGCATGGTTACCTCCAAAGTCATAAATATTAATTTTGAGTGGAGTGATCATACATGTTTGCAATTTGAACCAGCAAATGTGAATGCGGAAATAAGATTATCAAGTATATTCTTGGGATCAGTACATCCATCAAAAGAAAATATCAACTTCAGATATAAAAATTGGTTACATTTTATTTTTTATTAAAGTGCATTATGGTTACAAATAAAATACAAAAACCCTTTGCACTATATACCAATAAATATTTAAAACTATCATTAATCATCCACAATACATAAAATTAATAATGTATACATACAATAATTCATTAATACAAAAAAGTATAAAATCTATAAACCCATCACATATTTTGATAATTTCTCTAAAATTACTTTGGGGAGAAT
The DNA here is from genome assembly GCF_040938575.1 of Ambystoma mexicanum. Taxonomy (NCBI): domain Eukaryota; kingdom Metazoa; phylum Chordata; class Amphibia; order Caudata; family Ambystomatidae; genus Ambystoma; species Ambystoma mexicanum. Next base: position 410,055,861 of record NC_090925.1, read on the forward strand.
CTTGTTATAACTCAAGCTTCCCTCAATTTCCTTAAGACAATGATTGAACTTAATTCCATTAATAGTTTACTATTTCTGCCTTGCATATATGGAATGACCAACGATTCTCCTGTAGTTAGGATGCTCAACATTTTATCAGATGTGTATTCCCTTTCCAGTGTGGGAACATTTTGTATAACTATATTTTTCAATTGAGAATTCACAATTGGTGAGAAGGTTTTGAATTGTCTTGTAGGTTGACCCACAAAGACAACATACCTGGTCCCCTTTCTTTATTTAATACTATGCACTGATATATTCTAATGTTTAAAATATTAAAACATAGTAGTGTCATAAACCTCCTTTCTTACTGTGAGCACATTTGTATGAGGTAGGATTGCAGTTTACCTGGTTCGAAACATTGCTTGCTATATTCTTCGTGCCTCTTCCTTGCGGCTGGGTTTAGTCCTGGGAGGATAGCTCAGAGGCAACACACTCGCCTTAGTAGCAAGACGATGCGGAGCAACAAGAGATCGATCCCCAGGTCCACGCTTAGAAACCGCTCAGTATTAAGCGCGTTATAAATAACCAATTACAAAATTACAAAAATAGCGATCTCTATCCCATATTGACGTTTTCTTTTTTAAAACCTTGAGGAAAGAGGAAATGATCTTTCATCTGGGAATTCAAAATCAATGTTTTTCTAAGTGTTTCGTCATATATTTTTATGTGCATAATCAGCCAACGCATTTATAGAACTTTGGAGGATTATAGGTGGTAAATCCAACAATATATCATTGGCGTAGGCTAACCAGGGTGTTAAAATCCCCCCCATGCTTGGTGAGAAATTTACTTGTGGCCATGTTCGCCGTCTAGAAGTTGTAAAGCACCAAGGAAACATCCCTGTTTTAGTCCTGCATTTGTTTTTATGGGCTTAATTAGCAATCCATCAGCATCCAAACACAAGAAACTGATTTGCATAAGACATTTTTACAAAATGGAGCAATGTGGGGTTTATATTAGAATTCTCCTTCTTATTCTATAATCGGGATAACTATCAAAAGCTCTAGAACAATCTGCATAGCATTCACCCCTTCCGGTTTTCGAATTATGTCTGATTTTATATAATTGAGGGCCCACTGTTAGAATGGATTTCTAAACTCTGCTCTGGTGAGCAGATGTTTAGGAGGCCCCCTTTGTTAGTGAAACAGGGAACACTTTGTGAAGTTATGACAATTCAAGGTAGCTGGGAGAGCAGTCAAACTAAATCTCAGGAGTAGTGGGGGTGATCTGAGGTCTTGCATGAGCACACAGTAGGGCAACACGAATTACCCTTAAGCATATCAAAAATACACAATTTATTAGGCCCAGAACAAACGCAAGCGAATAATGGAAAACACAATAATAGCACTATTTAAACACACACTATATAACATATGTACAGTCACTTTTCTGTCAATGCGGTGAAGTGCAGATTCTCACCAAAACATGCAAGTCCAGCCCTAAGAAGATTGGAGCCTTGTGCTCAATGTCAGGGTTGTGTGCTCTGTGATGCGTAAAAGCACAAAGCACAATATTCAATGGGGTGGAAAAGTTAGAGGAGGGTTCTGGAATGAGGAAAATTCTATTCCGAGAGTTAGGGGAGGATCTGCTGCGGAGCACAAACTTTTGGACGGCTTTACGAAGTGGAGGCCACCCAAGCCAAGGCAAGGACCACAAGGGATCCTTTTTGAGTAAAAAAAAGGTATTGGATGAACTAGGGGCCACCAGTAAGTGGTATGATTACTCAATGCCCTTAGCTCCAGGTCCAAACTTGTCAAATTTGAAGGTCGTCTGGAGTACATAATCCCCTCCCTGCTTAAGCATCAAAGTGAACAGGCACTGCGGGTGCAGATGCAGGTCCGGTTTACAACTGGAGCTGGATCTCTCATCTCGAATCCAGGACAAACAGCACAATGCAGTCGGTCTCAGGACACGAAGAAAGGTGGGAAAGTCACCAACAGCGACTGCCACTGGCGCACAGTGATGCAGGGGCACCCAAGTCTCACGGTCTGACGCACGCTTCTCTATCGCGGCCAAAAGCAGATGGGACAACGAAATTTGGCAAGAAGGTGCTTTTCCAGTGCAAACTAGGAGTCCCCCAAAGCTTGAGCCAAAACTCGACGAAACAATGCTCCAGCGTAGTTCACAAGGTATGAGCTGGTCCGTCCACTGGAGGGCCCAGGGACACTTCTGAGAAGGTTTGTCTGCAGGGCAACAAGGAGGCATTGCAAGTGATTGGTCCCACCGCTCCAATGGGTTGAGGCACCTTTGCAGGGCTTTGGAGATATGAGCGCAAAGCAGGGCTCTACCGGGACAACAGCAGACTCTGGGTGCCAAATCTTCTCTGCACGGTTCCGGATAACAATGGATTTGCTTCACTTCTCTGGCTACTTGGCTCTGTGTACATGTTGATTTGGACCTATGTTTTATCTGCCGCTCTGCATTCAGGACCCCCTCCTCATATCCCAAAGCCCAGTGAGTGCTTGCACCCAGCTGAGGATATGTCCCCCCACTCATGCATGCCAGGAGTGGTCCAATCATGGACCACTGTGGCTCTCATGCCCTTGTGAACACCAGACATCCTGGAACCAGTAGTGTGTATTGGAACAAGACAGTCCCATCCCACTTCCTGGGCCTACACACGTGATATGCATTAGCCCGCAAAAAAGCATCGGCTTTTGCGGGTGAATGCATGCCCAAATAAGGACTACCTGGGTCACAAAGATCAGGAGGAAGGCCAACGGACAAAAGGAGAAGACAAAAGACATTGTGGCATGGTCATGACTGACACTAGCCACAGTCAAGAGCCAAATGCAGCAAGTGCGGTATGGTTCAGTAAAAGTTCATACAAATACACAAAAAAGCTGCAAGGCACATTGGCCAGTTACCAAAAATCCTTAGTGGATGACTAGGGCCCAAAAAAAACACAAGGACCCCAGTGCGCATTACAGTAATGTACCTTTGCGCGCTGAAATGCAGTTGACAAAAAGGTGGTAACAACGTCATAAGACTAAGAGAAACTAAGTTGATCAGTACTGACTGTCTTAAGCACAAGTCAGTTTCCCCATAACGATGGGCTAAAGCCCAGTGGAAAGTAGCTGAAGGCTTTGCTCCACTGGCAAAAGTCAGAATAGGAGGCTGAAACAAAAGCAAAGAGTTTGTGGGCGTCCACAAATATAGAGGTAAAAGTGAAATCTTCCCTAGCACTCACATATGGGTGGTAGTAAATCTGCTTCCAACCCCAGATTGGTAGAAGGGCAGCCGGCTCATTTCCTCTATCCATACATTAATTCTGTTCAGAATTAATACTGCAAAGATTTTATAACTAGAGGCCATCATTGCCAGTAGTCTGTAAGAAACAGGGTCAGATTTATTTCCCTTTTTACGGACCGGAATCATTATGGATTTCTTCCAAACGAACAGGCATGTTTCCAGTCTTTTAAATGTTTGACAACATGACTACCAACATATGTGACTAGTAATCTGGGTTGCTCTTGAGGACAATATTTGCTAATCGATCATGTCCTTGAGCACTGGACCCCTTGATTTCTTTAAATGGACCTTAAAATATCTGTCTCGTCAAAGCCTCCAATATTTGATGAGTCAATATATTGATTTAAAGATTCGATGTCCACCTCAGTACTATAATAGTGTTCCATAAAGTAACTAACCCAGGTCTCTGCTGGGACAACATTCAGATTGTGAGATATTTCCCTGGTGATATGTTTTCTATAAGTTTACCAATATGCACGGCTGTCATTACATTTTATCTTGTGTAAACAAGAATTTCCAATTAGCATTCAATATACTAATTTTATGGGAGTTAAGCAAGTTTTAATATGGAGTACAGAGTGGTGATATTTTTCCAGATTTTTCATTGAAGGTACAGGTTTTATCTTTGCGTATTTTACGTATTGCTCTGTTAAGTTGTTTTTTCTTATTAGTAATTTCTATAACAAATATGATTAATGATTGCTCCTTCCCATAGCATTTCTTTCTACCGAATTTAGATGGAATGACCGCCTTCTCCACAAGATTGTTCCAGTCACATTTTTACAGTTGGTCTGAGATGGGATCTCGGACTGTGTTCAGATGTGTTAAGCCCCAACTAGGACACCATAGATGGAGGGACAGAGATCCAAGAGCCTAACAGGCCTACCAACAACCCAATACTGGAACCACTGCACTTCACCAAAACCTAAAACAGGATCCTTAACCCTGGACATCCGAGCCCCTTTTACCTACAACATAGCCTTGATAAAGATCCTAGAGGTCGAAACACATGTCGTCTGACCACAACAAAGACCAGATATCTTCTCTTAAATAAATAACACTGTGCGGATATTCATCCTTCGACATACCAAGTGCGAGGTATCCAATAACCAGTTCCTTTCATATGCGGGCACCACCTCCAACTGCTTGTGACCTTGCAGCATATAACCAGACCACCATAAGCGTGGGAGCGTTTGACATATAGGGCCCACCTTTTCTCACAAATATGATTAATGTTTGCTCCACAAGCTTGTTCCAGTCACTTTTTTACAGTTGGTCTGAGATGGGTTCCCTGACTGTGTTAAGGTATGTGTCTAGCCCATTTGCATGTGCTGCACTCCATAGTATCCTATTACCTTGGATGCTTATTTCCAACAGAATTGCATGGGCCAGTATGGTTTTAGCCTTTGTGTATTGAATACTCAATTTAAAATTGCGTGGTCAGTGAGACCATTAAGACTCACCCTAACCACAGCAAACAGTTTTCGGATAGAAGGACTAACAAATACATAATCCAGACAACAGTTTGACCTCGCATTTGTCCAAGTATAGACTTGGCTCTTGTCCTTCTCATTTACCATTTCTATGGCCCCCAAATCCCATCTCGAAAACAATTCCACCCATCCTTCAGGTTCATCCACGCTTTTAGCATCAACCTTGTTGACGAGGGCGTGTATGAATAAGACTCCTTTCCGTCATGAATATCTATCAATTTCAAAATATCATTATCATTGAAATCACCAACAATTATGTTTTTATTTACTCTACTTTCAGCTTTTCAGCTAGTTAATACAAAAGTTACCTTATCTTGAATATTTCTAGCATGAAGCTTTCCTGGAGGGTCATATATATTTATGATCCACGATTTATTACCCATGATTGAAAGACCCTCAACCACCACACGGAGAACATAAGGAAATACTTTGCCTATGCCAAAACTGATTACATTAAGGTGTCTTTCCTCCTATACAGAGCCCCGCCGCAGGACTGCCTCTGCTTTGTACTATTGCAGGCTGTATTATTTTGTAACCATCAATCGCAAAACCTATAAGGTAAATATGTCTTTAGTTACAAGAGTTTTTAATCTGTGCTTGTTACACAAAAATGATCTATATCCCCTCGAGTTCCAAGATAATAAATTGCATTCATGGTTTTGAGAGATCATGGATTATCTTCTCCCAAATATTCTGGGATCAATTTTTCCTGTTTTCCCTTATTTAGATTCTCTGGAGCAGGTTTTGTCACACAAAATAGTTAACTAGCCCGCTCGGATAAATGTCGTGATTGAGTTCCCTTAACTTTACTAGGTTCAGGACATATCATTTCAACAGGATCAATGTCTTCATAATGCTTATGGCCGATCACCACGTTACAACCTCTCATATATAAGGCTTCAAAATATATACATAACAATTCCACCACCAATGTTAGCACCCAACTGTCTGCACAGTAAATAGTTGGTAACTGTGGCCTTAAATATGTAGGCCAGACCTCCAGACCAGCACACATACGGATTCTGGAACACAGATCTCGCATTAGGTGTAAGAATATCAATGCGCCTCTGGTGTCCCACTATATGGAACATGGTCATTCATCGGAGGATTGGAGTTGGTGGAAGCTCTACCTAGGAAGACTATTACTCCATATAGTCTGAATCTCGCGGAAGCTAGGTGGATACACCGTTTGGACACTATTGAACAGGGCTTGAATGAAAGCAACCCCCAACGGTGGTGACCATCATATTGCCTACCACTGGTTATGTGCTATTATACTTTTATGTCCGTGCTGGCTTGATTTATGGGGTGGCAGCATTGGTTGTTTGTTTGCTTCCTCTTTTAGGGGTCTCTTCAGTAATAGGACGCGTGTCATCATTTTTTTCTTTTTTGACAGACTGGGATAAGAATTAAACATCCATTCCCATTACCCGCCAGATGCCCCAATCTATCCATTCCGTTTTGAGACCAGCAGACAGCAGTAATAAAATTAGTGTAGGACTCCTGGACATTCGGGGCTGGTATGTATAGCTGGCATACATGTAAGTCCTATTTCTTTCTCTATGACTGACTCTACTTACAAGCCGACGTGAGGGGGCTCTTTAGGCTCTCGCGGGTCCTACCTTTCTTTCCATTAGTTGACCGCTAGTGGGCATCTCCATTCGAGCCGTCCGCGCGCACATTCACCTAAGAGTTTGGCTTCCATCCTTGGATATCTAGAATAAGAGGACATTCAAAAACATGCCCGTATTTACCATTAAGGTGAGCAGCCTTGTGGTCCCCCGGAAGATGATTGGAATTTAACGAGTGAATTGAATGTATATATTCTAACTGAAGAGTGACACATTGGATTCCTGTTTCTTTTTCTTCTCTCTTACTCCCTCTCTTTTTTAGTGACATTATTGGTTGTGGGTCAATATATGAAAGACAGGAGCACTTACATGTTGCTGACAACATTGCAGTGACAACTCATTTGGGGATTTTTTAGCTACCCCATTTAGTAAGTTGTGTGGAAAAATAATTTCTCTTTGTGTGGATTTTCTACGCTGCAGACTTCTTGGGCCCGGTCTTTGGGGTATCCTGCATGTCGACACTTGGGTACAACCCTGCTCCTCACGACGACATGGGGAAGTTTTCACTTGTTTTCTTTATCTCCCTCCCACTCTCCCCGTTTTCCCCTCCCTCCTTCACAAATTATTTTTAAGCACGGTTTGGTGATTTGTATCCGTGGTTATGGTGGATGATTTTAATTTTGGTGAGATCACATTGTTAGGGTGTTGTAGCCCTTCTTGACTATATACACACAGGGTCTTGGTGTTTTTGGTGGAGGCTTTTTCCTCACATTTTAACATTTCTTATTTATTTGTATATTCTTGTTTGTTGTGTTTTTACAGAATTTTCTTACATGGCAGTAAATATATAATTTATCACATCCACAGAGCTCCATCTCCCTTGGGGTCCTGATGAAGGCAGTGTAATTGATGTTCTGCCGAAACGGCCCCTGCATAACCCTGCGTTTTCCAGTTATGCTGTACGGTTTAACAACGTTACCAAGGACATAGACCTGGTATGTGCTTTTGGTCATGAATGATTTTTAGAATGTAAAATAGGTGACATTGGCGAATTGAGGATGTCTGATTTATTAGACAGACAGGGCCAGCAAGATAGTTTTTCTGCCAGTGTTTTCATCAAAATTGATTACTATACCGTGTCACCTAAGTTTTAATTGATTAAGTCACAAAATGTTGACGTATACATGCATGCATTTTCTCTATTGACATATGTATTTATGTTTTGATTTTTCTACATAATTATAAATAGACCCAATTGGTCTTTTTTAGGCTTGTAACCGTAGGACCAATGGCCTACGTAATAAATTATGAAACTTAGTATAAAAAAAATACTACCCACTGTGTGTACTGTTCTTTGAGGTGATTTAATAAGCCATGGAATAGGGCCCAGCTGTAGCAAAAACTGGGTCATTGAACTATTTGATAAATGGTTCATCTGGGGGACCCCACTATGTGTGCTAGTTTCGCTACTCATTCGTCCCCTTGATGCCCTTGAGTACTTATCCCTTATGTGGTAATAATAGTTGGTAACTCTACATGTTCAATATGTGGAGTTTATAGATTTTAATTCCATAATATGTTTCATGAAATTCAACAGAAAGCCCCTATTCATAAATGGCTTTCCCTAGTAGGCTTACGTTCTACAAGTTTGACCCATTTTCCTCATCGGTATGTCATTTCTTACATCCCCCGGTTTCTTTCCCCGGTTTCTTTTTTCCCATGGGTATGTTTGGGGATGACACTTGTGCCAACTTAATTATTGAAGGGCTTTGAGGTCTTCGAGACTCCTCAATTATGGCGATTATAGAGACATCTTCAATTTCTAATATAGTATGTTGTTCCAATGGTGGGGGGATTCTTGCTTTTTCTCCTCCTTTGGATTGAATCCATGTGTCTAGTGTTCTGTTTGTCACAGCGACTACCACTCTATACACCAGCGGGAGTTAAAATCTCACCTTAGATACATTTCCTCCTTTTTTTCTGCACAGCATTTTGATGGGGCAGCGTTTCATAAGCTATGATTTTTCTTAGCTTGTGCTATAGTTGCCCTTTTTCGATCCTTCCTTCTTTTGTTTTAACTTTTTTGGATCCTCCAAGTGCCTTCCATGGAGGCTGAATTGACCTCCTTTATTATTTCATCCTGAGCTGGAGAAGCACTTGAGGTTTCCCTCATTTCCTGCGAGGCAATATTGGGCCATATATTTACCTCTGGGACTGAGTCATGTAGGTGTAGATGATAAAAACAAATGGCAGTTCCACGATGATATAGTTAAATCGTTCACCTCATGTGCGTCACTATGGCCAGTATTATATCTACTACTCTAGACAATATCTTTTTGAGATATCTTTGTTCTTTAGCCATTGGACAAACCAACACAAACCCTGCTTCTATGGTAGCTGCTATAGCATTTAAATTAGCACCCATCCCTGAAGCATTTGAGGTTTGAGTCATGCTTATACTATTTATGCTCGCTTTCTCCATCATTATGGTGCTTTTAGTTGTTTCTCCAAAGATTTGACAGATCGGGTGAAGCCGATAGGTTTGTTCCAATAATATTGTCATCATCAATTGGAACTTCTAAGGCAGTCGCTGGTACATTACCTCCCAATGAGTGAGAATTAAGACATATGTTCAATAAAGAGTTATTGTCTAAAAGCAGGAAATTATACCCAATAAGGTCTGTGTTGGTTAATAAAGGTAAAACATTAGGATCATCATCATCGCTTGTAGCTTGCCATTGCGACTCGTATGTCATGGAGAAGCAGCCTGCAATTTTAAACTGTGCCTCATCAAGGTTCTCATTTATTTAGCTTGACTTTCTTTTTAGAGGGTTCAACTTTCTCTAAGTTTCCTTCCCCATCAACCAAGCCAATATGTTCCTTGTGGTTGCGTTTGCTTCTTCCAAAACCATGAAGAAGTTTAGTTGATTTCATAATGAGTTTGAAATTATATACAAACTTTCTCTCACCCACCACACTGTACTTCAAAGTAGTATCTTCTTATCCTCTTGCAGTTGATTAGAAGTAGCGCAATGCCTCCCCTGCCTCAACTGTCCTTCCTGGTCTTTCACAGCACTTTGTGTCGGAACCGGGTATTTAGGGACAATGCAGAACCTCCGCGGGTTGTTCTAGTTTTAGGAAGTGATTAGGGACTGCCAGTAGTTTCTATGAGTAAAATCAAGCAGTTCGAAGATGTGCTGCAGAAATTGAAACATGCCGACAATGCTCTCTCGGGGGCAGTGTCTCCTGCCAGAACTGTCCTTCCCGGTCCTTTAAAATATTATAATGTAAAAGTTATTTGGAATAGGTGTGTGGTCCTTTTAAGATATAACATCAAAAACGTTGCAAAATAATGCTCTATGCGGGGGCGGGGGCTCATGACAAAGCTACTTTCCAACTTAATCCTATTGTGATCGAAGTTTGGAATAGGTTTATGGTAAATAAATTAAATTCATCAGAATCCTTCAAAAGATGCTTTAATACAGCGAATTTACCAAATTTGTCAAACCGCAAGTATAAAAATCATGTTTTGGAATATATTAAACATCTGAAACCGTCTAGGATGCCAGGAATGGATGCCCTGGCAAATAGGATCTTAAAAACATATCCAGACCTATCCTTTTGTGCTAACCTATAAGAAAGGTAGTAAACAAAAACTATTGTCGGGTTCACTTGTTGGAGATTACCACTAAGGCCTTTGCTGCAGGTCTATTGCTGCATCTGGAGACATGCGCTATCATTTCCACATTTGTAAAAGGCATGGGGCATCAATTAATGCCCCATTGCTGAATCTGCTTCAAGAGCAAACCGCTCCATAAGGGAATAATGATAAAGTAGATTACAGTATTTTTATTTGAGAAACTAACCAATCCTGGATTTATACCCCATTTGTCTAAAGTATTGTGCATCTACATCACTACAATCAGAATGCACATTAATACTCAAGTTACTTTTACTGATGAGATTCTACCAGCGTGGAGTAAAATAGAGTTGTGTTTTAGCCCTGTGCCTTTTCAATGTGTTTATTTCTGATATGAGAGAAACGTTAGCAAGAGGGCAGAACCTCTTTCCCAAACTTAGGGATACACAATTGGAATGGTTGGCATATGTACCAGTCTCCAGAGGAGGCTCTAGAATACACAAGAAAGAATAATGTAGTAATTCAAAGTTAGGAGATTTTCAATGAATAGGATACGGTTTAAGCAGAAATTGGGAGATGTGACTCTTGAAGTTGATTAAATTACTTTTCTGGGGTATAGCATCACTATTAGAAAAAGTATCTACGAATTTACAATCTGAAAAGTATGTTCCGTCTTCTGATGACAAAACGGAAATAATATCAACCAATATTGGCACATTATTTGCTCTGAAATGGCTAGATTTGCAGAAAACGGTGCCATTATTGATGTGTACTGTTATTGTATGCACATTGTGATTGGGACCAGTTTTCCAAATTGGAAGGCTCCATATGGCATTCTTTACTGCCACTAAGCAGAATCAACTCCATGTGGTGCCATCAGATAAGAATTTTGTCTATGATCCACTGTGGCATTAGCCAAATTAAAAAGAGATTGCACTGTGGTATAAAATATGGCACTAGGCCACATTGTTTATTGTAGGATATCAATCTATTAGATTTGGAATGTTAATCTACCGTAGTATACGAAAATGTGTGAAGCATTGGTTGTGACCCTAAGAAATTTAACACACCTCTAACTTACCTATAAAAAGGAAGAAGTATTTTGATTAGTGTACTCTCAATGAAGGAATATATAGAAGTGGTTGTGTTAATCATTTCCCTTCAGAAATACATTAAACAGTTTCCAGGGAAGGTAATATATGATCCTAGCAGATTAAAACAAAAAAACTTAAAATAATAGTGGTTAGCTTTATTGAACCTTTAAGACATCTTTGCATTGACTATCAGGTGACCCACCAGCTAAGGGAGGAGTTCTTCTCACAAGGTATACACAATGTAAATATGATCAGTGATTACATGTTTTGGTTGAATTTACTAATTTACTACAGAGTTAACAGAACTAAAATAATTGGTGAAGTAAACTATGGTAAAAAGGTGTTCAACACAGTGAATGGTGGCCAGACGATGGTGATAAAACAAATATGACCTTGAACTTCAGGTTTTTTTCTTTAAATTATATTTGGAAAGCAATAATGGAGATATAGTTATATATACAATTGTATTATATTGTGTGTATCATGGGATTTGTATGCTTTATGATCTATAAGAGAATGCTCTTTAGTTAATTATGTGTACTATTTATTAATGAATGGGTGTGCAAAAGGTTTACACTTGTTAACTATATTGTACAATAATAAAACAATTATACATTAAAATATACTAGAATTCAGTGTCCATTATTAATACTTTCAAAGACCGACATCTTTCAGATGGGGTGGGGATTAAGAGCAAGGCAGAAGGTTCACTCGTTATGCTGCAATATTTAGAGGCTTTTGTCTTCATGATAAGGCACAAATCCAAAGGCCTTAAGTATTGAGATATATAACCATGGTAAATCAAGGAAAGAAACCGGACACCATTTGAGATTGTCTTACATATTTAGAGTAATTTAGATTAAAGATGTTAAAGAATGTTAAATTGACAGACTGATGAGCTAATATTTTTGAAAAAGCAAACTACTATTGCAAGCAAAAATATACAGCTTCAGACTAGTTAATTATTATGAAGTGAAAATGAGATGTGGATTTCCATTCAAGAGCACCATCAAGAACACTGAAGACTGCGGTCTGATAAAGCTGCAGATTTCTGTAAAACTGTCTTGCTCAGTTTGGGTGATGTGTGAAAGCAAATTGATTTCAGAAGAAACAATTTGTAAGGGACATATCGGTTTAAATGTCTTACAAAACCTTTCTATAATGGCCTAAACATGTTTCACGATTAAATGCTTTTCTTCAGGACTGGAGAGATATGGAGGCTAGAAAGTAAACATTAACGAAAGTGTGTTATGGATTTGCAATCAAATCAAAATGGGTGTGTACAAAATGAAACCAAATTGAATTGAGCGTTTACCCTCATCTCGGCAAGTCAGAGTTTTCCATGTCATTGGCTGCCATTACTCAGGCATTGGCATCTTGGGAGCATAATAGTGCCGTGCACCAGTGAACATAGAATGTTAATTTCAAATTAGGGAGAGCAAGCCAAGAAAAACCACTGTGTTGGAAAATATGTTGGGTATGTCCGAGAAAAGGACTAAACTGGGACATGTGCCAACAGGAAAAATACTGGTCAAAGAAAGAAAGACAAAGAAATTGTAGTGAGGCGGAAGAGCAGGGTGCAAAACTGAGCAAACCATAATACAGATGGATACGTATTATAATAGAGGTCTGAACCCAAATGCAAGAAAGCTAACAAGATAATTTGTTTGGAAGTAAAAACAAATAGCATGCATCCTACAATGGCATCTATGAAAGGGCTCTGATTACTAATGAGTGAATGTCTGCACCATCTTGGAGTAGTAGTAGTGCGTTATTTGTATAGCGCCTTTCACCATTAGTATGGTCCCAGCGCGCAGTGGCAAAATTGGGTTCCAAAGTAGTCATGTGTCCAACATAATGGTTCAACAACAGTGACCTTTTATTAGTCAATGGAAATAATAAGTGCAAGTAAGATTGAATAGCAAAAGGTAGTGTTCAAAAGCTTTGAATAGCCATCATATTCTAAATCGTTTGATAACGAAAACCAAGAAAAGACGAGACGATCACCACTCAGATTTTCAACCTTGCTAGGGCATGGGGACGGCCACCCTTCAGTCGCTGGATGACCTGTCTGCTAGGAATGGTAAGGGCTCCTTTTTGGTGGGTCCTATTGAATGTTTATGCAGCTTTTGACACTGGATAAAGGGACCCGACCCATCTGAATACTCTCAAAGAGTGTTAAGAACCTGCAGGTGTTCGATCCTCACCCCCTCCCTCTGCAGGTGTGAGAGTCACATATATGGGATACATTACTCACTGTAATCGTATTTCTGATGCTTCTATCTGCTTAGATTAACATGCTGTGCATAGGGCGACATTTAGGGAAAGTTGAAGAGTATTACAGTTGTTTTCGAAACACAAAAAGGGACGTCGACAGGGCATGCCAGTAATACTATCCCTAATGTGACATCCACTGTAGCCATGGTCCTTCACGCGTCGAGGTCCCTCAGATCTTTTTTTTTCTGACATGAGGTAGCACGAAGTGTAGCGTGAGTACAGTTGTATCCAAGCAGATATGTATCAGACAAGCACATCCATGCGCCTTCTCTCCGAGGGGAGGAAGGGTGGGCGCATGTGAACCTAAGCAGATACAAGCATCAGAAATACAATTACAGTGAGTAATGTATCCCTTCTGAGGCTTGTGCCATCTGCTTAAATCACATGCTGTGCATAGATTAGCGAGCAGTGTTAGGAGAAGGTGGTGGGATGTGAGAAGGTTCCTGGGTGAACAGATTTCTTATAACCACATGTCGCACATGTGTATCTGTGTTGGAACGAGTGTCAATGCAGTAATGCAGAGTGAAAGTGTGTATTGAGCTCCATGTAGCTGCTTTGCAAATTCTATCCAGAGGGACACTTGCAATGAAAGCCAGCATGGCTCCTGTGCTCCTTGTGGAGAGCTCTGGGCGTAAAAGGCAGCGTCTTGTTTGATAGGGAATAGCACAATTGTATACATCTGACTATCCACCTGGAGATGGTATTCTTTGAATTGCGGTCTCCTCCTCTGCCTGGTGCTATGGAGATAAACAGTTGATCTTTTTTCTTAGCGGTCTGGTCTTGTTTACATAGTAAAGGACCGCCCTCCTCATATCTATTGTGTGGAGTTTTACCTCAGCTGAGCTGGTGGGGTTCTGCAAGAAAGCCGGTGGCTCAATAGACTGGTTTACGTAAACCCAGCTTGTCCTTGTGTATTACAAAGAAAGGATCCTGCACTGACAATGCTTATATTTCACCAACTCTTCTTATGGAAGTGATAGCCACTAAGAAGGCAGTCTTGTAAGTCAGGTGTTTGAGACTAGACTTATGCATGAATTGGCTCTAAAGGTGATCGCATGAGCTTATAGAGTACAACATTGAGATCCCATCCTGGCCGTGGGTTTGAAATTGGAGGGTGAAGCCTCTTTATTCCCTCCATGAATGCTTTGATGACAAGTACCTTCCACCATGAGACTTTATTGTGGGAGGTGGTGTAGGCTGATAAGGCCGCCAGGTGGACTTTTAATGCGTTAAATACTAACCCTGTACCTAGCAAGTGAAGCATATATTGCAATGCCCTCCTCGTAGGGACATCCTGCAAAAATCTGGCCAAACTCCAGCTGGTCCAAAACAATACCCTCAGGGCGGCCACAGTAACCTCAAGAAAAGACCACATTTGCGAATTGAGAAGGCAGGCCCACTGGCTCCCTGTCAAAGAGAGAACGGTCTTCAAAACCCTTGCCCTCACAAATGCCTCCATGAAGTTGCACCCCCATACTTGGCTCAGAGAATCACCAAGCACCCCGCCACAAGACCTCTGAGGAAGTGCTATTCCAACATGATTGTCACGCCTAAAACTCGAGAAGTCCGCACAGGGGGATCAAGTTTCCCTACTCTGTCCGACACCCATTGGAATGCACTACCCACCCACCTAAGAATGATAGATTCCCACCAAGCATTCCGCAAAGCTATCAAAACTAAACTTTTTGTCTGAAAGGAAAATGTCTGTTATCACCCTGTAAATTGACGTCATTGTTCTATGCATTTGTATGTAACTCTGATCATAGCTGTATCTCATACAGTCTGTCAGGGTAATTCATAGAATTTCGCAGAAAAGTGTCGCAAGCGGCTGGCGCAGAGTGTCCGCGTGCGATTGTCTGCGCCAGGCACGTGCGCTAAAACCCATTTCCGCGCACAGCGTATTCATGGATTTTAGGCTCCCAAACCAGCCGTGGCGCAGAGTATCGCAGCGACCCTGCAGCAGCGCCAGTAACGCCCCCAAGAACGCCCTCGCGCAAGGAAAAGCCAT
This sequence comes from Ambystoma mexicanum, assembly GCF_040938575.1. Lineage (NCBI taxonomy): Eukaryota > Metazoa > Chordata > Amphibia > Caudata > Ambystomatidae > Ambystoma > Ambystoma mexicanum. Next base: position 410,071,238 of record NC_090925.1, read on the forward strand.
CAAAATCGCTAAATCATCGCAAAGGGCTGCGCTAACCCTGGACCAGTTTACAGGGCTGCCAAACAAGGAACGCAGAGCGGGTAACGTGCATATCAGGGGTACGCGTGAAGTTATACACGCGATTAGCCAGGGTGCCAGGGTACGTGTATTTCAGGGGTGCGCGGGAAGTTCAACACGCGATAGTCCAGGGAACGTGTATTACAGGGGTACGCGGGAAGTGCAACACGCGATTGTCCAGGGAACGTGTATTACAGGGGTACGCGGGAAGTTCAACACGCGATTGTCCAGGGAACGTGTATTACAGGGGTACGCGGGAAGTCTTACATGCGATTAGCCAGGGCACGTGTAATACAGGGGTACGCGGGAATTATCACACGCGATTTGGCAGGGTAGGTGAATTACAAGGTTGCGTGGGAATTATCACACGCCATTTTGCTGGGTACGTGTATTACAGGGGTGCGTGGGAATTATCACATGCCATTTTGCAGGGTACGTGTATTACAGGGGTGCGTGGGAATTATCACACGCGATTAGGCTGGGTGGGTCCTCACAGGTGTTCCCTGTACACCCTCCACGGCCCCTGCAGGCAGCCCACAAAACAGGGGACTACCCTGCACACCTGCTCATGTCCCCCTGCACCCCCACCCCCCAGCCACCAGGGGCACCCACCACCAGGCCCCCACCCATGTCTCCTACCACCCCCACCCCCAGCAGTGCAGGGGCAGCCTCCACCAGGCCCCCACTCATGTCTCCCACCACCCCCACCCCCCAGCCACCAGGGGCAGCCGCCACCAGGCCCCCACTCATGCCCGACTCATGTCTCCCACCACCCCCACCCCCCAGCACTGTGGGGCACCTGCCAGCAGGCCCCAACCCATGTCACCCACCACCCCCACCCCCCAGCAGTGCAGGGGCAGCCTCCACCAGGCCCCCACTCATGTCTCCCAGCGTGCTACGTGTATTCCAGGGGTGCGTGGGAAGTTCCACTCGCGTATAGCCTGGGCGCGTGCATTTCAGGGGTGCGCGGGAAGTTCCACACGCGAATAGGCTGGGCGCGTGTATTTCAGGGGTGCGCGGGAAGTTCTACACGCGAATAGCCTGGGCGCGTGTATTTCAGGGGTGCGCGGGAAGTTCCACACGCGAATAGCCTGGGCGCGTGTATTTCAGGGGTGCGTGGGAATTATCACACGCGATTAGGCTGGGTGGGTCCTCACAGGAGTTCCCTGTACACCCTCCACGGCCCCTGCAGGCAGCCCACAAAACAGGGGACTACCCTGCACACCTGCTCATGTCCCCCTGCACCCCCACCCCCCAGCCATCAGGGGAACCCACCACCAGGCCCCCACCCATGTCTCCTACCACCCCCACCCCCCAGCAGTGCAGGGGCAGCCTCCACCAGGCACCCACTCATGTCCCCTATCACCCCCACCCCCCAGCCACCAGGGGCACCCACCACCAGGCCCCCACCCATGTCTCCTACCACCCCCACCCCCCAGCACCCTCCACCAGGCCCCCACTCATGTCTCCCACCACCCCCACAGTCACCAGGGGCACCCTCCACCAGGCCCCCACTCATGTCTCCCACCACCCCCACCCCCCCAGTCACCAGGGGCACCCTCCACCAGGCCCCCACCCATGTCTCCCACCACCCCCCAGCAGTGCAGGGGCAGCCTCCACCAGGCCCCCACTCATGTCTCCCAGCGTGCTACGTGTATTCCAGGGGTGCGTGGGAAGTTCCACTCGCGAATATCCTGGGCGCGTGTATTTCAGGGGTGCGCGGGAAGTTCCACACGCGAATAGGCTGGGCGCGTGTATTTCAGGGGTGCGCGGGAAGTTACACACGCGAATAGCCTGGGCGCGTGTATTTCAGGGGTGCGCGGGAAGTTCCACACGCGAATAGCCTGGGCGCGTGTATTTCAGGGGTGCGTGGGAAGTTACACACGCGATTAGGCTGGGTGGGTCCTCACAGGTGTTCCCTGTACACCCTCCACGGCCCCTGCAGGCAGCCCACAAAACAGGGGACTAGCCTGCACACCTGCTCATGTCTCCCACCACCCCCACTCCCAGCAGTGCAGGGGCAGCCCCCACTCATGTCCCCTATCACCCCCACCCCCCCAGTCACCAGGGGCACCCTCCACCAGGCCCCCACCCATGTCTCCCACCACCCCCACCCCCGCAGTCACCAGGGGCACCCTCCACCAGGCCCCCACTCATGTCTCCCACCACCCCCACCCCCCAGCAGTGCAGGGGCAGCCTCCACCAGGCACCCACTCATGTCCCCTATCACCCCCACCCCCCTGCCATCAGGGGCACCCTCCACCAGGCCCCCACTCATGTCTCCCACCACCCCCACCCCCCCAGTCACCAGGGGCACCCTCCACCAGGCCCCCACTCATGTCTCCCACCACCCCCACCCCCCCAGTCACCAGGGGCACCCTCCACCAGGCCCCCACTCATGTCTCCCACCACCCCCACCCCCCCAGTCACCAGGGGCACCCTCCACCAGGCCCCCACCCATGTCTCCCACCACCCCCACCCCCCAGCAGTGCAGGGGCAGCCTCCACCAGGCCCCCACTCATGTCTCCCAGCGTGCTACGTGTATTCCAGGGGTGCGTGGGAAGTTCCACACGCGAATAGGCTGGGCGCGTGTATTTCAGGGGTGCGCGGGAAGTTACACACGCGAATAGCCTGGGCGCGTGTATTTCAGGGGTGCGCGGGAAGTTCCACACGCGAATAGCCTGGGCGCGTGTATTTCAGGGGTGCGCGGGAAGTTACACACGCGATTAGGCTGGGTGGGTCCTCACAGGAGTTCCCTGTACACCCTCCACGGCCCCTGCAGGCAGCCCACAAAACAGGGGACTACCCTGCACACCTGCTCATGTCTCCCACCACCCCCACCCCCCAGCAGTGCAGGGGCAGCCCCCACCAGGCCCCCACTCATGTCCCCTATCACCCCCACCCCCCCAGTCACCAGGGGCACCCTCCACCAGGCCCCCATTCATGTCTCCCACCACCCCCACCCCCCAGCAGTGCAGGGGCACCCTCACCCAGGCCCCCACTCATGTCTCCCACCACCCCCACCCCTCCAGTCACCAGGGGCACCCTCCACCAGGCCCCCACCCATGTCTCCCACCACCCCCTCCCCCGCAGTCACCAGGGGCACCCTCCACCAGGCCCCCACTCATGTCTCCCACCACCCCCACCCCCCAGCAGTGCAGGGGCAGCCTCCACCAGGCACCCACTCATGTCCCCTATCACCCCCACCCCCCTGCCACCAGGGGCACCCTCCACCAGGCCCCCACTCATGTCTCCCACCACCCCCACCCCCCCAGTCACCAGGGGCACCCTCCACCAGGCCCCCACTCATGTCTCCCACCACCCCCACCCCCCAGCAGTGCAGGGGCAGCCTCCACCAGGCACCCACTCATGTCCCCTATCACCCCCACCCCCCCGCCACCAGGGGCACCCTCCACCAGGCCCCCACTCATGTCTCCCACCACCCCCACTCCCCCAGTCACCAGGGGCACCCTCCACCAGGCCCCCACTCATGTCTCCCACCACCCCCACCCCCCCAGTCACCAGGGGCACCCTCCACCAGGCCCCCACCCATGTCTCCCACCACCCCCACCCCCCCAGTCACCAGGGGCACCCTCCACCAGGCCCTCACCCATGTCTCCCACCACCCCCACCCCCCCAGTCACCAGGGGCACCCTCCACCAGGCACCCACCCATGTCACCCACCACCCCCACCCCCCAGCAGTGCAGGGGCAGCCTCCACCAGGCACCCACTCATGTCCCCTATCACCCCCACCCCCCCGCCACAAGGGGCACCCTCCACCAGGCCCCCACTCATGTCTCCCACCACCCCCACTCCCCCAGTCACCAGGGGCACCCTCCACCAGGCCCCCACTCATGTCTCCCACCACCCCCACCCCCCCAGTCACCAGGGGCACCCTCCACCAGGCCCCCACCCATGTCTCCCACCACCCCCACCCCCCCAGTCACCAGGGGCACCCTCCACCAGGCCCTCACCCATGTCTCCCACCACCCCCACCCCCCCAGTCACCAGGGGCACCCTCCACCAGGCACCCACCCATGTCACCCACCACCCCCACCCCCCAGCAGTGCAGGGGCAGCAGGCAGTCAGGCAGCAGCAGGTGGGAGCGTGCTCTGGCTCTGGGGGGCAGTAGTTCGGCCTTCCGGGCAGGAGCGTGGTATTCCGTGTGCGTACGCGTGGCCAGCTTGGTACGGAGTGATTTGGCACGTGAAAATCCTGCACGTCAGCGTGAAAACTTAGGAAAGGCCCTCAGCGCGTAAGCGCGTCTGTGACGTGACCCGCACAGGTGTTTCCCACACAGCACGTGATGACAGAGCACACGTGGAAAGACTGCACGTCAGAGTGTAATCGCGTGTGATTGGTGGAAACGGCCCTACACGCAGAAGTGACAAAGCATGTAATTGGTGGAAATGGCCCTAGCGCGTACACGCCGCGTAAGTGACGCTGGACGTGTGGGCCTGTATAAAAGGTACGTGTAGAACACGTTTTCCTTGTACGTGCTTTTCGTGGAGAGCGAGTGGGTGAATTCTGTACTTCTTGTCGTTTCACACGCGATTTACTTCACGGCGTTTCAAGTTCGTATTCCCTGTTACCTCTGACAGCTTTTTCTCTTTTTTCTCTTTTACTGGTTTACCTGGGCCTGTTCCCTCAAACAGTGTTCCCTTCTACTGTTGTCCTGTCTCCTCAGACAGCGTACACATCTTCTTTTGGCGGGGGTGTTGCCAACCAAACGTGCTCCTTTTACACGCTCGTTTACCAGGCAGACGGTGAGTCACGCACGTATCTAACATCTGTGCTTGCCCAGTGTGTAGCCTACCCCTTCAGAGGTCATTCTAGGCTGCGTGTGACACGCATACGTTCATTCTTGTGTTACTGGGTGCCACAGCGTAGTGCAGGTTTTTCTTTCTGCACACGTGGTCTAGGAGGGGTTGCGTGCACGTCATCTCCCTTTTTTGGGCCTCCTGTGCGTTGCGTGACCCGTCATCTTTCCCCAGGGGTTACAATCAGCCTTGCTAGAGCACTAGGGTACCATTACCATCTGGTACCCAACCCCTTTGACCCCCAATTGCCCAGGACAATAGTCTACATCCACTCCCATACGCACATTAACATCAGTGCCATGGCTGGGAGGCGAGGATTCCGTAAGGGTGGCAAAGGTGGAAGAGCCACAAGTGGTGGCCGTGGTGGATCCGGTAGGGGACGTGGTCGTAACTTGCAGGGTGAGCCTGTCCCCCCATGTGTGGAGGACCAGCCACGGGCACTCTTAATCCCCTCCCCTCCCGTAGAGGCTGATGTGGCTGACACCATCCATGCTCAGCCCTTGTTGGACCAGCCCATTGTGGCACCAGACCTGGCTGACTCCATGGCTGACTTCCAGGTCAGCAGGGCTACGATACGTGCGCTGGTGCACGTTGATGCCATCATGCCACGTGGATCTGGGGCAGCAAGGTCATCTGCTGCACCAAGGAGGCAGGGCGGAGAGGCTGCAGGGGCTGCTGCGGCTCCATCCACCCCAGCCCTCACACACCCAGCCAGGACAGTGTCGGTCCTAGTCCATGCTGCTGACATTCCCCCTGACACCATCACACTAGAGCCAATGCCTGCACCAACTCCCATGCCGAGTGTGCAATCCCACACTCCTGATACAGAGTCCACCAGGGCTCCTGCCCCTAGTGTCCAGAGCGGCGCAGGACACTCAGGATCACCACCACCTTCCAAGCGGAAGAGGAAGAGTGCTCGTCCGGCACAGGCTGATGCCCCAGACACGGCTACACAGTCCGGCCCGTCCAGGAAGCCCAGCTTCACGGATGACGAACTGAATGCACTTGTCGAGTATGTGTCCGGACATGACAACGAGATGGTCATTTTTGCAGGATCCAAGACCACACCTGCACAACGCCAGGCACACTGGCAGACCGTTGCGGACATCGTAAGTGCCCTTGGAATCGTGAGGCGCACAGCCAATGATTGCTATAAGCGCTGGAATGACCTAAAGCGCAGGGCAAAGAGTAAGCTGGCCTCAAGTCATGCCGCAACTCTAGTGACTGGAGGTGGGTCTCCAGTAGTAGACATGGAACTCACTCCACATGAGTCAGTCGCTGGGACCTACGTCACGGAGGAACAGATCCAAGGCGTGGGAGATCTGGCTGATTACGAGGCATTGTCCGGTGAGTGCACATGCATGTGTGTGTCATCCATGTGCATGGTGTGTGTGTGAGGGCTTCTGTTTGTGTGCCAGGTGAGAGTGTGTGCGCCTGAGTCGTATGGGTCAGCCATGTGCTTCATGCAATACTTCCTGCGCAGCTGCATTTGGCCATAGCAGTCAGTATCCCTTCTGCCAACAGTAGACATCTAGCCCAACTGCACGCCAGTTGCCCTTGAAGTGTCACCTTGCCACAACATTGTTGCTTATTTTTCACTGTTCATTCAGTCAGATTGTTAGCATTCCCCCACTTTTACTAGCCATGTCGCTGTCCACTAGTCACATGTCTGACATGGCAATGGTGAAGTGTAGTGACTTTGTTACCTGGATATCATTTGTACACACATGTCCCTGTGCAATTGGACCATTTCAGACTGGCAGCTCCAGGTGAAAAATCTGACCTGTTAGAATTAGAAAAGCAATTACATGCGGGAACTGGACTGAATGAATAGGTGCTGCCCTCCACTCCATCTTCACTCAATAGCAATGGTACATGCCATCTGTGTGATGGCATGTGTGTTTCACCTGGCAATCACAGGCCAATGTGTGATGCCACTGCCAGGCAGCATGCAGAAAATGTGTTCATCTTCCATCTTGGTGTCATCAGTGTGTGCCATTTGCCTGCACTTCATACGCAGTGAGGGTGCATGCATGGGAGGGTTTTAGTTATGTGGGACATGTGTCAATCAAGTACTGGTTCTCTTGCTGCTCAGCCCTCATTGTGTGCCATGGTGCTAATGCCTGTTTCCATTTCTTTGTTTTCATGTCTTTGCAGGGGAAGACGCACCTGATACTGCTGGGGTTGTGGAGATGGTGCAGACCCAGGAGGGGTCCGAGGGCCGACCAACCACCAGTGAGGGACGTGGTGTGGTGGTGGGGGAGAACCCACAAGTGCTGCAGGTCGTGCTCTCAAGGGGTGTCTCTGGCTGCACCTCCCCCGAGCTGTACTCAGGTGTTGATTCGGATGAGACCTACGTGCCGTCGCAGGTGAGTGTTCCAGGGAGGGATTCTGTTCTGTCTCACCCACCTGCACCAGGGTCAGAACCCTCCATGGGGATGTCAGTGTTGGCAGCTACGCCTTCGGTGGTTACGGATGCAGGGTCACACTCCGCGACATCTGATCCTGTTCCTGGGCCAGCAGATCAGAGGGGGAATGCAGTCCTGCAGCCTCAGGCAGTGCCGGCACAGCAAGGCGCAGTTCGCCTTGCCCCAGACAGGTGTGGTGCCCGCCGACGTGGTGGCCGTACGCCACCCGGCAATACCGCATGGGAGCAATCCATTTACAGTATGGCAACCCAACAGGCTGCATCATCCGAGATGATGGCTCAGGGCATGGATAGGGTGGCCACTTCCATTGTCCCCCCAGAAAGGCTGATGGAGCGACTAGAGCAGGCAACCGACTCCATCTGCCAGTCACACAGGGAGGACATGTTGGGGTCCAACAGGGACAGGCGGGCGGCACTGGCGACTCTGCAGGAGGCCATCTCCATTGAGTCCCAGGGCCACAGGGAAGCCCTGAGGCAGGAGCTCCTTCACCTCAGGACTCTTGTTGAGCTTGAGGCTTCAACACACCAAAGGACAGAACAGCAGCTGGAGCGTCTCACCCGTACGCTCTCAGCTGAGATGCAGGCAACGAGGGAGGAGGTCCGGGCATCCCGTGAGTTGTTGCATGGGGACCTCCGCACACTCATCCTCCAGAACCAGACCTACCACACCCGCATGCTTGCAGCCATGGAGGAGCAGACTAGGACCTTGCGTGGGCTGCCTCCCATAGTGCAACCACCTCCGGATGCAGCTGCACAGGGTGATAATAGCGACAGCAGTGATACTCCCACAACAGGGTAGCCGTGTGGGCCATGAGCCCATGGAGGTGTTTTATTTTCCCAGGATCCACGCAGGTGGGTTCTGGTGTGCATCCTGTCCTCGGACCTCCTGGGTGGCCTCCCCAACCCCCCCGGGCCCATCAATGGCCATTTTTGATTGTTTCTTATTTTTATTTTTATTATTTCTTTTATTCCCTATTTTTTTGGGACGATTTGTTGGCTTCCGTGGTTCCTGTGGGCATACGCTGCATTGTGGCTGGGCACATGCAGGCTTGTAATGTATTTGGTTCAGATGCTTGGGTTTGAGTCACACACACCCCGCCTGCTTCCCGTTTCCATGGGCTTGCAAAGGGTGTGCCCAAGTGACAGTGAATTACACAGTGACGTTGGACTCCCATGAGCTGTGTGGGCAGTCTGTAGTCAATACTGTGTATACATTCCTAGTGCATATTGCTGTTGTGTTGTACACTGCATGTTGCATTGATGTGTAACTCATCTTCTGTGTCTACCTCCCAATTTGCAGGTCCCTTCCTCATGTCTACACAAGGACCTCTAGTCTGGAGATGGGGTCCATGTTGGCAGCAGTGCACCTACAACTCTACATGGCGCCAACACTGCACAGTTGGTAGTGGTGGGAGTGCAGGCATTTCCAGGTGGTGAGACTACTAATATGTAACATTTGTGATGTCATGTTAATGGTACTACGTGCTCAAGTATGTTGTTGGTCCGGCATTGCTGTGAGCATTTCAGGTGTTGCAGGTTTCTAATAGGGACACTGTACATAGTGAGACTAGTGTCATGTTGTGGGGATTACTTTGTTTACCTGCAATTAGCATGACAGGGCACGGTGTGTCGTGTGGCGGTGCTGGGGTTGGGTTGGCTGACATGGCACTGTCCTCTTGTTGCATTTTGCAAGTGGGTAATCATTTTAGCTGCTTGAATGTGTAACTTCACAAAACTCCATTGGTGGTGTCTGTGTGGGTAGGGATGCACACATTGTGACACTTCCAGGTGAACAATCTCAGGCTGATATGGTATTCACGGTTCATTCTCCAGACATTCAGGATCAGTGTCAGGTTGCGTCATCATTGATTGTCAGATGGAATGTGCCAGGGCAGTGTGCACTCCACAGGGGTGTGATTTCTATGTGAAGTAATTAGCCACTAGCTGTGTACGGGCTGCCTCCCCCCGTGCCCTTTCCCCTCCCATGCGCAGCGGCTGTGCATGTGGTTGGGGATGTGGGGCCACCACCATGTCCACGGCCAGGCCCCGGCGTGTTGCAACGTTGTGCAGGACACATGCTGCCACTATGCTCCTGCACACTACTGGGGGAGCGTATAACAGCTGCCCGCCAGAACGGTCAAGGGAGCGAAAGCGTGACTTTAGCACTCCGAATGTGCGCTCCACTATGCCCCGGGTCGTAATGTGGGCTGTGTTATATCTTACCTCGGGTGGCGTGGTGGGGTTTCAGATTGGCGTCATCATGTGGGGGCTGAGAGGGTAGGCACTGTCCCCTGTGGAGGTGGTGATTGGTATCATTGGTGGGGTTGTGACCTTGCTCAGTATCCAACATGCATGCATGTGCAGTGGCATACATACTCACCAAGCAGCCATGTATCGCCATGCCGCCCAGCTTCTAGGTCCCGGCTTAGGGTGGACATTCGGTAAATGAAGCTGTCGTGGGTGGAGCCGGGATAGTTGGCATATACTGAGGTGATGATTCCCTTGGCATTACATGCTACCTGCACGTTGATGGAATGCCAGTGCTTGCGGTTCCTATAGATGTGCTCAGATGCCCTGGGGGGACGTAGAGCCACATGGGTGCAGTCGATGGCACCTAGCACTTTGGGGAATCGTGCCACACCGTAAAAATCCAGGGCGGCAGCATGCCTTTCTGCAGGTGTTCTGGGCAGGCATATGTGCCTGCGGACTGATGGGCGTGCAGTCATGATGTTCAAGACCTGGTGTAGGCAGCGTGACTGGGTGGCCTGTGACACCCCACCCACTATGGCACTTGTCCGCTGAAATGATCCAGTGGCTAAGAAGTGCAGTACATTGAGGACCTTCTCCAGGGGGCTGAGTGCTTGGGAGCACAGGGTGGGTGATGTGAGGTCATCCTCCCACTCACTCACCAGGTCCAGTATAATGTGTGGTGGAAACCTGTACCTCCCATACACCTGGTCATCAGGCATCCCGAAAAGGCTGGTTCTGGGTGTGAATATTCTGGCCCTGACCATCCTCCTCCTCCTCCTCCTTTGGTAGCCCACTGCCACTGCTGCTAGGAACGGTATGTTCATCCTGGCGTCTGAGCTTGTTATTGTTAAAGTGCGCAAATTTATGCTTTGCGCGTGTTCTAGGCGAGCGTGTGACCAGCGCACCCCTGGAATCCAGTTCCCAGTCCAATAGCGTGTGGAAATTCACACGCACCACGGGATACAGCGTGTGACCCGCGCACCCCTGGAATCCAGTTCCCAGTCCAATAGCGTGTGGAAATTCACACGCACCACGGGATACAGCGTGTGACCCGCGCACCCCTGGAATCCAGTTCCCAGTCCAATAGCGTGTGGAAATTCACACGCACCACGGGATACAGCGTGTGACCCGCGCACCCCTGGAATCCAGTTCCCAGTCCAATAGCGTGTGGAAATTCACACGCACCACGGGATACAGGTTCGCTGACGTACTTGCGTGTGTAAGTGCCGCGCACCCATTAAATATACGTACATAGGCCAATCGCGTGTACGCGCACTTTTGTCCAATTACACGCGATGACACTCTGACGTGCAGTATTTCCACGTGTGCCCCGTCATCACGTGCTGAGTGGGGAACACCCGTGCGGGTCACGTCACAGACGCGCTTACGCGCTGAGGGACTCTGGTCCAATAGAATCGCGTATGCGTGCTTACGCGCTAAGGGCCTTTCCTCGGATTTCACGCTGACGTGCAGGATTTTCACGTGCCAAATCACTCCGTATCAAGCTGGGCACGCAAAAACACACGGAAGACCACGCTCCTGCCCAGAAGGCCGAGTTATTGCCCCCCAGTGCCCCGAGCAGCCTCCCACGTGCCATCTGCTGCTGCCTGCCTGCCTGCTGCCACCGTGCCCTGCCATTTGGTGCCTGCACATCAGCCATCTGCAGGGGTCCAGTTGCTGTGTCCACCCCTGCTGGAAATGAAGACTCCCGACTGGGATTACATCGCTCCACAGCCCAGCCCCAGGACCCAGTTGCCCACCCACACCTGCCTCTGGGGTTGCCATGTCGGGCACTTCCACATCTGGCACCAGTGGCAACCCCAGGCCAGAGGGGCAGAGGGGCACCAGCTTCACTGCCACCGAAGTTGGTGTCCTGGTGGAGCATGTCCTGGGGCAGTATGATGCCCTCTTTGGATCGTCCCGCGCCAGCAAGGAAGGACGGCAGAGGATCTGGGCCGACTGTGTGGTTGCCATCAACGCGGAGGGGGTGGCAACCCGCGACGTCCTGAAGATCAAGAAGCGCTGGGAGGACTTGAGGTCCAGGACCCTTGTGAAGGCCCGGTGCCTCGTGGAGGGGGGCCGGGGCCGCATGAGTTCCATCCAGATGAGGGTACTGGAACGCGTACGCCCAGTGCTCCACGCCCAGATCCTTGAGAGGGAGGCCCGTCTGGAGTTGAGCGGTAAGTGTCCAAACATTACTGTGTGAGACAGGGCATGTTGCGGTGTGCTGGTTCTATGATACTTGCCTGTATGTGTGCCATAGGCCATGTATGCATGTATGTGTGCAGGGACATCATGGTAATGCATGTGCGACCAGTGATGTGTGACCCACATGGTTGTTGCATGTGTTCAAATGCCGCATGGGGAGCCCTATGCAGATTTTGAACATGAGAGCATGCCAGTCTCTGTACCTGGACATGGGTGGGGGTGAGGGATGGGTGCTGATGCCAGGTACATATATGGTAGCCATGTCTGTGTGCCTGACCTGCGTGTCTGTGACTTGTGCATGCCATGGATGCATGACATGTGTGTGACAATGCACAGATTCAGTGAAGCAGCCAAATTACCCTTGTATCCGCTGTGTTTGGTGTGTTTGGGGCCAGATGGATGTGACTGAGGTGAAGTGTGTGCATGTGATAGGCATGAGCCATGATGCATGTGAGTTACATATCATTGAATGTTTCAAGAGTCCATTGGACATGCATGGAAATGTCCATGGCATGCACCATGCCTGTTACTGTGTGTGTTTTGCCTGGACTGACCCATGTGTTGTGGAGGGACATGATGGAAGTGTACTTTGACAGTGGTGCTCATCTGCTATTGCTTCCTGTCTAGGGGACCATTGTACAGTGCCCTGATGCTTGTGTTCTTTGTCTCCCTCTACGCAGCGGCTAGTGAAGAAGAGGGCGGAGACGGCGCTGTGGAGCAAGGCGGCGGGGATGCCCCCACGGCTGCAGCGGAAGGGGTGGGTGAGCCCCCACAGGGGCCTGCTACGGTGGGAGACGGTGAGGAGCCATCCAGGTTGGTGGTTTGCACAGAGGAGGAGGAGGCCGCCACTGGGGCACACATGGGGCCTGGTGGGGGCATCCCTGCTGGTGCAAGTGGTGCAGTCCAGGGCCAGGGGCAGGAGGCAGCCGTGGAGGGGCCTGTGCATGTCGCTGTCCCTGACCCTGAGTGCACCACCATGCACCAGCAGGGATGCCCCGTCCCAGGCCCGTCCGCAGGTAGAGGGGATGTCCATGTCACCTGACTCCCCTCCACCTGCGGACGTGGGAACCCCTGGCCGTGCGGAGAAGGTCCTGATTGGGGTCGCGATGCGCACGGCTGAGATTCGTGATGCCGTGCGTGCTTCCCGGGAGGAGCACGCACGTCATCACGAAGTGCACCGTGCCGACGTGGCCCAATTGGGATCGGCCATGTTCCGGGGTTTCCTGCATGTGTTGGCCAATGTGGCGGCCCTCTCCTCCTCTGTGCAGGCTATCCACCAGTCGTTCTCCTTGCCGTCTTCCAGCCCAGATGCCACCAGGGCCCCCTGTGGACCTGCCCCGACCAATGCAGCCAGCTCGGTGGGGATCCCATCCCTGCCACAGTTGGGAGTCGGAGGTCCAGCAGGGGTGGACAACACAGCAACTGGACCCCAGCAGATGGAAGATGTGACAGCATCATCAGGCAGGGCACGTGCACGACGGCGTCGGTGGTTTCCATCAGCCTGGATGCCGTCGTGCTGGCAGAGGCAGTGGCGTCGGAGGCAGCAGCGGGCTCGACGTGGGAGGCATCATGGCTCGGGGCCATCAAGATCAGAGGGGCAGGCATCGGCCAGAGGGCAGGGCAACCCTGGGATAGTGGTGTCTTCCGTGTGGGAGCAGTTGGTCCAGCGGATAGGTGCGGAGCGGCAGCGGGCGGAAGAGGAGCGGCTCACCATGGTCAGGGCGGAGTTCTCCATGCGTCGGGCGTTGAGGCGGGCTGAGTGCCTCGAGGAAGCTCGCAGGGAGTTTGAGCTGGACATGGGGTTATCCCTGCGAGACCTCGGGGCCAGGACAGAGTCCCGCCTCCAGGACATCGACATGGAGTTCGATGATGCCCTGCCCAGCAACATCACCGAGTGAGCCGCAGGACTTGCCCGCTGCCTTTGTATATAGTTATTTAGTTAGTGTTAGGTTTCCTTTATTAATTTTTGTTTTTTTGGACCGCTCGGACAATGGCCACTTTTTTGTATATATTATTTTCATTAGGTAGTAGTAGGTTTCATTTATGGTGTTGGGCTCATGGACCCTGGAATTTTCGTGTATATAGTTTGCTTTTTGAAGAAACATTTTTTTTATTAATTATTGTGTTCACCATGAGGAAATGGTTTTTCATTATTTTACTTCCACATGATTTTGCTTTGGACAACATTTGTTTTTGGATTACTTTGTTTTTTTTATTTTTACATTTGTTCTCGGACATGGACCATTTATTTTGTTATCCCCATTGTTGTATGTTTGATTTTTTTACTTATTTTTCATCTTTAATACATGTTCTTTTTAACTTTCACTTGTGGTATTTTCTCATTGGTTTCATACATGTCATGATATGGGTTTTGACATTGACTTGCAACCATTGTGTATGTGTGTGTGACGGACATGTGTTCATTTGCAGACTTGCCATTGGGGTTGTATCATGTAATTGCATTCACTATGTGGGTGGATGCAATCCTTACCTGGGTGTTTGTGCTGGGTATGCTGCCCATTACTGCCATGATTGAGTATCGTCAGGACCTGGGGGAAGGGGGGACATGTGTGGGTGCCTGGTGGAGGCTACCCCTGCACTGCTGGGGGGTGGGGGTGGTGGGAGACATGAGTGGGGGCCTGGTGGAGGGTGCCCCTGCACTGCTGGGGTGTGGGGGTGGTGGGAGACATGAGTGGGGGCCTGGTGGAGGGTGCCCCTGCACTGCTGGGGTGTGGGGGTGGTGGGAGACATGAGTGGGGGCCTGGTGGAGGGTGCCCCTGGTGGCTGGGGTGTGGGGGTGGTGGGAGACATGAGTGGGGGCCTGGTGGAGGGTGCCCCTGGTGGCTGGGGGGTGGGGGTGGTGGGTAACATGAGTGGGGGCCTGGTGGAGGGTGACCCTGCACTGCTGGGGTTTGGGGGTGGTGGGAGACATGAGTGGGGGCCTGGTGGAGGGTGCCCATGGTGGCTGGGGTGTGGGGGTGGTGGGAGACATGGGTGGGGGCCTGGTGGAGGGTGACCCTGCACTGCTGGGGTGTGGGGGTGGTGGGAGACATGAGTGGGGGCCTGGTGGAGGGTGACCCTGCACTGCTGGGGTTTGGGGGTGGTGGGAGACATGAGTGGGGGCCTGGTGGAGGGTGCCCCTGCACTGCTGGGGTGTGGGGGTGGTGGGAGACATGAGTGGGGGCCTGGTGGAGGGTGCCCCTGCACTGCTGGGGGGTGGGAGTGGTGGGTGACGTGAGTGGGGGCCTGGTGGAGGGTGCCCTTGGTGGCTGGGGGGTGGGGGTGGTGGGAGACATGAGTGGGGGCCTGGTGGAGGGTGCCCCTGCACTGCTGGGGTGTGGGGGTGGTGGGAGACATGAGTGGGGGCCTGGTGGAGGGTGCCCCTGGTGGCTGGGGGGTGGGGGTGGTGGGAGACATGAGTGGGGGCCTGGTGGAGGGTGCCCCTGCACTGCTGGGGTTTGGGGGTGGTGGGAGACATGAGTGGGGGCCTGGTGGAGGGTGCCCCTGGTGGCTGGGGTGTGGGGGTGGTGGGAGACATGGGTGGGGGCCTGGTGGAGGGTGACCCTGCACTGCTGGGGTGTGGGGGTGGTGGGAGACATGAGTGGGGGCCTGGTGGAGGGTGCCCCTGCACTGCTGGGGTGTGGGGGTGGTGGGAGACATGAGTGGGGGCCTGGTGGAGGGTGCCCCTGGTGGCTGGGGTGTGGGGGTGGTGGGAGACATGAGTGGGGGCCTGCTGGCAGGTGCCCCACAGTGCTGGGGGGTGGGGGACATGAGTTGGACATGGGTGGGGGCCTGCTGGCAGGTGCCCCACAGTGCTGGGGGGTGGGGGTGCAAGGGGACATGAGTTGGTGTTCATTAGTTCAAGGAGACATGTGCCTTTGCTGGGTGGCATGCCCATGTTGGGTGGGCTGCCTGCGGGACATGACCAGGGATGCAGGGTAGTCCCCTGTGGTGTGGGCTGCCTGCAGGGGCCGTGGAGGGTGTACAGGGTACACCTGGGAGGACCCACACTGTCAAATCACATGTGGAACTTCCCGCGCACCCCTGAAATACACGCGCCCAGGCTATTCGCGTGTGGAACTTCCCGCGCACCCCTGAAATACACACGCCCAGGCTATTCGCGTGTGGAACTTCCCGCGCACCCCTGAAATACACGCACCCAGGCTATTCGCGTGTGGAACTCCCCGCGCACCCCTGAAATACACGCGCCCCCAGGCTATTCGCGTGTGGAACTTCCCGCGCACCCCTGAAATACACGCGCCCAGGCTATTCGCGTGTGGAACTTCCCGCGCACCCCTCAAATACACGCGCCCAGGCTATTCGCGTGTGGAACTTCCCGCGCACCCCTCAAATACAAGCGCCCAGGCTATTCGCGTGTGGAACTTCCCGCGCACCCCTCAAATACACGCGCCCAGGCTATTCGCGTGTGGAACTTCCCGCGCACCCCGGTATAAACGCACACGTATTTTTTGTCAGCGGGTGTCCGTGTTTGTGGGTACCCCTTTGCACGTCATTTTTCCTGGAGGGCCACAGTATGGGACATTCATCATGGCAGTATATAGGTGCTATTTGTTGGCGCACCTTTTGGCGCACATTTCTTACAGCCGCAGAGACGCTACCGCCTGCTTTCTTGTGGCGGTCGTGTTTGTGCCTGTGCGCTGGTTTGAGCGTGCGCTTTTTTCCCCTATTCTATTCCATGAATACGTGTTGTAGGCGAGCGTGTGGGCGTTCCGCGCACTTGTGCCCTGTACTTCCCCCGTGACGCCCACGTTTTGGCAAGTTGTTCCCCATTCCGAGTGTTACGCCCGTGTTCCGCCTACTTTTGTTGCGTGCGCCGCGCTATGTGCGAATTTCGCTGTGGCCTGTGCGATTTTCGCTGTGACCTGGCGCACGCTGTTAGATGGCCTGTGCGCCAACGTGCGCCGCGCACTTTATCGCACATCCGCTGGTTTTCTCGCGCACGGCCTTCCATGAATCGACGTGCGCTGCTTTTCGTGCGATTTTCGCACTTGCACTGCGATTTTCGCTATTCCACTGCGATTCGCACGTTTTTGCCCACTTGCGCCGCGCTAATTATTCCATGAATCGGCCTCTGTGTGTTTTGTAACCAAGAGACCTCGGGTCGCCTGTTAACTTACGAATCAAAATTTCCTACGAAATTCCTGTAACAGCGCCTCGATGCCCCCGGGCTGCAAGTGCGCTATACAAATGCAAAATAAATAAAATATAAGTCAGAGTGTGGGAAGGAGTACATTCTATTGGGTTAATTTGTTTACACTGGCACCAAATTACAAATCCCCTCCACTTGTCAAAATAACAGTGCCTAGTGGTAGGCTTTCTTGTTTCCTTCAAGATATCCATACATCTCTGTGGTGGGTTAATATGTCCAAACTCTATGACATCAGGAGCCATGCTGCCAAGTTCATTGAGTGAGGTTGAGGGTTCACAGTTAGTCTCCCGTGCTGAGTGAGCAGATTGTATGGACACAGGACCTTGATGGGATCGCACATCGCCAGTTTGCGCAGATGTGGATATCAGGGTTGTCTTGCCCACATAGGAGCAACTAGGATGAGCGTCACCTGGTCCTTGTGGATCTTGTTCACCGCCTTCCTCATGAGAGGTGTTGGGGGGGGGGGGGGGAGTGTTAGCAAATTTCCCTGACCAGATCATCCATAGGGCGTTCCCCTTGGAGGCTGACTGGGGCAACCTGGACACAAAGTCTGGGCATTGACTGTTTTAGCTTGTAGCGAACAATTCTACTGTGGGGAAACTGTGGGGAAACCCCACTGAGAGAAGAGGTGTTCTAGGACACAGCGTGTAGTTGCCACTCGTCTTCTTCTGGTAGGGCATCTCTGCTCAATGATTCTGCCAGAGAGTTGAGTTACCCTGGAACATGCTGCGACGTTAGGAATATCTTCCGTTTGAGTGCCCATTTCCAAATATGTTGTGCAAGCCTGGACAGATTTGGAGAATGTGTGCCCCCCTGTTAGTTGATATAAAACATTGCTGTAGTGCTGTCTGTCAGGACTTGGACAGATTGGTTCGCTAGGTGAAACTCGAATGCCTGAAGGGCTTTGAACACTGCCAGTAGTTCTAGCAAATGTATGTGGTTCTGTGCTACAGCATGAGACCACAGACCCTGAGCTGTGTGGTGAAGGTAATGAACCCCCCACCCAGCGTGTGAGGTGTCTGTTGTGACAATCGCTTGTACTTCCGGATGGTAGCAGGGTTTCCTCTTCAACAGATTTTCTCTTGTCCGCCAGTGAAGATTTTATACTAGTGTTGGCGAAACGACCACTAGATCGTCCCACTGACCACTTGCCTGAGACCACTGTTTCGCCAACCACTCCTGCATGTTCGCATGTGCAGGTGCGCGTGAGGTACAAGGTAAATGCAATATGCCATCATGCCATAGCTTTGCACGCCCTTATCTGGCGGCCAGCCTGATAATGCAGTATCTGCCGTAACATGTTTTGGACTCTTTCCTATGACGGAAAGACCAACACCTCAGCTCCTAGGAACTGTTTGGTTGTGCT
This sequence comes from Ambystoma mexicanum, assembly GCF_040938575.1. Classification (NCBI taxonomy): domain Eukaryota; kingdom Metazoa; phylum Chordata; class Amphibia; order Caudata; family Ambystomatidae; genus Ambystoma; species Ambystoma mexicanum. Next base: position 410,089,538 of record NC_090925.1, read on the forward strand.
TGGCACTAGGCTTGATTTTTTCTCGTTGATGGAGAAGCCCAATTGGAAGAGAAGGTTGATAGTTCTTTGAATGTTTTGCCAGCAAATTAGGGGAGACCCCCCTGCAATCAGCCAGTCGTCCAAGTAAGGGTACACTGGGATTGACTCCATGCGCAGGTGTGCTGCCATCACCGGCAGTACCTTTGTGAATGCCCTTGGAGCAGATGTTATTCGAAGGGCAGCACCTTGAATTGGTAGTGCTGATTCGCCATCTTGAAACGCAAGAATCTTCTGTGCGCTGAGAACATTGAAATATGAAAAAGGGCATCTTTCATATCCAGTGTTGCCATGTAATCCCCCTTTTTTACTAGAGGGATTACCTCTTGTAGCATAGTCATGCATAACATTTGTGGCTTGACATTTGTTTGCAGGGCGCAAATCTAATACTGAGCGCATTGTTAGATCTTTCTTTGGCACAAGGAAGTAAGTTGAATAAATACCCTGGTTGGCGGGACGATTTTGATGGCGTCCTTTAGGAGAAGCGTGGCAATTTCTGCAAGGGGGATGCACTGGTCTTCTTTGGAGTGGGTCTTTTGGCATGGGGAGTGGATCCGTGGTCGCTCGAGGAGCTCTATACAATATCCGCCCACTATGGTGGACAACACCCATCTGTTTGAGGCGATTCCCTCCCATGCTTGGGTGAAGTTGGAAATTCGCCCTCCTACTGGAGAGGCATGGGAGGGCACCTGAAGCAGGATATCACTGTTTCTGAGGTGGGGTACCACCTCCAGAGGAGGGACCCCTTCCCAGACCACGTGATCTGCGCGGTCCTATCTGGTAATTCTGAGAGGCTTGGCCTTGATTATTCCCCCATGCTATTACGACTTTGGTTATAGCTGGAACCCCTCTGGGAAAATTGTCGATTTGAGCAATGAAAATTGCCATTTCCCCTCCTTTGGCCAGGAGGTTTATTCGTCAGTTGTCCCAATGACTTCAGTGTGTCATTCTTCCTTGGCTGTCTTCAAGGCGTTCCCGACTGCCTTGCCTAAGAGAACATTATGCTCGACAGGCGTGTTAACGAGAGTAGCCTGCATCTCTGTGCTTTAAACCCGGATTAGTGTAACCACACGTGACACTTAATAATGGTTCCCAAAGCTATGATTCTGCAGGCTGCGGCAAGACTGCTCTTCAACAAGCAGCTGGAAACTGCCCTTCCTTCTGAAGCCACCAGTGCTAATTGAGACTTGAGCGGTTTCCGGGCTGAGGAGAGTAATGCCGAGACCTCATCCCATTTATGGCAGTTGAAACTGGCTAATAGAGTAGAGTTATTAGCTATTCTGACCTGGAAAGTAGTGGAAGAGGCGACCTTTCTGCCCATTGTGTATAGCCTCTTACTTTCCTTGTCTGAAGAAGCCTCAGAGGAGGCTAGGGGAGTACCAGCCCTTTTCCTTGTCGTAGTAACGACGAGCGAGTCAGGTTTTAGTTGACCCCTGAGGTAGGGCGGGTCTGAAAAGTATTTCTATGCGGGTGTTTACCGTTCGCTTTTGATTTGGTGTTTCTAGCTGGACACATTTTAGTAGGGGAATAAATTTAGACAGCCTTTTTATCTCCCAAGATCTCGTCAACAAAATCATTGTCCTGCGGATCTTCTTGAGTAGATCTGTGGAAGTGCTCGGCCGCCTTAATGAGTACTTTGTTTAAAAGAGGCTTATTAACTATGGGTGAGTCTACAACAGGGGGGTCATTATCCACTGGGAGTCGATGTTGTGCACATGACTATCTAGATCACGCTCATCGTCCTCATTATCTCCATAATAAGAATCTGCGGCCTCCTGACTACATAGATCCTCATGATCAGTGTCTGGGTCATATAGTTCAATGATAGTGGGATCTTGCACTGGCTCACTGGGGCAAGACCTTTAAGCAGGGGATTGAACAGGGTTTAGAGACCCAGAGGCCGCTGTTGTGGGAGGGGTGGAGTGAAAACTTGGGAAGTACTCGGGGTCTTTTTCATAAACGTTTGCCATGAAAGACATTCTACTCATGACCATATATATATCTTCAGATGACCATTGGGCAGAACTAGGAAAGATCCTAGGTTGAGGTGGGAGACCTAAATCTTCTGGAGTGGGTGGGAGTACAGTAGAAGGCGTAGCCTTTTTCTTTAATGTTGAAGATAGGGAATCCTGAGGTTCCTTACTCTTGTGAGGGGCCTTCTGTGATTTATCTCCATGAGGGGTCTTAGAAGAACTCTTCTTAGACTCCTTTGATTTAGTAAAGCCTGCTGAATGGGCTTTTTTACCGATTTCTATGTAGGACGTCAAATCTCGGCTACAGGCCAATCTGAAGTCTCGTCATCCGATTCATGATATCTGGGAATCTCTTTATCCACGACGTCTGATCTGTCTTTCGACAGTCGGGATTTGTCACGTGGTAATCTGGAGTGCCCATAGGACAAGAATCAACAGTCCTCTCTCTAGACATTGTGCATTGCCGTTTGCTCGCTGAAGGCACCCTCCACTTTCATGGCCTCGAGTTGCCTGGCGTGGTGGACCCAGCGTTTAGTTAATTGGTCCTTCAAAGCCTTGGGTTTGAAGAGTCTACATGCTCGACAAGAACCCTCGACGTGCTCTCGGTCCACGGGAACTTCTTGTTGCACTTAGGGCACAATTTAAAGGGGGTCCTTTCCATAACAGAAGGACACGGCAGTTAGGCAAATGTAGTGTACGAAAAGGGGAATATACATTCTAAAATGATCTCCCCCTCTCTCCCTACTGTGAGGGCCGATGCCCGTAGCGGCTTCCAAGACTTGAACGGATCAGTCGATGGGAGTCTTTCCACTGTCATTTGTTGTTCTTCGCCGGCGTCAGGTTGTATCGATAGTCGGTGAATATAAAGGATTGCAAGAAAAGCTATCGTTAATTTGATAATAAATGGTGATAAGCCGAAAGAGGAACTCCGCTATAAGAGTCCGTCTATGATGGCAGAAAAAAAAATCCGAGGGACCTCGATGCAAGAAGTACCATGGGTACAGTGGACGTCACAGTAGGGATAGTATTACTGGCACGCCCGGTCGACGTCCCTTTGAGTTTCGAAAACAATAGCGAATACGCCGCAGCTTCCACTAGATGTCGGCCTATGCACAGGATGTGATCTAAGCAAATTCCACAAGCCTCAGATGGAGATGGATATATATTTTATTTTTTTCCGGTGAAAAAACTTTGTTAGAGGAACGTTATAGTTTCTTGGCACTAATAATACCCTATCCATGTTGTGGTTACAAGTAAAATCAAAAACCCTCAGAAATTCGCCGGTCATGGTAAGCTAAGCATCCATAACTCGCACCACCACTGTGCACTGCTAAGACTAACACCCATGACATCAAAGATGACATCACAAATGTCTCTACCGTCTCTTTCTCCAATGACTGAGAACAAGCTCCTTTTGTAATGTGGCTTTCAAACCAAGTCAGCAACAGTTTGAAGGACACAACTTGTTGAATAGCCACACAACATAACATTTACTATATTGCGAGTGGACATTCCAAAAGTTAAATTACACTTCTGCGAATCGTTGTTCTGAACGCTTCTTCATTGACAGAATGGCACAATGGAATTTCCCGAAATTATGTAAGTTGATGTTTACATTATTATTGCAATTAAAAACAACCAGAATGCTCTATGCATAATTAAACATGCAAAGTGGCCTTGCTCTGAGTTGTTAGCTATAGCATATTACAACTATTAATCATCTATGTTCCATTAACACCACAGGTATACAGAGTACTAATATGTAAAATGTTTTGTCCCATGGAACATACCATTGTATCCTACAGACTCAAAGTCCAAGTTCCGGGCACTGAGCAGAGGGTAAACATTATCCGTGGGCACTGGGTTCGCTTTTCCTTCACTAATCTTCTCAGTCAATTTATAACATCTGTCTGAACTACAACCTGAAACGTTCATATCTTTCTCCTTGTTTTCGGCATATACTTCTCCATCCCAAAGCGAGCTATACCCAGCGCTGCTCAATGCGCCACCTTTCGCCAGATCCGGCACCACATATGAAGCAGGGTCTCAGGAACCGACCAGCAGTAGCACCAAATAGCCCTTCACCAAAAAAAACATTTGGAAAAAAAACAAAGCACGCTACAGTAGCAAGTGGGGGGCGCAGCCGCATACAACACATTAGCCCCATGAGCGCTATTCTGGCTCTGCCCGATACCTATGTCGCAGGCAACAGGAGACAAGGTAGACCCTCAGTGAGCCTGGGGGCTCCACTCTTTTACCAAATGTCCTCTGTGCAGTGTTGCCAGCTTGTCGATTTTTTCGCTACATCGAAAAGTATAATTCCCTTCCCGACTTTGTGCTGAAACAGCAGCTAGCGAGAAATATTGTTTTTTTTTCTATTGGTGTGGAGAGTTACACTCATTTCGATTGGTTAGGAGACTCACGTCATATGTACACAATTTTACAAACCAATAGAAAAAAGTGTAACTCTCAAACAATACAAATAATATTACTTTGCCCCGTGGTGCTGTGTGCCTCTTTTTCACATTATGAAAGGCTCCTAGAAAAGTTGTTAGGATTTAGAGTGACTATGAAGTGTGCGCAATGTAAATCTGCAAATTGAACGACAAGAAAGCCAACAGTAGCGGACTTATGAAGGTACGGGAAGCGCGTTTAATGTGCATACATCTAGGCACATGGAGTTTAGCTGTGATTTGCTTCCATCAATGTTACCATGTTCCATGCCTGGGCGGTGTCGCTCTTGGTGCTCGTTAGACTTTAGCACAGTAAGTACATTTTACCACAGTTGGCCTATGTTGGTAATTCTGCTCCCATTTGTTCTCCTGCCCATATTTGCATATTGTATTTTGCACACGGTCACGCAAACAATGCGTTTGGTAAGTTCCAGGAATATATGGCTTTTTTTAGTGCTACAGTGATATGGCCACTGGCCCTTCAGCAATCGGCCATCATGCACATGGTCAATTATGCAAATTAAGCGATGACGCAATTTAGCTACTTTTAGTACAGCCAATTGCTACTTTCCTTACTAACCAGTTCGCTACACTGGCTCTCTGCCACAGGACTGTGCACAGCATACTCTCGCACAGACCACATTACATAAGTAAGGCACCCATGTTCGCCGAAAGTTAAAGACCCACCTTTCGCCGAAACTTGCATTTCTCAAATCAATAGTGGTATTTGTATGGTCGGATGTCTAACTACATTTGGACACGGACGGTCCTCGCTTGAACAGTACAGAAACCATTGCAACAAAAGCTTACTATGATTTGTGTACTTTTCAAGCAATTAGACAAATTGCACCATTTTCAAAATAATTTTAACATTTCCTTTCATCGGAGTTCAACTGGCACCTCAGCTCCTTATGAACTCTGCCTCCTCGGAACTCCGCCCCCTCCTCCAAACCCTGCCCCGCACCGGCCCTTTTGGAATCCCTCTCCACATTTCTGCCATTTCCACCACTTCCTATACCTACTTCACAGCGCTCACCTTTTACGCAACTCGTGCTCTAAATTACTCCCCCATGTTGAGAATCGTGTATTCAATATCTATGGTTTGTGTTTATAATTATGTTTCATCCAATTATCAGTTATACAGTAACTTGCTGGCTGCACTACCACTTTTCTGCTTTTATTATTTGTTTTATTTATTTTCATTCTTTTGCATAGCACTTTCCACTTCTCCCCACCCCCATGCACTTTCACCCTTTTACTCCCCCATGCACTTACATGTTCTCAATGTCACTGGGCCTAGTAAGATCGTTTAGTTCTCCCATATTCCCGCTTCGCACTCTCAAATACTTCTGGGCAAGCGCATATCCTAGATTGTATAGCAGTCTCCAAATGCTGCACCACCATCCTCTCCAACACCCCCTCTCCTTGGTCTGACCAAAACACTATAATCTTCGCCACCTCCATCACCACCAGAACTGCCAAATACCCCATAGCCACACCCACAGCACCATCCAAAAGTCTGAAAAATATCAACCGAGACATGTTACCTTCTCCTAGCCCCGCTACTTGACATGCCAATCCATAACAATGACCCCTCAATACTGGCCAGAAATTACAATACAGCCATTGAAAAAGTAGCTCCACTGAAAAACAAAAAAAAAACAAACCTACTGCAAATATTAATTCCTGGTTCACCGCTCAGCTTCATACCATGCATACAAATAAAAACAGCAGAAAACTGCCGCAAGACACCCACTCTGATGAATAAAGCACTTTACCAGCAAACTATAAAAAAAGAAATCATTGAAGCCAAATGTGAAGCCAAGTCTATAATCTTTGAATATCGAACGGCCAGTCCAATACAAGGCAACTATTTCCAATTCTCCACAAACTTGAATCACCAGCACCCACCCCAGACCACATACAAAAATGAACAATGGTGCTCCAATATTCAAAAGGCTTTAGCAGACAAAATCTCATTATTCCAAAAAATTGCGCAAAGAAAAAAAAAAAATCTATTTCAACCCCACAGGGACAAGACATTGGTATTTACCCCTCCGACTATCTCAGACACTGTCAACATCATCAAAGGCTTAAAAACCTCTAAATGCAAGGGCGGCATTTGCCCTGCAACCGGTGCAAAGGATTGTGCAATTGAACTTGCACACCTCATCACTAACCTTATCAACAGTTCCTTCGCCACTAAATATCCCAGGAAATCAAAAAAAATTCTCGAATCCTAACATTACTAACAAAAAAAAAAAAAAAAACTGGACCCCAACATTCCTACTAATTTCCACCCTATCACTACAGTACTGTTCTTAAAAATCCTGGACCGAGCAGCCTACCTGCAGATCCAAAAATTCCTAGAAGATAATAATCTCCTAGGCTTAAAACAATCAGGATTTAGACCAGGTCAAGGAACGGAAACAGCTTTCCTTGTCCTGAAAACGGAAATGGACCAAGACAAAGATGACCTATGCATCCTCCTTTTACTAGACCTCTCGGCAGCCTTGCGATTGGGTCAATCACGACATCCTATGCCAACACCTCGAAACCGCAGCACCCTTTTCCACAGATGCCATCAATTGGATCAAATGGCTTCATTGGAATCGCACTATGAGGGTTTTTTCAGATACCTCAGCAGGCCCCCATGAATCCGTAACCTGCTGCATCCCCCAAGGATCCTGTGTGTCCCCAACTCTATACAATGCATTCACCACATTCTTATTTGACAGACTGGACAATATGGGTATCAAGTGTACAAACTATGCGGATGATTCACAAATACTTATCCTAATCACTGGTTGTTACGACACAGACAAAAAACACTTGAATAAAATCTACCTGGCCATTCAGGCTTGGATGGCTCAGAATGAACTATGTCTCAATGACGACAAAACAGAGCTGATCCTAATTGGAAACAAAACTAAACAAAGTAACCTCCCACAAGAGTAAAAATCATTAAACATCAATGGCAATACCATCACTGTCACCAACAAAATAAAAACCCTCAGGGTCTACATGGACTCCTCCCTCACCCTAAATAGACAGGTTAACGCTACAGTCTCCTCTACTGCCTACACAGCTAAACTGATTAAAGCCGGCAGACCATTCCTCACCCCTGACAACTATCACCTTGGCCAGAGCGTTAATACTCTCTAGGATTGACTACTGCAATTATTTATTTGCTGGAACTAGTATCAGAAATATCAAAAAGCTTCAAATCATGAAAAATAACCCTATCAGAACAGCATTAAATATCCCCTTCAACAAGCACATCTCGGTCATTAGGAGGAACATCCATTGGCTTCCAGTGCATGACAGGATCAAATTCAAAATTCTCACACATGCACACAAATGTCTCTCCAACAAAGCACCGGCCTATCTCAACAATCTGATTAGCAAAACTCAGTCCAGCAGATCTGCTTGTTCCCACTACACTAACCTGCTCACCACCCCTAGATTTAGAAGACAGAAAGCGGGAGGCCCAAACTTTGGAACGCTCTTCCCACGCAATTAAGAAATTACACCTTTCTGGTCTTTTAGGAAAAACCTAAAAACCCTACTTTTTAGGGAAGATTTTCCCTCACAGACACTATAATTGGTGGAACTGAATGTGAATCGTACTTTACTCTGTTAACTGCATGTAAGACCAAAAACCCCGTTAACTGTATGTAACCATATTCTTGCAACTAATTAGCGCCTAGTTGCCTGTGGGCTTTGCGCGCTTTACAAATGTATAAATAAAAAAATATCCTCCTGGTTCTGCGTTAAGTAACGTTTTGACGTAAATGGTAACGAGGCACGTTTCGGTACGATGTCCACAAACGTAATAAAAATAAATGGAGATCGTTCGGACTAATTATATCAGCTTCAGGAGTGGCCCATTTACATTATTGCCACAAGGTAATTTGAATTTAGGGCAACACATCAACTGTTAACATTAGCACAACATCACTGCACCAAACACGTTTTTTTCGCATGCATGAAAGTGAGTAAAAGGTAAGATTTACAGTATGCTTAACAGAAGATGCCTGAACGATCATAATATTTTTGAACGCAGTTCCCCTTTCCTTTCACAAAAATGTTTCCAAAATCTTATAAAAACACCACAGAAATCATGCTCAACCCTTAAAACTAACCGCACAAAAAACGAATCCTGAAAACTCTCATTGACAGTGTAACGCTCCTGAAAAAGGAAATTGTTTATATTAATTTTAACCAGAATAAAACCAGTAACAAAATTAATCCGTAAACGGCAAAAACGACTTCGAAACATACCAATGTCAACAAAGATACCTTTCAAACCTCTCTGCAGATGACTGCATTCACACAACCAACACAACCATGAAAATGCACACTCACAATAGCATAAAAACTGAATTGACATACAATGCAGTGGTCGAGGATATTACATTTACAGACACCATTTTGGCAGAAGAAACCTCATTAAAAAATGTGCCCAACAAACTTGCAACCAACTCTCCAATACACTAAACCAATCTGTCCACTCTACAAAAGCCCCTGCACCTCAATGTGTAATGTACAAAAGCAATCCCTCAAGCCTTTGTGCCAATTCCTCAATCACTATGTGAAAGTAAAACAGAAAACTAGAATAAAAACTTTGCAAACCATTGACTCTTCTCCAGTACACAATGACACTGGACTGCAAGGACAATCGGTAGCCTGCATTTCAAAACCTACTTGTAAAAGCACCTTCCACCACATGAAAATATATGCAACACACCATTCCACTCTACGGAATCTTGTCCACAAACTGTACTATGCAAAAGGTCTTCCTTTACAACTACAACAGTTTAATAACATTCTCCTAGAGGGCACAGCCAAAGAACTCCTTCAAAAAGTGACCACATCCAAACCAACTATTTTGGAAGTGAAGCTAACTTAGAAAATCCAGTAATTGTACAAAAGAGTAGAGAAAAAATCAAATGCAAATCTTCTAAATGAACACATACAAAAAAGAAATACCACAGTTTAAAAACATCTGCTGCTTACAGACTAGCCACAACCACCACAGCATAATACGGCCATGCACCCAAGAATCTGGCCACTGCTACAACCAACACACGACAATTTGCCCGTAACTTCACAATGTAAACAATCTACAGATATGAAAGTACACCGCCAACCCTATTTTTCACCAGTGGCAATATCACCATATCATCCACATTCCATTCCCTATTCTAAAAATCCCTCTTCACTCAAATAACCCCAAACAACTCCCCACCAAACAGAGAAAGAAACACATTTCTACTGCATTACAATGTACAACAAACTCAATCTGCGCCCGCAATGTTACATCAATTAAAAGTATCAGTTCCACTTCAATGGTATTCTCACTGCATTGCAAAAAGTGTACACTGCAGTGCCTATACAGTATGTATAATCACTAAACACATATTATTGCAATACTTCTTTGCAATAGTCAAATTCCATTTCTGTACACATTACTACAATGCTTATAACCAGTGGCCAGAATCTTGGGTGCATGGCCGTATTATGCTGTGGCCATGCATCCAAGAGTCTAGGGTCTGGCCATAACCACCACATCATAATACGGCCATGCACCCAAGAATCTAACCAGTGGCTACAACCCACACACATAACCCAGGTGCCTGGATACATTTTTACTGGTAGGGCCATATGACATTGCAGTGGTTGTGCTACTGTTTAGATTTGTCTGTGCAGCGCCTATCTGTAACCTATGCAAACATCCTCATATCGCCTACATTCCACTCACCTACCCTAATCAAGCCTCTGCATTGACCAGACAAAAACCGCCCAGCATTCCGATCCGCGGACTACCGCTGTGTCCACGAGCTGCTGCGCCCCACAATCTTCTTCCACCTAAAGAAATCCATCATAGCAACCATCTTTCACCCACCCCTCCTTCAAACGCCAAATGCCCCAAAACATGTTTCCCAGTGCCCCACTGTAGACCCAACATGGCAGCGTTTCGGAAAAATGTGACGCACATCATGCTTTCCTCCAAGCCAATTAGTGGGCATGTTGCATATCCGCGGACATCATGTAGCCCCATGGACCAATCAGAGTCTTGTTTGCAGCAAAAACAGGGAAATGGGTCCACAGAGTGGAGCCAGGTATCACTAATTTCTTGACACCTACATTGTGCCTGTTTTTAAAAAGAAATACTGGACGTATTTCCACAATATTTACAAAAGCACGCTTTTGAGACCAAGCCGCTGCTCGTGGCTCAAATTTGGTGAAAATCCGTCCAGAGGTTTGGGCTGTAGGCGTGAGCAAATTCTTTTTCCATTATGTCTATGGAGAAAAAAATGTTTGGTAACCCCCAACCCCTATAACTTTGGCCCCCCCTTGACGAAACCTCAAACTTGCCAAAAAAATTCAGAGCTGATGTTATCGAAATGCAATTTGTGATGTCATTTATTTTCAAATTTGTTTATTGGCATTTGTTATTTAATACAGTTACAGGACAATAAATATGCCCGTGATTAGAGGATAATGAGTGTTGCATCATAAAACATTAACAATTAACATTACAACATTAACTATCTCCCAGTGTTCTTTCCGTTGAGCAATTGACGTTTGGTGGATCAGGGGGGGGCCCGGCTTGTCTGGAGGAGAGGGGAAAGGAGGGCTTGTGCCTGCGAGGGCCCAGTATGGTAGCGGCTAATTAGGCTTAGGTTCTTCTGATTCGGCTCATAGTTCCGCCTTAGGTGGATTTGTTCCAGTTCATGGGGGCTTGTCATCTGAGGGGTAAAATGGGGGGCTTGTGAGTTCCTTTCAGGCCTCCAGGGTCATGCTCGAGTCATCTGTAGATCTGGCTACACTGCCCTCCCAGGCCGTTGTTTCTGTTCATACCCATCGTTTCAGTTCTCTGTACCAAATTTTTTGTTGGGGCCCAGCTGTTTTCTTCCAGGACATTGCAATTGTCCTCTTTGCGAGTATACACATAATGTCCATTATTCTGGCGAGGTGCTCGAGTTTGGCCGGTCTAGTGTATGTACTAAATAGGCATTCCTCTGGGGTCCATTTATACCTGGTCACCCCTAGGTTATCGCTTGTCTGCCGTATGTCAGTCCACAGGGACTGTGTCTTAGTACACAACCAGAACATATGGATCAAGTCTGCTTTGTCCATTCCGCACCATGTACAATTAGAGTGCGACAATTTATTGATCTTTGCCAGCCTGGATGGGGTTAAGGAAGTTCGGTGAAGCAGGTTGAGATGCAATTTGTGATGTCATCTTTGATGTCCTGGGTGTTGGTGTTAGCAGAGCATGGTGGTGGCGTGAGTTATGGTTGCATAGCTTACCATAACTGCCACATTTCTTTCATTTTACTTTTAACCATAACGTCCCTTTAAGTTTTCCCTGAATTTGATAGGTTTTTATTAGTGCAACTGAAAAAACTCACCTTAACTGCACTTCAACTAACCGCAACAAAACCCTTGAAATTCAGTGCATTGGAAAACTCAGGACTGGGTGAACATTGATGTCCCTCATAATGCCATATCCCCCATAATGCCATTTTGTAAGGCATTGCAAATTCCTTCTCTTATAATATGCATGTGCTCTCAGGCTTTGCAACGGGAATGCACAGAGTTAAGCCAGACCCGAGTTTCCCAAAGTGGTGAATGTCAAGGGTTTTGTTGCTTTAAATTTTTCACCTTAACCGGACTTCAACTAAAAACCTTTCCTTGAATTTCAAGGGTACAATACCATTGTTTTTTATCATGACCACTGTATAATTTTCAGCGCCACTTCCCATGGCCTTCAGCCAGGTCCACTTTATATTTGATAACACTACTAGGCCTTCAGCCGTTTAAAACAATACCAAGCCACTGGCCCTGAGTTTTAAACCCAACAATGTCATTGTAGTTGTTATATATAATTTTTAATTTTTTTTAAAAATCTTTCTATAACCACGGGTTCATTACAATGAACTACAGATAACCTTGGTTATACCCTTGGTAATTTGTAGTCATTATAAAGGAAAACAAAATGCCCTTCAAGATGATCACCGAGTGCCCCCCTTATGAGTGCTTCCCCCACTCCCCTGGTGGCCCTCTCCGATTCCCCCACACAACACTTGTTTCTGTGATGGTTTCAATTGAAATGTTGGGTAGCCAAAGTTATACCCAAGTTTATGTGAAATACGTTTGAGCCTTATGCTGCAAACGTAGTCCCTAGCCCCCCTCCAACTCCCAAATGTCCCTTGGTGTCCTCTTGCCTCCACCCACCTCTAACCTGTTGGCATTTGAGTGTTTTATGTCCTGAAAATTTATTTTTTTTCAGTGTTTTATTTTTGTATACCCTGGGGAATAACCTGGGTTGCAACCGCAGATATCACGGACATTGAGGAGAGAAAAGAAAAAAAGATGGTGGCTGTATTTCATTTATTTATTTTTGCATTTATTTCCGCGCACAAAGCCCTCAGGCATCTAGGTGATAGTCACAGAAAGTGCATGGTACTTTGGTGGATTGCAAGAAAATGCATATCTTACAGACATACAATAATGTGTGTTAGCAGACTGGCAAAGCCTCACCTCATGTTACGTGGGCTACATCATACAAGTCAAAATAGGTACAATTACACAGGCTGGTAAAGCCTCACCTTAGGTTACGGGGGCTACGTCAGGCTGCATATGGGTCAAATAGGTACAATTACAAGGACTGGCAAAGCCTCACCTCATGGGGAGATGGACAACATCAAAGAGACTGCTGCATAGTAAGGGCTCTGTAAGCTAGTGAAAAATAATCATTAAGCATAGAGGGAAGGTTTGAACCACATGAATGGCAATGTAGAGGCACTCTCCAAAGTGGTTGCACAGATCTAAAGATGCCTACTTTTTTTACGGTTTCGTGCACCGTCTGCTAAAGCCATGCCTCATGATACAGGGGCTGCCTCGGTGGTGAAGATAAACGGGAGTGGCAGCGCAAGGAGGCAGGGTACGGCAACAACAGGTAAATTAAAGATTAGAATGTTAATCTAGAATGCAAGGCACAAGTTAATTCAAGTCAGTAGGCTGAAAGTAGCATGAATAAGCAGCAGCTTTGCAGTGCGTTGCAGCGCCATGAGAATAGAGACAAGAGAGTATACATTGCAATGGTTAGCAAGGTACCATGCCAACATGCCTTATTACATGGATGTAATTGGGGGCATGAGGAGAGAGGCATATTAGATATGCTACATTGATTAGCATTAAGTTGTGCTGCAGCGCCTAGTACTGACCTTATGCTTAATAGATGTTTCGTGTAAGGACAAGGGGTAAGGGAAGCCAAAAGACAAAACGATTGTTCTACGAGTCCGCATTACAAAATGTCACAGACTCCCACAGAGGGTGTCACCTGCAAGCTAGGGCCAGACGCCAACGTCACGACGACTGTGGAGGGAGGTACGCGTTTTGGGCACTATTCTACTGCAACGCATGCCGGAAGGTGATTGGGGCAGGGGAGGTTGTTGGAGGGTTCGAAAAAGTAGCGAAGAACACACAGAGAACCCTACAAAACAGGGTTGCAGGGTAAAGGAGAGGTGAGTAAATGCAGGAGGTCAGGACAGCCCACGGGCGTTAGTGTCACACAGCTGGGCGTTCTGGAGAGTATCATTTATAAAAACCCTAAACACCGGGATGCTCAATGTATCCGAGCAGATATAGCTATTTATTTTTGAGAAGGGGGCACCCCCTTCTCTGTTAAATAAAAAAATACTGGACGGAATAACCCCAAACCACAACAGGATTGCGAGTCAATGCTTCAATCCCAAGTTGTTTCAAACATGGTGCAAATCCGTCCAATGGTTTTGGTTGTGCAGTCTAGCAAAAATTGACCTTTTCTGTCTATAGGGAAATGGATGGGGACTAGGCAGAAAGTGCTTTTTAAAGAAACTTTTCCAAACTTTCCAGTCTGGGGTGGGGGGTAAGTGATGGGCCCAGACGTACACAATTGCCTGCAAAATGCCAGCCAAATCCATCACGAGCCAAAAGTTATTAGCGATTCAGGTTTTTGATTTCCTATATAATCTCTCTATATATATTTTACAGGGCCTGTGGTAGTGGCCCTGTATTCCTGTAGTTATGGTTAAGTTGCTCAACCCATAGAAAGAACCGTTTATGGGCAGCTTATAACTTTGGCGCCGTTCAACAAATTGAATACTCACCGGATAGACATGCATTTAAAAATCTTGTGGTCACGCCTACAGCCCAAACCGCTAGACGGAGTTCCACCAAATTTGCGTGAGGAGCGGCAGCATAGTTTCGAAAGCATGCTTTTGCAAATTTGGTGTAAATCCGTCCAATAGTTTTTTTTTGTAAATGGCCAAAAGGTTGGTCAAATAAGTGATATTTGCATCCGGTCCGCAGACTTATTTCCTGATTTGGAGTCCATGGACGTATCTGGGCCAATCAGGGGCAGTATGCCGTCCATGGACATCAAATGTGCACGCTGATTGGTTATTGAAAAACGTGACCTGCGTCAAACCTTTAATATATTGGAATCGCGGATCACAGACTTAGTCATTGGACAGTACGGTATAAAAAACCTCTGGAAAATTAATTTGGGGTTATTTTGTGGATGAAAGTGTCTGGGAAGTGTGGGAAAAAGTTAAGATGTAGACATTTTTATAGGTGAAAAACAACTGTGTGGGTGCTGCCGGGTCCGCATCCAATTTTACTGTCTGCGGTCATATTTTAAGCTGCGGGCATGGACATGTTCCGCGGACATCACTAGTACTGGGAGGTGTTCTGTGCCTTAGTATATTTATACATATTTTATGAAAGTAGAGAGTGAAAATAATATGTAGGAGTTTGGAATAAAAAATACATTTGTTAGTTGTTACTGAAATGCATGAAGTGGTTTTACCATGGCTAAAATGTTCAACTGTGTTTATGGGGAGGTTATCCCATCCCTTTGCTTGTGTCCATTGCAGAACAACGAATTTGCACCCTAATTGCACTGCATTTGTGCGCCTTTCCATTGAAAACCACACAAAAAGACATCTTACGTGCAAACCCTGGCCCTTCCCATCACAGACACCTATGTCAGCGCAACCTCCAGAGAGGTCTTCACAGATATCTTTTTCTCTGTACCCCCTCTCCAGTTCTTTGGACTCATCTCTACTCTCTCCCCTATAACTTCCTCTCCCATTAATGGTGGCACCAAGTTGCATCGTTAATGTCACCCCACTGTCACTATCCTGGTTCAGGGTCCTCAACCCAACCTACATCTCTTTGACTGGAACAAGCCTTCACTCATTAACTTCCTTCTGCTGCCTCTCCCCTCACCACACTCATTTTCCTCTGACCAAAGTACCACACCCCTGTAAACCTTCTCAGAAAACCTTCAAAGGCAGAGACCTCCACCTGGCAACACATAACACCCGCTTAACAAACAAACACTCTGCTGACATCTGCCTCCTTCTTGAAGACACTGACCTCAACTTTCTCGCTCTCACTGAAACTTGGTTCAATGCCAGCTCAGTCACTGCTTTTGACTCCCTTCCTTCCCGACGGCTTCAAGATCATTTCCAAGCCTTGACCTCACCATGCTGGCGTTGCAGTCACCTTAATATATAATGAGTGGTTTCCCTCTTCCATCATACTCACCCAAGTCTATTCTTCCTTCGAGAGCCTGGTTTGCAAGGTGGTCATCTCTCACTCCTCCACTCTGACCATTGCTACCAGCCTCCAGGCACTAACGCCCTGTTCCTCTCTGAATGGGCAAATTTCTGCTCCTCCTTACTTTCAACCACCTCCAACCTCCTCCTATTGGGTGACTTCAACATCCAATTGGATGCCCCTGTCTCAGTCACTCTTTTCATTGACCTCTGCACCCATCTTTCCCTCTCCAACCTCCCCTCTGGCCCAACCCACTCGGCTGGACACACCCTAGATGCCAACATCCGCTCAGACCTCTCTCTCGCTCCACCTCTAGTCACCCCTCTCTCTTGGTCAGACCATTTTCTCCTCACCTCCCACCTGTGTCCCAAAAGCCCTGCCAACATCGTTCTCAAACATCCTCCTGATGAAACGAGTGTCAGCCGCCGTCTTCGGTTCTACCTTCATCCCCCTGCCCCCGACTACTACCGACTCTGCTCTCAGCAACCTTCACTCAGCCATTACCAATACTCTTGACATCCTTGCCCCCAGTCATGAGGATCTGCATGAAACTCACCTCTAAGCTTAATACCTGGTATGACTGCAAACTTGCAGCCCTGAAACGCAAGTGCAGAGCAGCGGAACGGAAGAGGCAAACCTCCCATTCACTCTCCGACAAACTGGCCTGCCGGCTGCTCCAAAGGCAATACAGACTCTCCATCTGTTCCAAGAAAAAGGCCCATATTCAGGAACAGGTATCGGTTGCACCCAATAACAGGGCTGAACTTTTCAAAATCTGCAAGGAGCTAGCCAACCCTTCCACAGTCACCTCCTCCCCTCTTCCTTCCGAGGCCCTATACAATGCACTGGCCACACACTTTGCCACCAAAACTCAGGACATCCTGAACACCCTTGTTATTCACTGGCCAACCCATCCCACACCCCCTTGCCTCCCTTGGAACTCACCCTCCTCCTCCCGCCTTCACCCCTGTCACACCTGAAGACGTTACCAGAGTTGTCTGCTCTATGAAGACTTCTTCCAAACAGGTTGTCCCCTGATCATCCAGAACCACCCAGGGCAACATTGATTTATTACTCCTGCACTCACCAATTTCTGCAACCACTCCTTCGCCACTGGTTCTTCCCCTTCTCCCTCAAGCACTCCCTTGTGCGCCCACTCCTGAAAAAACCTTCAGCAGACCCTACCTGTCCATCCAACGATCACCCTATTTCAATCACCCGCTTCCTGGGGAAACTTCTGGAGAAGCTGGCCTTGCCCCAACTCAACTCGTACACTGAACTTGTTAGTGGCCTCCACAATCATCAATCTGGATTCCAAGCATTCAGAGGCAAGGAAACTGCTCTTCTGAACACCCATGAAGAACTGCTTGCATCCCTGGATGCCAATTCCCCAGCTGTCCTCATCCTAGTTGAGCTCTCTTCTGCCTTTGACACTCAACTATTCCATCCTCAGACAAAGACTCCATAATACCCTTGTATCTCAGAATGGGCACTGGAATGGCTGACCTCTTTCCTAACTAACCGCTCTTCCCGTGTCATCCTGGGCACCATCTCCTCTCCTACTTCCTTCTCCACCTGTGGTGTCCACCAGGGATCTATCCTCTCCCCCTGGCTCTGTAACATCTACTTTGCTCAGCTGGCAATACTCATCTCCTCCTTCTCCCCCAACTTCCAGTGTTATGCAGATGACACTCTACTCTTCTTCAGACTTCCTGCTGACTCACTCGCACCTTCCTTCATCCGACTGCCTAACTGCCATCCAGGCCTGGTGCACTTCCAACGATCTCTGCCTCAATGCCAGTAAAACTGAGATCCTTCGGATTGGGACCCCTGCTCCCTCCTCATTCCCTTCTCACTGGCCTCCCACGGCTCCGTCTTCTGAAGCCAAAAACTTTGAAGTCATCTTTGACTCCTCTCTCTATCCTTCCCCCCTCACACTCCGGGCATTCCTAAGAAGTCCCACTTTCAACTCTTCCTTCTCAAAGTAATTCTACCATTTCTCACTTTCCCCCAGAAGCTCAATGTTTCCAGAGCCCTGGTCCTCTCTAGGCTTGACTATTGAAAAATCCTCCTCCTCAAATCTACCTTCTTCCACTCTGGGACCCCTTCAACTAATCCAGAATAGAGCAGCGAGATTTGGCCTTAGGCCCAGGGATCGCATCTCTCATGCTCTAATAAGTCTTCAATGGCTCACGGTTGCTGCACGGATCAAATTCAAATCCCTCTACATCAGCCACAAGGCTGTCTTGGGCCGAGGACCACACTATCTGCAACTCTCTCTTACAAAATACTCTCCTTCTAGACCTCTACGTTCCTCTGGCACCAACTCTGTGTGTAAAGCATTTTGCTAATCAGAGAGCAGCAGGGACGTCATTTGGGGGTCGCCAGAGGTTGCAACTGCGACCTATGGGTCCGTGGCCGCGACCTCTGTGGTCTAAGCTTGCGACCCCTGTATTTTCTCTTTTAAAGTACATTTTTTTTTTCCCGGAAGCTCCAACTGCTCCCGCGATTCAGCAGAGGATGGGGAGCTTCACTGCTGGCTGGAAGTGGCGCTGGCAGACCCAGACCCCTGTTGCCAAATTCCATTAGCAGGATGCAGGCAATAAGTCGCTGCTTCTGCCCCGGCTACAAAGTGTGGAGAGCATTTTTGCAGCTGTTTATCTCAGCCAGCATTCTGCTCCAGCCGCCCGTAGTCTGCTGGAGAGATAGCTTTGCAGTTTCAGGTACCGAGAAAAAGATCTGCTGCTTAACCAAAAAGGGTCTTTGACAAAACAATGGAACATAATATTGTGTGTGCTGAGTGTCTATTTTTGAAAAGAGAATGCCAATACAAGTAAGGCCCTCTTGATAGTTAAAGGAAAGTCTAAAGTTAGTTTTCAATATAAGCCTATCAAGTAAGGTAGTAATGCTAGTGTTAAGCCCATTTGAAATTCTTATTTATTTACACCAGGGCAGTGTTAAAATCATCTCTTTGAAAACAACAGCAATTGACATTATAAGATTTAATGAAAAACTCAGCGAAGGCAGGCTGCCCTTTCTTCATCTACGAAAGGAAAAATGAAGAAAATGCCTATTCTCCCGCATGGTGTTTATCTACAAGTGTCGGCCTGGTGGCTGGCGCCACTGAATACGTAAACATCCCTGCCCTTCCATGACCCTGCAACAATTAAAACTCCTGAGAGAGGAGATGTGAATCCTGGTCTGTGGGTGGCTTGAGTATATAGCAAGTTAGATATTCACACAATGGTAATTTAATCAAGCAGGGGCACACTTGCAATTCATTTCCTTTGCATTATGTGTGTACATAACATCCAGGCAGCAGAGGACACACGGCATGCTGCAGCAGGGTCTCCCATGAAAATCGTCAGTGTTAGTGAGCCAAAACGACCTCCACCTATGCAGGACCGAACAGTGCACAGCTTTCAGCATGGAGCACAGTCCTCCCCTTGCCACGCCGCCAAACTGCTCTCCCAGACACCCTCCATAGAAGACCTGCACCACTTACTGCAGGTGCAGTATCAGAGCTGCCAGGTGTGTGCCTTTGCCGCCCTCTCACATCATCTGTTCAGGGTTACCCATAGTCTTTTAACTGCTGCCTGCCCAGTGCCCATCTGGCTGACTTTGAGCAAACAGGTCAAAAAGCCACAGCGGCTGAGTGGCCTTCCCCTGCCTGGAGCTATTCTTTCCCAGGAAAAGTATTTCAATGTTAGGGCTTGTAAAGGAGGTTGAATTACAAGCACCAGGTGGACCAGAGGCTGCCAGGTGATGAGTAATAGTGTTTCTTGCCACTCACTGCCAGCGTTAAAAAAATAAAAGAATCGTTGCTTCAACAGCTCAGTGGGTTAAGCGCCTGCAGCAGAGATCATTGTCTGATCTGCGATCACAGGTAAGGTTTGGAAGTTGACTGGATAAATGGGTACTCATTTTATCTACTTCACAAGAGTGCATGGATGCCAACATCTATTCCATGGGGGAGACACTTCTGCAATCCTGTTTTTAGCTTTGCATTCTGGGAGTGGTAGTCTTGGATTGCCCCATTATAAACCCATGACTAAGCATCCCAGAATGTAAAGTTAAAAGCAGGACTGGACTGGTGGCCCAAGAATCGATACTTTTGCATGTATAACGGGCGAAAATGAGTTTTGTGTAAAAACGTGAGTCAATGTGTTTAGTAAATGAGAAAAAGAGACAAGTAAATAGAAAAACAACAGATACAACGGTGCAATGCGAACAAGGTAATATGCCTGCTGAACAAAGTAGACTGCGTCAACAGGGCAGTGAGTACTACATGTCTATGTGCACGGGTCGCGAGGTCAGGGCAGCACTTTGGAAAGCGATTGTTCCCTAATATACACCAATAGCAGAATTTCTCACTTCTACATTTTCTACGATGGGTAGGTTACAGTAAATAAGCGGGAGTTCTACAAGTTAGTGCCTGATTGAAGTTGCCATATTTGAATTTGTGTTACATGATGATGGTCTCACTCACTCGAGAGTTACATTGCTTTTTGTGGTGCAGCCAGCAGCGGGTGCCACTCCTTTTCATTTGTATGTGGTGGCATGATTTATTTGCATGTTTCAATTATAAAAGGCAAGCAAACTGAGCCAAACCGCATAGAGCCCTAGCAGCAAAGCGTCTAAATTTAACTTGTGTAAGAGTATTCCTTCATTCATCCATTTATCACGGCAATCAAGGTTGTTGTGTTTCCCCTGTTGGGGCGTTGTTGCCTATGCAAGGGAATTTACCTGTGCTGTGCAATTTATTGTGGGTATTTGGTAGCTTGCACTGGCCTTGCCCCAGCCGCGCTTATACTCTAAGGGGACACGTCAGTAGGGCAGACCATGCAGTGCATACATTCTTCATGTTTTTAGTAAGCCTACAGGCTATAGGTTACGCATATGTTATTCATGGGAGCGAAGTTTGCACTGGCTGTGCATATATTGTAGGCAAAATTGCACTGCCCGGCCTGTGCTGACTGGCACTCTGGCTGCAATTAAAAAGGAGGGACGTGGGATGGTGGGACAGATGGGATGTGGGGGCGCGGGGTACGAGTGTCTAGTTGGTCATGGGTGACAAGGATCACACACTTTGGCTCAAATTGTTGGATTTCAACAGTCATAATGTCTTATGGAGTTGAATTACAAAAAACACAAATTGCATAATAAAGCCGCATGACATGTACATCCTTATAGTAATATGCTAAGGCAAAAGAATATAATTGTGGCTTTAATTTTCACCTCCTGAATGGTAAACTATTAAAAGCCAGAATACAAGATAATGCCAAACTGAAAAATCTAGTTAACTCCACTGTACTTTCAGTGACTTAAGACCGGTAATACAAAAAGTTGTGTAATAAACAAAGCTAGATATGCAGATTCTTTGTCACAAACTTACTTATTCTTGTATTAAATGTGTCATATTATATTGATATTTTGACCATATTTTTCCTAGTGTACTGAGGGATATTGCCTTAGTATACCACTTCCGGCGATGTCACTCGGAGGTGGGGTCAAGTGACATCACATCCTGTGATGTCACTCAGGGGGCAGGGTCAAGTGACATCACTTCCGCAACCCCTGGCATTTTCCCTGGAGAGCAGGAGGTTGTTTGGTTTCCTCAGCTGGAGCTCTCCTTTGGAACAGCCTCCCCATCCCTCTGCATCTTGAGCAAGCCCTACTTAAGTTCCGAAAGCACCTCAAGACTCCTCTTTTCCTCCTCCTTCCAGTCTTCCCAACTCTGCTAATCTCACAGTTGCTGTGATTGGCGTCTTGGACCCTTTTGCATCCTCAGGACCCCTGACCATTCTCTCCCAATCTCCCCAGCTTTTGTCTATCTTCAGCACTTGCCTTGGCACACCCACCACACTGGAGAATCACACCCTTCCACCTAAAGCGGCTCCTGGATGCATAGCACTTACCATACCTTGTACTTCATCTGTGGCTCACCCTCGAGCATGGACACCCCAGCACCTACCCCACTGCCCTCTTCCTAGATGCACTTGCATGTCCTGAATACTCACAAGGCATAGCGGGTCTGGCCGTTCCTTCCCCAACTGTATTTTTTCTATTGCTAATTGTACTGCAATCCCATGTTCCCTCCCTGTTGCCGCTTTGAAACCGAATTTATTTGCTGTATAAGCGCCTAACAAGCAAACAATAAATAAATATAGTTGTGACCATGGCCACTGTGTTCACTGTTGGGGGCATGGTTTTATAGTTGTGGCAATGGCCAGTGGTCATATTGTTGGGTCATGCCCCCAATCACCTGGACACAGTAATATGTGGATAGTGATTATGAAATTAATATGAACATTGTAAATTGTATAATGTGGTTAGTTCTAGTTATACATACTTCATTTGATGTGCTGAGAATGGTATGTGTGCTGTTTGTCTGTAAAGCAAAGAAAATAGTTTTTGAACATACCTTATGAAATACAATTACTTACAGGACAAAGTATTTGCAAAGCATTTCTACAATATTGGTAAATGGAACTTGGTGTGAGCAGGTGTAATATGGTACCACTACATGTAATCTCGTAGCAGTGCTAGTTAAATTGTGTAGGTTTAGATGTAGGGAAATGTGCTGCATTTTATGGATGGCTTTTTTATGCACAGGTGAGAGCAGGGATGGCGATTTTTAATACCATCCGAGTGAAACGGAAACAATGGATAGAGGTATGAGCATGCATGGGTATTTTTTTTATTGGCTAGGACTAAAATATTGGCAATGCATTGGTGTATGAGCAGCAGTAAAACTAATTCTGTAAAGTTAAGAAGAATGCACTTTCTGAACACTTATGGTACAATTAACTTGATGTGGGCAGGTGAACCATGGTGGCAATATATGGCATTTGATAGTGGTTAAAAAAGAGGATATTGTTATGGAGAGGTTTGTTTTTATATATGAAAAGGTGGTTAAAATCAGTACATATCAAAATGAAAGCATACCTTATTAGATGTAGATCTTCTCGAATCTGGAAATCAGATCAGTAGGTGGACTGGAGAACTGCATTGAGAGAGTTGAAAGGTACAGCTGATGTGAAGTTCCATGTAGAGTTTTTGGGTGTGATGTGCGACTGTTGGAAAGTAGCCAATCAGGCAGTGTTACAAAGATAAAGGTAAAAAGAGGAGAATGACTGCCCTGTGCGGTGACATCCGCGGATGCCGCTGTAGGTCACAGAACCGAACGTGCCATCTGGGTCCTTTGACCAAGTCTGCTGATAATAGTAACAGCAAATGGGGAGAGTTATGATGTTGTAATGCGAGTGCTTGTGATATGGTTGAATTCTATTGTTGTGGCCAGTGTACAGCAGCCATGCACCTGAGAATCTTGACACTGGCCATGGCCACAATTATTTGAGGTCAATAATTTTAATCACATTAAGATGCCGAGGTTGAAGAGTATTATTGAAGTGTATAGAGTATTTATAACCCTCCCTGAATTGTGCACAGTGCCCATGGCTACAATAGTTTGTCCTCAGTATTTAGAGAGACCGTAATATGTTGATAGTAATTGATAGTGGGTAGGGATGCTTTGTTGAATATTGTAACAAGGCTGCAATCTAAAGTTGTAGACACTGGCGAAAGCCATACAGATGTGTACTCAATTATGACTACCTTAATATGACTAGAGTAATTGATACTCTGTGTGGACATTTAGTTGAATATGTTAACAAGGCTGCAATCTGTGCTTATTTCTCTGTAAAGAAAAGAAGCATAATTTGTTATACAACAGTTTGAAACATTTCAATACATATGTGGTTAATTATTTACATTTTTGATCCTCATAACTAGCCCAGTGTATGTACTCTGTTTGGTACAACATTTGCATGTGGTACACTTGTATTAACATGTGGGTAAAAAAATGATTGTATGCCGATACAATTTCTGGCATTTACATGGTTGTAAAGTTGACTTGTTACAGAATATATGTTTGCGTTTAAAGTAGTTTGATGCTATTAGCATATTCGAACTACTGAATTTTAAAGGTACTATTGAATATATGTTAGTATAAGTGTGCATTTCTGAAGTGTATTGTAATGAAGAGTAAGCTTAAAGTAGTCAGATAGCCCATTGGCGTATGCTGTGTATTGTAGTCATTAAGATTTTTTAGTGTAATTTAATGAGTAGATTTGGGTTGAAGGAATATTAAGAAGGCGTTTGTTAGATTTGCTGGTAACTTATGTTTTTGAGTAATGGAAGAGATGTTGCATTCAAACCAACCACTTTTTTCATACATGCAGTATAGTGGTTTGAAGTATTTGTGGCACCAGGGTGGTATATTATGCCTACTGTTGTGAAGGTGTTCTTGCCAGGAGATACTTGGCCATGTGTAAAGCTAGTGAGGTGAGCTTAGTGTTATTTTTGGTACCATCTGCATTGTACCTTAAAAGCATTAGTATCACATATTGGTTATGTGAATGTATTTGTATGCTGGAGCATTTGCCAGAGTTGCAAAAAGATAATATGCCATGATTTGCATTTTGCAGAAGCTGGTGAAAGGGAATGGATTCGCAATTTGGTATGGATACATACACAAATCGTGCATTGCTCGTGTGAAAAATGGTGGCAGAGAGTGCATGCATGTTTCCACGTGTATGGAATCTGGAATGTTTCATTTTTAGGGCTGCTTTTTTGTTTCTAGTATTCTTATGGATCTTCCTGTGTGTTTATAGTGAATTCCATTATTCCTATCCAGTGGTCCAATTCTTGCCTTATACCCAAGACAATGTAGGTGGTGTCAGGATTATTTGTGGCATTTCTATGAAGGATGAGCCTTTACAAACACAACTGGTCGGAGACGTTTAAGTAACTTAACAATTGGAAGAGAAGCTCGATAGCTACATTTGCATAAAAGAATTTAAATGGACCAGAGAATGGTGCCTCTGTATCATTTGATGGTCCTGCAGTTTTTGGATGAGAAGAGTTTTTGCATAATTTGGGGACCTGCAGTTCTTTGTATTTTGGGTAGGACTGCAAGGGCATTTGCTATAGCTTTTGCTTTTTAAAGGTTTTTTTTTTCCCCCCCGAGGTACATGGTACGTATTTAGATGGGGATGTACAGTGCATGTGGCCTATTTTATTCTAGGATGCAAGAATTGTTAGCGTTGACTTTGCATCAAAGTTAACAAGCAATAGACCATTGAGTGTATGAAGATGTAAAAGTGCTACGTTACCCATAGCTTCTTTGAAGACTGGACCACGCACTGATCTACATTGGCAGCACAGTTAGACCTAGTGACTTGTAAATAGTGACAGCACATGCAAGAGAGAAATAATTGTTCTCTGTATACATACATGTGTCTGAAAAAAGTTAACATGCTATTGTGCAGCCTATTCTTTAAACTTCTGCAACTTTGTTTAAGTGGATGTTAACAAACTGAATGTTGTTTGGAAGATAACTGTACCAATGGATTGGTATGATTTGACCGTGGCATAATTGTTCGTGGCAGAATTGACCGTAGTCAATTTTGCTGCAAACCCAATTTAACCTCAGGCAAAATCATACCAATCCATCCCCCTCCTTCAATACATCCCCATATCCCCCCCACTTACCCTTCACCATCCACTTTGCATCGGACCCTGCAGCGTTGGTTCTGTTCGCGGGATAGAACTGATGCTGCAGGGACACTTTGTTTAAAAAAAAAGAATAATTAAGTCCTCCCGCTTCCAATTTCCCAGAAGCAGGGGGGACACCCCTGAAACCCCCATTCCCATTAAAGTGAGCAAGGGGAGTAGGTAACACCCCCGCAATCCCCGTTGCCCTTGTTCTCTATAATGGAACCGTATGGCCCATTTGAGCAATTGTTTCGTTGAACAATCATTTCGTACAGCCTAAATTGGGTCCAATGGGCCACATGGTAAATTCGGTTAAATTGGCCAATACTGGAGCAATTGCTCCATTGGCTAAATCTTGTTCTACATCCAGGGTTACTTTTGGAATTAGACAGTTCATAGTTTTTCTAATCCAGCTGTGTTGGAGATACACTTTCCTAAGCTATTTAGTTGTGCTGTTTCTTGTTGACACACAGCGATTGCCATGCCATGCACTTCTAGATTGTGAAGCTGCTATGCACTATGGGTGGCATTTTCTTTTTCAACATTGTTTCATTGAATTGCTTGCAAGCGTTGGCATTAGGCACACGCATTTCAGATTCTGCTGAGTTAATTGTTCCATGAAATCAGGGGCAGATGTCTTGTTCATACATCTCATGGATTACTGTAGTTTATAAGGTGGATTTGGCATCTTTAGTAAAGAGACCAGTTCTAATGCTTTTTAAAATGGTAGCATAGGTTAAATCTGAAGAATGATGCATGTTTTGAGCTAGTTCACTGTAGCAAAAATGTTTTCTACCTCAGTCACAGCTAGAGTGGTTCTCGGAGTAGTTATTCGCTTCCTTCATCTAGTAGAGTTGTAATGTCTTGCTCTTGTTGGCATTCATTGTCCAACATTTGTTTGTATTGTTTAAAATTGGCATTTGCTTTGAATGCAGCTTTAAAAGTGTCATTGTCATCTAACACTTCTTCCTCTTTTCGTCAAGGTTTTAAAAGTTGCAGTAAGGTCATGTAATAAAGTTCTCTATGCTGTGGAGATTTTAAGGATAACTTTAAATGATTCATTAGGCTAGGCTTAATGTTACTAGGCTCCCTTCACAAGTTGAGACTGAATAGTTGCCAGTTGGACCATCTGCATACCATTATTTTTGTAAGAGTAGTTTTGGGCCATGTCGTATAGACATGTTTTCCAAAGCATACTTCTGTTTGGATAGTATGTGCCAATTAATAATTTTTTTTTAAAATCTTTGCTGTTGTGATCGTTTGCAGATATTGTGAAAGTGATTTCAATCCGGCACTTCACCCAAGTCAACGCCTAGCGTGTAATGCACAGCTGAAATCCATATTTGTGTCTAAAAGAGCTTTTATTCTGAATGATGTACCACTTATATCACGCCCCTCTCTTGGAACCCCCCGCACCCCCGGTCACACTGAACCAGGAATCAGGCTGGTTTGCAAAGTTAAAATATTTATTTATATATTCACAATATAATCACACTATATTTAATGGATATACAATAATCACCAATGGGGTGATGTCACACTAAGCAATCTCTTTAATCACAAGGAGTAATAATGAACAAAAACAATGCAGCGCAGCAATAATACTTTTGTGGGCGTGTGTTCAGATCAAATGGCAATGTGGTTACTATTTCCCCCTGCACACCCCTCAAGCCCTCAATATGCAATGTAGAGACAGGAGGAGAGAACAGGTTTCAGGAATGCAGAATTCAAGCAAATGTCACTTCCAATTTCCCCCCAGCAAACACAAGAGAGAAACAGAGTTGATTGGCAAACTGGTTTTTAAAGTTGTCTGAGAATAGATTGGGTAAAACACTAAATATGGCTTAAGTCACTGAAATTGTATAAATTCTAATGGGAGCCACTTTATATGGTTGCAGACAAACGCTAGCACTGATTTGACACCAATACGCAATGGGCAAACTGAAATTTGAGGTCAGGTGCAATGAAAAGCCCCAAGACAAAATTTGCGGCAAACTTTTCTGCGCACGGTAATCACGATCGAGGGAGAACTATAAGGATTTGAGATGCAGTGTTTGGTTCTCTTGAAAGCCTAGGATGAAAAGCAGACATTTAAATTGTTTCTAGCATAAACCTTGAAGAAGTTATGGACGTTTTCGTGGAGGCCGTTTTTATCAAATAGGCATAAAATCGGAAAACAGGGTTGCGCTTTCAAAAGACAAATAGGATTTCTTTACACTAGGGTCAGACTATGAAGAAGCAAATACTACACGGGAGCACAGCCACTTGACCAGGACACCTCTGGATCAAGTTTTTGCCTCCCGAGGAGCTTGCCTTTTTCAGATGAAATAGATCAGCGCAGAGATCGGTTTAACACTACTAGTACAGAAGGAGATGGTAGGGATAATATAGAGAGTTCAGGCAATTCAAAAATATTTCTAACAATGCAGGTCTGAATAAAGAAGAGGATGGGTTTGGATAGGGATTGCTATGGACACGTACATAGGCTAGTGAGACAGTTCTATACTCTGGATACTCACTATATGTATTTGAACATAACTGTCAGAAATTCTGGTCAGTCAAGATTTCAGGACAGGAATTCTGCTGGGCACACCGGACTGGCCAGGGTCTGCAATCAGCAAGGCGCTCTGGTCACCGCACAACAGGACTGGACAGGATTTGGTTTAATCTGCCCTGGTTCTGCAGATAATTATTTGGCAGGAAAGCAGTTACAGCACAGCCAGGCTGTTTTCTTTGATATTCCCCTTTGGTGGTGGGATTCTAGTTCTGGAAATACAAGGCCTAGTTGAAAATGGTTCAGCTATAGAGTGGGCCTTTCTGCTTGCAAAGTTTCTGGAGTCTGGAGCAAGGAATATGTATGGATCTTCTTCAGGGTGCTTCACCAGCAATTGGTTAGTGGGTGAATCTGTTTGTCTTTCTAAGTCCTCAGCTGTCTCTTTTTATGTATTTGGTAAAGGGGCTTGTATGCTGGATTATCCTAAATGCGCACCCTAGACTGGCTATAGGCTAGAAGCTCCCCTCTCCCTTAACTGGAGGAGAAAACAGGGTGTCACCATGATGATGTGGTGTCAGAGAATCCTCCCCTTGGCTTTTGAACATGAAATCTACTTTAAGTAGAATACATATTTACAATTTTGCAAACTTTATAACATATCTAGATCACATTTTGTGGAGCAAATGCTCTTCCAAGCCCAGTCATTGTAGGATCTTGTGTCTGCTTTGGACAGAATTCTGCCCTTTTGGGCCGGAACACGATATCTAGTTTATCCAAAAATGTGTACAACTGTGCGCATTGCATATGGGCATAAGCGTGTGAAGTTTCATGCTTTTGACATAATTACCTTTGGTATAAAACCACAATTTCGAGAGTTACTTCCCAGAACATAGCACAGAGTTCTGGCTCCTCTTAAAATGTGCAGCCAAAAATTAGGTTCAGAAGTCCAGGGTTTGTATATTTTTTACAATTGTACACCGTAAATTCTGTCTTTTTAGAAATCTGCTTTTTGTCCATTGTGAAACAACAAAAGTTGTCTGTCCCCGCCTCCTTCTCCTTGCAGCTCAGAAGCAATCTCCGCCCCCTTCCTTCTGGCAGAGGCCATTTACAATCCTTCCTGATTAGCATCTCCTTGCCTTGGGGGGGGGGGGTGTGGGGGAGGGAAGTCCATTGTGCTCTTCCCCCAAGCAGCCCAAGATCTCCTCCCCTCTTAATCAACACAAGGGTGAGAGTTCCTGGTCTAGAGAGCAGAAGGGAGGTGCCTGGCCCTGTGGGGGAAGTGTTTCTACTGGTTTTGGCTTGGATTCAGGCTTAATTTAAATGTCATTTTGTTACATTTTTCTTTGATTAAAATAAACTTGCAATTTTCAAACAAGCAGCTAGAACACTGATTCCAGACTCTAAACCATGAAATTTAAATAGTTACAACCTGGGTAACTATAAATAACAGGTCACTTAGATTTCAGACATTAGATCTTAATGGTACAAGTTTCACAATGATTTCTTGAATTCAGTAAAATGTGACACCCAGCAAGAAGACTGGATGTTTGTGGGTGATTTGGACCAGCATTCTGTATTTTCAGAAACCAAGAAAGATTTAAAAACAAGATTCTGTATCTTTCAGCAAGCACTGCTTTTCATGAAGGCTTCATTTTTACTGGTTGGGCAGCCCAATGACATGTTTCAGGAGTGAGGTCTCCGTTCTACCACAGACAACATGCATGGTAGATTTGGCAGCAATCTTGTTGTGCTTTGTAGAGCACAATGTTCATAGGTTTTGGTGCACACAGGGGGTTTGCGGCCATTTTGATGATTCTGGCACCACCAGGACACAGTGATGCCGCAGGGCAGAGTATAAGTGGGTTAATACATCCCACAATTGTTTCTATCCCTTGGTAGGATTTTAGTACCCTTTTTCCTGATTAAGCTGGACCAGAGTTTAGCCAAATAAGGTTTTAGATCTAGAGCTTCATAGGACAAATATTCTGTATGTGGCAGAATTTTGATGCCAAAGCTGTATAGTTTTCGTGACAGTGCTTTGTCGGATGAAATTTCATCCCAAGGTTCTTAAAGCTCAGTCTTCTCAGCTTTGGTGAGATTGGTTGTGACATCTTGCAGCTGTAGTGGAAATGTCTAATGTATCAAATGTCAATATTGGATTTCCACAAGAGGGCAATGATTGCATTGTAATCACTGCTGTACTTGGATGCCTCGTCTCTATTAATTTTATATGTGCGTTTAGGGGCTTTTCCTTTTACACTGTGCATAACAGAACACATCAAACTATTTACTTTTCCTTTGGTAGAAACTGGTCTAGGGAAGCCAAAGCTTATATATCATCAGCAGTATTTGCCACACTTTTCTTTTTCGGAAGCGTAGGATTTGTGTACGTAAATCACTATTTGTGTTTTCTGAAGGGATGTAACCGGTAATGTGTTTTTCAATTATTTGTAAAACAGTGGAATTACTATCTTGGACAAATCTGGGGGCATCTTTTATCCACAAAAGCAGGTGATGTGTGATGCTCCTCTGGATTGATATCTTTTTCTCCAAAAGAAGTGTTCTACTTCTCCGAGTGGTGGGGTGGTTTTTATTGCAGATTAAGTGCAGCATGGCAAAGAAGCGATGGTGAAAGTATCTTGAAATATTGACAGGATCAAGAGGATCACTTTATAAGTCTATTCCCTCTTTATTTTGATTTGCAGTGCAGAGGAAGTCATGCAAGTAATCCCATGCATATTCTGCCCAACTTAATTTAATAAACCATGTGAGTGGGCCTAAATTGCTTAGCATACAACGTATTAAGAGTTCTGTCGGAACCAGTATTGTTTTGTACCACACATGTTTGCCAAGAGATTTGTGATATTTGACTGCAAAACCTAATTTTTGTCTTATTTGAAGTTGTTGGGGCAGCTGACATGTTTAAAAATGAGAGCCTGTTTTTTGTGTGTGTACAACTCCATAACAGCTAGTTTACTTTTGAAGAAGATGTGGAAAATCTATTGAACATGAAGGATTGAAGGATATTCTGAGGCACTCATTTGTTTCGCTCTTTCATCATATCTTCCTCCTTTTCCTGTTGGAAAGAGTAGAGGAAAAGAACATGTTTCTACACTTTTCTCCCATATGCTCATTGAAGATCCCTTGGCTTTATGTGTCTAATGCATCTTCTATGTTGTCTTTGGAATGCAGTGGGTGTATTGTATACTGGTCTAAAATGTTGGCTGCAATAACAGGATCAACCCATTGAAATTGGCCAGTTTGTGGGGGATCATGAATTATATGTGTGGTTTCTTTTAAGTTTTCTTCTATGTCTAAATCTTTGTGGCATTCATTGTTTTGTTTAAGATATTCTACGGCTTCTTTAACTTTAAGTCAAATAGTTGCTGCCAAATATTGAATTTTGTTGCTACACCATTATGCCTTTGTAACTCAGATGGAGGTAATTTGGCAGTTTTTGGTTTGAAGGCGTTTGAATGTTTTCTATACATTGTTTTAGAGGCGGGCGACTATATGGCACGTCTTTATTTTTATCTGCTGTATATTTGGTTTTCTACAGCGTTCCTTTTTAGTATGCATTCTGTTGTCTCTGTTGGGAAAAAAGTGTGTTTTAAAGTTGCGGAATATTTATGCATGTATTGTATGAACATAATGGGTGTGGGTGTAATTGTAGAGGGTTGCAAAAGAGTGATGCGTGATTGTGTAGTGGGATGATCACTGTGGTTGGGAAGGTTGTAAGAGTAAGACGTTGTATAGGTGTGGTGTGTTTGGGTAAATAGGACATTGAAATTGGGTGGTGTTGGGTAACCAGTAGGTTTATGCGCTGGGGAATGGGTGATAAAGTATTTATAGTACTATGTGTTGCACAGTACTGGTAGTGTTTGTGTGGTAATGTGTGTTAGTAATTTGGAACGCAACGAGTGTGACAGTTTTCAGGTTCAAATTCAGGAGTTGATCAGGATACAGGTATGGAAGAATAAAAAATGAAATTTTTTGAAAGGCAAATAATGCAAAGATGCATTAGGACTTCTACCATCTCACTGTTTTGGAAGCAAGGAGCACACAGGCAAAATATCCCAGCAACTGTTTTAAGTGGCACGTGTTGTAACGAGGTGCAATATTGTGCAACTATATTGAAATTGGTAGCAGTGGATCTAAAACAGGAAAAGCTGATGTGCTTTAGTAATATTTTAGTAAAAATGTCTTGGTGGATCAGCAACAGTAAAATATGTTTATTTCTGTAAAGGAAAGGAAATGCAGTTGTTGAACACTGGTATGGTAGAATTAAGTGTCTGTTGATGTGAACAGGTGGAGAATGATGGCACCATAAAGGGATCTGATAGCAATCGCTGGAAAATATTAGACATTTATATGTAAGGAAAAAGGCTGTTTAAAATATATATATATATATATATATCTTTTTAGTAGTATTTTATTGAAAGTGAAAGAATGCATAGGTGCATTAGGAGCCCGATGATTTGTAATTTTTTTTACAAGGAAAACACACTTGCAAAAGATTTCTACAATACTACTAACTGCCACTTGGTTTGAGCAGGTGTCATATGTTGGTACTCTATGTAATCTGGTAGCAGTGCCTGTACAATCGTGTAGCAAATGTAGGCAAGTGTGCTGCATTTTAGGGAATGGCTATTTTTAACAGAATGTGAGTAAAACAGTGACAATGCATATGTGCATGTGAAGAACTAAATTTTCTAATTATGTAAAGTTAAGAAGAATGCACTTCCTGAACACTTTTGGTATAATTAACTGCCACTTGATGAGAGCAGGTGGAAAATGTTGCCAATACTTGGCATCTGATAGTGGTTAAAAAACAGCATCTCTTATTGAGGTAATGAGATATATAAAAATGTGGAGAATATTAAAATACAAGCATAACTGCACTATGTCTTCTTTGATGTAGATATTGCTGAGTCTGCAAATAGAAATCTGGAACAGTTTGTACAATAGTCTAATACAGGAGGGTCTTAATCACAGGAGAAATGTACTCAAGAGTTGAAAGGTACATCTGAACTGTCCATCATGGTTGCATGTACAGTTTTTGGTTGTGAAGTGTGACTGTTCAAAAGTAATCAATGAGGGAGTGCTACATCAATAAAAGTAAAAGGGGCAGAAGTACTCTCCTGTGCGATGATGTACGTGGACGTTTGGGATAGTCTGCGGGCCTGCATATGTCATCCGTGTACTGTAATGATGGCCTGCATGGAAAGAACTGCAGAGACCGCAGACAATCGCGGACGTTGGGGCATTAGCCAATCAAGTTTCATAGTTGTGAAGGAGGAGTTGAAGTGTACAGGAGCACAGGGTAGGAAGTGCTTAATTTTTTGCATGAAGTGATAGAAGCATGGCTATGAAGAAGCATACTATGTGGGTGTTCTGAGATTCATTGGTTGAAATTATATGCAGAGTACCTTGGCATCTCTGAAAATCTTTGATTTTAACGAGTCGAGGTGTTATCTCAGAGTTTGTGGATTGAACTGGAGGGCATTATCCTTGTGTGAAAATGATGCATTTTAAACATCCAGAAATAATATTACATTGTGAAGGCAACAGTTTAGGATACGTCACTAATATCCTTGCAGTTTGCTATGAAAGATACCTTTAGAAGGCTAATGGAACTGTTTCAGGCTACGAAGATTATGTTTTTCATGTGTTTCTCAAAGACAAATGTGGAAAGGTCCAACTTTTTTTGCCCACAAATTGAAGAAGCCAGGCGAAATGTTAATAAAGTTGTATGTACTCTTTTACAAGATGTAGGAAAGGCATCTTTCCATAATGAGAATAAAACACATGGAGTGAACATTTTCTTTGAAATGTTCGGAATGTTTAGAAACTTTTTGTGAAATAAATGAAAAAGAAAGAAGGCTCAGTAGAAAAACATGTGAAAGAAAAAAAACAAAGGCTGTAATAGAAAAAAAGCCTAATTTCAGTGCCACCACTATTTTAAGGAAAAAAGTAGTAAAGTTAAGTTAAAATACCCTCTTTTGTAACACAGTGTAGTCCACAGACTATTATAACATTTGCAGACTAAATAGGGTCAGAAAAGGAAGGGAAGTTATGGTGTTGGGTGGTGAAATGTGTATGGAAGTGTAAAAGCCTTGAGTATAGCTGAAAAACCTAGCATGCACGTTACACCTTAGGTTTCTTTTTTGGATGATAGAAAAAAGTATTTGGTACAGAAAAGTATTTGTCACTTTTTCTTTATCTCTACTATACAAAAGCTCCATTATTTCCATTAGCATAAAACATAAGGCTAATGAAAAAGTTTGAGAATATTGTTGTGTTTACGCAAAAACAAAGTAGATTGCGTCTATAAGATTATTTTTTTGTTCTTTTTTTTCTTTGAAAGGCGTTTACCAATGGAACCTTTTTTTTTCTTTTCCTGGAGGTACAGAGAGGTAAAGAGGGAAGGTGGAGGAGGGAGGGACGGAGGGACGGGGCACCAATTACCAATAGGAAGGGAAAGATGGATAGAGGAAGATGTTGGGCCTGATCTTAAATCTAAGGTAGGTGGGCAGTGCTTCTCATGCTCCTTGACTGCAGCCTCAAAGTCACTGCAAAGCTGCTCCCCTGCAGAGGATTGTGACGCAGTAAAAACAGATAACTGTTGTCCTTGAAAGGTAAGGATCAACAACAACTTGTATGGCCTTCAAGGCAATAGGAGGAATCCATTGACTCACACGGCTAGATTGTGTGGTGGCAGGAGCAGTCGTGGGAGATGGGTTAGAGGAGGTGAGCATACTGAGAAAAGAATAGCCTTTCTCAGAGTACCCGAGTGGAATGTGCAGGTATGGTGGAGCATAGAGATATTACCAAAGGAGTACTGCCCATGTTATCCGCGACTGAATATGTCCACACTCAGTGCATTTCAAACGGGCCGCCTGAGCCTTTGGCATCCCTCCTACGTGATAAAAAAACTGCCACACCCATGATTATTTGCTTGTGTTCATGGTAGGAACCTCATCTTCCTCCGCCTCTGCTCCAGTGCCCCTGTCCAGGTCCTCCAGGTGGAGGTACTGGCCCTTGGGGAGGAAGGATGTCCATCACCATGACAGATGCCATTTTGCCAAGTGCATCTTTCTTGCAGCTCTCCCAAAGAAGGTTCTCTCCGGATATCTGCCAGATTGAGTTTGACTCAAAGTAATGGGTGGGTCCCTTCCGAGGAACCGTCCGAAAACCTTTCTCCTGTCCGCTGACTTGGAAAGTTGTGAAAGGTTCACAGATCAACTAAGAATGGCACTAGAAGGCGTGGAAGGGTACACTTTCAACTTCAAACGTCCTAGACTGCCCGTAAATGCGGTTTCAAAATGTACATGAAGCATGGACAGCAGTCACAGAATCAACAGATCGCATGGGCGCAGTCATGTGGTGACGTTCACGTCTGTCTGTGGTGTCATCCCACGTCCGCGAATGTCTAAAACTAAAAAACTGTAAAACATTTTTAGAAAGTTAAGAATGTTGCTAAGAGGTGGGGAATGGCAAAGTTTCAACTTGAAACTTCCTAGATTGGCCAACAATAGAGTTTCAAAATGTCCACGAAGCACGGACACATGACGTTCGCGACTGGGACCATGCCACAGAAACCAGATGGGAACATGGGCAGTGACATTCGCCATTGGGCATGGTCATTTGTGGACTAATTAAAAGTGTATCATGCAAGGACGATATGCCCAGACTAGATGCAGCATCCGTGAATGTCAGACACCCGTATAGTGTCACACTAATGATGTATGAAGATAGAAACATGTATAGAGTCTGCTGACTAATAATTGCCATTATAAAAAACATGTTTTTAAATATTTATATAGATAATATGAACAAGAAGTTATTTTAGAAAAAGGGTGCAAAATCAGACTGGTGAAACAGAAGTAGAAGTATCTGGAGGTTGTAGAAAGTCATGATCAGGAAAAGCAGGGAGATAGGTTTTATCAAAATGTCAATTATATTTTCATGAATGGATTCAGGTGATGTGTAGGAAAGGGGGACAGGTAGATGTAGGGCAGTGAAGAATCAACATATCTAATTACATGATTTTAAACATGGCACACAGTTCTTAAAAGCATTACTAATTTGTACCTATTTGTAAAGACAAGGTTTGGTCATTCGTTTGTAGCCATTGTGCTTCATGATTAGTTTTGGGTGTAGTTTCTTCTACAATATGTAGTATAAAAAATAGGCAATTAATATTGAAATGTTATGTATAAGTTACATTATTTTCCAGGTTTATAACATTGTCACCACTCATTTCATCTTTCGGAAAGTACTCCTCAAGTGTGCTTGCAATTTCTGTGAACTTATAGAATGGTTGTATTTGCTTGTGGGTAATGTTTATATCATAAATGGCTACAAGACAAAAATAAATAAAGTTTACTTACTGTTTTGTGACAGATTATTTTGCACTGTGTGGTTGCTGTGTCTTAGTATGTGTGAAGAGTTGCAGTGAACTGATCTGAGGTGTACAGTTATGCTATGCATTTGGTATACTCGCTAATATGTGCTAACTAAAAAATGAGTTTACATTTGTAAATGTTTAATTGTATATAGATGTATATTTGGGTGTGCTAAATATTAGTTATGTTGGTTTATGTATATTTGTTTGTCATTACAAGGGTACGAAATATTGTGTCCCCTGTGACTTTGGATGATGTTCATGCTACTTGGTCTCGGGTGGTTCATGGACTTTTATAATATCAGCGGATGGTAGAGCTGCTACATTGGAGGGTAGTGTGATTTTTAGGTGTATCAATTGCAAATAGATACTAGGAACTTGTAGGAAATTAGGATGCACCAATAACAACCTATGAATTCAGAGAAAAAACATTAAAGGGGATGTTATGGTTACAAGAAAAATTGAAAAATCCACAAAATTAGCCTGTTACGGTAAGTTATGCAACCATAACTCGTGCCACCGCCATGCACTGCTAAAACAAACACCCAGGACATCAAATATGGCATCACATATGATACCAATGCCTCTGGAAACTTTCTTCAAACTGTTTTGCCTAGAATATTGCTAGCAATATATGAAGGGCGATTGAGAGCCCCATTATAAGCTACTGCATATATCACAAAATGCACTTACAGCAAAATAAAAGTTGAAGTGTTGCTGTTCATCTAGCAATATCATAATTAATACATAGACAATGGCTGCAGCAAGAACCATTAAAGCAAAGTATCTTTAATCGGGTAATATTGGCCAGTAGAATTATAAATCCAAGCCTATAAGAACCTTCACTAATGTTAAATTTGGAACAGTTAACAATACAAGAATTACTACACACGTGTTAGTAAAATAAATACATATGGAGAGCATAAATGCATACAAGTCTGAGACACGGACAGGGAAACTCTAGTAAAAGAGTAAACAACCACCATGATCAGAAAATGACGCTTAGATTAGAGGTCCTCCTCACGTACCAAAAACACATTTTCCGTTTGGGGGCTGCTTATTGTCACATGTATGTACAACATGAGCAGAGGCCAGCCCCGAAAGAAAGTACCTTTAGAAAAGAGCAGAAGCCTAAGGTCTACATATACAGCACCTTTAGAGTATGTGTATGATGTTTTCAATGTAGTATGACCAGATCACTTACTCTGCTTAAAACTCAAACGGTCACGGAACACAAATTACCACTCGGAATATGTGATGCCATCCGTAATGTCATCAATGACCTCGTGAGTGTTAGTCAGAGCAGTGCATGGTGGTGGCGCGAGTTATGGTTGCATAACTCACCATAGCTGCGGCCAGGTATTTATGGTTCGGTTGCTAAACTCAAATGAAGACCACTTTTGCGGTGGCTTGTAATTTCACTCCCCCTGGAGGAATCTTCACCAAACTTTGCAAAAAAAGTATATGGGCCAGTCTGTATTCTTTCGGCAAGTTTTTTGAGGTTTCGTGCAGGGGGGGGGGAAAGTTATAAGGGGGTCCCAAATTCTTTTTTTCCCCCATAGGCAATGGGGAAAACCTTTGCGCATGGTTACAGGCCGAACGGATTTTCACCAAATTTGCAGCAGGAGCAGGGGATTGGGTCAGAAGCTTTCTTTTGTGTGTTTGGTGAAAATCTGATCAGTACTTTAGTAGCAAAGGATTGAAATGTACGTCTCAAAATAATTAGTGATATGTGTCCGCTATGCAGACCCATTTCCCTGTTCGCTCCGCGGACAGAAGTGTCATTGACTTGCAGTACGCTGTAATGTCAGTGGTTGGCTGGAGGGAAGCGTGCTGTGCGTCAACGTTTTTGTGAAACGCCGCCATGGTGTATCGGAGGATAGTGTTGTGGTGTGTGTGCTAAGTCCCTAAGGCATTGTGTGCATGGCTGGGGCCTTTTATGTAACAGTGTGGCCACTAAAAATAGTCATATCTGGCTCTGCTCCGGCATCCCATTTCCCTGTTCACTGTGTCATCAATATTTTGATTGCACTGCAGTATGCAGTGACGTGATGTGCGTCAAAAGTGTTTGCTAATGCCGACATGTTATATCCGAGGAGAATGAGGCAGCGAAAGGGCCTGGAAAACAGTTTATGGCATCTGGTGGTGGGAAGAAGGGATGTAAAGGGTGGAGGAGTGAGAAGAGCTTTATGTGATATATTTCATTAGAAGAAGACGGTGGTGTGCCAGCGGTATCCGTGCATACTACACCAATTTGCGGTTACCTCTACATGTAACAACCTTGTGTGGTGATTGTAGGAAGCCTTTGTTGTGGCATGAAAGCTCCAGCCGTGATCGCTTTCTGTGCTGAGTGGTGACATGCTGAATTGCAGAAGGTGAGTGCATTCCACACGACATGAACATTTAAACATAGCGTGCACTATGGTGTGTGTGTGGTAAGTCTGTAACCCCTTCGATACATGGCTGGAGCCCTTGCACAGAAAAGTATGTCCACTGGCTGAAAAGGTATGTCCACTGGTTGCAAGAAGGTGGCACATTGTTGCTTTGTATGTGGTTTGGCTACATTGCACAAGTTATTGGTTGCATGGGTGTGGTGATTGTTAGAACATCCTACAGTTGTCGGTGTATGGGTGGAGATGCTGCAGTGAGCAGTCCTGCAGTGTCTCCACTGGGTGCAGTGTTGGAATAGTGTACATATAGAAGAGATTATGAGTCAACTGTTTCTTAAATGTGCTTGTGCAGACTGCATTGCGCTAATTAGTAAGTGTTGCGCTGCACTATGCAGTATTGGTTCTATGCACGTAGTAGAGTCTTGGGAGCAGGACCAATGTTGTGAATATTGTGTTTGGTTGGCATTATTACAATGCTTTGTGAATGGGAGTGGGTAGCGGTGTCAAACACTGTGGTATGTTTGTGCATTATGGTAAGTGGAACATGTGCTTGCATCCCTGCTTTATGGTGCAGTGGTCGGGTAGAAATGCTGGTGCCTATGTTGCCTTTATGAATTCTGCCACATGCTGACACGTTTGCCTGCATGGCTCTGGTATATTGTGGTGGGTGTGGGCAAGGCGTAGACTGTTGGGTGCATGGTCGAAGGCCGTAGGCAATGCACCCAACAGCCTAGGCCTTCATCACAGCCACCACAACATAACAGAGCCATGCAGTTTTAACTGTGCATGCATTTGCAGTTGGTGCCTTTTACACAATGGTTGTGGAGGACATTGTAGACTTGGTAGAATAGCAGAAGTGAGCTGCTATGCGTACATTAGCATATGGTGTAGATCATTGCACCTGTTGCACAATAGGGAGCCACATGGCACCATTTGCGTTTGCTATGGTTAGGCTCTTATAAGACCCTTGCTTTAGGAAGTGCTTCAAGATATTGCGGCATGAACGGAAGTGCTCAGCAGCACACATGTAAAATATGGGCAATGTACACAGCCTCCTACATACCGTTCACCACACCCAATGCAACGGTATGCAGCCATGCATGCAAATATGTGGGCAGGGTGAAAGCTGGCAGGCTCAATTGCAGATGGGGAGTGCATTGCACATGACCTGAGCATTTAAACATAGGGTGTACTAAGGACTGTCACTGCTTTCCTGGGGCGCGGCCCTCACTGTAGTTGGGAAAATCGCACATGCTACATCCTGCCCTTTTAAGCATGGTGGGTATGGAAATGGAACTGTGGGAATTAGCCAATCAGGTGTGGAGGGCGTGCCTCACACGAAGGGCCAGTACTATTTTTCCCCATCAGTCTGTGTAGTGAGGGTGGCAGGCAGCGATGGAGAGGCACAGAGTCCTAATAGTGGGGGATACCTTGTTGCAAGATCTGTACAGGTATGCCGCACAAAGAGGCATGGCTACTAGTTTTGCATTGGAAGGAGTGGAGGCTTTCTGGGGCACTATGTATAAGGGCAGTATGGTTGACCTTTGCAGATGTGTGGCCTTGGCCGGTACTTTTGATTTTGTCCTGCATTATGGAGCTCTACATTTGGGGTACATGTCGTGTGGACGTTTGCTCCGTTGCCTAAAGAAGTTGATGGAAGTGATGTGGACTTTTATCCAAGAGGAGCACGATACCATGTCAGTGTAATGTATCCCCAGTCAGAGGTCGGAAGGTGTTTCATTAACAGAAGCATGTGTCAATTTATGTCCACTGCTGGGATGTTTTCAACCGACTATGACATCATTAATGAGCGAAATTTGCAGTGGTTCCAAGTAAATGGCATTTATTTTTACCAACATTGGCCATGCGGTTTTGTTTTACACTGCAATATGTGTTGAAGACAATCCTGTAACAATGTAAGGAGGCAAACAAAAGAGAAACTCTGATAAAGAGCTAAAACAAAAAAGATTCTTTGTAAGCAACTGAAGAAGTTGATGAAAGTAATGCAGCGCATTTTTCCTACTGCCAAGGTGCTTTTCTCATGTATAGCATCAAGAATAGTATGGGACTATTCCAATGATTGTCGCTGCCAGCCAGAGGTCAGAAGGGGTCTTATCAACAGAAGCATGTGTGACTTCTTGAGTGCTGCTGCAATGTTCACCTGTAGAATGACAACATTGGTTTTCGATATATACACCTTTTCAAGGCAAATGGCATGTCTTTGTCGACCAGTGGCAATGTAATTTTGTTTTCCAATCTACAGACTGCACCGAAGACCCTATTGTAAGAATGTGAGCTGGACTACAAAACACAAAAATACTTCGAAAAAAAACCTGAAAAAATGTTGTTTCTATGGAAGCACCTTTACAAATTTATCAACCCACGACCACAGCATGAAAAGTCTGTGGACATCGCGAGAGTTGCACGGTTGCACGTGTCACATATGCCCCTTTTGCAGATGGTGGCCATAGAAATGGGCCTGTGGGTTTCTGGGTGCGGTTTATGAGGTCATCTTTCATATCATGGGTGTTAGTCTTAGCAGTGCACAGTGGTGGCATGAGTTATGGTTGCTTAGCTTACCATAACTGGCGAATTTCTGTTTTTTTTTTCCTTGTAAGCATATTTTGGATAGTGTGCTTTATTGTGTGCTGTTAGTGCAAAGTAACCAACGGCCCTGTAGCAAACATTTTTTGTACTGAATTTGCTAGGTTGTTCTTAGGGTAACTGAAGCATGACGTCTGTTTACCAAAGTTTTTTTACTGCATTTGATAGGTTTTTTAGTAGGGCACTGTAACCAGAACCTTCCTTTAGCAGAGTCTTTTGAGTAAAGGGGTTAGGTTTTTAGTAGCCCAACTTAACCATAACATCCTTTCAACGTTTTTTGGTAGTGTATATATAGTAAGTCATAGATGCCTAGTTACTTTAACAGTTGCTATGTCACGATGCATTGCCTAGGCTACATACAAAATGTAATTCTCTTACAAAGAAAATATGTTCCAATATGGCGGGCTGAATGTATCATGTAAAACACCATTGGGATCCATTAGGTACTAGTACCAAAAGAAGGACTTGGTTACATATGTAATCAGACCTGCATACACATTGGTAATACAATCTGACGAAGCCCAGCAGGGTGAAATGCGTTATTGTTTTATTCTGTCTCGAACTGTCCACCGTGAATTCAATAAAGGACATTATTTCAAGTTTCTCAGGAACCAGTTTTTACTTTGCAATGCAGTGGAAGAGGTCTGCCGTTTTCTGGCTGCTTGCAGTACCGTTCTATATTACATGTCCGCGGTAGCTGCCGTGTAGTTATGTTAAGTTGTTATACCCATAGGAAGAGCGCTTTTTAGTAGGCTTATAACTTTGCTCCCCCTGGACGAATCCTTACCAAACTTTACAAAAAATGTATGTTTGGTGAGGTTTCGTCAAGGGGTGGCAAAGTTATTTTATTTTTCCATAGACTGAATCAAGAAAATCTTTGCGCACGCGTAAAACCCAAACCGCTCTATGGATTTTCACCTAATTTGCGGCAGGAGCAGCGGCTTGGTCTTGAAAAGCATGCTGCAACATCTGGCTCCACTCTGCGGTCCCATTTCCCTGTTTGCTCTGCGAATAGGAATCCGATTGATCGGTGTAAAGTGACACCACCTATGTTGTACGCAGCTAAATATGTTGGGATGGTTAAAACAGCTGAATTAGCCATGACTGAAATAGAGAACACCATGTATCAGTATGAGTAATGAGTGGCTGTCCAAGTGGTTCTTGGCTTCCTCTCAGAGAAGATTAACTGCTGTCAGGAGTGTCTACATTTAGTTGTGCTTTAAGTTCTTCTTCTTGCTGGCGTTCATTGTCCAACATGTTTTTGTACTGCGTAAGTTTATATCTTATGGTGCTTTCACTTGCATTGAAAGCATCTTCATAGGAGGTATGGGTGTCTAATAAATATTTTCTTCATGGTTTAAAAAGTTGCAGTAGGGGCATGTAGTACAATTCTTTGTATTGCAGAGTTTTTAATGACAGCTTTATATGATCAGGCTGTGTTTGGTAAGTTTCACCAGGCTGCCCCCACAACTTTCGACTAAGTGTTTACCTTTTTTCTCATCTGGTCTAATGTTATTTTTATATGAGATGCTTTGGGCTATGTGGTATAGGCACATGGTTTCTAAAGCAGTACTCCTGTTTGGGTAGTAGGTGTCCAATAAGTTGTTTTTCAAAATGTCCTGGCTTTTGAGATCGTTTTTGGCTATTCTTTGTGTCTTGGTATGATTTGAGAACTCTTTCTGGATGCAGCAGGACCATGGCTTAGCCAGACTAGGTTTTCAGATTTCCGATATAAGGCGGTGCCAGGTAAACAGTCTGTCTTCCTAGCAGCCACATTCTCTATGGGAGAACATTTTTATGCCAAAGCTGTACAATTTCTGTGACAGTGTTTTGTCTGATGATATGTCATCCCAGAGGTCTTTTAGCTCGGTTTTCTCTGCTTTGGTTAAGTAGGCTGTGACATATCGTGCAACTGCAGCGGAATTGTCTGCAATGTACTGCACATCTATATTTGCATTTAATAGAAGGGCAATGATTGCATTGTAAGCATTGATGTACTTTGATGCTTCGGTTCTTTTTATGCACTATGTGCTCTTATGAGACTTGCCTTTTGCACTGTGTCTAACTGAAGACATGAAGCTCTTTATTTGTCCTGTTGCTGAAACTGGTCTAGGTAAACTAAATTTGGTGTAGTATTTGCCTTGGTTTTTATATTTGCGCCGACAATAC
Organism: Ambystoma mexicanum; assembly: GCF_040938575.1. Lineage (NCBI taxonomy): Eukaryota > Metazoa > Chordata > Amphibia > Caudata > Ambystomatidae > Ambystoma > Ambystoma mexicanum. The sequence goes on from NC_090925.1 coordinate 410,133,241, forward strand.
TTGCCACACTTGTGTCTTTCAAACTGCAAAATGTGTGCTTGTACATATGTGTACTTTCTGAAGGGATTTCTCAAGTGACATATTTGCAAATGAACTGCAAAACAGTCGCATCACTGTCCTGACCAAATTTAGAAGCATTTTTAATCCACAAAAGCACATGGAACTGTGGTGCTCCTCTGGCTTGATATTCTTTTCTCCAAAAGAAGTGTTGCACTTCTCCGAGGGGAGGAAGTGTTTTATTACAAATGCAGCATGGCAATAGAACAATGATACACTTATAGGACCAAGACAGCCGAGTTCTCCTGGTGTTTTCATGTCTATACCAGTTTTGTTTGTAATGTGTAGGAAGGTGTGCAAGTCTTCCCATGCACACACTGAACAAATTAAAGTGACAAACCATGTGGGTGGGACAAGGTTGCGTACCATACACTGTACATCTGCGTGCCGTCGGAACCAGTATTCTTTCATACCACGCATTTTTGCCAAGAAATTTGTAATACCCGACTGTAAAACTTTGTCTTTCTCTTGCACCTTTTGAAGTAGCTGCGTAGCAGACATGTTTTGAAAATTGGAACCTGTTTTTAGTGTGTGTGCAACTCCATAACAGAGTTGCTAGTTCACCATCAAAGAGGAGGTGGAATATGTATTCCACATTTTGTCTGAATCTAGGGTCTTCAGAATACAATCGGAAACAGCGGTATTCTGATGCGGTTATTTGTGCGACCCATCGTATCTTCCACCTTTTCCAGTAGGAAAAAGTAGAGGAAAAGTTTGTACTTTTACACTTTTCCCATTTACTGATTGGCGATCCTTTGGCTTGCCGCATTTGATATGTTTCTAGTGCATCGTCTATGGTGTCTTTGGAGTGCAGTGGGTGAATTGTATAGTGGTCTGATATAATGGAGGCTGCAGTAGGATCTAGAAGTTCAATTTGGCCAGTTGTTGAGGAGTCTTGAATTATTTCGGTCATTTCTCTCAGGTTCCCTTCAATCTTCATTTCTTTGTAGTATTCACTGTTGTCTTTAAGATATTGCAGGGCTTCTCTAACTTTATTTAAATCCACTAGTTGCTGCCAAATTATTTTGTCTTTTGTAGGTACACCATTCACCAGGATAATCAAAGATTGTTCTGTTCTATTGGCTGTTGAACTCCTAGAGTGTCTACATTTTCTTTCAGATCTAATGGCAAATAAACTACTTTGCCACGAATGCCTCTCAGTAATTCAGTTGGAGGCAATTTTGCAGTTTTTGGTTTTAGTCATTATTGCTCGAAATGGGTGTACTGTTTGGATTATAATGATCTCATACAACTTAAGCTTTTGGAGTGTGTTTGGCAGTGGGAATACTTCCAAATTATTACTGATAGCCCGTGAAGGCATTTGGTTATTGTCAAGTTTTGCAGTGCAGTATGTGTACAGTATTGAGGGGTTAGTAATTTCGTATTTGTTTTCTGCTATAAGGTAGAGAGGTAATTGGAACAATTGGGATTCCTCATTGTCTTCTATTTTGTACATTATATCTATAGTTTTTGTGGTCTTTGTATAAAAAGTTCTGCAACAGACATGCTTGGTTTGGTACTTCAGCTTTTGAACTTGGCTATTTCTTTTTTGTATGTGTGTAATAGAAAGTTGACATCTGTAAGGTTGTTGCTACTGGTTTCTGAAGTTACTGGATTTTGTAAGTGCTCTTCAGTTCCAAAATATTTGTTTTGGGTGTGGTCTATTTGTTTGAGCAGTTGTTTGGCTGTACAGTGTAGGAAAATGTCATTTAAATGCTGCACTGCTAAAGCAGGACTTTTTGCATAGTGCAGTTTGTGAACAAGATTTTACAGTAGAATGGTGTTTTGCTTACATTTAGATATAGTGGAAGGTGCTTTTGCAAGCAGGTCCAGAAATACATGCTAATGAATGTCCTCATAGTCCTGTGTTTTTGCGCACTGGACATGAGTCCATAGTTTGTAGTATTTTTATTTTTCTTTCGTCATTGGCTTTCACATAGTGATTGAGGAACTGCTGCAAAGATTTGATAGAGATTTGGCATACGTAACACATTGATGTGCATGGCCATTTGTAGATGGGGCATATTGGTTCGGTTGAATGGAGAGTTGATGTCAAGTTTGATGGGGATATTTTTCAAAACAGTGTTTCTTCTTCCATTATGTATTGTCTACATTGTCATACCCTCGTCCACTACTATGTATGGCAATTTGGTTTGTTTGCTCTTGTTTGCATGAATCTTCATTGAAATATGCTCTGTGCTCGTGGTGTGAATCCACTCACCTGTACAGATGTTGCCAAAAGGTATCTATGCTGATATTGTGTTTGTTTGAAAGTACTCGTCGTTGTTTACTAATTAATTTTGTTAGTGGTTTCATTCTGTTTAAAATTAATAGAATCTTTTTTTTATTCTTGTGTTTAATCATTAAGATTTTTACAAGTACAGTAAAAGTAGAAACAAAAATCTTTAGTACACTCAGGACACCCCTTACATGTTGGAGAATCGCTCTGAAAGAAGAAACAAGACAGAAGGAGAAAGCTTAAAAAAGAAAGAAAGAAGGCCGTTTTTTTTTTTAAGATGGAGTTTGTGGTTTAGTCTGAGCGCCAGATCCAGCAGTTTGGCAGTCGCCATGGACCATCTGGCATTTTCACCAGCCATTAGGCGACGCCAGAAAACATCCTCTTCCATGATGGTAGAGTGACAAAAGAGGTGCCAAGTATGCCACTCTCTCCTTGCTCATTTGGGGGCATGTCATGAGTAGGTGTTTTACAGTTTCAGGTTGCTCAGGGGTGTCACATATTCGACACCGATTTGAGTTCGCCGATAAACTGATGGCCATGATCTCCTGCGTCGGGAGTAAACGCGCTCTCAAAGAGTTTCCTCAAAGGTTTGTCTGTGAATTTAGCACAGTACTTCAATGGAGTTTTTAGCTTGTTAAAAGACGGAGGAAGATGCTTTAACCGTTTATTAGCCATGACTTTCTCATTCGTGACAATTCAATCTTGGTGCTCTATTTTGGACTTTACTCTTTGTGGGTTGCCAATAAGAACGTCTTCCGTACAAGCTAAATCGCTTAGTTTGTCTTGGAGGATCTATACACAGCCATTCAGTGCATTGCAGTGTCCACTCTTGATTTCTGCGGCCACCACCTGGTATAATGGTAAACTGTCCGCCAGCAGAGTCTTTCTACACAGTTACATTGAGCTCAGCTCCACCACTGCCACCGGGGACAAGAGTCCAAGCTCTCGCCCAATTGTTGCCATAGAGGTGGACTTTGGCAGACCCAGGACCGACTTCCACAGATAGCCTTCTAGTTGGAGCCATATTGATTTGGGAATATTTAAGGTTGCATTCATTCCGTATGTCAATGTTGGGACCACTTTGGACTTGTAGAAGTGTAGTGCCAGAATTAATGAGAATTTTTCCAAATTTTTTATCCATTGCACTTGTTTGAGCCGTAACATTTCTCACTCTGTCCCACAGAGTTTTCTGCATTGTGGTCCCTCTCAAAGAGCCGTCAATCCAAATACCTAAGTATTTGTTGTGATGGACGACTTCAATTTTAACGTTGTCCAAATACCAGGGTGAGTGCTCCTTGTTGTTACTTTTTTTCCTTTTTTGTTGTGTTTTTTCGATAACCATAACTTTGGTCTTCGATTTATTAATTTCAAAGTTATTTTCGATATAATTGGCCAGGTTGGCGAGTTGGCATTGTAGACCAATTTGGGTCTGATCTAATAAGATCAGATTGTCCGCATACAGCAGTCTTGACACGGTGACCTTGCCTACTTTTGGGGCAGGGGGGGGATTTAATTTTCCACTCCGATTCTTTAAAATCTCCCAAGAAGGCAATAAAGAGTGCCGGGGCAAGGGGGCAACCTTGCTTTACTCCTCGCTCAGAAGGAATCTCGTCCAAGAGCAGGCCCTGTTGGTTTGGGTGGACGCGCATGGATGTGTCAGAGTGAAGGGGTATTATTGGTTCCAATATTGTACAAGGACAGTCCCAGGCTTTTAGCTTAGACCAGAGCTTGTAGCGGTCTACTTTGTCGAAAGCCTGCGAGAGGTTGACAAAGGCAAGAAAAACCTTGGGAGCAACAGACTTAAAGAATTTCCTTTTGAGGAGAATTGCACCGTCTACAAGAGCTTCCAGGATCAGTTTTCTGCAGTAAGTTCTAAGGGTTGAGCATGATTTTTCCCCTGTATTTATACGTTTTTGAAGAACTCTGGTGAAACATTTTTTGTAAAATACATTTTTTAGAATGCTTACTTGTGGCTACGTTCCCATTTGTACGTGCTCTGTTAGCAGTAGTGGCATTTGCTATCTTTTTAGTACATTTCTTTTTATTTTTACATTTTGAAAGAGGAGTTAGTTTTTTTTGATAGGTGCTTCCGTTTTCGTTAGTGACTGTACTAGCTGTTTGGTTTGAACTTTGTGTACAAATTCTGCTAGAGGCGGATGGCTATTTTCTATGCTTTTGGGTTGATCTGCTCCGTTTCTGCATTGTTTCCTACATAGTTGCTTTTTGGTAGGCATTCTGTAGTAAAAGGAAAGTGTGGGTGTGCAGCTTGTGCAATATATATGTGTGCACTGTGAATGAGTGTTTAAATATGAGGGTAGGCATACACAGGGGTGTGTGACTGTATAATGGGTTGTTACTTTAGGTTGGGAAAGCTGTATTGGTATCTGTGCGTTACTATAATGGTGGTCAGAAGACAATAGGAAGTGGGCACTTGTTGAGGTGCAATAAGTAAGAATGAAGCAAATACTGTTGGGTTGATGGAATTGTGTATACTACAATACAAGAACACTGCACTGTCCGAGTAAGATGCCAGAGTAAGATGCAGAACAGTATGATAGTATTGCACTTTGTTGGATGTTGAGAGTAGGTTTCTTCTAGGTTGTATTTTCCACTTAAGAACCCACTGGCTTTCAGCAGAGAGGTGTCCACTGCAACTGCGTTCGTTAATGGTATAGTGATTGCATTTGGAGAATACATAGTTTAAAATTGTTGGGGGATGTCGTGGCAGGAAGAGTTAGAGTGTGTGAAATTGGATAGCTTTGTATATGAATGGGGACTTGGGAGCATCAGCATTTTTGGTAAGGGTGTAAGTGGTTTATTTATTTACAAGTGTGCCATATGAGTTGCACTTTAGCAAGTGTGTGTGTTACTGTAGGACTATTTAGTTTGGAAATGAATAAGTGCAAGTTGTAGAAGGGTGAGAGAAAGGCTCAGAAAGATGTACAGATTGGAAAGGACAATGTTTTTCTGTGTGCAATTTCATTAACTTTTTTGCAGATATGATTGCTCCACCCATGTAGGAAGGATATATCAGTGGTTTGATTGATTTATCCACATTTATAAATGGTACTGTTCTCAATGCAAACATACTTTTTTTGCTTTTTAAGTAAAAGTGCATTCTGTGAACTGTGCAAGGAAAATGGAAGGCACCATGTTGATATGCATTCAATGTATGTACTTGGTATGCTTTGCTAAAGTGCATTCAGTTTTATTTTTCTATGTGCATTTTAGGAATTTTATGGGTGGTGTGTTAGTGGGGGAAGAGGTTGTAAAAATGATAGAAGGAAAGGAGAATAACAGTATGAATATTACAATGGGTGATATGGGTAAATGCAAAGTGCCACTTGAGGATCGGTGATGGGAGAAATTACAGTGTGCTTTTTGAGTAGGTTATGGAGTGTAAGTGGTAGGTACCCTGTTCACAGGCACTTATAACAATTGCAAATGTACTGTACAAAAAATATTCATACCTGTAGTTTGTGTTCGTGGATGAATCTGAAACAGACATTTTGGATAACTTTATAGTACTTTGTGCTGGAGGTGTTTTCAATCACAGGAGACCTGTATTCTGAGTGTTTAACAGCAAATCTGGAGTGTTGAACAGAGATGATAGATTTAGATGTAGAGGTCTTGGATGCGATTGGTGGATGGTTGTGGGACTGCTTAACAGTAGCCAATGTGGGAGTGGTGCAGAGAGTGAAGTGGAAAGGCAAAAAGGGCTGCCTCTGTCTTAGGAGATCCGCAGACACTGCGGTAGTCTGGAGATTGCACATGCTGCATCCGGGGCTTGTTAGCATGAATGGCATGGTGGGGGTACTATGGAGATTATCCAATCAGGTGTTCATGGTTTGCTTCACAGGGGAGGACGGCAATACTTTGTTTCATTGCTGTGTTGGTTGTGCGGAGAAGATGGCTGGAGTTACTGTGTGGATAGGGGGAGATTCCTTTGTATGCGATATATGATATGGCATTTATAACATGCCTATACACAAGTGTTTCAAGGTTCCGACAAGGCAAGAGAGGGGGGGAACAGAGGGGAGACAGACAAGCATCCTATTAGGCCAGGTGTCATTCAGATCGCGCAAGTGCATGCAAAGGGAGCTGGGGGTGTTGAAAGTTCAGTACATGGGAAAAAGAATAGACAATAAGTAAAAATACGGCAAGCTGGTGGCAAGTGCAAGGGTAAGTGCAGACATCAGGTGGTAGTGGGACTGTTAGGGATACAGGAAACAGTCCAAGTGCAGGAGTTGCCAGGGATCAGAGGGTGGCCAGGTAACCAGTGCAGATTCAGATAGGAAGGTCAGCAGGGGAGAGGAGGAGGAAAAGCAGAAGCAAAGAGAAAGGTTTTGTGGTGCTTCCAGAACCAGATATGATTCTCCTCAAGTTTCAGGGAGGCAGGAAGGAAGGCTGTTCCAGAGGGAGGCCCCAGCCGAAAAAAAGATCGACCACCTATGATCTGGAGAGCTATGCAAAGGCAAGAGTGTTTTCTGCAGATCTTCGTTTTCCAGGACTGGAGGCTTTGTGGTTCAGTGTGGCGGATCGCAATTTGCAGGCATGGTTTGCAGTTTGTAGAAACATGGCTACTTTTGGTAGTCCTGATGTTTTGATGGTGTACTGTGGAGGAGAGCATTTGGGCTACATCAGGGCCGAAAGTTTGCTTCATGTATTGAAGTTGTTTGTGGAAACCCTAATGGTGCTTTTCCCTAAAGCAAAGGTGTTTTTTTCTGGAATACTAAGAGCACAATGGAACCATCCGAATGTCTTCAATCCCCAGCAAAACATTGCAAGGTGCCTTGTTAATAGAGTCAAGGGTGAGGTTTTGTGACGTGCTGAGATGTCGGTTTTCTCCAATGAGAACATGGATTCCCTTAGTGTGCACTACTTTACTGGAGATTGCGTTTCGTTGTGCTTCCTTGGAAATACTCATTTTTTTGAGAATCCAAGGGATGCTTTGCAGTGGTTGATGTAAGGCAGTAAGGAGGAAAAGAATATAACCCCCCCCCCCAAAAAATAGAAAACTAAAAGGTGGTTCTTCAATAGCACCTAAAAAAAAAAAAAAGGTCTCTTTTCAATAAAGAAGAAATCCCCTACCCTGGTTGCACGTGCCATATCCAGGGCTTTTGAAGATGGCAGGAATGGAAATGGGAGGATGGAGACCAGGGGATTGGTCAATAAAGATTTGTGGGTGCAGTGTGCAAGGAGAGACTGTGGCAGAAGGTGTTTATGCAGAGAGGAGTGCATATGGCTATGGTTATGGCTGTGTCGTTCAGGATGCAGAGTGTATGGAGTTTGGGGGACTCCTGGATGCATTGGTTGGAAGTGCATGCAGAACACTGTGGAGTGGCTGCACATCTTGGATTGCCTCATGTGGATGTCCACTGGTATGGAGTGTGTGGAATGAAGTGGCTGAATTTGATTCCTCTTTGTGCCCCTTTGGTGATGCTCTATCATCCAGGCAATATTATTATTCATTGTGGAGGGAACCGTTTAGGACATCTTATTGGAATTTCTCTGCAGTTTGCGATGAAGGAGGCACTTTTGCAAGCCATGGACATGTTTCCAAACTCCCAAGTAATTTTTTTCTTGCATTGCCCAGAGACAGATGTGGCTGTGTTCTTATTCATTTGGTCCGCAAATGGAGAAAGCGAGGCACAATGTCAATATGGCTGTTTGCGCCTTTTTGAGAGATGTTGGCATGTCCCCATTCCACAATGAAAATATTACGTTTCGTAGCACGAACATTTTTCGCAGAGATGGAGTCCATTTTACTGATGCCGGCAATCAACTTTTTCTGCAAAATATCCAAAATGCATTGTATTCCTTTTTGCAAGTATAGGAAGCATTTTCCAGGTGGTGTTGACCACTTCAACCCTTCCAAAAACAAACACCACAAAAGGGTTTTTTTTCAGAGCAACCACTTTCTCCTAGAAAGGAGTGCAATGTTTTTGACTGAGCTACCCCTCGCATTATGTTGGATGTCTGCTGACTACCGTGCTGTCTGCGGACCTTGCAGGCTGCATGGCGGTCTGCATTTCACTGGCAATTCTATTTTTTAACTGTGAAAGGTGGCTCAGAAAAGAGGCTCTTTTTGGGGAGGTGGATTTTGTTTTGTAATTTATTTTATTATTATTTTTTTTTTTTTACACACGACACATGGAAAGGGAGGGCAGAGAAGGGAGACCAACCACAGGGATAAGAAAGGGCAAGTGGAGAGAGGAAGATGTTGGGTGGGCCTCACTTAGGAAGGGGGCACTCATGCTCCCGGACCGAAGCCTCCAAAGCACTTCAAAGTTGCTCCTCCCTGCAGAGTACCATGTCACAGTACATGCACAATACAGTGACCTTCGAAAGGTAAGGGTCTGCTGCGGTGCATATGGCCTGCAAGGCTGGTTCAGGGATCCGCTGTCCCACAGGAGTGTCCCTTGTGGTAGCAGGAGCCGATACAGAGGATGCTGCAGAGGAACTCAACCTACTGCCTTGTTTGAGGGGTACGTCCCTCTGCACTGCCGCCTTGTGGTTTGACCTCAGGTGTCATTGTATGGAGGTGGTGCCGTAGCCGTACAAGCCTGGTTTGCTGCAACTGAGTACCACTCAGTGCATTTCACCTGGTTAGCGCAAACTTTGCCCACGTTTCCAATGGTTGTAAATAGCCTCCACACCCAAGACTCACACTTGCTGCAGGTAATGGGGAATTACCTCTACCTCATCCTCGCTCTCTTCTTGATCCCGATCTACATCACCACGCCTGTTCCCCTCTCCAGGCCCTTGGAAAGGTGTGGGTGCAGGTGCTGCTGAGGCAGAGGCAGTAGAACCAGCCATGGTTGCCATTAGCTCCAAAAGGTAATAGAGGACAGCAGAATTCAGCAGAAAGCAATACTAGCAAGGAGCAATCTGGAATAATGTTCTGGCACAGCAGAAAAAGTAGCACAGCAGAGCAGATTTTGGCAGAAAGCAACTGCAGCAGGAAGGAGCAATCTGGACCACTGCTGTGTTCTGGACAGCCAAAAACAGAATGAGGAGCAGCTCTGGGGTGTGGCCTTTTATAGAGGTCCTGGGGAGCGCTTCAAACTCGAAAGCAGGCCTAAAAACTTCCAAAAAGTGATTAGTTCAGCAGGGGCATAGTGTAGGACCTCTCTAAGGGTGTACTTTCACAGTAAAACACCTTGGATTGCCCAAAAAAAAAAAAACACTTTTTCGTTGTCCGGGGGCCCAGACCGTGTCCACAAAAAAGGGCAGATGCTCAGCGTGGGTGCAGACACATGGTGACGTTGCCAACATTCTCGACTGGGACAGCTGGCCGCAGGACACCTATTGAGCAGTATATGTTATGCGCATGTGCATAGGTATCCTACAGACAGGGTTGGGCTCCCCGAACTAATTAAAATTGCGACACACGTATGGCGGACATTTCCAAACAGGTGCAGTGTTTGTAGGACCCAGGAGGTGGGATGGGCATGTGCCCAGGTGTCTGTCGGACATGGGTGGGCGCTTCAAACTAATCAAACTACGTCAAAACTGGATATGCTGGACAGGGACAGTGTTACCAGGATACCTCCATTTTGCTTAATTGCGGGCATCCAGGACAATACATCGCTCCGTCGACTCGTAACGGGATTTAAAAAAAAGGAAAACACAGAGCAACAGTATACATATAAACCTTTATTTAGACACATATATAGACACAATTAGGAAAGGGAAGGAGTAGCAGAAATGGAGACATACAGGGGAATTGGGGTTTTGTACAAGTTGGGCATGAGGGGAGGAAGGGATTGAGGTCTCATAGTAGTGCAGTTCTGCTCTCAGTACTTTGCAGTTCTTCCGCTAACAGTTCCTTCTTCGTTTCTATGTAAAGCAGCACTGAGGTAATATTGTTGGAAGCAGACGTTATTTCTCTTGTTGGTGCATTACATTATGGTGCATACCCTGTGCATTTGTTATGTTCCTTTCATAAGTACAGAGTTTGTAGACCTACTGTATTTTTCATTGTAATTCACCTATGTGGTGCTATCTAGTCAATTCATCTAATGCCATTCCATCGAAAACCGTGCTGTTTGAATATGTTCAGTGTGTTTGCTACATGGTAAAACAATGTAAGAGAACCCCTGACCTTTTGAGCAGTTTGGATGCTACCCGATGTTAGAGAACAGACACAGTCCAGTGACTTGGGGGCTATTAGCATGGGGACAGGTGGTTCCGTATGCTGTATGGTATATCTATACAAATTAAGGGTATCCTGGTAAAAACCTATGAAATACAGTGAAAATACGTTGTTAAAAGGACATTCTAGTTAAGTTGCGCTAATAAAAACCTATGAAATACAGTGAAAAAACTTTGTTAAAAGGGACATTAGTTACTTTGGACTATAATCTTTCCATATTATGGTTACAAGTAAAACCAAAAACCCAGAGAAATGTGCCAGTTATGGTAAGCTAAGAATCCATAACTTGCGCCACCACCGTGCACTGCAAGGACTAACACCCGTGACATCAAAGATCACATCACAAATATCATCGATGACATCACTGATATCCTATGTCTGGCTCCCTTTTTTAGTCTTTACTGACATATCTAGGCCAGGTGGTTTTCTTCACTGACATTCAGTTACTAAAAAATCAAAAAGGTACTATATTTGTAGATCTTACCCTTCTCATATGTTCTTCCACTATTTTCCTTAAGGTCCAATCACATCATAGGATACATATACATAGGGCAAGAAGCAGCCTTGAAAAAGCAATCATTTGTGTGCATGAAGATACTCAGTTAGGTTATGTACACTTTCTGGTAGTACTGCTGCTTTTTTGCTGACTTTACTTTCCCTGCACATGCACACATTTGTATGTGTTGTTACACTAGTTGCCTAAGGGTACAGTCATATCATCATGGTGCTGGCAGGCTTTGCAGAGCCCTCGTGGGCTTCCAGGCCGCATCAGAGCTGGCCTTCCCCTAGTATTGCCTCCCTGTGCCTCATTGTCCAGCTCCTCTCCATTTGTTTGGTGTGGCTGTTGCTGCATGCCAACTCGCTGTGCCATTTTCCAGCTTGGCAATAGGTGAGGGGGTGCACTCTGACCCCCAGGCCCCTCTTGGAACCATCATGGCGGCGGCAACCTTTGCAGAGCCCTCAAGGGCTTCCAGGCCGCATCCAAGCTTGCCTTCCCCTAGTCCCGCCTACCTGTGCCTCCCTGCCCCTGAATGGCCAACTCCTCCCTTTTCCTTGGCCAGACCTGGGCAGCCCCTGCAGCTAAGGGCCCTGAAGCTAATGGCGGCTCATACATTGGCGGCTCCAAAACCTGTCTGCAGGTGTCCGCAGGGGAAGCCAATGAAGTCAACAGACACCAACAAAACTAAGTGTGAGCAATTACTCTACTCCAGAAACCCCCCCGTCACTCTTCCTTAACTTTCCATAATGTAGACTGCCATAGACTTATACCATGAATACTTAGAGAGATTTGTGACCACCAGCCCAAATCTATCCATGGCTGGACTGTAAACGTTGCATTGCAAACACACTTATTTACTTGTCCATGCTGACTAGTGCTGCACCTAGAGAGAACTGTGAAGATAGGCCGGCGTCACATCCGGAGGGAAGTGCAAGTGTTAGCATGTGCCACACTTAGTTGGACTTACACGGAATGCTCAACCTTAGCCTGCGTCACATCTAGATAGAATATTGAATATTAGCAATCTCCACACTCAGATGGAATGGTGAATGATAGCAAGCACCACACCTAGACATAATTGCAAGGACAACAATGCCAATTAACAGATCCACTGACAACTTCACCCCTTGCATACGCCTCTCAAACTCTAACCAAACAACCACAAACCTACAGCACAGCAATCCGCACAAACTTCACTACACTGCAACAACAAGACAAACCACACAGACTCGCCCAACAGCACACGATGACAAGGGACCGTAAAACACCCCAAGCCCTGCCAATGGACCCACCGGGCTGAGGCTGCCAACAGCCCATCACTGCTCTCTTGCACTTTTTCACCATTCTCCCACTAGCTCACCCCCACCCTTCCCTTTTTCAGAGCCGCCAGAGCGCCAGGGGACCACTCCGGTGGCGATAGTGCGCGGTATAAATCTCCTTTACATAACATATCCTATGATATATACATACGGGAAAAAGCAGGCTTAAAACACAGCAATTCTTTCTGTGCATGAAGATAATCAGTCACACTTTCTTGCTGACTTTACTTTCCCTGCACATGCTATTTCTGTGTGTTGTGCTATGTTTTGTCTGTACAATTGTTTACTAAGTGGGGCTTCATTAGCTACTTATTACATGTTTCACAGTACACAACGAATACAAAAGCATTTATCATTTTACCATCCAACATGACAAGATCATGAATATTGCACCTCTATTGCCTGCAAAATGGCAAAGCTGGTGCACCTTCCTCACGCACATACTAGTGCATGTAAAAGCAAGTAAGTAAACAGCAGAATATGCAAAGCGCAAACAACCTTACTGGTGGTTGGAAAAGCACTGTAGCTGCATGGGTTGCACAGAATAAATGGCTTCCTGCTGCACGTAATGAAGCTGTCTTTTGCGTTATTGTAAACATTCTTGTATTCCACAATGTATGTCGATCCGTGAATGCACCCCTAACACTAATGGAGTAGCATAAAGTGTTTGTACTGCATGTAACAACAACTGAAATGAAGGCACAAGGGATCAGTGGGCAGGCTACCGGCCTTCCAACAATTACGTAGGGTACTTTCATGTAAAGCATTTCCCACATCTGCTGCAGGCAACAAGAGGGGCTCTACTGTAGGACAGTGGAGCAGTAAAAACAACCTTAGCAAACCATATGCCACACTAGAGACCCTTACCCGGCAAAGGGCATTGTATTGTGCATGTACTGCAATGTGCTACTGTACAGAGGGAAGGTACTTGGAAGTGCGTGGAAACGGTCCTTATGGGAGCATTACAATGACAGGCATCTATGTAGGTGAGGGCCACCCAATAATTCTGTCTCCCGGCACGTCCCCTATAGTATCCAGGTAGGTGCTGCCCCTTCTGTACTGGACCTTTCCTGCCGTTCCTTCTGTGGCATGTGTGAAAACACCATAATAAATTAACTGGGAAAGGAAAAAAGGTAAATAAAGAAAGCACCTTTCACAGATAAACAGAATTTCCAATGCATGCATGCAGGGTGGGAGCCGTGGTAGTTTGGTTAACAGAGTAGTTCAATCGGTTAGAAAGGGTGGTAGCTTTACAAAGAGGTTGTTTTATGTGTTTTATGTGCTGCAGAGCGTTTTCAAGAGACACAGCGCAACACTAACTACAACATAAATATCACTACTTTCAAGAAGGGCACCAAGCCAATTTAGATGGGGTGTTCAAAAATCGGGATGGCTGGCATAGTAAGATGAACATGATAGCTGGGGAAGAGTATTCGTGCTGTGCATAATACAATAGAAATGCACGCAAGAGATCAGAAACAAACGCATGAACTGGGCAAGTGCCTCCATCACAAACGGCACTGTAACTCGTGAAACATGCTATGCAATTTTCCCTGTACAATGATCTACAATAATATAGGCATGATTGCTTGTCACCAAAGTGTCACACATAGAAACAAAAATCAGACACTTCATTGTTACTAGTATAGCGCTACACATGCATATGATAAGATTGCAAAATGAGTAGCCACTGCACAGTTTTCCATTCACTTTCAGTCAATGTATGTCGCAATCCCGTGAAACCTGTGCTTCATGAAACTCACCCTCTGCATTTCTCTCTGCAAGTACACTGTGTAGCACATTCTGTCCGTACACACCACACCCACAAACTTTATTGCCCAATCCCGTAGCCTCTGCAGGCCCATTTCTATGGGCGTCATCTGCAAAAGGGGCGTATGGAACACGTAACAACCTGCAACTATCGCAATACTCGGACATTTCGTGCTGGGCGCACGCAGGAGTGGGGAAATAACTTTCACCCAGGGGAGCAGACGTCGTTAGTTGTGGTGGCCCTTAAAAGAACCTTTTTTTGCGGTTTTCTTACGTAAATGTGTGTTTTCAGCGTAAGCTCACATTCTTACAATAGGGTTTTCAGTGCAGTGTGTAGATTGTGAAACATTTCATTGCACCGTGCGACAAAGACATGCCATTTGCCTTGAAAAGGTTTATGTATTGCGAACCAATGTTCTCATTCTCACAGGAGAACATCCCAGCAGCACTCAAGTCATACTCATACATGCTTCTGTTGATGAGACCCCTTCCGACCTCTGGCTGGCGACAGGAACCATTGGAATACTGCCACACTATTTTCAGGGGTATACATGAGAAAAGCAGCTTGGCAGTAGGAAGAATGCGCTGCACTGCTTTCATCATATTCAGTTGACGGAAGACAGAGGAACAAGGCATGTAACCCATAAAGAAGGCTCCAAAGTGCAATATCATAATATGTACAGTTGCCGAAGAGGCCACGTGTTGACATTCTACGAGCAGTCCACCGAAACGACACGCTTCGACACTACACCACAAAGTGTCCTTCAAACCGAAATTGCCAGACAAGTCTTCCTGGGGGGCATACACGCACAGATCTTCCACAAAGCCATCACCCACGACGAAAACTGTGCATCTTGACATGTTTGCCAGCCGCAGTACACAAAGTAATGGAAAAAGTGAATGCTGACTTTTCCTGTGACGCACACCCAGAGCAGCCAATTGGCCAAAGTCCATACTCCTATTCCCATTGGCCACCATGGTGAGAAGTGCAAAATGTGCCACGTGTCTTACCCCAATGACAGTGAGGGCCACGTCCCGGTGAAGCAGGAGGACCCCTTCTCCCTATTAGTGCTCTTTCCTGTGATGTACACCCTTAGCACCCGGTTGGCCAAAGGCCATAGTCCCATTTCCATTGGCCAGCATGCTGAGAAGCGTAGAATTTGGCACGTGGCTTTCTCCAAGTACCACGAGGGCCGCGCCCCAGTAAAGCAGGAGTCGTCGTCCTTCCTATTGGCGCACTTTCCTGTGAGGCACACCCTGTGCACCACCTGATGGGACAATCGCTACAGTCCCATTTCCATAGGCCAGCATGGTGAGAAGCGCTGAATGTGGCACTTGTGGGTCCCCCAAGTACATCGAGGGCCGGGCCCGAGTAAAGCAGAGTCCCTCTTCCTATTACTGCACACCCTAAGCATCTCACTGGACAATCCCCACAGTTCCATTTTCATGGCAGCCACCCACAAAATCCCTACAGTTAGTCCCCCATTCCCTTTCGTGCTGCATGTGACCATGGGGGAATAACTTGCAACCAAGGTAGGGGTAATTCATGATAAGGGGCGACTCTTAAGAGAGCCTGTTTATGTTTAGATGCTTCTACAGAAACATTTTTTCCGTTTTTATTAGCTTTTGTGTTTTCTTGTGCTCACATTAGTACAGTAAACTCTTCACTGCATTCTGTAGATGAGCAAACAAAACCGCATTGCCAACGGGTGACAGCAAAATGCCATTTTCTTGGAAAAACTCAGCATTTTCACAACTAATGAGGTCATTGTTGCAGAACAACATTCCATAAGCGGACAAAAAAGTATACATGCTTCTGTTGATGACACCTTCCTGCGTCTGGCTCGAAACCTCCATGATCACTGGGACATACTCTTCGTGGTATTATGGATGAGAAAAGCACCTTGGCGGTGGGAAAAAGCATCCTCACAACATTCAGATATATCCTCTTGTCTATGGAACAAATCTAAGCAAGGCAGGTAACCCATATGCATGCCGCCGTAATGGAGGACGATAACATCTACTACTGGAAAAGTGTTGAGGTCTTTGCAAAGTGCATGCATATCGGCGAAATTGCACTCCTACACAGCGTTCCACAATGCGACCACTCCTTCCAAAACAAAATTGCTGTGAAAGTGTCTTTGCAGGGAATAGTTGTGCAGACAAAGGGATCACCTACAGTCAACACAATGTGTTTCGCCATGTCAGCCACTCTCAGTACGCAGAGTATAATCTAAAACAGTTTCACCTCCCCTTTCTGTTACCACACCCACACTACCTGATTGGCTAATCCCCAAACTGCCATGGCAATTGGGCAAGGTGGTGTAAAGGGCAGATTTTAGCACAAGCGCCTCCCAAAGTATCTCAAGGGCCGCACCCCTGTAAAGCTGAAGCAGTCCTTCCCTTTGCACCATCTTCTCTGCAGCTCTACTTCATTGGGTTACGTGTAAATAGGCACAAACGCATCCACCAATCGCATCGAAGCCGTCATCATCCAACACTGCCACTCCTGTACAACACTTGAAATGTACCGTTACACATTTACAGTACAAATGTTGTGCCAATTCCAAAGCACTTCCACTACAAAGTTCAATGAAAGTATGCACGATTTTTCCATCTGCATACATCTACATAGCCATCCAGGATGTGGCACGTGTAATCCTGAAAGTACCACATAATCCACTACCCTTTCGTGATAGTGAGGGGGGGTGGTAAACAATATCAAAGTGGGTAGGGGATTCAGTCTTCCAGCGTAGATGTATAAAGGTTTTTTTTTACGTGCATGCAAGCAACTTTTTTTGCATTTTCTCTTTATATGTGTTTGTTTGCCGCTACGCACATTTTTACCACATTCTGGTCAATGATTACTGCACAGTGTAAAAATAAAATGCCATTGTCAATGGCGCTCAAATAAATGCCTTTTCTACGAAACCACTGCATATTTTGCGACCTCACGATCTCATAGTGGGTGGAAAACATGCCAGCAGTCTGCATAAACTTACGCATAATTCTGTTATAGCAGACCTTCCGACCTCTGACTGGGGACAAATTACACTGTGATGGACCCACACTCCTCTTGGTGTTATGCATGAGAAAACGACCTTTGCAGTTGGAAAAATATGCATCACTGCAGTCAGCAACCTCTTCAGGCGACTGATTAATCGCCCACATGACATGTAACCCAAGTGTAGACTTCCATAGTGCACCATGACACCATGACAAAGTCCAAGTTCATGACGGACGCAACATATCTGCAAAGGCAAACCATTCCAGCGAAACGAAACTGCAGTCACCCCGACGGGCCCAGAAAGCGTCCACTCCTTACAACTCGAAATTACCAGCGACGCCTCTTTACACACAACACCTGTGCAGATGGCGCACAAAGGTATCACTGACGATAAGCACTGTGCGTCTCTCCATCTCAACCTCCCTCACGACACAGTATTGGGACAAAATGGTACCACCCCCTTCCTGTGAACCACGTCCTAAACTCCTGATTGCATATTTCCCACAATTCCATTTCCCTTTCCACCCTGCTCATAATGGCAGGATGCACATTAGCGCTTTCCCCATCTACAGTGAGCGCCACGGCCAGTAAAGCTCATACAATACTTCTTCCCTTTGCAGAGTCAATTTTTGCAGCACTCCCCCAATTGGGTGCTGTCAAATTTTCAAACACGTATGCACCAATCACATACAAAACCTCTGCATCGCACACTGTCATTTCTATACACTACTCCATATTTCCTGTTAAACACTCTCAGTACATGTTCCTTTTGATTGCAAAGACCTTCCACCACAAACTTCTGCTAAAGAATGCACAATTGTAGCATTCACAAACATCCCAAGACACACCCAGCGCACCTTTGGCCATGCAAACAACATTGCAGCCCTTTCCATACCCACCAAAACACTATACATCCAAGCAAGCAACCATGTGGGCACCTAACATTATGCACAAGCGTAACATACGTAGCAGCACTTCTACCCAACTCCCCCACACCATAAAACACCCATTCACGAAAATGTGTCACACTTAGCAGAATCCACAAACATACCACAGCCTGCACCACCCATACACACTGCCATTCACAAACTATTGTGTCACTGCAACCTATGCACAACAGCTTCACAACATTGAGCCTTCTTCAATAAATCTGCACACATCAGTGTAAGCAAACACATAAGCTGCACTTCAACCATACCCACTTCCATTACTTGCATTACCTACACACTGCACCCTGTGGCCACACTACACAACTTCTCACTGCAATATCTCCTGCCACACACCAAATACTGTAGCATGTTGCAACTATCACCACAACCATGGAATGCATAATACACACTTTGTCAACGTGCTGCAGCACCACAAGTGAGTTGCAAAGTGCTCCACAACCATTCTCCAAAGATCACCACCCTGTGCCTCATGCACTGCCAAACTTGCATTCCCCACTGTAATGCAACCATGCATGTCAGCATGTCACCAACTACAACTATGCACATATGCACCACTGGCACCAGCACTCTTAACCAACCGACAGAGCAATGGACATGCACAGCGTTACATGCAACAGTTACCATAATGTATAAACATTACACTGTCTCCGGCACCCCTACACCCATTCATACTATTGTCTTACCCACTTCCACTCAGAAATGATTGGGTCACTGCCAACTTAACCACAACGTTTACAACATTGTAAAGCTACAAAACCATTATATTAAAAAAAGACAGTCACAAGGGGGCACGGATGGGGTGGTGTTCAAACAAGCATTGTGCACACAGCACACTATCCAAATACATACAAGCTGCCCTTCAACCATACCCTCTACCATACTGACAGTATGCAAACACTGCACCCAGTGCCCACACAGCATGATATTTCACTGCAGCATATCCAACCACAGTGCACCGCCATGGAGCTATGCAGCAACAAATTGCAACAGTTACCATAATTTACAAACCAAGCACTCTCTCCTGCATCCCTGTGCACTTTCAATCACATACTATGGGCGCACCCTCTTCCATTCACAAAGTATTGTACCACTGCCAACCTATCCACATTCTGTTTATATAACGGCTGAAATGTGCTCCACAACCATTCCTTACATGTGCCCACCCTCTGATGCACATTCAAAAATGCATTACTGCCGTAGGTGTCCTCAAGGCCTAGGCTCTTGAGTGCATGGCCTATGGCCTTCCGCCATGCACCCAATAGTCTATGCCTTGAACACACCCACAGCAACGTAATACCACCATGCATGTCACCATGTCAGCAACTATGACAATCCACATACACACCACTGCTACTCAATGCCCAACCTGTACACTGCCATGGGGCTATGCAGCAACAAATTGCAACAGTTACCATAATGCCCATGTGGGCAGCTAACATTATGCACAAACGTAACATACGTAGGTAGCGGCACTTCACCCCAACTCCCCCACACCATAAAACACCCATTCACGTAAACAGGTCACAATTAGTAGAATCCTCAAACATACCACAGCCTCCACCACCCCTACCCACAGCCATTCACAAAGTATTGCATCACTAACCACAACATTTTCACAGCATTGGGACTACTTCAATAAATCTGCACACATGATAGGCCTTTAACACACCCACAGCAACATAATGCCATCATGCACGTCACCAACTATGACCAACTATGACCATCCACATACACCACTGTCACCAGCACTCCTACCCAACCTGCGCACCACCATGCAGCAACAAATTCCAACAGCTAAAATAATGTACAAACAAAACACACTGTCCTGCACCCCTCTGCACTTCCATTCACAAATTATGGGCCTACCAACTTCCATTCACAAAGTACTGTGTCACTGCCAACCTACACACATTCTGTTTGCAAACACTTGCCCTACTGCAACCAATCTGCACACACCACACTATGCAAGCACCACCCTCTACCAAATGCAGAGTCAAACATGCGTTCCTGCGGTGGGTATGTTGCAGCCCTACGCTCTTGAGAGCATGCCGTACACCCTACATCCTATGGCCTTCGGCCATGCACCCTATAGTCTAATCCTTCCACAGACCCACCGCACCTTCATTCACCCATGCATGCCACCATGTGCCCAACTACCGCATTCCATCCGCAGCGCATTTCCACCAGCACTCCCACCCAACCTGTGTCATGTGCAATTCACTCCCCTTCTGCAACTGACTTGCCACCATTCACCACGAAAAGAGGTCGCCGCAAACAGGTCACGTCAGAAGCTATGGGGCTGTGAAGACAGCTGCCACCAATCACCACACAAAGTACTTGCCTACATATGTCACATGAACCACCTCACTCCCCCACCCCTTCCCTCCCTTATTGCCACCAACACATTCCGTACGGTACATTTTCCAGACCCTGCCGCCTCTGCACTGTCCTCAGACACACCATGGCGGCTTTCCCAAAAAATGTTGACGCACACCATGCTTCCCTCCAGCCAAACACCACCTGCGTCCAAACTACTCCGACAGCACACCGTACTGAGAGCCAATTACACTTCTGTCTGCGGAGTGAACAGGGAAATGGGGTAAGCGGAGCGAACCCAGATATCACTAATTTTTTTAGGGACGTGTATTTCAGTTCTTTGCAACAAACACTGGTCAGATTTCCACCAAACACACAAACGCACGTTTTCTGACCCAAGCCCCTGCTGCAAATTGGTGAAAATCCATCCAGCCGTTCAGCGTTTAGTAGCGCACAAAGTTTTTCCCCATTCAGTCTATGGAGAAAAAAATGTGGGCCCCCCTATAACTTTGCACCCCCACCTCCGACCCCTGCAAAATACCATGCCCAACTTGGCAAAAAATTTTAAAGCCGGCCATATACTTTTTTTTGCAAATTTTGGTGAGGATTCATCCAGGGGGAGTGAAGTTATAAGCCACCAAAAAAAAGTGTGAAACGTGAGGGTTTTCTCCCAAGTAGATCCTGGCAATCCCTTATTCAGGTGGCCAGAGAAGAACTGGCTCTCTTATCCCAACCCCAGAAGTAGAGTGGGGAAGGACCACCTAGGTAGGGGAACCCGGGGTTGTGCTCAGGGGAATATTCCAGGTGAGAAGCGGTATTGCACCGAGGAAGAAAGAGGACTACGAGATCCCGGGGGCCTTTGTAGGCTGTAGTACATCTGTCTACCTTGCTCCCATTGAATCTCTCCTGCCTAGATCCAACAACCCCTTTGTATATGACCAATCCCCTAGGATCCCAAACCTTGTTGCACCCAGAAATGATCACTCCCAGAATCCCTCTTTCCCTGTGTCCTACCAGATTACTCCTGGTCATTCTTTTTCATGTCCCTCTGGTTATTTTTTGAACTCCCAGTTAGCATGGACAAAAACACTACTGTTGCCATAATCCCCCCTATTCATTTTACACTACCTACCCCCCCTCCACACACCCCAAGGATGAAGAATACAATTACCCCTTCTTATAACACATTCTCTCCATCTTACCACATAGGATACCCAAACACTCTACCCCCCCTTTTCCGATACAAACTTTTGCCCACCACGAAAGACGACAAACACCAAAACCGTTTACCTGACATGTCCCAGTAGAAGGGTCAGACAATTGACCAGGATCCCACACACACCCGACAGCCCTTTCCTTTCCCCACAGGGATAAAAGGTGGAGACAAGAATACGATGAAAGCAGACCGCATGATGAGACAGCTATCCAAGCACGGCAGTTCAAGAGGAGGAGAAAGGTGGCACGAACCAAAAGGCTGACAAGGAGAGACGCGACCTTGCCCTTTCCAATCCAGTGCTGCGAGACCTCAGTGGAAGGAATTGTAAGACCACAAAGAATAGCTCAAGTGCGTTGCAGCAGATGTCAACAGTACACAGAGCGTCCCTACGCTGATAAGCAGGACCGAGGGAGATGCCTGCTACTGGGGTAACGGCCTTGACTCCAGATACAAGCTATGACTCGAGGTTCATCACAGCCGCTGTGACGATGGGAGAACCGATAAGAAACCGAACTGTGTTGATTGAAAGTCGCAAAGGGGTCCATTGAGGAAAGTTCAAAGAAATGTCAATTGCTAAGGGAAGACCAGCTGCAGAAAGGACCGACACCACGTGGATGCCCACTCGGGAGGCTCTGGTTGATCCTGTGTTGATTGAAACTACTGATACCAAAACGTTGTTGGAGACCCCCCCAGTAAAGATCAAAGTTGTCATACAGGGCTCTAGAAAAATCACTGTACAGTCAAAAGTCTTTGTCCAACAAACCATTGAGAATGTGAGGGAAGTGAATCCTGCAATAGAAGGAAGTAAAAGGAATTGTGAGATGGCAAGAGTGAACCAGACGGAGGGATGTCAATAAAGAGGGGCAAACTCCAAGTCCCAAGAAACAATGTGTTGACAAAAGTGAACCCGACAGAGGGTTGTCCACGGTGAACTGTTTAAAAATACATTAAGATTGAGAATGCCAAGATGATTTATTTTATTTGAGGACGCTGCATGAGTCTTATTGTACCACTTTACCACTGCCACTAATCCTGAAGCCTAAGCCTTGCTGCTCTGATTGTACCTTGACAGAGTTTGACTAGACCCAAGTGTCCAGAACTGGTTCACGATTATAGGATGGCCTCCCAGAATCCGCACTTATGACAGATTCTAGAAATCCATCTTACGTATGCATGCAGCTGCATGAGCCGCTCATACTTCCTTGAGCAGTGGAGCAGTTGGTGCTGATTCGCATTCCCCATTGGAAAACCAGAAAGAGTCGGACTAAATACTGACAAGTTTCAAGGGTGTTTATTAAAAGTAAAAAACAAATGCCTATCTAGCACAACTGCTAGGAGGGGAGTTACCTGCCTACCAAACTGAATCCAATAGTGCTTTCAAAGGTCCAAAAAGAAAAAGAGCCCTTAGTCTGAATCCTAACCAACTAACTTGGCCTATCACTTAAGAAAACAGAAGGCAGACATAGCAATAGCCTCTGTGTTTGGCTTCTGCCTGGCCGAACACCTGGATCTCTTCTCCAAAAAACAGGCTTTAAAAGTTTGTCAAAGTTCTGGGTCCCTGCCCAAAGCAGTGGTCTGTCAACTATGTATCTGTATGGGGGACCCAAAGGACAGCTGGGCTTTCAAGCTAATCCAGGGCAGGACTTCATGGACATTAGACCCAGTCAGTGTGTGCATTCAGTGGGACCTATGATGGGGTGGGTCCTAATCAGCCTCAGGAGGAGTCTAGGTGGGGTGGGGTGGGATGGCAATAACCTCCTGAAGTTTGAAAGAGCTCAGTAATTGCTATTCAGTGGATCACCAACTGGTTGTGTCGTTATTTTTGAGTTATCGCTGGTCCCCGATCACCTTTGCTGCCAGGTAATAGGCCTTCAATGAAGGGAGGGCTAGACCACCATTGGTCTTAGAGGCCTGGAGAATGGATTTATTTAGGCATGCTTTTTTGCCCCACCAGATGAATTTCGCCACCACCCTATCAAACCATCATACCGCTGTTTCGGTGGGTGGTTTGATGGGTGGAGAAATCAGTGGCTAGGTAAGTAATTTTCGGCATCAAGTTCCTTTTAATTTTGTTTATCGTTCCAGTAAATGAGAAGAGGATAGCCTGCCCTCTTTCAAGGTCTGATTTTATTCTCTGCAGAATTGGAGGATAGTTAAAATCTACTAAATCAGAGGGGCGCGCTTACATTGAAGCCAAGGTATTTAATGTGCTGCCTCTGTAGCCTAAAAGACAAGTGCACCGGGGTGCCAGAGTATATCCGCTCATAGAGGCATAATTTCCGATTTGTCCCAGTTAACACAACAGCCCTCAATTGGCCCATATTCTAATAGTTTTGTTCGGATTCTGGGCAGGGAGCAGGTATAATTGCTGATGGAGTAAAGATCATCCGCGTAAAGGGAGACTATGCTCTGTATTCCCTTTTATAATCCCAGCCCAATATGTTTCTGCATGCAATTTCATAGGCAATTGCTAGCACATATAGTAGAGGTGACACTGTGCAGCAGGAAAAGCTCAGAGGTATGAACTTTGACAACAGCAGCATGGGGTGTGTGGTAGAGAGGTTGGATCATATGTACAATTTGACCTGTGAAGCCAAATCCCTGGAGAACAGTGACCATACACTCCCACTGCACCCCGTCGAAGGCCTTGTCAGCATCTAGTGACAGGACTGTCATCTGGTTCAGACAGCCCCTCAATTATATGTAGAAAATCATTGCAAGTTATCAGAAGAGTGACAGTGAAGTATAAAACCAGTCTGGTCCTGGTGTATCAGAGTTTGCATGAGTCTCTCGAGGCATTTTGCCCATGTTTCAAGTACTAAAGTGTAGAGGGACAGCAAAGGAAGATTAGTTAATTTTTCTAGTATTCGATATAGTAAAAATGAGAGCTTCCTCCCAGATGCGTGTGGAATGTTTTAGATGGACTGCAAAGAGATCCATGACAAATCAAAAAATGCCCTTGCTTATAAAAGGGTGACATTTTAAAAGGAAGAGAACAGATCTGTAATGGTAGTTTGTGAAAAAGCTGTGAATGAGGATTTATATTTCGAGATACCATTATTATTTTTACAAAAGAAAATGGCACAAGAAAGTCAATTATTGCGGGAAATCAAGTTGTTTCATGCCATCAGGATTATAAACAGTTGAGTGGGAGGCTCTCCAAAATTGTGCGTGAAGTGCCCCCTCTGTAGATTATATTTAGAAAGTATCAAACAATGTTTGAATGTAGCAGATGTAGAGATGGAGGAGAGAGTGAAAAATTGTCAAAATCCTCTTCTTACAAATGATGCCAACTTGAGGCCCATCCACCCAGATTGTATCGCATATAGAGCAGGTAGGGCGAATTTACCAAGCATAAATTGTGAAAGATGGATATGGGACTCGTTGCCAAAGGGTAAAGTAATGGAGCACTTGCTGAGAATAAGGAAATTGAAGTTTTTGGAGAGCCTCTGACCTTTGGAACCATGATATTCTCAAATCATATGGAAATTTAACAGTGCTGGCCGTAGATTCACATTTCACGGGATAGTAAGAATCTGTGGAAAGGGAAATGGCAAAATGGAACTTTGTACACAAAAATGTAAGCAAAAAAATAGCTTTTTACTTTGCTAAAGAGGGGGTATGAGAAGGTGTTGGGCTGTCATCTGCAAGAACAGAGTATAATCATGTAATTCGAAAAAGAAAAGCCAATACTGGTCCATGGAAAGAAAGAAACGTTGCAGCTGAAGTTCAACACCAACTCCTTTTGGGCACAGACAGATGGCCATTCCATTCATAAGCAGGGTCATATAATGCCAACTATTGCCATAGACTGGATTATGTAGTTCAGTAATATATATAATGCTAAATGTTACCTGCATGGAAATTAGGCCTAATTGGTGTGATGAAACCCACTGTCTGATATCAGAAATTCTGACAGAGGATCCAATTGCTGACAGCTTAGTATCCCACAAAGCATAGCCTGACCAGGTTCCTGTGGATCGATACAGAGCTAATTTAGTACTCCCGTCCTCTGATATCAATGGAAAATGCCTTTGTCAAAGGGTGCACCTACCCCAATTTTTTAGGAGCTAAATATAAACCTATTGGTTTCAGTCCCATTACACCCTTTGATAATGTCATATGGACATTCCTGTTACAGTTGAAGAAATAGTAAAACAGTGCTAACAATATGCTGTTTGACAACCAAAAAGCCTTCTGGAGGAGGATGAAGATGTGAAATGGTTTGAACCTCTCCATGATCAGAGAACGAAAAGCTCGAAGTGGCTTGGGAAATCTGAATTTGCTCACAGCATCTGTTGCATGGAAAAACGCATTGTCGTCATTCTCGCAGCAAAGAGTTACTGAGTCTAATATTACAACTAACTACACATTTCAATCGTGAAAGACGACTTCAATATATCTCCAACATATACAGTGTTAAAGACGAGAAAGACTTTGCACGTTGTGGAATGCAAAACGTCTCTTCTGCTTTAAGCAATGGGTATGAGCTAGGCATGGGACAGTGGTGCAATGAGTATCTGGGGTGGGGAGGGGCGCAAATGAGCTAGGGGGAGGGCAGGTAGACAAGGGTGCTGGAGGGATGGGAAGTTGCTGGATGTGCCAGGGGTTTACAGGGTGTTGGACAGAGTGGAGAGTGTTGCGAGGGGGAAAAGAAGGAAACACGGCGCAAGAACTGAAAACTAAGGAAGCAATACATCTGTATAGACGCCTTAAAGGAGACATAAGGTAAGCTATTGTGGGTTAGAGAGAAAAAGTCTAAAAGGCATAATTGCTGGTTGTCAGACTACAAGCAAAGCAAAAGGTTAAGCACCTTAGAAACATCATTTTTGAAGAATATTTTGATGGTCTCAAAATCAACCATTTAGGAGATGGGGCATTTGGAAATGGATCTTACAGATCAGAGCCAAATTGTTAACAGTACTGCTCCAATTATAGTTGGCGATTTGATTCAACTCGGCTGTTCCCCTGAGACTCTATCTTAGATCTGTTGAAATTTGAGCTCATTCGGTCAACTGGCTCAAATATATAGCAACAAACTAAGTCAATGGGCTGCTTGCACTTATTTGGCAATAGGCATAATTTAAATGAGAGAAAAACTCTTTCCTCACGATAGTGCAAAGTACAACCAGTGAAACAAACTACTCAAAAGGTGGAATAGCTGAGAACATAGTTATCTGCCCATCACATTGGGATAAGGCTTAGACTTATGTATAGGTACCAGATGGGGTAGGCAACCGTAGCTAATTTTGACCAACTGGATACTAGAGTACCATTGGCAAATTTGACAATTGCCACTGCTTCTTGTCGATGTGAATGAGCGAAACGCTTTACATAAAATTCTCTTTTGTCCTTTACATTCACTGTCAACAAAAATGTTTAATGTCCACTTTGAAGAGTTATAATTTACTCCACTGTTTAGTTGTATTTTTCTACCGTTTGGCCAATGTAGACCATGGCCTTCCTTGGGCACTTGATCGTTTTCTACATGGCACTGTCAAGTTATTTTATATAGTACTAGCTGGGGCACCCGTCGTTGCTCGCATCCTGATCGAGTGGTGTCTCGTGTGCCTTGGATGATGTTGCCCATGTTCTCAAGTCTTGCTTCAGTTTGCTGTGGTGTCATGTGCCCTGGAGGATGTTGCTCTTGTCCTCATGTAAGCAAGTCTTGTTTCAGTTTTCTCTGGCATCTCATTTGCCCTGGAGAAAGTTGCTCTTGTCTTCTGGATTGGCAAGTGATATTGATTTTTGCTTTGCATCAGAAGGAGCTTTTGCAAGTGATGTTTGTTTTTTGTATGGCATGTTTCAGTCATTCAATTGCTTCAGCAGATTTGAGAAAATGTCCAAGAAAGATTGATTGTACTTTCTTGTTGTGAATGAACTGTAACCTTGCCATTTCCCATATTTGGAGGGACGTGATAACTTGAAATTCTTTTTATATTCCCTTTAATAATGCTTTAGTAAACACTTTCAAACTGTGTACAGTAGTAATACATGTTCTATTGAATAACCAACACATTGAACATTTTGCTACAGGCACTTTTCCAAATGTTGCCTCCTAGTACATACTGTAGTGAATCGGGGTGAGCATCAGTAAATGAGGAGGTCTAGAGTGTTAACTGTTTGCATCCAAACACAGACTACAATCTTGCCCCAGACAAATGAGGAATCCATACAAAATTGGTAGCAGTGGGTTCAACTGTGGGATTTGTATAGCCGGACAAACACACACACATCCCAAAACATTCTTGCATATAAGATTTTTGCATCCAAACAGACTACAATCTTGACTCAGACAAAAGAGGAATCCATACAAAATTTGGTAGACGTGGGTTCAAAGTATGTATTTGTATAGCCAGACAAGCATATATACATGCATATATTCAGCTTTATATATTAGATTGATTGGCATTGGTTTCAAATATAATTTCTATCTTGAATGGTCTATGTTGCAAAGTTAATATTTACTATGAAATCAAATAGTTACTTGATTGGACAAAGAAAAAACACAAGTAGCCAAACAAAAGAAAGTACAGCCTATACAAAAAGTAAAATGGATGAACTGGATATCAAAATGGTACAGCTAGAAGAGTAAACTAGTATAAAAAACACAATACAAGCATGAAAAACAGAATTAGACATAAGCACTGGAACAGAATGACAGAAAAACCAAAACCTATAAGAATGCAAAACAAATTAAACCAAACTGAAGAAAACAACAGATAAAACATGCATACAAATAGTATACCAACTCCCCCGGTTGTCTCCTTAAAAATGAAAAGTTGATAATTTCATTTTCATATTGTGTGGAGGGTCTACTATTCTAGCTTACCTGTCACAGATCCGGCACTCGTAAGGCCAGGTGAAGAAAAGCTTCTTCTTATGGCAGCTGAAGCACACCTGAAAGAAAACCATTCCATTAAATAAAGGACTAAGACTTCACAATTGTTACAGTTAAATCAAACACTTGAGAAGATGCTGCAAATACGGTTTTACAGCCACACTGTCGGACTCTCCCGCCGCAAATTCAGCATTGCTTTCAGTCCCCACAATATATTAACCAGTATCTTAAAGATAGGGACCAAAACCAGACCTCCATCTTGTATTTATAAATTATGGTGCATCCATACTTGTTAAAAATCAGTAAATGTTATTGTCACAATGCCATGTCTAATGGTATAGCGAGTATGGTTTTGTTCCTTAAAAAATAATTTCAGGGGACATTTTATTAAGAAGTGAAAAACAAAATAAAACCAAAGGATTGATGCCCCCATCCCCTGCTTTCAGATGACCACAGTATGTGTGTGTGGCAGGGGTGTAACTGAGCGAGTGTCTGTTTCACACCCATCACATTTTGAATAATTAGTACGTTTCCTACTCTTCGCTACTGAAGTGCAAATTAAGTCTGCCACCTCCCCGCTACCTTTTTCACTCCTCGTCAAAGCTAGTAACCACCTTCAGGATGACCCATCCACTTTCCACCATGTCCGGTCAAGCTTCTGTTAACACCATTGGTTCTTGTACATGTTTAACAAACCCCCATGCACACCATTCATCTACTGACTCAGTGTGAGGGGTGGGGTTCTACCCACTTCATGGATAGAGGTCTCATTGATATTATGGAAGCGACCACAACTAATATTTGTGATATGTGACCATTTGCCCATTGCCACTGCTGCATGTCCCTGTGAATGAGCTAACCACTTTACATAAGGTGAAATACAAAAGGTCCATCTGCCCATGCACCTTAAGGAGTACACATTTTTGATCTGACTGTTTTACCCAGCAACTTGTGACTGCTCGGATTTGATCTGGAAATACTGAAAGTAAAAATATGGATAGCATACATCTTGAACAAAAAAGGTGGAGTATGAAACCATACAATTGCTATATATTGCATTAAACCTACAGCAAAATAGAAGTTTTAAAATTAAATTGACAACTAAAAATAAATGTATATAATTGGTCTTTTGAACACAATGGTTGACTTAAACAACTTCTTAAATGCAGGTTAATTTCCTGCAACACCTGTGCCCACTTAATTCCTACTCAACAATAAATGTTCCCGATTTCCAATCCATGCTTCCTCAATCACCAAGACCCTCAAAGATTGTTTACATTTTTAAAAAAGGAACCAAACTTCTCCGTTTAGACTGCCTATTGAAATTCGAGATTCCGTTTTGCACATTTTTAATTTTAGATTTTGAAAATTCTAGCTTTTATTCAATATTTGGAGTGACAACCGATCTATGAAGTTACCAACCGCAGTCTGGCATTGCATGCATTGTGGTTGGGGGGAGGCATGATCTGCTTATACCATTTTATGTAGCATGCAGTTACTATAGAGTATTCTACACAGGTATTTCAGTTATAAAAACCCTGATTAGTAGTTTATTGTTGCTACCCTTGGACATCAATGTTTCACTGAGGGCTTCCCTCCATTGGTCAATGTCAACATTATCCTGTCTCATCTCGAGAGTATAAAAGTACCTCTTAATATAGGATGATACAATCTTATCTAGGGTTGATAAAGGGGCCCTCTCAATTTGCCCAGGCATGGTGTTCAGTGCTGAAAGCTGCAGCATGTCACTCATTTCCCATGTTTGTGCAAGCAGATCATGTTTTATGTGCAGGTATCATCAGTATGTGTCATTATTTAATATTGATTCGTTTTTGAGGATATTCTAGTTTTTATTGAGTCACCTTAATTTGGTTCTTCAGTCGAACATTGCCCTTTTTCACATTTTCTGAAAGTCATTCCATTTATGAATTACAGGGAGCATAACCACCCCCTCAGGCATATATCACATCATCCTTCCAGTCCCCATTTATACCTACACTCCACTCAAAATGTTCAGCACAGGTTTGAACGCAGCTAGGTTAACAGATCTAGGGCTGATCAACTAGTATACACAAAGGCATTTCTTGTATTATAGTAAAGAATGTGCACTTGATTGCAGCATTTCCCAAATGACGAAAAAGATCTACACAAAAAGGGTACAGTAAAATGTATTCGGCACACGTTTTGTTAACCTGACCCTTCGGCATGCAAGGCCACATAACCAAAAAAGACAGAATAAGACCTGCAAGGGAAAAGGTTAGAAGAAAAATATTGGTAAAGTTCCAAAAATAAAATCCACTTCTCTCCAGTTGTTGTGGACCTGCGGATGAATCTGCAAGCTTAAAACAGTGTATTATCTTTGCACAGCAAAGGTCAGAGTATCAGTCTCCATTTTGAGAATAAACAGCTAATCTGCCTTGCATACATACAGCCTCCTTTGTGAGATCCTAAGTACTTCAGACCGAGGCAGCTTTCTACAAACGTTCCTGCAGCTAGCTGTTTTGGACAATATGGGAAGGTGGCTGTTATTTGATATCACAAGTTCTTGATGATATGACAAAAAGTAAGGAAATCATGTTCTGTACAAAGGTAGCAGAGCTGAAAAATCTTGGCTTTCTGCAGTGGAGGATGGTGGATTTGCTCTGGCAGAGCACACTGGAGAGTTTCAGATGCACATGAACACTGGATGCTGTCCGTTGCCAGTACTGATGTGAAAGAGGATATTATATCCATCTCTTGACCTGCGGTAGCGGCCCAGTAGTTATGGTTAAGTTGGTCATCTCATAGGCAGAGCACTTTTTTGGGTGGCTTATAACTTTGGTCCCTCTGGATGAATCCTCACCAAACTTTGCAAGAAAAGTATACGGCCGGCTCTGAATGTATTTGCCAAGTTTGGTGAGGTTTGGTCAAGGGGACTTGGGAAGTTAAAGGGGGTCCCAAAATTTCTTTTTTTCCCATAGACTTAATGGATTAAAACTTTGCTCACGCCTACAGCCGAAACCGCTGGGTGGATTTTCATCAAATTTGCAGCAGGAGCGGCAACTTGGTCTCTAAAGCGTGCTTCTGTAGATTTGATGGAAATACCTACAGTAGTTTATTTTTTACATGACAAAAAAGTAGGTGCAAAAAACGTTGTGATACCTGTGCCCTGTCGGCGGACATACTTCTCTGTTCGCTCCGTGGACAGGACACCGATTGGCCGGCGGGTGTGCGCCATGTCCGCGGACAGGCAGCGTGTTTGCCGATTGGTTGGAGTGAAGCTTGAGGTGTGTCACATTTTCTTGATGCCCCGCCACGTTGGATCCGCGGACATCCACGGACAGCGTGGCGTGGAACAGAGCTGAAATCCCATTTTGGGGAGTGTGTTGGTGTGTAAGAATGGCTGGAGAGGGTAGGGGAGTGAGAGATGGGTCAAATGCTGCATTTGTTTAGGTGGGAAAAGGCTGTGATGTGATTGCGGTGTCCCTGATCACCGCAGCTGTTCGCGGACACCAACAATTGACAGCACTACTGGGTATTTTATTATGCTCCAATGTCTTGGTTTTGGGTAGTTGAGTATTGGGTGCAGAGGGCATGCAGTGAAGAGTTTGTGCATTGGCTGCAAGCACTGTATTAGTATGTCAAGTGAAGTGCATAGGGTTTGAGGTGGTTGTGTTATGATTTTGGGTTGTGGTCAGTTGGCAGGTGTTTTCTTGCATGTCTGTTATGCTGCAGACTCTAGGCAATGGCCACAACCTCTGCAGCATAACACAGCCATGCAAGCAAACATTTTTACTGTGGTATGTGGGTTACATAGGGTGTATGTTTTCAAAGGTTTCTGTACTGGTTGCCAGTAGTGTAATAGTATTTATAGGACAGTGGACATGGTGTGTGGTAGGTAGTTTTTTGGACTGTGTTCAGAAGGTTGGTAACTAAGACTTTTGGCATTTTGGGTTGTAGTTCGTGGTCAGGTGTTCACTTGCATGGGTGTGTTGTGTTACAGTGGTTAAGACTCCAATTATGGTCTACTTACTGTTTGCTTTGTTGAGGCTGTACGCATTGTTTTGTCCACGCCATGCACCCAAGACTGTAGGCGCTGGTCACAACCATCGCAGCATAAGACACCCATGCAAGCAAACATTTTGGGTTGTGGTGAGTGGTCAGGTGCCTGCTTTCATGGATGTGTTATGTGTGGGTGTTTGAGACTCGAATCATTGTATAATTACTGTTTGCTTTGTTGAGGTTGTATGGAGTTTTTTCATGGTATGGAAAATTGGAGCAGACATTGTTTTTTCATTCTCTGTGATAAAAGAAAAGATCACATGTTAGTTAAGGTAGTTTGTAATGAGTTATTGCATTGCATAGCAGACATTTCTGTGCTTTGTAGACCCTCATAGTTAGTACTTTACAAGCACTATGTTTCAAACCAGTGTAATGTGCAATTTGCCCAGTTCCTGTGTTTGTTCATAAAATAATTGGGTCAATGGGAAAAAAATCCATGCAGGATTTAAAAAAAAAAAAAACCTACCTTATGGTACAATAGTTTTCTGTGGTTGATTTTAGTAGGAGGAATTGAATAGGTTTATGGTACTATATTTTTCGGTGGTTGATTTCATTAGGAGGAATTGAATGGGTATATGGTTTTTGGTTTGAAGTGGTGGTACTATAGGTGTAATTAGATACCAGTTGGCTTATTCCAATTGTTTATTTCTTGTTGCATTTTAGCAGTATTCATTTATCTGTTTGGTTGTTGTAGAATTTTGAGGCAGTTTGATACCTGTTGGCATATTCTAACTGTTGGTAGTTTTGAAATTGTTGAGTATTTTTACATGTAATAACTGTTGTAGGGTTTCCATAGAAAAATGTATATTGCAGTTGTCTGGTTGTAGTTAGATACTGGTTGGCGTATTCTAACTTTATAGTTTTTCACTGTTAGATAGCTGTTGTCTTATTCTATTAGTGTATCGATTTAAAGGTTAGTGAGGACATTTTGTAGAGGTTTATACTCAGATTAGTAAATAAATGTTGGTCTAAAAACTATTAAGTCATTTCTTTTTTATGTATGCAGTGTAGTGACCTGAATTGGTTGAGGCTCCTGCGTGGTAGATTATGCCTACTGTTGTATGTTTCCATATGTATGAAATCTGGATGATTTCATGTATAGGTATGTTTTTGTTTTCCAGTACTTGTAGTAAGTACATTAGAAATTCTTGTGGATCTTCTTGTGCGTTTATAGTGAATCGGACCATTATAGCACAGTAGTCCAATCCCTGCTTTATTCCAGAAACACTAAGTGTTGTCAGGATTGTTGGTTGCATTTCTGTGAACGACTAACATTTGCAAACATAACTGGTCTGTCTCATTTAAGTAAATGTTTTCAATAATTGGTGGTAATTGGAATAGAAATTGATTGTTACATTTGCATGGCAATTTACACCAGTTGCATTTGAAAATTTGAATGGATGGACCAGACATTTCGTGTGTAAGAGACTTGTTGGAAGTGTGTTGTTTCTTTGAAGAGGTAGTTGGTTTTGTTTGTGCAGTAGATCCTGCTTTGGTTGTGGTCACTGATTAAGTATTCACTTCTTTTAATTTCTTTGGAGGTATGGTTGTTAGATCCTGTATAATGTGAGTTTGAACTCGTTTTGACAAACTTTTGCTTTCTGAGAAACAGGATAGGTTTTGAGATGGGGTGCGTAGAGTGCATGTAGTCTATTGTATTCTAGAATGCAAGGAATATCAGCATTTAATTTACCTGCATCAAAGTGGACTAGAAATAGTCTTTCTAGTGTATGTAGGCATGATAGTGCAACATAGCTCATGCCGTCTTTAAACACTGTGCTGCCAATATCTATCAATGCTTGATCTAGGGTAAGACCTTGTGATTTATGAATGATTACTGCGTATGCTAGAGATAGAGAAAATTGTTCTCTGCATACATACATGTCTTTGAAAAGAAGGAATTGGGCTGTCGAGCATCCTATCCTTTTAACCTCTGATAGTTTGTCAAAGTGAATATTGACAAATGAATGTTGGTGTCACGTGGGTATGTTTGAAAGCCAACAACTGTACCAAGTGCTCCATGAACTAGTCCTTGCTCCATGTCAAGGCTATGTTTGAGGATTACTCTACAGTTTAAAGATAACTAATATTTGATCTAAACCAGCTGTGTTAGAGAGTTTTCTAAGGTATTTAGTCGTGCTGTGGCTTGTTCACACATGGGTAGTATCATACCGTGCACATCCAGTTTGTCTGTGGAGCAAATTTGAACTATTGGTTGCATTTCTTGT
Source organism: Ambystoma mexicanum (assembly GCF_040938575.1). Taxonomy (NCBI): domain Eukaryota; kingdom Metazoa; phylum Chordata; class Amphibia; order Caudata; family Ambystomatidae; genus Ambystoma; species Ambystoma mexicanum. Next base: position 410,167,882 of record NC_090925.1, read on the forward strand.
TTTCAACATTGCTTCACTGAGCTGTGCATAGCTTGCAAGAGTTGGCATCAAGGACACACAGTTTACATTTTTGTGTGCCAATTGTTCCATGACATCAGTAGCACATGAGTTATGGCTGTATAGGTCATGGATGTGACTGTTATTCAAGACACTCTGTGCTTCTTCAGATAGTACACCAATCTGAATATTTTTCAAAATGTTGGGATAGGTGAGGTCTGTAGACTAACGCATGTTTTCAGTTAATTCTTTGTATTGGAAATGTTGCCAAAGATTGACATTTCCTATGCTGCCAAGAGTTTTACGGCATAGTTTGTGCCCTAAGGTTTTAAAAATAGGTTCACCTTTAACTGGGGTTAATTGAAGATCTCCGAAAACAATGTGTTTTCCTCCAAAGAGCTCTTCGTAGTCTGATTTGAGAACCTCTTGTAATCTGAGGTGAATTAAAGCCAACATTAGATTGAAGACCATGCTCACCTCATCTATTAGCAGCATTTTCATTTGTTTAAAACTCTGCGTAGTTCCATTGCAGCTTCTGGAGAAAGTTTGTAGCAGTCTAATTTATTTTAGTGATCTACTGGAAGGATTAGTAATCGGTATAAAGTGACACTGCCCATGTTGTAGGCAGCTAAACCTGTGGGGGCAGTTACAAAGGTTGACAGTTTGAGGTTTGTCAATTGTTGGAGGAACTCGCTGATGATTTTTATTAAGAATGTTTTCCCTGAACTAGCTTGACCACTCACATATATCAGTGTAGGTTTGTAGTCTTGGCAGGTACACGTTTTAGTTTCGGCTGCATACCATATTCAATTTGTTTTATTATTTCCTCTACAATGCTACGCTGTTCATAGTTTTATTGTGATTTGAGTATAGCAAAGTCTTCTGTAGACTCTTCATACTGGTACACAGTGTTTTCTACTTCAGTCATGGCTAATTAAGACTCATTTGCTAGGATCGGTTGTCCAAGTGGTTCTTTGCTTCCTGTTAGAGAAGGGTGACTGCTGTCAGGAGTGTCTATATTTAGTTGTGTTTGGAGTTCTTCTTGTTGCTGTTCATTGTCTAACATTGTTTTGTACTGTGAAAAGTTTATGTCTGTTATAGTGCTTGCATTTGCTTTGAAAGCATCTCCATATTAGATACCCATGTCTCATACATCTTTTCTCCATGGTTTAAAAAGTTATAGTACAGACATGGAATACATTTCTTTAGGTTGAGTTTTTAATGCCAATTTCATATGATTAATTAAGCTTTGTTAAGTTTCACTAGGCTGCCTTCACAATTTTTGACTTTGTATCTACTTTTCTTCTCATCTGGTTTATTATTATTTTTGTATGTTAAATTTTGGGCTACATGGTATAAAAACATGGTCTCAAATGTGGTACTGTTTGGGTAGTATGTGTCTAGTAAATTGCTTTTCAAAATGTCTTGGCTGTTGGGATCATTATTGGCTATTGTTTCTATTTCTTCATGTGATTTGAGAACTCTTTATGGATTTAGCAGGACCAATGCTTAGCCATTCTATGTTTTCATATTTTCCATACAAGGCAATACCGGTTAAACAGTCTGCGGCTTCGTAGCAGCCACATTCTCTATGGGAGAGCATTTTTATGCCTAAGCTGTACAATTTCTGGGACAGTGTTTTGTCAGACGATGTGTCGTCCCAGAGGTCTTTGAGCTCTGTTTTTCTGCTTTGGTTAAGTAGGCTGTGGCATATCGTGCAACCGCAGTGGAATAGTCTGCAATGTATTGCACATCTATATTTGCATTCCATGGGAGGGAAATGATTGCATTGTAATCATTTATGTACTTTGATCCTTCTGTTCTTTTTATGCAGTTTGTGTTCTTAGGCGATTTACCTTTGACACTATGTCAAACTGAAGACATGAAGTTGTTCACTTGACCTGTTGAAACTGATCTAGGAAAACAAAAGCAGCATTTGGTGTAGTATTTCCCTTCGATTTTATATTTGCGCCGACAAAACTTCTTACACTTGTGTCTTTGAAATTGTAAAATGTGTGCATGTAGGTCACTATGTGTAATTTGTGAAGGGATTTCACAAGTGACATATTTCTGAATGAACTGCAAACAGTGGCATCACTGTTCTGACCAAATTTAGGGGCATCTTTAATCCACAAAAGCATGTGGATGTGTGAGGCTCCTCTGGCTTGGTTTTCTTTTATCCAAAAGAAGTGTTGCACTTCTCAGAGGGGAGGCACTGCTTTATTACAAATGAAGTGTAGCATGGTAATAAAGCGATGATGGAAATATCTTAATACATTTACAGGATCTAGAGAGCAGAGTTCTCCTGGTGTTTTCATATCTGTATTTGTTTTTGTTTGCTATGCGTAGGAAATTGGGAAAATCATCCCATGCATATTCTGCACAACTTAATGTCACAAACCATGAGGGTGGTGAGTGGAAGGAGGGGGCATTTTGTCCCCCCCCTCCCTTATTCCTACACTTCCTAGGTAGGCCCAGCCATGGGTGCTTTGGGCCCAGGGCCCGGGGCACTCGTGCGGGAACACCTCTAGGAACTGTGAACCCTTTCATATGGGAATATCCCCAGGAACTGTGACCCCCTTATGCACAACCTTTATAACAAAACCAGAGGTGAATACGACTCCATCTTGTAAGCCACTGACTCCATTTTGCAATATTAAAACAGCTGTGAAAGTTTCACTACAGCCTGCAGCCCTCCCCGTTAAGTGCGCACAGTAAACGAGTTCCTCCCCCCACCTCCTCCCCTGTGCCGTCTCCACAACTGCTTGGTTCCCATGAGAAGGCTGGCTGCGAGAATGCAACAAAATCCACACTATCATCGGCCTTCCAACTCCCTTCACTGACTCAGATGCAACACACCCCACAGACCCTGGCCATAAAAACATAATCCCACTGCCCTCCAGGGCAAAACCAACAGTTGAAAAAGACCCTTACGCTGGTGAGCTTATTTTTCCATTGACATGGATAAAAGTAAGCGCGCTTTTCTTCTTATGCAGAAATCGTACGAACCTGATGAGACCAAGGAGGCCTATGAGTTAACAATGTATTTACATATACGTGGGTAGATGGACGTTCATGTGTCAACCTGCCATGCTGAAAATACTATGTATATCGACCTATGATTCTGAAATGCTCATAATAACAATGTTAAACCAAATATAGATCTGTATGTACTAGCACCATGCTACCTCATTTTTGATGAAGCTGAATGTAAATATATGTATAGTGTCATATAAACATAATACAGACGTAAACCACTCTTAGTTAGCTGCGCCCCCAGCTAAAGGCACTCCCATAGACCCTCACTGTGATTTGCACGTGTATGTATAAGTGAATCTCGAGTTAAAGACATGTGTAATTCTCAATTACTCCTTAATGAATACTCCACTTCCTTTTTTGCTATAATGAGAAGTGTCTAGTTAAATGAAGATAAAAGTATGTCCTAAACCTGTGTGATGCAAGTGTCAAACAGCCAGCCACGTGCTAAGAGTGGTATGTTAAATTGTGTTTTGAAAGACCCTGAACTATTGTATAATATGGAACCAGATTGCAACATGGGCCTCAATTCGTCCCAGTTCATCTGGGTGTCAGAGAGTAATGTTTGGACATTCGATCACTAAACCCCCACAATGAAATGTATGCGTATCATGATATGTACCTTTGTGACCTAGTAATCTCAGCCATATATTTTGAATTCCCCTTGTTGGTACCTAATGGACACCCCCGACCATACACTGACCCCTTGAGCTCTACCCCCTAGCTAACATAGTCCTAATGTGTTTGAACAAAGAGCAATATATTTGATGAGACGGTTAATTCATGAATGGCAATTAATAAACCTGCCTCAGAACCCGGTTTTCACAAGTGTTAAGATACAGGCCTCGTCACCGAACTAGCAGGTCAGAGTTCTGAATGGATGAGAATGTGTGGCCACAAGAGCAAATGTTGCGAAGATAGAATGTCAAAGAACACACAAAGAATCGACATGAAATACCAGGCCGATGAGCCCAGCTGAACGATTGACCTCGAACAGCATGTCATCACGTGCTCGTGGACCAATCAGCCGCCTCCGACCTTATAGTACCTATAGGTGCCTACTCTTAGCATCCAATCCCAACCTCTCTTGTGCCCCCTAGGCCTTCCCACAGTGATGACGTTTTTTGTAAATAAAATGAAAGTGTAACATGTTTTCTAGAGAGCGCTCTTGGTGGGAGCAGAGTAGATTCTGCTTGCACTAATCTAGATAAAAGCCTTTAATATCACTCTCACTGGTCTTTGTCTCATTCCCGCCTGGGATGTACTTTTATTGACTGTTGGGTGATTTGCCAGCAGTATTGGGGGTCTCACTTTCAGTGGGCCAAGGTTTCTTATCATACACTGTACTTCTGAGTGTCGCTGGAACCAGTATTCTTTTGTACCACGCATGTCTGTAAAACTTCATCTTTTTCTTGCACTTTTTTTAGTAATTGCGTAGCAGACATTTTGAAAATTGGTACCCGATTTCAATGTGTGTGCAACTTCGTAGCATAGAGTTGCTAGTTCACTTTCAAAGAGAAGATGGAATATGTATTCCACATTTTGTCTGAATCTGGGGTCTTCAGAATACATTCGTAAAGAGCGGTATTCTCATGCTGTTATTTGTGTGGGTTTTTCATCGTACCTTCCTCCTTTTCCATTCGGAAAAAGTAGAGGGAAGGCTCGTGTTTCTACACTTTTCCCATATGCTGATGGGAGATCCTTTGGCTTGCCGCATTTGGTAAGTTTCCAGTGCACCATCTATGGTGTCTTTAGAGTGCAATAGGTGAATTGTATAATGGACTAAAATATTGGATTCTGTCGTAGGATCTAGAAGTTGAAATTGGCGAGTTTCTGATGAGTCCTGAATTATTTTGGTGGCTCCCCTCAGGTCTTCAATGTCTATTTCTTTGTAGTATTCATTGTTGCCTTTTAGATATTGCAGGGCGTCTCTAACTTTTTGTCAGTCCACTAGTTGCTGCCACATTGTTTTGTATAGGTATGCCATTTACTAGGATCATCAAAGTTTGTTCTATTGGTCGTTGCACTCCCAGGGTGAGCACATTTTCTTTGAGATCTAAGGGCAAATAAATTAGTTTGCCACAAATGCCTTTTTGTAATTCAGAGGGAGGTAGTTTTGCTGTTTTTGGTTAAAGGCATATTATTGCTTGAAATGGGTGCACTGTTTGAATTATAATGCTCTCATACAAGTTAAGTTGTTGCAGTGGTTTTGGTAGTGGGAATAATTCCAAGTTATTAGTGATAGCACGTCAAGGTATTTGGTTGTTGTCAAGTTTTGCAGTGCAGTATCTGCAAAGTATTGAGGGGTTAGTCATTTTGTATTTGTTTTCTGCTATAAGATAGAGAGCCAACTGGAACCTTCATTGTCTTCTATTTTGTACATTATGTCTACAGTTTTTGTGCTATTTTCATAAAAAGCCAAGCAGCAACACACACACGGTTTGGTACTTCAGCAGATGTGCTTTTAAACTTTAGTATTTCTTTTTTGTATGTGTGTAGTAGAAGGTTGCCATCTGTAAGGTTGTTGCTAGTCTGTTCTAAAGATATTGCATTTTGTAAGTGGCTTTCACTTCCAAAATATTTAGTTCTTTGGCTGTACCATGTAGAAGAGTGTTGTTTAAATTGCCCAGTGCTAAAGCAGGACCTTTGGCATAGTACAGTTTATGAACAAGATTTACACAGTCGAATGTTGTGTTCCTATCATTTTGATATGGTGGAAGGTGCTTTTGCAAATAATGCAGGATACTATTATAAACTATGGACTCCTGTCCAGTGCGCAAATGCACAGAACTACAAGGACAGTTCTGTGCAACTCCTTGTAGTTCTGTGCATTTGCACACTGGACAGGAGTCCATAGTTTGTAATAGTTTTATTTTCAATTTGTCTTTGCCTTTCACATACTGATTGAGGAACTGGCATAAAGATTTGAAAGATTTGTTGCCTACGTTACACATTGATGTGCATGGCCATTTGTAGACTGGACGTATCGGTTCAGTGGAATGGAGAGTTGATGCTAAGTTTGCTGGAGACATTTGTGTGAGCAGCATTTCTTGTTCCATGATGGTATTATTAACCTTTTCATACCCTTGTCCACTGCTATGTATGGCAATAGGGTGGGTTTGCTTTCATTTGTATTCTTTATTGACATATGGTTCTGTGCTGGTGGTGGCACCTGCACAGATGTTTGCGATGCCATCTTTGTTGATATTCCATTTGTTGAGATGTCCATGCTGTACTTTAGTAGTTAGTGGTTTCATTTTGTTTAACACTAATATAAATTTCCTTTTGAGAAGGATTGCACTGTCTATGAGAGCTTCAAGGACTAGTTTTCTGCGGTAGGTTTTAAGGGTTGAGCATGATTTCTCTCCTGTTTTCGTAAGGTCTGAAGGATTCTGTGGCGGAACATTTGTTGTAAAATCATTTTGGTATACTTATTTGTGGCTACATCAACATTTATAGGTGCAGTGTTAGCACTCGTGGTAGCCGTAGTCTTTTCAAAACCTGTTTAGTTTTACATTTTGAAAAAGGAGTCAAAGTTACTTTACTGCAAGCTGTTTTAGTTTCGCTTAGTGACTATTAGGTGTTTTATTTGAATTTTTTATATAAATTCTGCTAGAGGCAGATGCCTATTTTGTACACTTATTTTGATTTGCTCTATGTTTGCGTTGCTTTCTACGGAGTTGCTTTTTAGTAGGCATTATTTGGTGTCTGAGTATGATGGTAGGCATGTATGTAAAGATGTGTGATTGTTATTTCAGGTTGGGAAGGCTATTCTCGTATGTGTGTTACTATACTGGTGTTGAGATAACAATACAAAGTATTCACCTGTTGAGGTGAAATTAGTAATACTGAATTTAATGCTGTAGGGTTGATACAATTGTTTTTTTCTACAATACTAGAATTTTACAGTGTTTGAGTAACAGTTAGAAAATTATGACATTATTTCACTTTGTTGGATGCAAAGGGTATGTTTCTTCTGGGTTCTGTGTTGTACTTCAGATGCTGCTGGTTTTCAGGAGTGTGGTCTTCACTGCAATTGTGAAAGAAGGTAGTACACGTGTGTTAATGTCACAGTAATTTCACTTGAAGAATAGATTAGTTACATTTGCAAAAGTAATTCTTTCTAGGAAGAGATACTGTATGTGTTAAATTGCATAGCTCTGAATATGAATGGGTATTTTGGAGCATCAGCTTCATTGGTAAGGGGGTTACTGGAGTATTTATAGGTGTGTCCTATGAGGTGTACTTTTGAAAGTATGTGTTGCTGTTGCACTGTTTAGTGTGGTAATAGATTAGTTGAAGTTGTAGTAGGGTGAGAAAAAAAGCTTGTAAAAATACACATTGAAAGGGAGAATGTTTTTTGGGTGTGCAATTCTATTTTTTTTCTTCTGCATACATGTTTCCTACATGAGTGCTGGAAACCTTTCAGTTGATGTAGTTGGATCTGGAAAGAGAAATCTTGAAGAGTTTTACAGTAGTTTTAGCTGTAGGTGCTTTGCAATCACAGGGCACTTGTAGTCACAGTAATGAACAGTTCATCTAAAGTGCCGAATTGTGATGAGAGTTAGATGTAGTGTGCAACAGGACCCCAAGCAGCCCATAAAGCTGGAGGTTGCCCAATGGCACTTTAAGATCGAATAGCAGCACAAGTTGAGATGGATGGGGATGCCGATTTGTACTCTAGCATCAAATCAATAATGACAACTCAGTTTGGCAAAGGGAGTCGGTTTAATGACAAGTACAAAAAACGGGGAGTTTTGTGAACATCAGTGGTTGCTTGATCTTCCTTCTCTCTTCACAACTCCAACGAACTTCATAAAAAACACATCATTTATACTAAAAACTTGTCATCACTGACGTATAATACTTAAAATGTTGCATGCAATTCTATTGGTTCTAGGAAGGTAACTTTAGTATGGGTGCTATATCTGTATATGGTAATGGAGTGAGGGGATTGGGTAAACATTGTCAGGTGGGGCATCTAAGCCCTACCTTAAAAATGGCTACTGTCGACATCACTAAAAGTATGAGAACCCATTTGTTCTACTAACTATAGGACCCTAGATTACTTGGTCCACTATGATTGGGTTGGCACCAACCCCACTCATACTTTTCCACTTTGCCTAGCAGCATGCAGAATGGTCGGCCAGGTGCAGGGTGCTTGTCCTCTCCCCCGGCCTTCCTCCAATTATTGCTACAATCATTCATCACTTCAGTGGTCATGTATCAATTATTTCACTGTGGCTGGCCTCGAGAAAGTTCAGGTATATTTGCAGGGCCCATTGCCATGCGTAGGTGTGGAAGTCCCACTTCTAGCTCGGCTGGTCACGTGTTTGACACCATAAAATCACCTGATTCTCCATGTAATTCATGCATTTGTTTTTCATTTTGGCCACCACATGCCTTCTGCTTCTTATCTTGACCTTTCTGAGCAGGATATTCTGTTCCTTGCTTCATTAATTGTAGCTACTGCAAATCTATTTCAGCTGATACGACCTTAGCTTTTTGGCACGATTTGTCTGTCAGAGTTTCGCTTCCGCCTTTTATTCTTGATTTGTTAACTATGAAACTCTCCTTATGCGGCCTTCATTAACCTTTAGTTAATACTGCCTTGTGCATAGTGGAAGTATACTTATAACGTGCTGATTTTGAGGTAGATATGTATAGGTGGCGCTTGCTGCAATCTATCTTACTACTAAGCATAGCAAGCCACACAATTTTCTTAGCTTTCTTGCGGTTCCAAGCATATGTACATGCGTAAAGTAACTGAATATCTCAGTCATGCTCATGGCATAAGCTTCTTACAATTGGCATCATCCTTTCACTTTAAGTTTGGGATGTCCCTTATCCATGGTGTTTTGTCTCTTTTCGTCATTCGCAGGTCGTTATCTCTTTTATATGTGAGTCAGCATATCTTTTATATGCGAGTCAGTCCGGGTTCTTGTGTTGTCACAGTTCGTCTTCCATTAGGACCTTTTTTGGCTTCTTCAGGGACTGCACTCAGAAGATCTTCATTCCATTTCATTTGTCGATATGGTTTTCTCAATGGATACCTTACTGTCCAGGTTTTCTTAGGTGTAGGTACCTCAATGGCTGTGGTTCTTCTAATAGGTACTGGACAGAGCCCCATTGCAGCTCTCTGCTGGTTTATTTGCTCTTCAAACATCACATACTTCGGCGTGAACGCTCCTGGCACTTCAAAATGGACGATTTGAGTGTGGGTCGGGCATGGGACCTCCTCTACACTCCCCCCTGTGGGCGATTCATCGACCACTTTCATTTCTTCCTTTGCATCCATCTTTGGTTCCTTTGTATTCACTTTCACTCCATTTTCTGGGTCCATTTTTTCTTCATCTTCTGGGTCTATACATGACGGTTTAAAGAAATGTCTCTTTGGGGTCCATATTTTAATGACTCCTTTTCGACTTCCCGCTGTTAAGTGTTCATCTTTGTTCCATGTCATTAGTTGACACTGTCCATTTTGACTGCAATAGATCCATCTTCTCACATCATTTCTATGCTTCCTGGGCTATCGAAACTTTGTTCCTTCTGGTGCATGAATGCTGGCTTTCACAAAGTAACTTATTTCTTCATCAGTCAGGTCTTTCGGCTTCCACCCTGGTTCAACATCAATCATGATATTCATCCCTATAGCTTTTTTTGCAGTCTTCTGACACTGAGATCTCAGTAACACAATCTGAGCAATATCACTAGTAGGGCTCCTAGGAAGTTGAATGAGTCTGCCATCCATTGCGGAACCCATGAGAATAGCGAACCAAACCAACTGTCGTCATCCACTTCGTCAGCTTCATCGATGATTTGGTTCTGTAGTTTCTTCAGCATACCTATGGCCTCCATCAGAGTTCCATTTTCTTCATCGTGAGAAGGTATAAATATGCAACATGATTCTCCGATTTTTGCACAAACGCCTCCATCCATGGCTGTGATCATGTCAAGGAGATATCTGTTCTGGAGAGTCATTAGTCGTATCGCTCTCAACTCTTCCCTGATTGCATTGAATCCCTTTATGTCGTGTTGATGGTCTGCAGCAACTCCCATCTGGTTATCTGCAACCATTTAGTATTTGCTCCAACTTGAATTCTTGGCATGAAGATTGTCGTGAACACTGAGGAAGTCTGGCTGAACAGCCTATGTCTATAAGGGACAGCATCAAAAGCTTCTATGGATTTGGTAGAAAAATAATTCTCTCGCTTCATTCGGTTCATCAATTCCACATATCTCTTCTTCCTCAGGTGAGCATCTGCTTTCGGGAAACTGTAAATATTCAGGTCACTTTTTGGAATCACCAACGCTGGAACGTGGACATTCACTATTGTGCATATACCTCCCCAGTTTCTCGGCAGTCTTATATATGCTTTGGATCCACACACCCAAAAATGATCCATGATCACTGTAGTACTGTGTACCATTCCTGGAGCGTCAAAAACTCGTCCACAGTTCTGATTCTCCCCCATCTTCCTTGTGCTATTATTCCTGAAGCAATATTTTGGATTCATCAATGGCACCATCTGTAAGGGTCCTCCCCTGTCTTCGACCCAGGTCAACAGTTTTGCAAGCTTCGGCCACAATGGCTTGCATCCATTCTGTACTATGTCAATGGTGCCTTGGTAATGACCAATGACCATCCATGCTCTGCATACCACTACTCCTTTCTCCCATCCGTCTGGTGACAGCACTGTTCACCAAATTTGCATTTGGCCTCTGTTCTTCCAACTTCGAGCCTCTTCTGGCGTCTTTCCTTGAACGTTTAGTTTATGATTTGCTTCTCTTCCGATTTCTGCTCCCTTAGCTCCAGGCTTCTCGTATCTGATCACAATGTGTTTCGTCTTTCCATTGTTTGTCTTTATGTCCTGGACATAATCATCTTCATTTGGATCAGTTGCTTCAGTTGCCCATTATAATGAGGCATCACATCCCATGAATTGGCCTCTGGTCTTGCACATTGCTACGTGTGATAGACAGTGCGCTGTCTGGACATCAATTTCTACAGCTACAAAGATCTTTGTCTTCCCCATGCCGTAAGGTAGGAGTGCACAAACAAAGCATTCCCCCTCTGAACTCTGTCTTCCAACTTCCTTCATATGCTGGTACCATATGTTATTTCCCAAATGTGCTGTCCAGGTAGCCGTTTTGCTCACTGTCATCTCCTTGTATGCTTCTCTTGATTCTCAAGGTTTTCATGTAGTTTGCTATAACTACATCCTTGAATGAATCCGTATGGCTTCTTCTTGCTGGAAGATTCTCAGGTGCCCTGATCCATGGTGCAGGCATCTTCATCTGTGCCAGTTGAGTAGAGGAAAGTCTAGCAATCCTCTCCTTTTCCTCTTGTATTTTCCTGGCTCTGGTTATCAACGACCATATTGATTCTGCTATCATCTGTGCCTGTGAGATTTTCTCTGGGCTTGCATTTGCCTCCTTTAGTGCTGTATCATTAATGTTGTTTCAGTTGGCTTCCTCTCCAACTCCTTTTGTTTCTTCACTAGCTCAGCGGTCTTCATTTGGCTTTTAACTTCACTTACAGTAGAGCTTCTCATTGTTGGCTTTCCAACGTTCCCTTCTTTGGCTTGTGGTTCTGTAGTTATTGACACAAGATCTGGTGTGTGTGCATTCATAGTTTGCATGCGTGTGGTTGTCAGTAAACTTCTATCATTCTCACTCTGCCGACCCTGTCTCCGGCTTTTCAATTTGCTTGTTGCCATAAAAGTGTGTCATTGCTAATCACATCCATCTCAAGTTCACTCATTCCGCTATCAGACCTTATAGGGACTGGAATAACTATACAGGGTCTGGGTGCCTTCGTGGGCTTCATGTGTGCATCATTAGGTGGGTGCACTGGACTTCGAACACTTTGTGCACCAATAAAAAATGCATTTCTAATCGTCAATGACAGTAAAACAATGATGAATAAAATGCATAGATACTGTCATGATTCCTGCCCCTCATGTCCCCAGCCCTCCAAGGTGTCAGGCTTGAGCTAGGCCACGATCACCTACGTGGCCCTCAAGGGCCTCTCCATCCCTCCAAAGACCCACTTGGAGTCAGACTTGGCGCTTGTGGCACCAGACTCACTCACTCCCATAGGATAACATTGGGGCTTGGACTTGTAGTGCACTGATGGGGACAAATGGATGCCCCCCACATATTTCGGTTCCCAGAACTGCATGTGCGGTCTAGTCTTTTGGGTGTGGTTCAGCCCAGAGGCACCTGGGATACCCAGAGACTATTTAAGCCACACCCAGGCTGTGAAACATGCTTTGCGTTTTCTGCGTTTGCGTTTGCGTTTTCTGCACGTGTTCGGATCGGTCTGCATCTTTCTTCTGCGCTCAGCTCCTGCAAGAACACCGTTAGGAACAGCCTTACCTTGCGGCGCTTCTGCCCATCAGTTATCGCTCCTTCTGTTCTGTGGGCATCTTCAGCGGTGTCATTCCCATCCCGGCACGCCGCTTCCTAAGGAAAAGGGAAAAAAACAGAAAAAAGGCATTAGTAAGCATTCTGCAAATCTTCGCTTATTTTTTAAATACTGTACAAGCTTCAAATGCTTACCTGAATCCCAGCCTCTCTGGGGGAACTCTGTCTTCGGAACTTCTCATCCATCTGCAAGAGGGAAAAGACACTCCAGGTTAGCGTGGAAACATCTAGAGGCGCCGCATACCGCGCTTACCCACCGTATTTGTTCTTCATAACCGGCATTCACGCTGAAAACGTTGCGGCACAAAAGAGAAATATAAAATATAAAAGGTGGCTTCAAAGTGCACAAACCATAGTAAGTTACGCACACTTGTGTGCTTCCCTTACTATGGTTTGTACTTTTCAAGCTACCTTTTATAAACAAAAATTTGTAAGATATTTCTATGCTTATAAAACATGGCTTGAAACGTACTCAATTCAAGCCATCTTTTTTAAAGCGTTGAGGATGGACAAAACCCAAGGTGGCTTTGTCCGTCGACAAAGCTTTGTAAAAGATGCCTTGAATTGTGCACATTTCAAGCCGTCTGTTATATACATAGAACTATTTCTACGTTCATAAAAGATGGCTTGAAACGTACACAGTTCAAGGCATCTTTTATAAAGATTTGCCAAAGGAGACAGGCACTCGGCCTCCGTGATCTCTGAGCAGAGATCGCAGAGATCACAGAGCCCGAGGTGCCTTTCACCCTCTGCGAACCCGCGGGCTCCGTGATCTAATCTGCATATTAGATCATGGAGCCTGTTGGTTCACTGAGGGTCAGTGACCTGGCAAGGGCAAACAAAGGAACTGTAACTTCCCTGATGACCCCTCAGATGGGGGAGATAATCCGGGAAGTTACAATGACAGAAGTGCCAGCCAGCCTCAGTGACGGTGTGGCTGGCTGGCACTTCTGTCCGCTTGCCTAATGTTAAACTGGCGGGCGCATCTCTCTTTGCGGCCGTGGCGGGCTAATGCATCCTGATATGGCGTGGTGGGACCGGGGGGCCCCGCCAGGGCCCTGGCTCAGCCCCACTTTTTGGAGACAGCCGGGGCCCGGCCATGGCAGGCCACAGCCCACTTAAAGCACTGCTGATAGGATAGAACACAGCAGGGTTCCCAGTGAGCTGTCCTGCTCCATATACAACTTTGTCCCGTTTTGCGTGAATGGACTTCCTCCATCACCAGTGTTAGCTCTTATTCCAGAGTTCACAACCTGTCCTGCAATTACTGTCCGACAGTTGCATCGGCGACTGTTGACTGTCCTTGTGGAAAACTCATCTAGTTCTGAGGTTGCAAGCTTTGCTGTGCTCCTGGCGTTTGCTGCTACACTGATTTTGTGCAACTCCATTTCCTCCCTGCTGTAAAAACACAGGTGGATTCACCATACCTGCTCTTGTTCCTTGGTCGTTTTGCACCATGCCTTGGCTTCTACATGTGTGTGGTAGATGCCCCGTCATTCCACATGTCCAACATATTGGCGGTGGTCCGATTACTTGCCCGTTCGACATATCTTGATTGCCATTTTGCAGGTGTTGAAAGCCTCCCTGATTACTCTGCCATCCGCTTGCTCTAAATCCTCGCCCTCTGGGGTAAAACCCATTATTGCCTTGATTACCCTGCTGTGGATTATTGACCTGCTGTGCGTTTGATCTGTCTGCGTTAGTCATTGCCCCTTCAATGGCATATTTTGACAATTTTTTCTGCACTCATGTTGCCTCTTAAGCTTTTCGTGCAGCCTCTTTTTTGCGATTCTTTTCCTTCAGTAGTCTGCAATAGTGCGCTATGGTCAACTGTATTTCAGACCACGGTTTGGCCTCGATTCCCACCAATTTCTTGAGCTGTTTCTGTACCAGATCTGGCAGTCCTTGGCATAGTATATGGTAAAACATGGGTATGGATTTCCCCCAAGATTCACGAGTCTCAAGCACCCATGTGTCTTGGAAATTCTGAATGTAAAGCAAAGGATGCTCTGATTATTTCATTTTACGCATCATTATAGCTCCCATTCGGAAATATCCGGATATAGCAATCATAATTGTTTGGGAGAATTTTCCAGAATGGCCAATTTCCCTAACCTACTGAGTCCCTCAGCAGCTTTGCTGGATTTCTAGGATTTATTTTTTCACCTGGTAAGAGTGATCCTTTTTTTCCAACTCCTACATGTGTTTTGCTGTGTGTTTTACATTTCTGTTCATAGACTGTCGAGCCTCATCTACTCCATAGGCATCATCTTTTTACTATGCTTCACTGATGGGGAAACAGTAGCGGCCACTACTGAATAAAGCAGGAGGGAGGGGTATGAGTCTAATATCACACTGGACCATATAATGCCAAGTCTAAGACACGAGTGAACAAGTAAAAACCCAGAGTGCATATCCCAGAATGCCCTACCAGTCAACTACCACACTGGACAAAAAGCTAAATCTAAGACACGAGGGAAGAAGAAGAGACACAGACTACATATCCCAGAATGCCCCACCAGTCAACTACCACACTGGACAAAACAAAGCTAAATCTAAGAGACACGAGGGAAGAAGAAGAGACGACATATCCCAGAATACATAATCAAAACAAAAGCCAGAAAATGGGAATCGAAATCAGACAAGGAAGACGAAAAACCACGCTGCCCTATACTGGGGGTTTCGGGCAGTCAGGGGTTAAAACCAAGGCTAACTCTGAGGTTGAAGCTGGGAGGAGGTGAATTAGCATCAAGTGTAAGGAGCCCAGGGCTGGAAACGCCGACGCTAATTGCAGGGGAGGAGGCACATCGGGGTTAAAAGCATCGAAAAACAACTCAACTTGTCTCTCGCTTTGCAAGAGTGGAAGGAGGCTGACGGAGTAGGCCCTGAATGGTATGAGGCCAGTACCCCATATTGGTTGGCGTATTAGAGGGAAAGGGAAATCTCACCGGAGTGCCCCATACCGGTCCTGCAGTCAAATCGGACTGCACAGCAGATGTAGGCGTCTGACGAGAAAGGTGTCTCAACAGCGTGAAAAGGAAAGTTTGGTTATTTACTGAATTCCAGCCTGAGGCCAGTGCTGAACGGCTGGGTCCGGGAACCTGCAGCAGAGCGGGGAAAAGAAAGCTCTGAACCATTCGGGCATGTGGAATAAAAACACTCGAGTCCTTAATACATGTTGCTTTAAGGAGGATTTTACTCTGGGGTTTCCAAGGTAAGAATGGCCATTTTGGAGAAAGAAAGGCTGCCATTCATGTGTTTTCCACGTTATGAACTGCATTCATTTGGAATACTGCAACTTTGAGTTACACGTTACGAACTTAATTTGTGGAAATATTCCAATCCTTGAGTTCTGGTGTTAAGAGCAGCCTGTGAAACCCCTTTTTATTGTTTTGCCTTATGAACTTTAACTGAAGCTAATTGGCTGAGAAGAAGACACCCGAACCGATTAACCGCTGGTGTGATGTACAAATAAAATCTTATTGGTTACCTTACCTTCTTGTCTCTGGCTCACTACTTAACAGTCAAACAGCACCTTTAGTGCAGTGACATAGGGTTGTCTTTCAGGCTTCCCATGTTAAACTCAAGTCTTTTTAAATTCACAGACCAAGTACAAACTATCTTCCATAGAGTAGTGGAAAGAGTTAATAGTTATCCATTTTTGTCGGGCTCTCATTGAACATTATTTTGTTCCCCTTTCTTTAAATTTTGGCTGGTGGCAGTGGTATCTGCCATTTTTTCCCTACCACGGACTATGAAAATAGCCTTGGTACTGTTTAAGCCTATGTTAGTAGCCTCGAACTTTAATCCGCTGGACCTCATTTAATTTTATTTGACTCCGGCTGGGTTTATTCGCCATTTCTTTTTGTAAAGGTTCTTGTGTTTTACTCTGCGCACCATACCAGGTTTGGTTCCTTTGTTTGCCGTCCTTTGGCAGGCTTCTGCACAGAAGCCCTCCTTAGGCTCGTAAGTGTCTGGGGTGGACAGCATGTGAGGGAGGGGTTTAGGCCCCCTGCACAGGGTTTCCTTGGAGGCCCAAGTCACACTCTTGTTTGATTGGCTAGGTGACTGTCCTGCCAGGACAGACACCCTGCTGTGTGACTGACAGGCTGTGTGAATGGGGGAAAACTGCAGAAACAGCAGGTCTCTGGGACTTGGAAGGCAAAGTCACCACTGGATCGAGAAAACCAAAGAAGCTGAAGGAAGAGGACTAATCCAACTACTGAACCTCCCAGTGAAGCCCTGCTGTGGGTCCGAATCTCCTACACTTAGACGACCAAGAAGATCTGCAAGGAATCTTCTTCCCTTGAGCTGGTGGGACCAACCAGTTCGCCAAACACCAAGAAAGGCCTCCCTCCCGTGGTTGAATTTGCTGTGCATCGCTTCATTGAACCGGATAGTCAGGAGGACCGGACCCTGTTTGGGTTTTAAGGAGCAAACCTTTAATTTGTTGCTTTGCTCTGCGGCTGGTTTCTTCCTTGGGCAGTGCAGGACCCTGCAGTCTTCCTCCATCTTGTCAGTCTGACAGTCGCTTCAGGAACCGTGAGCCTGCAGGACTTGCCAGGAACTTCTGCCTCAGCTACAGCATTCTTCTTCTACTAAGGTACTGTTCAAACCCGGTTGTTCATTCCATCCGACTGCGGTGAAAGCGTTTGAAATCTTTCGCCAATCGAGGGCTTGTCCTTCTCTACTCTTAAATAACTTTTATCCCGACCAACTTCGTTTCGAACTCTTGGCAAAGACTTATCCACAAACTACTCTGAACTGTGTGATCCTCTGCAAAGACTCTGAACCATCAACATTGGCCCAGACCTATTGATTTGAATCATAGTTGTAGTAAGCCTTTTCTAGAATGCCCTGCCTACTTACTTGTTGGTGCTGCTTGATTTTGAACAACATTGTCTTTCCCTCCCTTTTTAAATTGCTGGAGTGCCATTTTGCTTACACTTCATTTTGAGCTTAACTTGTCCAGAATTCATTGGGTGGTGTGTAGTGTATTAAGATTGCGATTTTCTGCTGCTTTATATTAGTGAACTGTTTTACAACTGATGGTGTAAATAAATGTATATTGTTGTTAGGGAGAATTCTCTGTTTAGGCTGAATTTCCTAACCTAGTGAGTCCCCCAGCAGCTTTGCTGGATTTCTGGAGTTTGTTTTTTCCATCCTGCCAAGAGTGAGACTCTTTCTCTCCCACTCTTGGACATGAATGTGTGTAATTCCTTTAAATGTCAATGTGTTCGATGGGCTATGGGGTCTTTTACTCCATAGGGTCTCAAATGTTTTTCTATGTGTGTTACACCGCACCCTCCGTGCCGTAACACTGGGGTGTCCTAGCGGACCTCCATCATAGACTCCATACCCGGGGACAGACTACTGTCTCCCCGGGCATGTAAAGTCACCATTGGCTTTACTAGACCTAAATTTACTAACAGAACTAGTACAAACCATCCTATTGTGGACGTACTAGTAGGGGAAATTTGATTACTCCTGGGTCTGTTATTCGAGGGGGCACTGTCCCGCCCCCCCTCGGCGAGTTTTGGCTGGTGGCAGTGGAAACTACTTGTTATATTCGACCCCGAATATAACCCTATGGGATTCTTCCCATTGTTGGAGGTTGATACTTTTTCTCGTTAATCTCCGACATACCACCGATTTACTTATCTTAAATAAGTCTATCGGGTGGTATTTTCTGCCAGAACTCGGTTTTTAAAATGGCGTCTGTGTTCGTCTCTGTGACTCCTAAACCAAAGGTTGAGCCCTTTGTTCCACTTTTGGCGGGCCTCTGCACAGAGGCCCTCCAAAGTGGTGCCATTCTGTCTGGGGACCACAGGGGGTGTGGGAGGGGGTTTAGGCACCCTGGACTGAGTTGCCATGCACTCTGGTGTGATTGGCCCAAGTGGTGAGCCACCCCGCTCACCACTTAGCGTGTTTTGTTTGACAGCTAGGCTGAATGAATGGGGGTTTTCTGCATAAAAGCAGGGCTTTTGGGACTGGATCTTCAGAAGTCGCCACAGGACCCAAGAATCCGACGAGGGTAAAGCTGAGCCGACCTGCAACGATGACACCTCTGGTGGAGCCCTGCTGAACCGACTCACCACTTCCCTACGACAGAGGAGATCTCCCTGCCGGAGAGTCTCTTCCCCTGACTGGTGGGAACAACCAGTCCCCTTTGCTTTTTCTTCGCTCCAGGACGCAGTGGTCGAATTGGCCGTGCAGAGCACCCCGGCAACCGGATAGCCACTACCCCTGTACCGCGACCAAAAGGTGGTGCCTTGTGACGGAGCACTCCGCGGCTGGTCTCTTCCCTGGTGGTGCAGCGATCTTCCACTTTTCTTCGACGACGAGATCATCTCTTCTCTTGGCAAAGACCCGACGTGCATCCACCACCAGGAACAACTGCCCCCGCCGGAGCGGTCTCTCCACAAACAAGGTACCGTGTCCGCCTGGCTTCCCTTTCTGCCGGATAGAGTGAGGTGTCTTAATCCTCGCCTCTCCATTGGGTCGCCTCCCAGCTTTCTTTAACTTTCTGTTCTGAACTGGTCCAAACTTCCCATAACAATTTGTGATAAAGACTCAAAGCGCATTTCCACTGAGACACTTTTTGGGACATATCGCCTTGCCTCTCTCCGAGTGGGCCTGGCCTCTGAACTTTGTGATCTGCAGTAGACCCTGCCTTACATTTGTTCGTAAAAGTGTTGGTGCCGAGTGATTTCATAACCTGCCTTTTTCTCTCCCGTCCTAACGAATACTAGAGTGCCATCTACGTTAAAGCATTCACCTCTGTCTGCAAATAAGTGGTGCCGTTGAACCTAGACTTGTCGAACTAACAATTGTTTTACTCAGAAACCTTGAATCAGTGTTTGTTTGAACCATAGCAATTGCTGTCCTTTGTGTAACTTCTGATACTGCTCACATTACTCTTGAGATAAGTCTGGCTGCTCAGCCATCGCTACCACTTTACTGTGTAGTACAGGCTTGTACCAAAGGTGAATTTGTGCTTACACTTGTAGTCTTAATTGTATGTGGTGTTCCCAAAGGGTACTGTATATGATTCTGCCTAACAGTAATGCTTTCCATAACACGGCTCTGCAGCTGTTAAATGGTGCTCTGTCGTGCTCCATATCAACATGCCAGGGTAACCTGCACGTGTCCACACATCGTCAGCTCTAGTATGGTGATTAAAAGACCTTTGATGTCCCCTATAGCTTGTGTGTTCCCTCGTGTCATTTATTCTAGCTCATGTATACATTTTCCGTGTCCCGATGTCAACATCGGAAGCTTATTTTTCAGGTTTTCCCGATCCATGTGTGGCCATGGAATACACTGTGGTCTCGTTCCTCCTTTCTCTAGCAACAGAAATTTTGACGCATAGCCCTCCCTCTCTTCTCTCATTGTTTTTCTGTCTATTGCAGAAATAATATTTCCACATCGCCGCCTACCTGGCAATGTCCTTAGTCGGCTCACATAGGGTGGTGGAGACACCCCTCTCTGACCGTAAGATACTTCTTCATGTCGTTCTGACTGTGTGGCTGACTGATGCACTAGGTGCAGACCCGCTAGAATCTGACCATTTTATCCCTTTTCCCCCAGAGAAGCGTTTTTTGCGTCTTCTCTCTTCCTCCTTTTCCTCTTGTTCCTCTCTTTTGGCATCTGATACAGTCTGTGCCCAACTCGTGCAACTTCTCTCCTCCTCCTCGTCTCTATTGATTGTCAACCTGTCTAGGGACAGTTCCCTATTTCTACTACTTCGGGAGGCATCCTTCGTGTCATACACTGAGTGCTTTCTAGACGCTCGTCCTCCCGCATCCCTTGGGGTACTTGTTCTAGCCCCATTCCATCATATATTCTATAGATCGTCTCTCCGATGCTTCAGGTATCGAAGTCATCCTCGATATTTGACCTAGACGTGCCTGGTACTAGATAGTAATCAGGAAAGAATTCTTCGATGTCTTCCCAATCTACTACTGGGTTGGGTTTCGTAACCTCTTTCCATATATTCAAGATCGCGTGCTCTGTCTTCGTTTGAGTTCTATGTCATCATTGAATTCTCTGCGCTTCCTTTCTGACCCTATCTTCTTCCTTTTTCTTTATATCTCTTCGTTCATTTGCCCTTCGTATTTCCTCAACCCTTCATCTCCATTTTCTCTCGTATCTTTTGTTCTTCTATTCTCCGCAGCTCCTGCCCGTTCTGATCATTAGCTGCTCTCTGCTTATGATCGCGTTGGGTTTCTTGCTCTTTGTGATATAACTGCTCTCGTCTCTGCCTATCTTTTTTCCTGATCCTTTCATGTCTCAATCCTTTTTCCTTTTCCTTCTCCTTTCTCTTTAAATCATCTAGCTTCCCTTTTTTTCCACGTCCTCAATGCCTTTACCATAGAGTTTCAGTAAAATCTGACCTCTCATCCATTTGTTCTGTGTGATTGCTATCTCATCAGTTCTAGCCCCATTAACTTTCCATTTTTTGCCCTCTCTCTGTATCGAGAGATGTACTCGCTTTTGCCGGGTCTTTTCTCTCGCTCGAGTCTCTCCTTGTCCCTCGGGACCTTGGAGGTGATATCTCTATCTTTGTCTGGATTTTCGTCACTACTTTGCGAAGGTGACTCATATGCCGGGTTGCTATACTCGGTGGCTGCTTTGAGTTCCCTTAGCGGGTATAATTCTTCGTCTTTACTGACTTCGCTTTTCGTTGCAGATGGGGTGGGTGGAGCAGAAGGCATCTCACCCCCGTCTGTGCATATGTTAAGTATCCAATGTAACGGCGGCTCCTCTTCCTGATCCTCTTGATCGATCTTCCAAAGCGCTAAACTAGCTAGCCGTTTGTCCAACTTTTTGCCAGTGTATCTGGCGTGCAAATATGTCGTCATATGCAGCAGGACCGTCTTAGACAGTGATCCAGCCTGGGGCCATGGCATAAACATTTTGTTTGTGGTTCCTTTAACCCATTCTGCACCGTACTTTTTCAATTTAGGTGCGTGTTATGGCAACTGCTTGCACAAGTATATTAATGGTGTCATGTCTTCCATGCTTAAATCTGTTCACCTTCTCTTTATATAACACTTGTTATGCTTTTCCGTTTCTTTAAACAACTTCAATAATATGAGCGAGCACCAATTGTCACAAGCTCCAATCCTGATTTTCCTCAAAAAATTATACTTTCTTTTTTGAACCACCATCAATTCAAATTCTACACTGTCTCAGTAAAACAATTGCGTAATTGCTATGCTAATTTCTCAAAGGAAAAAATGTATTCTATGACGTCACAACAAACAATACATAAGACAGACGTTGACATACCAGACAAACACCAGCCAGCTACACAACTCTCTGCCCCTACATTTTACCCCGACATGGGGTGTAAGCCAAACCCTTTCGAGAAAAGCATCTAACTGCTTCTGTTTCCAATTTACTTTGGATGCAGGCTTCTTCTAACCGCTATATTAAGTGTAGTAATTTGGGTGTATCCTCTCTTCTCAGATGTCCCTCCGGTATACCTCTTCTCGGGTGTACCCCCGGTATCTCTCCTCGGGTTTCCTCCCCAGTATCTCCTCTTCTCGGGTATCCTCCCCAGTATCTCCTCTATGCAGGGTCACCCTTGAGTCACTATTTTCTTCCCCTTAAAAATATACACATTCTACTCTACTTCTAACTGTATTTTTGTTTACCGCCTCCTTCCGTTACCTTCCCTACTTATTCTAAGGCATGCACTTTTTGCCAAAGCATTCAGTCTTTCACTCACCGTTCACATATTTCCTCTCTGGATGCTCGGGATCACTGCCTTCGTCACTGCCTCGCCTGCCGTTCACCTGATCAGCTGCTCGTAGAAGTGGGAAGGGTTTTGTGGGGGAAAAACACAGGCCCTATCAGACCTTGACCTGCATGTTTTTTATTTATTCTAGCCACTGTCTACGTGGAGTTTCACTATCTACTTAGCCGGACGGCAAAGGACTTGTGATATTGCCGAGGACCTAGAGTTACATTATGTCGACGGTCAATGGGTGTCTTGTCTAATCGATAAACCATCCGGTCTCTGCTACTAAGTGTGCACCAGGACCCCAATCGGCCCATAAAGCTGGGGGTTGCCCAATGGCACTTTAAGATGGAATAGCAGCACCCATGAGATTGATGGGGATGCAGATTTGAACTCTATCAAATCAATAATGACAACTCAATAGTTTGGCAAAGGGAGTCCGTTTAATGTTTAATGTTTTTAAGTACAAAAAACGGAGTTTCATGAATATCAGCGGTTGCTTGATCTTCCTTCTCGCTTCACAACTGCAACGAACGTCAAAAAAACACATCATTTATACTAAAAACTTGTCATCAGTGACGTATAATGCTTAAAATGTTGCATGCAATTCTATTGTTTCTAGGAAGGTAACTTTAGTATGGGTGCTATATCTGGTATATGGTAACGGAGTGAGGGGATTGGGTAAACATTGTCAGGTGGGCATCTAAACCCTACCTTAAAAATGGCTACTGTAGAGGACACTAAAAGCACAACGTCCCATTTGTTCTACTAACTATAGGACCCTAGATCACTTGGTGCACTATGATTGGGTTGGCACCAACCCACTCATACTTTTCCACTTTGCCTAGCAGCATGCAGAATGGTCGGACAGGTGCAGGGTGCTTGTCATCTTCTCCGGTCTTCCTCCAATTATTGCCATCAATCATCTCTTCAGTGGTCATGTCTCAATTATTTCACTGTGGTTGGCCTCGAGACTGCATCTCCGGTCTGGAAAAGTTCTGATTTCTTTGCATGGCCCACTGCCATGCGTAAGTGTGAAAGTCCCCTTTCTTCTTGCTTGGTCACGTGTTTCAGACACCGTAAAATCACCTTAATCTCCATGTAATCAGTGTATTTGATTTTCGTTTTTGCCCACAACCTGCCTTCTGCTTCTTATCTTGACCTTTCTGAGCAGGATATTCTGTTCCTTGCTTCATTAATTGTAGCTACTGTAAGTCTATTTCAGCTGATACGACCTTGGCTTTTTCGCACAATGTGTCTGTTTCGCATCTGCCTTTTATTCTTGATTTGTTAACTATGAAACTCCTCATGCGGCCTTCAGTAACCTTTGGTTGATTCTGCCTTGTCCATAGAGGGAGTATACTTATATGACATACTTATTTTGAGGTAGATATGTATAGGTGGCGCTTGCCACAATCTCTTACTACTAAGCATAGCAAGCTGCACGATATTCTTAGCTTTCTTGGGGTTCCAAGCATATTTACATGTGTAAACTAACTGAATATCTTAGTCATGCTTATGGCATAAGCTTCTTACATTTGACATCGTCCTTTCACTTTAGGTTTGCAAGGTCCCTGATCCATGGCGTTTCGTCTCTTCATCATTTGCAGGTCGTCGTATCTTTTATGTGCGCGTCGGTACGGGTTCTTGTGACGTCACCATTCGTCTTCCATTAGGACCTTTTTGGCTTCTTCAGGGACTGTACTCAGACGATCTTCATTCCCTTTCATTTGTTGATATGGTTTTCTCAATGGATACCTTACTGTCTCCAGGCTTTCTTAGGTGTAGGTACCTCAATGGGTGTGGTTAGTCTAATTGGTACTGGACAGAGCCCCACTGCGGCTCTCTGCTAGTTTATTTGCTCCTCGTACGTCAAATACTTCGGGGTGAATGTTCCTGGCACTTCAAAATGGACGATTTGAGTGCGCGTCGGGCTTTGGACCTCCTCTACAGTAGAGTTCTTGGATGTGATTGGTGGATGTTTGTGTGACTCCTTATGTGTATCCAATGAGAAAGTGATGCAGACAGTGATGTGGAAAGTGAAAAAGGGCTGCCCATGTGTTGGGGTCTGCAGACCCCGCGGCTGTTCGTGGAGAGAGCATGCCACATCCGGGGTTTCTCAGCAAATCCAGCATGGAAAGGGGACTGTGGGGATTAGCCAATCAGGTGTTGAAGTTGTTCTTTGCAGGAAGAGGCTGTGTGTGTGTAATGAAGATGGCAGAGGAAGAAAGTGAGGGTGTTGGATGTTGGAGATCTGTTTGTAAATGGTTTGGAGAGGTATGCTATGTATAAACATATGGCTGCCAGTTTTGGTTTTGAAGGCGTGGAGGTGTTGTGGTCAACTGTGCCTGGTTCCAATATGCAGGCAGTGGTTGGAGCTTGTAAGAGTTTCATGTGGAACACTTCAGATGTAGTGGTACTGCATTGGGGTGCTGTCCATTTGGGATACATCAGTGCTCCTAGTTTGTGGAGTGCTCTTGAAAACTTGTTTCAGGCAGTGATGGTGGTGGTTAAAAATGCCAAGGTGATTTTTTTCTGAAATGTTGCCTAGGATAGTATGGGACAATTGTCCCCAGTAAAATGGTGCAAGGTGTTTGGTTAACAGAGGGATGTCTGCTTTCTTGTTTATAAGTGGAATGTTGTCTTGTAACAATGACAATACTGATTTTGTTAATGGTGACCATTTTAAAGCAGATGGCATTTCTTTATCCATGTTGGGAAATGCTATGTTATTTCAAAATATAAGGAATGCTTTACAGAGGAGAATGTGAAGACATTAGGAAAAAAAAATAAGTGGCAATAAATAAATAAAAAATGAAAGGTGTTTTTTAGAAGCACTTTAAAAAAAACAAAATAATGGTCTTTTCAGTGCCACCATCAAAGGGGAACTGGAATGCACTATTTAAATTTTCATTCCCCACGCACCCGCGGATCATGCGTGTTACATACAGGGATTTTGAGACGGATAGGCATGCTAATGAGACTGTGCAGGTCAAGGGATTGGTCAATAAGGTTTACTGGGTGTGATGTGTAAGGAGACACTTTGGCAGAAAGTGTTTTCTGAGAGGAGAGCAGATAGCTATGGCTGTGTCTTTCAGAAGGCAGAATGTCTGGATTGTGGATGACTCATGGATAAATTGGTTGGAGGTGCATGCAGATCGCTGTGGAGTGCCTGCAGATCTTAGATTCCCTCATGTGATTGTGTACTGGCATGCAGTGCGCAGAATAAAGTGGTTAGATTTGGTTCCTCTTTGTGCCACTTTGATGACACCGTCATCCAGACATCATCATTATTCATTGTGGAGGGAACAGTTTAGGGCATGTCTCTGGAATCTCCTTGCAATTTGCAATGAAAGAAGGATTTAGGAAAGTCAAGGACATGTTTCCAAACTCCGAGTAATTTGTTCTCGTATTGCGAAGAGACAAATGTGGCTGCGTTCTTCACTTGATCCAAAAATGGAGAAAGCGAGGCGCATTGCCTACAAGGCTGGTTGCGCTTTTTTGAGAGATGTGGATATGTCCTCTTCACAAAGAAAATATGTTTCATAGCACACAGATTTTTTGCAGGGATGGAGTACATCTTACTCATGCTGGCAATCAGATTTTTCTGCAAAATATACAAAATGCATTGCAACCTTTTTTGGAATTCTAGCAATCCTTTTTCCAGTAGGTGTTGACCACTTGAAGCTTTTGAAACACAAAAAAACCCCACAAAAAGGCTCTTTTCAGAGCCACCACTTCCTCCCGGAGAAGCGTGCAATGGTTTTGATAGTGCAGTAACCCAAAAATGTTAATGACCGCAGCCCTCCAGCATTTCATTGGCACTTCTATTTTTAAACTGTGAAAGGTGGCTCTGAAAAGACAAGTAAAGGAAGGGATGTAAGGAAGGGGTACCAACCACGGGGTTAAGAAATGGCAGGTGGAGAGAGTGAGATGTTGGATGGGCCTTAATCAGGTAGGTGGCAGACATTCTCATGCTCTGGGACCATAGCCTCGAAAGCACTTCGAAGTGTCTCCCCCCCTGCAGAGTAACGCATCGCAGTACTTATACAATACAGTGACCCTCAAAAGGTAAGGGTCTTCTGCAGCATGTATGGCCTGCAAGGCTGGTTCAAGGATGCGCTGCCCCACAGGAGTGTTTCTTGTGATGACAGGAGCAGAAATGGAGTTTGCTGTAGAGGAACTCAACCTACTAATTTTATCGCAGGGGAGGACCCTCCAAATTGCACCCGTGTGGAACGATCTTGGATGTTGCCACATGGAAGTAGTCCCGTAACTGTACAAACCCGGTTTGCCACGACTGAGCTCCATGTGGCACGAGCTTTGGGTACCCCAGAAACAGTGATAAGCAGCCTCCACACTCAAGATCCACGGGTGCTGCGAGTAGTAGGGACTTCCACTTCCTCATCCTCTTCATCAGTCTCTGCATCTTCACACCTGTTCACCTCTCCAGGCCCTTGGGAAGGTGATGGTGGTGCTGAAGCCGAGGCATTAGCAGAAGGAGCAGCCTGGGATGCCATTAGAAAGGTTATCAAGAACCAGGAATGAGGAACAGCAGGAACACAGCAGCAATCTGCACCAATTGCCCTGGTGAGCTATTAGCAATAGCGGTAAAGATCGGAATGAGAGCCAATGCCAAAGAGAAGCAGTGCTCGGTCTTGGAAATCCAAAATCTGAATGAGGAGCAGCTCTGGGGTGTGGCCTTTTATAAGGGTGCTGGGGAGTGCTCCGCAAACAGCTGCGCCATCCGCGGACAATTCGTACACGAAAAAGGCTAAAAAAGTATCCAGATCAGTAGGGGCATAGTCTGCAACCTCTACAAGGGTAAAGTTTCATTGAAAAACATCTTGGATTGCTCAAAGGACAAGGACCCATGCTTAGCGCGAGTGTGGTCACATGATGACGTTGCAGACATGTTCGTGAATGGAACGGCTGTCCGTAGGACACCAAATGCGCAGGGTTGGTTGTAAGCATGCGCACAGTGTTCTACCAACAGTGTTTGGGTCCCCGAACTAATTAAAAGTGCTACACACATGCAGCAGACTGTTACGGACATGCACCTTGTTCATAGGACCTGAGGGTGGGATGCGCATTCACACAAGTGTCCGCCGTACAGGGTTTTGGTCCCCACACTAATGGTGCATCACAACTTTGCAGACATGCGGACGGATGTGTTCTATGGACACCTCCACTTTGATTGCGAACAATACAAACGGGGGTTTTCTTAGGACACCCCATTTTGATTAATTACGGACAGGCGGACAGATTATGTGTCCTACGGACACCTCCATTTAGATTGCGGACAGTGCGAACAGACATTGGGCCTCATTAGGAGTCTGGCGGTAAGAAACAGCAATTACCGGCATGCCGGTACTAGCTTGTGCGTGTTGCACTGCACCTGTAATCAACGGGTGATTATGAGTCAGCGTGCACGTGCGTACTAGCATGCCGGTAACGGGAGTGCCGCCATGCCTGCGAGGACAATACCGCCACGATAGCAGCATCAGTGAATGCGCAGAGACCTCCATCGGCATCGCTGAATAAGAACGGCACCGTTCACACCGGTACTGCTAATGTCAGTACCGGTATCACAGCCACCACAAGCAGTCATCGCGCCAGAACGGGAAATACTCCGGCGGCCATCTTTGAAAACAGAATCCATTGCCATCCACTGCAGACAGGACCTGTTCCAGAACACACACCACCCTGCCTACAAGATCATGTCTAAGGCAACCAGAAAAGGTACCCCTCGCCTGCAAAAACCCGGGTTCAGTGATGATGAACTGGATATGCTCGCAGATACACTCGTCAAGCATTCCGACTTAGTGTTTTGCACTGACTTGTGCCGGGCAGCGCAAATCCAGAAAAATAAAAACATGGGAGGAGGTGGCCAGGAAGGTTTCTGCTGTGTGGACAGCCCCACGCAGCGTGAAGGACTGTAGGAAGAGATGGGATGACCTGTGGCTACGAGTGAGAAACATCCTGTCTGCCAACCGCAGCCAGAGGCAGGCAACAGGTGGCGGACCTGCCTCACCCATGAAGTTGGCATGGTGGGAGGAGACGTGTAGCTGCATCATGGATATGTTATGTTATTTTGCATGTACCGCACCAAAGCCTGTAGGCATCCAGGTGCCGAGAGACAGGTAGATAGCAGTGTTTATTCTAATTAAAAAGATGAGTTTTCAATTGCTTCTGGAAGGCAAGATTGTCCTCGGTTTTGCACAGCTGTAAAGGCAGAGCATTCCATGCCTTGGCTCCCTGTATGTGGAAAGCCCGACCAAGGCCACAAGCTCGTTTTATCTGATGCAGAACCATTTGAGAACCCTCTGCTGACCTTAGGTTCCTTTTTGGAATGTACATGTTTACTTTGTCTTTCAGTTAGATGGGTGCATTGCCAAAGATGCATTTATGGCATGTGGTCAGCAATTTAAACTGAATTGTTGCTCCCACTGGAAGCCAATGTAACTTTTTTACATGCAGCAGTGGTAGGTTCTGAGCGCTTCATCTGAAAGATGATGCGTATTTCTGCATTCTGAATTTTCTGTAATTGTTTAATATCGGCTTTATTAGCACCTCCTCGGAGTGCGTTACAGTAGTTCAAGCGTGTGAGAATCTCTGCTCTCACGAGTTTCACACAATTCTCGATCGAGATCAATGGTGCTACTTGCCCGAGTATTTTGAGGTAGCATGTGCTTCACAGTCCAAATTATTATCCATGTATGTGCCTAGGGTCTTAACTTTCTGTACTACACTTATTGAGCTGCCGATGATGAAGCTGGCATACTCTTAGCTAACCTAGCTTGGACCTGTCGGGGGCCAAATAGCATGAGCTCTGTCTTGGTTGCATTTAGACAGCTAGTTAGTTGACATCCAGCATTTTATGTTTTAGATCTTATTTAACATACATTGATCTTTCTCATAATTACCCGTGATGTCAAGGACAAGCTGGAAGTCATCGGCGTAGTTACAGAAAAATAGCAGTGATAATTCTAGGTCACTATAAAGGGGATGAATGTAAATGTTAAACAATAGAGGGGAGAGGCAGGCCCCCTGAGGCACTCCACATGTTCTGTTTTGCGACTCAGAGGCTCTATCACCCCAGTATACTCGTGACCTACGGCCCTCCAAGAAGGATCTCAACCAGATAATGGCATCAGTAGAGAGGCGCCCGCCGGCTTGCATGCGGTCGAGTAATATTTTATGGTCAAGCAAGTCGAAAGCTGCTAAGTCTAACACCATCAGCAGCCCCGATTTGCTATATTCCAATTTAGATAACATATGAGTCTGGAGATCCAGTAGTGCACTCTGTGCCATGACGACTCCTGAATCCAGATTGCTTCACATGCAGAAAGCCAGCGGTCTATATATGCGACTGCAGCTGGATGGTAGCTACTTTACCGATGCATTTAAGAAAGAACAAGGCATTTGTTATAGGTCTTAAATTAGCTGCATCAGTGTGTTCTAAACCAACCTTTTTTAACAGGGTGTTACTGCAACATTTTTTATTAGTTGGAGGATAACTCCCATCTGGAAAGAGGAGTTTGTGAATCTACAAAGAAAAGGGGCAAACAGTTCCTTGTGTACTCAGACGGGAGTAATTCTCCCGGACAGTTGGTGGGGTGCATTGTTTTAAGTATACTTAGCATTTCTGCTGTAGAGGTTTCCTTAAATCAAACCTACAGGTATATGTGGAGGGACTGTGGTTCCAGTTATCGGTTTTGTCGAGTTAGTTAATGGGCAAAAAACGATTTCTTGTGTCTCAATCGGGATTTGGTTTAACTTTGGGGTGGGTAATGAGAATACCAAGGTTTCCTTTTTAATCTTATTTTGTGCTTTAGATCATTTCTCTGCAAAGGCCTTCTGAACTCGGACACAGTCCTCAGATGTTGGTTTAATGGAAGGCTAGATGCAATAGGTTTTTCCCCAACATGATCTGAAGAGGCGAAAGAGTTCCTTCGTCTGATCTCCTGCCTGGCTAATTTGGTCATTATAGAAAGTTTTCTTAGCCTCAATGATATTGATCTTATATTGCTTTTCCAGGCCGACAGATTTGTTTACGAGCGGTCCTTACGCCAAGAATCTTCAGCCTGTCTTTTACTGGACCCAAGTTTTGCTAAAGCTGGGGAAAACCTTTTATAGCGGTTGGATAGATTTCTGACAGTCTTGTCTTTCAGCGGTGCATGTTTAACAAGCATTTCTGTCATCTCCTCATTGTAGCTGCTTACGAGTGTCTCAGGACCATCGCCATCCCTAGTTTTGGTCATCAGAGTTTGTATACAGTTCACCAAAATGGGGGCAGTGAAGCCTTTAAAATTTCGGGTACCGACGGCGTATGTGGGCTCATGTACTCTCTGTGCTAAAACAGGAAGCTTTAATACACATGCAACAAAAAAGTGGTCCGACCAAATGCATGGCGTAGTCACAATATTTACAAGCTTTATGTTACTGCTGCCAATCCAATCTAGTATATGCCCCTTGTTGTGTGTAGGTTTATTATGAATTATAACATGCTGGTTTTTGAACATTTTTCCAGATCTAAGGCTTTCTTATCACGCTTATCACCTTTCCAATGGTTAAAGTCGCCTAATAGGACAAAGCCTGTATTGGTAGTCATCATGGGTGTAATTGTATTATCAATATCCTCGTTAAAATTGTCCAGAGCCCCAGGTGCTCGATAAAGTACAAGATTAAAACTATAATTGGGTTGGGTGCCATTTTAACATGGATAATGTCACTTCCTGTGCATTCAATTTTAGCCTCATAAAAAAAAACTATTTTTTTTTTATACATATAACGGCTACTCCATCTCCAACAGTGCCTTCACGATGTTTCCCAAAAAAGACATTGCTTGGGTGTCGCCTGTTCTATGGAAGGGCCATGGGCATCGGTTAGCCATGTATCGGTGAGACACAACATCTATTTCTTGTTCCTGGATATAGTCGTGTACATCTAATATATGCTTTACTAGAGAGTGGGCATTCAAAAATACTACCTTTAAGTCCAGAGGCAAGGTGTCAGTCTCTGGTGGGGGTCTTGAGCTATTAGCAGTTTGTGGTTTAGTAACCCTATTACCATCTGTACTACTTGAGACTGGTGATCTGCTAGGTGTGGCACATGTCACAGCAAGGTTAGGGGCATTTGTCTCAGGACCAAGTTTAAGATCCTGAGTAACAGTCATTGCATTACCTGCATCTCATTTCCATTTTGTATTTCCAGCTGCATCGGGCCAAGTGTGTGGGGGCACATCTATACATCCTTGCGCAGACTTGCAGTTTCGTTCGTGCCTGGGGAAGGATTAAGTGGTGCGCAAGAACTACAATCTTGATGGAAGTTGTAGTTAACTCGCTTTGCTCGTAAAACAGTTCTATTGACATGAGGCGAGCGAGGTGAGTATTGCTTCAATTTGAAATAGAGTCTGCTTAGGCAATTGAAGGGGTTGGCCATGCGGAGAGGGGAGTCCCATTATAGGACGATGAGTGACCCTTTGTGCAATACAGAAGTCACCACACACACCTGATGTCCGAAGTACAAAGTTGAACTTCAAATGGGAAATAGATGGGAGCAAATACACGGCCCATCAGCACCACCTAAACACATCCCTAAACCAAACACCACATCACAGCCACAAAAACACACAAGCAATCCCAATGCCACAAACAAAATGACCACACAATTGCACACACAAACACATGCATGCATACATACATACATACACACACACACACACACATCCCTGTTGAGATGCGGGTCACCACCATCCCATGAAATTATACAGCGGATGACGTCGCTGCTCGATGGATGACGCCAAGGGACCCGAGGAGAGCTCCCTCTGGTGGAGAGAGAGAAAACATTTCCAAAGCAGCAAAGCTGAAGGTAAGGATATATCTAAAATGAGGAATACGTGGGAGGACAAAATCCATTCGATGGATGGATTACTGTTTTATCCTGGTAGCTGAGCAGGAACAGATGGCAATAAACTGATCCCGTTCTACTTTGCTCTGTTAATAAGTGCCCACAACTCAAATGCTTGAAACTTCCCATTAGTATAATGGTCCTTGTCCCACAGAGAACACTCAAATGAGCTCTCCTTGGTTTTTCCTGAAGTAGATCACTGCAAAGCCCCAAGAGCTGGGACCTTCTGGGTGGTTGATGAAGATAAAAACCAGTTCTGTAAAACTGATCCAAGTTCCCTACTGGTTTAAAGACTAATCTATACAGTGAGCAGTATATGACAAGGGATGGGGCACTAGGGGTCTAAAAGAGGATACAAAAAAAAAATAAAAGCAAAACACGTTCATTCCAAGTGTGGCGTCTTCTCAGTTTGATTGGCTAACTTTAATGATGCAGTATTACCCACTCACAAGAGTCAAAACTAACGAGAAAGAACGTGTTAAAGGCATTTATGTTCTGCATTTTTATGAAGTCGACTTGGAAGGACTATTTAGTCACTTTGAACATACCCCTGAAGACTGTCCAGGCACTGGAAGCAGGGCAGGACTGAAACATGTGCATGATGGGCCCTGTAGGGTGATCACATCAGTAAAACGGTTAGTAACAGTAGTAGTAACACTATTCAGTGTGAAATGAAAGTAAGCTTTCTATATGCATTGCCATTTTGCCTTTGATAATTGACTGAGACAGGACTTTAGGCCATTCATTTTGTAAAGACTGGTTAGGGTCATGATGTTTGCACATTTATGAGATGACACTGTGCAAGACGCAGGTGATAGAAATAGGTGCCTGTTTGATTGGCTTGATTGATGTTGAGTAGTATTCAAACCTGTACATTTGTAATGGTTATTTAATAAAACGTTGTAAAAATCAGAACAGTTCACATAGAGCATAGTGCACTAATTATAGGATCTGTGGTCCAGTCAGAAGGAGACAGACCAGTATTGGTATTCTTGCTGATATCTTGTGCACCTAATATACTAAAAGGCCTTACTATCCCCATTATATGGATTTCCTTACCCAACTAACTAACTAGGGTGGTCGTCACATCTGAAGTCCAAAGCAAATAGTCTGTCCTCTGTCCAAAGCTAAGCTATTCCCTTTTTTTAAATTGTTTAAAGCACTGACCTAGCTTGAGAGCAACAGAGCACTGAAAAGAGTGGGCAGCCAGCATTTGGGCTGCTTTTTAACAGTAGCCCAGCACTGTGAGGACTGTGTATCTCTATGTGCGTCCATTGGAATTAGTCCCTGGCCAGGTGTTGAAAAAGCCATGTTTTGAGAGATTTGTGAAACTTGAGAATTGAGGGGGTATTCTGAGCAGACACCGAGATAGTGTTCCAGAGGGTGGGTGCATGACAAGAGAAGGATTGTTTGCAAATTCAGCCTGTGATGGGTTTAGTTTGAAATAGGCAGTAGACATCCACTTATTGGTGGTTGGTTATATTGGGATCTTTGAGGAAAGTTCCCAAAGGTTTCAAGTAAAGATTACAAAGGATTGGTGAGAGGAGGGACCCTTGGGGGACTTCAAAGGAGACCTGGAGTATGGTAGAACGCAACAAGTTCATTTGAACAGCCTGGTATCTGCCTGAGAGCTAAGAGGTAAACTAATTCAGTACAGTGCCAGAGAATCCCATCCTGTCAGCAAGGAGGGAGAGAAGGATGCTGTGGTTGATGTAAAATGCAGCTGAGAATTCAAGGACGAGGGGGGGAGGCATGAGTCACCCTCAACTATGATTTGAAGGGAATCATCCACCTCCTGGACGGTGGCTGTCTCGGTTCTACACTTGGTGCAGAACCCTGACTGATACTCATTTAGGAGGTGGAGTTGTTTGATTCTGTAGAGTAGCTGTGTGGCAACTACGTTTGCCAAGATTTTGCCAATAAATGTGAGGTTCATAATAGGCCAGTAGGTGGCTAGTTCGTCTGGATCTAGGGTTGGTTTTTGTCAAAAGAGGTCATATGAGGCCCGTTTTGAGAGAGTCCAGGAATGATCCGTCTGCGAGTGAGGCAGCGATGTCGATGAGCACATTGAGAATTTTATTGTCAGAGTAAGAAGTAGGTTTGAGGGAGGCAATCATTTTTATGAGATCCAGGGGAAAGATGAGAGAATGTGGACCTGCGGGCCAGGATGCATGCAGGGGATGCTAATGCGGTGAGAGGATGAGTCAATGGTCTCTCGGATTTTGGCTATATTTTCCATACAAAATGTGATGCTTCCATCACATTTTTTCTGAGTTGATGGTGGTTCGGGTGAGGGTTTGGTACAATGCTTTACTACTTCACAGGGGGCTTTGCAATGTTGATTAACTAGTAAATAGCATTGGCCTCTGTAATCCAAATACTATGGTTTGCGCAGAGAGATTTGATGTTGGTGAGGTCCCCTGAGTTATGGTTTTTGTGAAACCATTTCTCTAGGACTCAGATTGAGCGTTTCTTGGAGGCTAGCTTGGGGGCGGATCATTTGGTCTTTGGCTGGCTGGATTATAAGAGGGCATTAGTGTCCACCAGTTTCATAGATTGCTGAATAATACCAGGAGACCCCAGGCATTCCGTGTGGTGGGGAAGTCTGAAATGTTTACTTCCAGCTCATTGACCAGGAAGGTATTGCATGAGCGGTGTTGAGTCAGGGGGCATTTAGCTATAAACTGGGGGTAAACACGCCTTACTAAAGATTGGGCAGACCCTTAAATCCAGTGGCAACTCTTACCACCACATTTAAGGGCTAGCGTCCAACTCATGATGAGGCCTTAAGTCTAGGGTGTTGCCTTTGGTGTGAATGGGGGTAGAGCACAATTTGCTTAAGGTCCATGGAAGCAGTCAGTGTGAAAAGCGTGCTTCAAGTGTGGTTGTCAGCCTGTGACTCGGACGTTAAAATCAAAAGAAAATACATTGCTAGAATGTGTTTATTTGGCAGAGGAGAGTAAGTTGGAGATGTCTGCAATGAAAGTCACTCTCGTGAGGTGTTCTGTAGATGAGGTGGAAGGCGATTGATTCCTTGTGGGATAAATTGAACCGGCAGGCAAGTGATTCAAATGAGCTTGTTCTGGGAGAAGGGATGATGGAGCATGGCCAATTGCTCCTGTGGATGATTGCCACTCCACATCCTGCCATTCCTGGCTGGTTGCCAAGTTAGATGCAGTAGCCTTGGGGTAGAAGGACGTCGACTACATGTGGGGAGGATGGAGCAAACCATGTTTCAGTGATGAACGTGGCATCAATGTTGTTTTACGAGATGAGGTCAGCGATCTCTGTAGCATGAGAGACTGCTGAATGAGCATTGGTCAACGTGAGAGGGCATGTGCATGTGGTCCCTGGGTGTTGGATGGGGCAAGGGAAATATTTCTGAGGTTGCCTAGCGTAGCTTGACTTGGCCATTCATACCTTAGTGAGAGTGGAGTTTGGCTGTGGAGGGAGGAGACATTTTGATGTCTTTAGGTGAGAAGCAGTAGTAGCAATTAGTTTGTAGGGGAAATGCAATTTAGCAGGCCAGACCCTGGGCCCAATCAGCCCGAACAGGCACAAACAGGTGAGGTGCTTGTCTTCACCTGTCCTTTGCTGAGGATGTCGGCGATGAGGACACCCAAGGAAGACTGATTAAATAGGTGGAGGGCAGAGTAACTGAGTGGCAGGGCCTGGTCAAGTGACCAGCATCCTACCAATAGACAAAAACAAAAAGGGCAGGAGAATGACTCCCTTCACCTGGGTTATGCGTCCCAACCCTTAATATAAGATTCTTTAATATTTCTTGTATATGTTCAGTATTAGTTTGTTCAATTCTTTTATGGGATTTGTCCACATTTTTTGGGTCCCCTCTTTCTTGAGTTTGTAACCTCCTCCTTGTGTTCTTGGCCACTGAACTACTCTTATTGCTTTTCTCAAGTCTCTAAAAGTCTCTTGCTCCGATACCTCAGAGACAATAGAATCCCTCCATTTACTATTTTCATTACTCCTGTGATCCATCATCTTCTCCCTGTATTGGTTCTCTCTCTCTCTCATCACTGGGATGGTTAGGATAGGCTTTGTAATAAGTCCCTCTATTTGCCTTTTTCCATAGTACTAGGATTAGTAAGTGGTGTCCCCAGATAAGTTTCACTATCTTGCTTTATTTCTGTATTGCTTGGATGAGTCGAATGAGTCCCGTAATGCATTTTCACTCTCTTGGTTCTTTCTTGTACATCTGGGACGAGTAGGATGAGCTTCGATCTACATTTTACACTCAGTTCTTTCTTGTATCACAGGGATAGGAAGAGGTCAGTGACATTTCACTGTCTCAGTTCTTTCTCGTCTCAGTAGGATACATTTCACTCTTGGTTCTCTCTCGTACCACTGGGATGAATGGAATGAGTACCATGATATGTTTCACACGCTCAGATCTATCCGGTATCACTGAGCTGATTAGGATGAGTCTCGATATACATTTCACTCTTGGTTCTTTCATGTATCACTGGGATGGGTGGGCTGCATCCTGTGATATGTTTCACTCTCTCACTGGGCGAGTATGATGCAGGTGCTGGTGTCTCCCAACTTCTCAGTTACCTTGTTCACCATGGGTTGGCATCACTGGGTCTGCCTTGAGGATATGGCTCTCGCTTCGATTGTTCAAGACGACTTCCGCTTGTACTCTGTCCCTCTGCTTCTTCACTGTGGTTCTATGGGGCCAGAGCTACAGCAGTCTCAGCGCCGTTGCTGGACTGCACAGTCAATCTCTTGTGGGTCACGTCGCCACTCATGACTTTATCTCTTAGGGTTCTCTTCCCCTGCTCTTATGCCTTCAACTCCTTTAGTGTTTCTCGCACACAACAGCCGATTACTTCCTCCCGGTGGAGGAACTCGGGTCTTGAGCAGTTTCTTCCACGCTGCCAATTCAAAACTCCTGAGTTTTGACTTCTCTTTGGCAGTTGCCCTTTACTTTTTATGGGACATTGCTGGGTCCTCAGCAGAGGACTACAGTCCTCTCATTTCTAGCTGAGCACTCATTACTCACTCATTCCTCCTCATCAAAGTAAATATTTTGGGGTACCCCCTGATCATGCTCAAACCAGAGAAAATGCACCCCTCTAGGGAATTTAGGCCATGAGTCTATCTTGCAAGAGATAAACTTTAATCTTTACAGATCATGAGGATATGGGAAGTGGCAGAGGACTCTGCCAGTTCCGACCAGCATTCTGCTTTCCGTGGCTGGCTCCTGCAGACTGGTGCTGGGCCTGGGGCTTAAATACTCTTGGCTTGGTTACTGGATACCTGCAGAGCTCATCCAAAACTGTTCTTGCCTTTCAAGAGATTCTGCAAAGTCTTCCTTCTGGCATGGTTGGGTTCCGTTTGGGACAAGCTACAAAACATTATGCTGCCTAAGCAGAAATACATTGTCGCTCTTGTTTAGCATAATTTGCTATGTTATAAACATTCATACATAGATACCTCTTCCTGCCATTCTCTCAGCACTTTACTCAACATAATTATATTTGATCTGGTCCAGTAGTTCCTACAAAAAACCCTGTTTTCTCACAGAATTCTGTTGTACCTTGAATCTTAAGTCTCAGTTGGCTTGTAATGGACAATAATAGCTGCCGAGTTACTTTGTGCTCGCTGCTAGAGCTCGCCGGGCCCCACACAATGGCTTGTAGTCTATTTTTAGTACAGATGTACTCTTTCCGGGAAGGGAGGGGGGGTGGGGGGGGGGGGGAGTGGAGTATTTTTGAGTCCTGTGCCAAGAACTACATAAGCTTTAACATTTACAAATTCATTCAGCTAATGCACCTTATATTTATATAACTGCCTTCTATTAATGCCCCACTCCCCCCTAGTCTTTTGTGGTGCCTAGAAATAACAGAATCTCGCCCAAAAAACAACAGAAGTCCTGCCTAATTCTAAAGCGCTTGGAAAGTTTGGAAATGAAGGAAAGCACTATGCTCCTTCCCAACACAGTGGCATATTATTTAAGTCCACTACCTATATTTATAGAAGTAAAAATGTGTGGCTTGATGAAATGTCCTTATTCAATTCCACACCGGTTCATCAATCTGCACCAGATTCTGCATAGTTTGTTAAGATCGTTCAGACATTTATGGCTACATAAACATTTGGACAGCCCATCCCTCCCCCCAGATTTCAACACCTTCACATATGAGACGGATGCCTGAAATTGGCAAAACATCAATCTGGTCGGAGAAGGACCGGTCCTCAACCGTAGAATACACGGCTTATGGGAAATTTGCACTGCAATGAACTGCACCACGCCAGGGTGAGACAACAGGTAGGGAGAGAGCACAGTAGGTCCCAGTATACAGCAGCACACCCACTCTCATCTCCCCCCAAAATCTGCTCCAGGGTATGTCAGCCAGCCACACATGCCCATTCTCAGTGCAGTTTACTTCAGAGTGCAAAGCACATCAAGCGATAAGCAAATCGGAGCAGCGACCTACAAGATCATTGATGTTCAACAATTGATGAGTGTCGTCATGTCTGTCCACAGAACCTGTTCAGGTAATGGGTACTTTTTGCTAGTATTATTATAAGATTTATACAATAATCTGACAGTTGCTGGATAAAACATTGCATCAAAATATTATGAATGAATGATACATTTCCTTCACTTTATGAAAAGTAGTAACACTGCATGAACACACTATTCAGAAATGAACACTTGACAACATCCTACTACTGGATTTTTATCATTATAAGCTTTCCCCAGTGTGTGTTCTCCAGGTAACAAGATTATATTGATACATTCGTGCCTCTACACTTTCAGAACTGTAGTGTTACTTTAAACAGGTGCATTCTGCATCTTTTTTTTTACCAATGTCAACTGCAAAACAGTCTTTGGGTGGAATGTACTCAAAGGCCCTTTGGATGGTTTAGTTTATGGTGCTATTCCTAGAAGTCGAGTGCTAGCCCTCAGGACTGCAGGCAATTACCCGCATCCCATCAGGGCACCTTTTACGTAGTCATGAGAAAAAGGCAGCAATCATACCAAAATCATACATTTGTCTGGCACCTCACTTAAACTTGAAACAATTTCCATTCGTCTTTGATACTCCCAACACTGAGTCACCTCCCTCACACTTAAAAGTAGCAGCACAGTGTTGGATTCCATTTATGGTGACGGGTGCCTATACAAGAGCACGAAGATAACAAGTGGGAGACAGTTTATGAGGGTATATTAGGAAACATTGTGACATATTTAATGAATCAAGAGTAAGACTCGGATATAGGGGCATTGTGATGGTTGCAATAGACTTATTAAAGTAAAAAGAGTTGGAAAAATAACTCTCACCCCAACTTTACGAGGCGTTTCCCTGCCTCAACGAAACTAAAGGATGTTGGTGTTAGAATGTACAAAAATAAAGAATTCTCTGCCCTGTGTCCAGAATCCTAACCTGGTCCTTACATGCTAAACTCAAAATAATGAGCAAATGGATATAGTCTCAACTGGCCAGCTGCAGATGTGTATAATGTTCCAACAAAAAGTTCCAAAGGTGCAATGATCAAAGTCCCACAACTCTCGGGATGGAGGGTCCAGTTTCCCTGCATTTTCCAGGTGCCTACAAAAATCGCAAACAATTATTTTTCTTTGGTTTCGCCTTTTATCCAATCCAGGGGGTATGGATACCGTTCACTGAATTTCACACACTCGAGGGGTTCCTTTTCTTGATTTCCACACTTTGTTCACTTTTTTACTGCTGGGGTGTGGTTCCCTTCCCCTGGGATTCACACTTTCAAGAGGCTATCTTTCCTGTTCTTGATTTTCACAGTCTATTTGTAATTTTGTGTGGGTCCCAGACTCGCAATCACATTGCCTGGTATACTCTCTCGCCAGGGATTTCTCCACATACAACAATTCAATTTACTAAGGTACGGGGTCTTCATTTATCTCTTTCTCAAACAAATTCAGCATCCAAGCTCCCATGCCCAGGTACGCCCTAGGAATGCATCTTCCTTGCTCTTCATACGGTATATGCTGTGAAGCACCCCAGTGTCCCAATCCCCTGCTCTGGGCTCACCGGTGTAGGCTGGCTGCTTGGGCATTCACTGCAGTCTTCAGTCTCTCCAGCGAGGTACCTCCTCCACCTGCTAGCTTCCCATCTGCACTCTGGTACTCACCATGCCTGGCCCTCCTCTTCCCAGCGTCTCCTGCTGTAGGCCCTCGTGCGGCGTGTCTTCCATTCTGCTTCTTGTGACCATGCTGGTAGGAGCTTCTCTGCTCTTTTCTGTAACTGAATTCCTTCTCGCTTGCCGACCCAGGTCAGGTAAAGTGGAAATCCATCTTTGCAATGCTTGGGTTTCAAAATGTCCCAGCATCTTTCAGATCCTCCCAACCACTAGAGCGTGACTTTAGATCTGCAGCCTTAGTGCTCTGCATTAGTCCTGTGCTCTTCCACATCTCTGTGCTTTTGTAAAAAGAGTTAAAAAGAGCCCTATTGTCAGTATAAGGTGCTTTGACTGGATCTATGCCACAATTTGCCATATAGGTGTGGGAATTTAGAGTGATGTTCTACCCAGAGTAGAAATGGGGATACCATGTTCCTGCCAGTGAGTCTCCTTCCCTCCCACAAGGGTTGTATCCCCCCCAATATGGTCTTCTCTCTGGCAGCGGCTGCTGTTCCCATGCCACATGGGGAGAGTTTCCCTGGAGAGGGAGTGATAACATTGCTAGATTCATCACACATAGTGCAGTGCCAAAAACACACATCCATAAAACACACTGGGAGTTACAGGAAGGTGTGGTGGGCCAGGGCTGGCTTTGATTGCGATGGGAAACAGGATCCAGTGGAGCGGGGTCAATAGGAAGAAAGCAGAAATGAGAGGAGGCACGATGGGGCATAAGACAGTGAGTTAGAGTGAAGAAGAGGGGCAGAGGAAACTAGATGGTGAATAGATTGACATGAGTTGAGAAGCGGGTCCATTGATATCGTTGTAGATTAGGAGAAGGAACATGAAAAGGGAGAAGTTGTGCATGGAGAGGGTCGGTAGGAATAGGTGGGCAAGCATCTGAGTAGGTTGCACAGTGCTGGTAGTAATGTGGAAGACTTTGTTTTACTCCTTTCTCCCTGTAGACCAGAGGTCTTCAAACTGTGAGGCACACGATGCACGACTCAGAAAAAGCAAACATTTGTATTTATTTTAAATGCATTTTTTGCACTCAACTGAGCATGCGTGATGGAGAGCCATTGGCCTCCCATAGCACTTGTTCAGTGTGACATGATGGGGGCGTGGCCACAAGACCGGAAATAAACAGCCCGGAAGCGAGCTTTCATGCATTTGGATCGTGCGTCCAGGCTGTGTTGTT
This sequence comes from Ambystoma mexicanum, assembly GCF_040938575.1. NCBI lineage: Eukaryota > Metazoa > Chordata > Amphibia > Caudata > Ambystomatidae > Ambystoma > Ambystoma mexicanum. The sequence goes on from NC_090925.1 coordinate 410,209,329, forward strand.
GCTTTCTGCTTTGGCATTCATCTACTTCTACTACCCGCTCTGCACTTCTCATCTCACCCCCACACCATGGGTGGAGGGGGTGCAGAGAAGCAAGCTGATCATGTCTTTCCCAGTCCCCCTGCTCCACTCTCCTACCCCTATGGACCCATGAAGGAGGCTGCGTGGGGAGAGGAGGCAAGCAAGGGGCTGAATCACCACAATGCCAGTCCCCCTGTGCCCATCTCCCTCTGCACCCCCACTGTTGGGCCACAGGGGAGAGGAAGCGAGCAGGAACCTGAGCATACACTGCCGGTGTTACATGAAATCTGGCTCTCCCACAGCAGATTGCTGGGCTCCAGCAATCTGCCATGGGGGAGCTGGATATCATACAACACCAGTACCCAGTCTTTGGCTGCCCCCTGCCTTGTCACCCCTCTTTCCTGCCCCCCCCTCCCTACAGACCCACCTTGAAGGCCCTAGGTTCCAACACCCTCCAAGGTGGGTCTGTGGAGTAAGAGTGGGACCACTTTGCTTGTCTTCCTATGCCCCTCTCCCTCCACGATCCAGCATTATTTTTTATGGGTGCTTTTTTGTTGCCCTGTACCGCCCCCCCCCCCCCCCAAACGGGCCCACCTTGGAGGCCGTGGGCACCACAGCTTCCAAGGTATGCCTATGAGGGTTGTGGAGGGTTAGGGGGTGAACACCAGGGTGCCACTTTGATGGTCTGTCTGTGCCCTTCTCTCTCCACAGACGCACCTTGGACGCTGCGGGGGAGATGCGGCGAGCAGGATCCCTCCATTGTTTATAGGTGCCCCTGAACCCCTCTTCCCCCCACAGACCCACCTTGAAGTCTGTGGGCACCACAGCTTCCAAGGTGGGCCTGTGAGGGAAGAGAGGTGCAGGGAGCCAGTAAAGTTGTGCTCGGTGTCCCATCCCATTGGGGTGGAGACCAGGGTGTCACGTTGCCGATTTCCCTGTGCCCCTCTCCCTCCACAGACCCACCTTGGAGGTGAGGCGGCGAGCAGGGCCCCACCAAATTTTCTAAGGTGAGCCTGTGGGGGAAGGGGTGAAGGTGGGGACCAGGGTGCAACTTTGCTGGTCATCTGCGCCCCTCTCCCTCCACAGACCCACCTTGGAGACTGCTGGGGGAGAGACAGCGAGCAGGTCCCCATCTTTGTTTATTGGGTGCCCCTACACCCCCCCTCTTCTACCCCCACCCCACAACTGAGCAGGGATTGAAATTAAGATGGAATGAGCAGAAGCTAAAATCACCTCATGGGTATAAAGCATTACCTTGTCCCCAGGAGCTATCACTGGGGAACGAGGTAGCACATGGCGTTCAGCAAAACTAATTTCCACATACGATGCAAACCTCTAATTTTGTCCATTATTTATGCCCCCTTATGCTTTTGTATGTTATTTATAGACTGCTCTAGCACACAGTTAAACATGCATTGGTGTACTTTAGTCATCAATTGGCCTGGGGCCACAAGCAACTCCGGGTAACCTTTGGTGTCAAGCAAACCAAGCACTTTTAGGCTATAGGCAGGAGGCAAATGGCTCCCAGCACCACTAAAGTTTGAACCCTGCAGCACCACCATGGAGGCCATGGGTAGCACGGCTTCCAAGGTGGGTCCGTGAAGGTAGAAGGGTACAGGGGGGGGATGATCCGCTTTGCTTAAATGTGTACTAAATGTGCCCTAATTTGCCTTTGTTAACATTCTCAACTACTAATATCGCATATGCATGTTTGTAAGGCACTAGCTGGTTGGGGTGCTAAGAGTAGCTCTTTGTGGCTTTTGATTTCAGGCTAACCAGGCTCTCCTAGACATTTTCAAACCCTGTGTATGCTTGCAATGCACCTGCTGCCCTGAGGCGGTAACCATAGCTCCTGGAAGCTGTTCGGGGAGGCAGTGCGCTGTTTACAGAGTGTAGTATGCACATATGTTAGTATTATTGGTAAGGTCAATTTGGTAGGTCTATAATTCATATTTTTTTATTGTACTTTCAGTTGCAGGAACACAAATTGGTTACATCATCCGAACTAAGACAGCAAAGTCCCCAGCAGCAGTGGCACTTGCCGAAAGTAAGGACACCTTTTTAAAAAATAACTATTTTACTGTGGGTATAGTTAAGTCAAAATCAAGGATTTCAAACCTATTTTTGAGGCTGTTCCTTTCTCATGTCCAGTAGGGGCAGGGGGTACTAAAAGTCTGTCTCATGGGGAGTTGCATTCACAGTGCTCTGTGTAAGTGACTTCAATGCAGCACTCCAACTAAGTCAATGCCTAGTCTGGGATGCCCAATGGAAGCACTTATTTATATATTTTTATGTCAAAGTTCGTTAAATCTGGATGAAGAACCCTTGTATAACGCCCCTCTCTTTGAATCCCCCTGACCTCACTGAGCCAAGAAGTAGGTTTGTTTTGCAAATTAAAAGATTTGAAGAACTATATATATATATATATATATAAATATATATATATATATATATATATATATATATCACACTTTTATGAATAAAATAATATCTGAGTAGCACACTTATGAATATGGACGGTAATCAAGGGGTAATATTACAACATTGACAATCTCTTTAATCACTTACGAGTATGAATATGAAGGATACTATAGCAGAGAATACCTGATATGATTCAAGGAAATGCAATAATGGGAAAGAATGCAACACAGAAATAGACTTAATATGATTTCAATCAAAAGATAATATGGTCCCTTTTTCCCCTGTGACTACTCACTCCCCCCCCTATGCAATATGAAGAGATGGAAATGAGGGCACAGGTTTCAGGAATACAATCAAGAAGGCAGTTCACTTCCAGTTCCCCCAGCAAGCTTAGAGAAACCGGTATGATTTTAAAACAGGTCAAAACGCTTTGGAAAGTGATTGCAATGGATGGAAAAATATGCTAAAATGATTTTAATTCACTAAAGGAGATTCAGGATAAGTGATAGTTACTTGGAATTGGTTCAGCTCAACACTAGCAATGATTCATGAATGATTAAATTGAAAACGAATTTCAGCAATTGCATATAAGAAACAGCTATTTTTACAAGTGGTGAAATGGAGCTAAATTGCGATTCGTGGCAATTTTTCCGCGTGCGTAAATCGTGATTACGGAAAAACTATAATGAATTGGAATGTCGTTTTGGGTTTGTCGGAAAGCACAGGATCTTAGCTTTAAAAGGACAGCTTCTAGGACGTGCGGTTCAAAAGTTAGAGGTTTTTGTGAAGGTAGATTTTGCAGAAATAAAATCAAGATTTCAGAAATGACAGATGCGCTTTACAGATTTGAAATCAACAGGATGGACACAAGATTCTATAATGCAGTTCTGGACAGGTTAAAATGGATGGAAGAGGATTACATTAAACTAAGATTGGTAAAGTCCAGTTCTAGACTAGATACTCACTCCTAGCTTTGGAATGGAATGCGCCTCGTCAAAGATCTGGTCAAGGGGTTTGGCTTCACTCTCGCCACCGGACAGTCTCAGGCCTTCTGGGTTCTGCTTTCAGCACTGCACGGCGGTCTGCGGCCTCTTGAACTGGATCTGACAGGTCTTGGATTACAGCACTGCTTTCTGGGTCTGGATCTGGGTTCTAGCACAGGGTTCTTAGCTAGAATAGCACAGCACGACCCGGCTGTTGAATGGTTTGGTTAGGCCCCATGGAAGTTAAGGGGTTAGAATCAGGTTGCAAAAGATTCTGAAAGCCTGCTGAGAAGGATTCAGCTTGTGGTTTAGGCCCCTCTGCTTCAAGGTTCTAGAGTTTGGGTTCTAGAGTTCTGGTCTCTGGATCTAGATCTGGATTCTGGAGTCTTCCGGCAGAGTGCTTTGCAAGAAATCAGTTGGAGATTGGAAAAGAGTGTCTTATCTGGGTCTCAGCAGTTCCTATTTATGTGTTTCCAAAGTGGGTGGGTAGGCTGATTCTACATGCCCAACCCTCTAAGGATTTGATAGGTTAAAGGATGCTCTGTCCGTTGACTGGAGAAAGGATCAGCGTGTTATGAGGTGTCATGATGCTGCCATTTACCCTCTAGGGAAGAAACTCCCCTTTGCTTTTCCTTAGAAAATCAATTTTTCATAAACATATTTCCAAGGTGCACAACTTGTTCATAATACATATACACATCACAGATTACTTAAAGTACATTTGTGTCCAACTCTGATCTTCCTAAGAGCTTTATTTCCGAAATGACAACTTATTTGCGTTTTTTGGGAGTTTCCCAATATTGGTTCTGCACCAAATTTGATACATGCACGCAGCTCCTCTCTGGGCATATTACTGTAAGTTCTTAGATTCATAGCAACAACACTGCAGCTGTGATAATAATTCCGGGGTTTGGTCTCAGAACATCACACGGCGTCCAGCTTAGTCTTAAATTGTGGGTGAATTTTTCATTGTCACAATCTCAAAGTTGTACATTTTTGTCAGCTTGTTACAATATTTTAGAACCATTTTCCTTAAACATATTTGGTGCAATGTTAAATCCACATCCCAGTCTGGTCTGCCCCCAGAGCTTGCTTGAATCAGAGGTCACATATCCTGTCTCTCCCAGAGCAGTTGTTGACCAGTCACACCCAAATTAGCATTTTCTATTCAGTTGAAAGACTATTGTCTTTCCTCCTGCCAGCAGAGGAATCTCCTCCCTTTTGATTAACATGTCCATGCAACATCCTCTCCTGATGGTTGGAAGGCCCAAGTGTGAATGGTTCTCATGGACAGAAGGCATCTTGAAGTTTTAACTGCATCAAGTTACTTTCTGATCAATTGTACATACTTCCTTGTGAAAAATATAACATTTATAAAAACTTAAAATAAGCAACATATCTTAAATCAAGTCTTTTTCCACATTAAATCAATGTGTGACTCTATATGGCATTTTGATGGAATTCTCTTCTTTGGCATATTTAACTTCTGAAACACCAGTTCTCCTGTTAGAATTATAAATCGCCAGCACCTGACCTAGGCGAGTAACGGTACTACACCCATGTTGACAGCTGTCTTTCCATCAAATATCTTTAAAATAGGGGATTTTGCTCTGAGAACACATGATTTTTGCTGACATTGTATTGATGTGGATTCTTGCTATAGAATAATGTGGAACACCCAACAAAGAGGTTGGATCTTTTAGGTGCATTGTGAGCCATGATTTTAGCACATTGTTGACAATCAAGAAAACCGATTCCCAACAGCTCTGTGTTTCTTTTGGCAATCAGCATTGCTATTTCCAAGTGGTTTCAGGCTACTTGGTGGATAGCTCAATGGTGGTTTTGGCCAGTGATCTCCTGTGCTCACTAAGATAAGCTAAAGTGGATGGCAGCCTATCTTTCAGATTTTTACTGCGCATTTTTTGGATGATTTTGAACGAGCAGCATGCTTTCCAGTGGCCATTCTGATGTTTCTGCTGCCAGCAATGCCTAGTGATGTTGCAGGGCTTGGTTGAGTGGGTTAAGACATCCCACAACTGCATACTATCTCCTGGTTCCCCAGCATTGGGTCGTGCTTACTGGCTGATGCCGAACACCCAAGAGCTGGTTTTAGCTCCTGCTCACCTAATCTTAATTTTGAAGTCTCCGGTAGACCCATGTATCCATGACTTAATTTTGATTGCAGTAGCATCACTCCAAGCATCAGTGTATCAACTCACCTGTGTTCAAGCAAGAAAAATCCAGTGAAGCACTTGACCCAGTCGCGCAGGCAGGAAAGGATTTATTTTCACTATGTACCGTTGGTTGAGTGGAAGTGCTGAAGGTTTATATTGTCCCTGTGCAATGTGCATCCAGGTGTAACCTAGTCCGGGACCACACTTCAAAAATAAATTCGAGCCAGGACTTCACAATTTTTTTTTTTAAACGTGTTTATTTTAAACAGGCACGTTATGGCAATACAAAGCTTAATTACTTGCGACATGTAGCATACAGTAATCCCATTTGATGCTCTTCCCACCCCATCCCTCGGGCTCATGTTCCTTCTTCACTTCCCTGTAGGAGGTCTGCATCCCGCATAGTTCTCCTGGCCAGTTGGAGCTTGAAAGTCAGGGCTGGGAACCTTTGGTCAAATTCCAATACCGGACCCCAGATGTTGCGAAAGCGATGCAAGGTGCCTGCTCCGGCAGCAGTCACCTTCTCGGCGATCAGGATGTCCCAGACCTTCATCCACCAGAAAGGCATGAGAGGGCCTTCAGTCGTTTTCCAGGTGCGGGCTATCACATTCCTACCCACAAGTAGGCATTGTGACGATAGTTTGGCCTTGGGGCCAGACCTGGGGTAGATTCCGGGGAACGGTGCTCCAAGGAGGATAGGCTCGGGGGCCAAGGGCAGTCGCACCAGAGTGATGTCCGCTATCGTCGCTAGGCATTGTTTCCAAAAGGCTTGGGCCTTGGGGCAGGACCACCACATGTGAAAGAAGGAGCCTATTTGGCCGCACTGCCTCTATCATTGAGGGTTGATCGTGAAGTTCATGTGGTGGAGTCTTAGGGGAGGGTAGTACCACCGGAGGAGGATCTTGTAGGCGCACTATTCGTGATGCATGATGAGGAGGTGTGAGCCCAGGATCAGATGTCGACCCACTGTTGGTATTCAATCGGATGGCCCAGGTCCGCCTCCCATAGCGCCATATACCGGGTCTTGTTGGTTAGGAAGTCCGTTTGGAGGCGCTTGTACAGAGTGGAAATTCTTCCTCGGGGCGGAAGCTCCTTAAGGGTCTGTTCGATGGCTTTGGGGGGACGAGTAGCCGCCTGGCGAGTCTGAGGATGGGTGCACCAGTGGCGTAGCTGGGTATATGTGAACCTCTCTTGTTCCTGGATCCCCAAAAGTTCTTTGCATCGCTCAAAGGTGCAGGGTTGGCCCCCTTCAAAAAGTTGACCCAGGTCTCTTGGCCTCCTGCAATCCAGGCCTTAAAATTCCGGCGAGACAGACCAGGCGAGAAGGTCGGGTTCATGAACATTGGGGAAAGCGGGCTGAGCCCAGTCGGGATCTTCTGTTTCAGCGCCTTGTCCCACACCGAAATGGTGTGTTTGGTGGATGCCAAGAGATTCCGCCACTGTCGCCGTTCCGGAGGGGGGACATGTGGGAGAAAGCGTAGTGGATTGGGCATCTGCGCTTGTTCGAGGTCTACCCATCTAGGGCGGTTGGTAAGGACTTGCCATGATTGGATACAAGACCAGTGAGCCGCCATTTGGTATTTCTGCAAGTCAGGGACCCCGAGCCCACCCAGTTTCGCGTTGCCCATCATCGTAGATTTAGGGATGCTTGGTTTTTTCCCCCTCCAAATAAACTGCAGCATTTTCTTCTGTAAGCGTTGAAGGGCTGGCGCCGGGACAGGCACCGGGAGTGTGGAGCATGCATACAGAAATCTCGGCAGTAAATTCATTTTACAGGCTGCAATACGCCCCATCAGCGATATCTCCTGTGTTGCCCAGCGTCTCAAATCTGCCTCCAAGTTCGTAAATAATGGGGGAAAATTAGCCTGGTAAGTTTCGCTTGGACTGGCCGGGATCTGAACTCCCAAATAGCCAAGTTCTTTGGTCGACCAGTGTATTGGGCACAGCGGAGCCAGGGCCTCTCGGGCCTCCCGGGTCAAGCTCACTCCCATGGCGACTGATTTCCGGTAGTTAACTGTGAAGCCTGTGACCCTGCCATAGCTCGTTATCTCAGCCAGGGCTTGAGGGAGGAGCAGGGTTTCGTGATAGTCAGGAGGACATCATCTGCATAGAGGGCCAGCTTGTGGTGTGCCGAGCCTGATGGAAAGCCTTCGACTGCAGGATTTAACCTGATCCGCTGGGCAAACGGTTCCATGATTAAAGCGAAGAGGAGTGTCGACAGCGGGCATCCCTGTCGGGTACCGCAAGTTAGGTTGATTGGGGATGAGAGGGTGTGGTTAACTCTAAGAAGGGTTTTGAGGGTTTTGTAATTTGCCAGCGTCATGGTGCAGAACTCCAGGCCAAATCCAAAAGCCTCCAGGGTAAGCCTCATGAAGGTCCAATCCACTTTGTCAAACGCCTTGGTCGCGTCCAGGGCCAGGAGCACCAACTCCCGGGAAGCGAGTTCCACCAGATCCAAGGCTCTTCGAATGTTGTCGGCTGTGGAGCGGTGTCTGAGGAAGCCACTCTGATCCACACTGATTATCTCCGGCACGAATCGAGACAGACGAGACGCCAGGATTTTAAAGTAAATGTGGGCATCTATATTGAGCAGGGCAATGGGTCTATATGATGCAGGGTTCTTCGAATCGCCCCCCGGTTTAGGTAGTAAGACCGTAATTGACTCCTGCATGGACGGGGTTACAGTGCCCGTGGTCCTGAACGAGTTAAACAACTGTACCAAAAGGTGCTAATAGCTGGGGTTTAAAAATCTTGTAGAACCTGGTTGTATAGCCATCAGGGCCAGGGGCTCGGGATTTGAGAGCTTTTATTGCCTCGTCCACTTATTCGTCAGTGATCGGCGCCTCGATAGTCACGGGCTATTCTTTTTAGCCGGGGAAGTGCCGCATCCCGCAAGTATTCCTTCTGTTCCTCCATGTCCCGCGCTGCAGCGGTCATCACCTGAGTTAGGTGGGCCGCGGCGAGCCGCAGTGTGTCCTGGTCAGTGTAATGGACCTTGCCTCGTTGGTCCTGCAGGCCCACAATTGTATTGTTCCTCTTTGTTTTGGCAAATTTGGCCACTAGTAGCTTATTTGCTTTAATGTTTTTAGCATAATAAAACTGTTTTGCTTTTGCCATTTGGTGGGCAGTGTGTTCAGCATAGTGGGCCTCAATCTTTTTCTGTGCTATCCGGATGGCTCGCTGGGTTTTAGGGGTCCAGCCCTTCTCCTTATGGGTGCTTTGTGCATTTTTAAGATCTTCCTCAAGGCACTTGCGAGTTTGACGCTTGTGTTATGATAGGCCGCTCCTTGCGCAATCAGTTCACCCCGCACTATTGCCTTCATTGTGTCCCAAGTGTTGGCGGTAGAGGTGTCCTCACTGGGGTTTTCCTTAAAGAAGTTGGAGATCGTGGTTGCGATTGCATCCCTGAGTGGCATCTCGTTGAGAATCGGATCATATAGGGTCCATCTGACCTGTTGGGGGTTAGCTGGTTCCTGCACTCGGATCTCCAGGGTCACCGGAGCATGATCAGACAAGATTCTGGAGCCAATCGTCACATTGTTTGTAAACGTAAAGATTTGTGGGGACACTAGGAGAAGATCCATCCTGGAGAAGGTCCGGTGGACATAGGAATAAAAGGAAAAGTCTCTTTCGGATGGGTGGAGTACTCTCCATGAATCCACCACCCCCAAGGTTCTAAATAGTTGTAAGAGAGCCAGGGCTATGGTGAGGTCTCCAGCGCTGGGTGGGTGTGACTTGTCTTTCGAGGGGTCCAGGACCCCATTGAAGTCCCCTCCGATCACTATCTGGCCCTCCAAAAACGGGGAGAGGGTTGTACACAGGGATTCATAGAACGGCGCCTGGCCTGAGTTGGGTGCGTATACAGAGATTATAGAGTAGAGTTGTCCTAGTAATAGGCATTTCACCGCCATGTATCGCCCCTCCGGGCAGCTTAGAGTCCAGAATCTGAGGGTTCAGGCCCCTCCCGAATAGGATAGCTGTGCCACCCCTCTTGGAATTCCCAGACGTGAAAAGTTGCTTCGGAAAGTCTCGGGAGCGCAGGCAGATGTGGTCTGCCGGCAGCAGATGGGTTTCTTGTAGCATAGCCACAGCTGCACCGTCATTCTGAAGCTTCTGTAGGATAGACTTGCGTTTGGCGGGTGAATTTAGTCCCTTGACATTCAGGGAGACGAACCTTAAAGTTCGGTGTTCCGGGGCCAGGGCCGGGGAGTTTGACGAGTCTTGGGGGAAGGGGGAGATATAGAGGAATCAGCCATCATGTCGGAGTGTGTAGCCATTCCCCAACCTGCCTGTGGGGTTTTTTCTCGGGCCGCCAACGGGGGGACCGAGTTTTAACTGAGGGTGGCTGACCTTTTGCGGGTCTAATGCCTCCCGGGGCCATCGAACAGTGTGTAGCCAACATGGCTTACTTTATGAGCAATCATAGTGGTTTGTTCCAAGGACTCGTAGATGGATTGTGCCTTGGAACCGGGCATGGGCCGTGGAATAATGCCCGCTGCTTAAAGAATGAAGCTTATCTGTGTTCCTGAGGGTGTAGATCAGATCAAGGTGCCGGACTGTGAGCCGGGATCGAGGTGGAAACTCCACCATGGGGTCGCATGTGGCTATTTCCTCTTCCAGAATCTGGGAACCCTCGACCAAGAGTTTTGTGAGGGATTAGGGGAGGCCACCAGGCTTGAATCAGCCGCTGCTTCGGAGGGCGGGAGAGACGAGGGATTGGAGGCATCTGGACGTAGAAGGTCGGTAGCATCTTCCAGGTAGCTAATTTTCCTGAGCGAGCCCTTGTAGGAAAATTGCCTAGCTGTGTGAAAGAGCCATCTGTAGCGGATTTTTTGAGCCTGAAGAAGGGCGGTTAAAGGACGAAGGGCTCGCCTCTTTTGAAGAGTAAGCGGAGAAAGGTCCTGAAGATCTGGAGAGAAGTCCCTTGAAATGTAATTTCATCTTTGGAGCGGCTTATTGCCGAGATGGCTTCCTTCGTAGTAAAGAAGTGCACCTTAGTAATGACGTCGGAGGGGCCATTCGATTCCACTCCGTGTCAGGGGTTCAGCCTGTGGGTGCGATCCAGGAGCAGGTCGGGGAGAAGAGATTGGAAAAAGAGGACCACATATTCAGCTAACCCCTTGTCTGGGATCGAGGTGGGAACCCCCCGAATGCGGAGGTTGTTGCGCCGGGCCCTATTTTCGAGGTCTTCTTGCTTGTATTCCAGTATGTCGCACCTGTCTTGCAGTAGTCCGATTGAGCGTTGGACCTCTTAGCGCGGAGGCATGGTCTTGGATATGATCCTCAACAACTCCTACTCTTTGTTCAACCTCCGAGACCTTTTTGTCTGTGCTTTCCAGTTTAGTTGTGAGTTCTGTCATACAAGAGCGGAATGCTGATTTGATATCCACCATGAATTCACGAATATCTTCTTTGGTCGCTAAGGGTCCCTTGTTATCTAGGGATTCCCGTGGGATAGAGGTGCCAGAATCTTGTTTTTTTAGCTTTGTCGGAAGCGGTCAGCAGAGTTGCTATGTCTGAAGACTTTTGTTGCTTGGACATCGCGCTAGTTGTTAGAGGCAGGAGAATGGCCGCCGGGAGCGATGTAGTAGTGAGGACTGTGGGCCGGGGCGCTCAGGGAGAAGCACATGAGAGCTAGGCCTACCTTAAATCTCTCAGGGGGCTCCCACCGAAGGCTCCCGCCGCCAACCGTTGGAGGAAGGGACTCATCTTCGCTCCAGGAATTGAATCGCTTCTTAGGGCCGATATCTGTGTCCATGAGCCGGAGAGTAGGCCCCACCAACCATCCAGATGGGCCACCAACACAGCCGAGTAGATCTCCGTCCGCTGGAAGTGTGTAGGCGGCGTGGGCCGGGGCGCCGCAGGAAGAAGGGAGAAGGTGCGCAAAACGGGTCCGATGTATGCGGGGCTCCCTGCCGGTTCCAGGGGGGGGGGCCTCTCCGTTCAATGGAAATGGTCCCCATTTGTCTGGCTATCCGGATGTCCGACCGTCCCCTCCGGCTCAAGTGTTACGGGAAGTATCGCCTTCGACTCGTGACTGCGGCCGCCATCATACGTGCGCCCGCCATCTTGGATTCACTGAGCCGCAGAGGGGGGGACCAGGATTCAGGCGACGAGTACAGACATAGTGCTCCCTCTCCCAGCTTTCATCTTTGAGCCGCTAGTGCTCCATCGGTTCCGATCCACATAGCTGGCGTCGGTGGATCGTGTAGGCCACAGGAACCGCGCAATTTTAACTGAAGCAGCGGGCCGTCCACGGGCGGCTTTAGAGGAGAGACTGCATCGCGTCGGCTCCAACCACGCCCCTCGGACTTCACAATCTTAACAGAGTGGGCCTCATTACGACCCTGGCGGAAAGTGACTGACCGGACCGCAACAGCGTAAATAGCGTTTCCGCCATTGCACGAAGGAGCAAAGTGCGGCTAATTACGACCCATCGGGCACGAGCATTACGCCATGGCGGAATCCGAAAGGCTGCGATGGCGGAAATGACCCCAAAACGGCCCTTACCGCCGCCGTACGCTGCACTAGGTGCAATACCGCCACCCATCTTAGCGGTCACCGTAATGAGCGGTCACCGTAACGAGCGGGCACCGCAAATTACGGGCACCGTAAATATACGGAAACGGAAGTAAAAGCATGTGGCCGGAACGGGAAACAGCACGCCGCACAACTATAAAATCCGAATCCCAACACAACCATCAAAAATCCGACCCTGACACACATCCCAACCCGTTAGCAACCCCAGTTAAAAAAATAAATATGGGAAAGGTAGCCAAGAAAGCGTGTGATCGCAAGCGGCAGGTCCACTTCTCCCGAGAGGAACTGACCGTGCTCACCGAGACCCTCCAGGAAAATGCCGCCGTCGTCTTCTCCAGTCAAATGACCAGGACGGCCCTTGCCAACAAGAAGGCCATATGGGCCCTGGTGGCACAGCGCGTAAGTGCGGTGGGGACAACACCCCGCACGCCACAGCAATGTCGCAAGCGGTGGGACGACCTGCGGATCCGCGTACGCAGCATACTTTCTGCGAACAGGAACATCGCCACAGCTACCGGGGGGGGTTCAGAGTCGCCCATCAAGTTGACCCCCTGGGAGGATATCTGCGCCTCCACCATAGGAATGGAGAGCATAGAGGGAGTCGGAGGGATGGAGAAAGGAGTGCCGACATCCGGAGAATCAGGTAGGTTGGCCAAGAGAAACAATGCGAAATCCACAAAACACGAACATGTGCAGTACCCTGTGACCCCATAGTGCAATACATACTTTGCCCTGACAGCGCCCTCTAAAAGTCAGAATGAATAAACAAATCAATCAAGATGCCATAAACAACCCCTACATGTGCAGCATGCACCCCCTAACTGCAGGCAGCCAAATGAATGCATCCTCAATCCACACGAAAATGAGACCACCTCCAAGGCCCAGTCCCAAATCAGCCTCATGTACCACCCCAATGCATTTGATACGTTGCCATTCCAAATCCGACAGACCCATAACTAACGCTCGCCCCTCTTTACTCCACCACAGGGTCCGATACCAACGACGAGCTGCAGGACACCCCTACCAGCACGCCTGCAAAGAGGGCCAGGACCAACGTCCCAAGAGCCTCCACCTCAGGTGCAAGGATCAAGACACGGCAGCAGCAGGAATCAAGTGGCAGCACACTGGAGGGGACTGCAACAGGCACCCCAGCAGCCAGCAAGTCCACAACCCCAGCACCACAGGTCCCCCCAAAGAACGTATCTGATGGCACTGCCTCTGGTGGTAGCAGCACCATAGGTGACACAGCTGTCATGCCAGCATGCTCCGACACGGAAAACAGTGCTGGCGACGTAGGTACCATCCATGACCTTTCCCAATCCCCCTGCATGTTCCATCCCCTACACCATGACGAAACCACGCAGGGGCACCCTGAAGACGACGACTGGCCAACCCCCACAAGTCCTGTGCCAAGGCAACATGTGTTGAGCAGCCCCCCTGTCACACCACCGCAAATGTCCATGGCCCAGCAGAGGCAACAGTCCCTCGACCTGCTGATCGAGCAACAGCAGGAAGTGTCCACGCTACTCAAGGACCATGCAAATGAATGCGGGGGTTCCAGGGCAGCCATGGAAACATCCACCGAGACACTCAGGGCACAAATGGAGAAAAGCACCGAGAGCCTGAGAGCACAAATGGAGAAAAGCACCGAGAGCCTGAGAGCACAAATGGAGAAAAGCACCGAGAGCCTGAGGGGGGAACTGCATGCGACGTCCAAAGACGTTTGTGCTGAACTTGCTGCTGTGCGCCGTGTGCTCTCGGAGCTCTCACAAACCCTCAGAGACATGCATGGACGCGAGCAGGCCGAGACATCATCCGTGGCAAGTTCCGTCCAGGGCAGCCCCCAACGCAGATCTGGCAGGAACCTGCGCTCCACGGGCAGGGGTGCCCCTGATACCCGTAGAGGGGGCTTGCAATAGCGTCTACCCACGGACAGCATGCATATTTGGACACTGGTGTTGGGGGGGGAGGTAGTAGGGTGGAGGGGGTGTGTTGGGCTTCACTGGGTGGCGGGTCCATAGGGTGTATAAATCAAATCACATTAACAATACAGCACCTCATTATCATCCAATGACATGTGTGGACATTGATATTTGCGTACGAGGCCTTCATAGGCGTACAGTCCACAATGTGCCTGTACTACACACACAGTGCCACAGGTCCCCTTTCCGTGTAATAGGCACCATGCGTGGTTGCTAGAAGCATGCATCTATGATGCTCTGTCGGATTGCACGTGCATCCTGTGCCTCATGGACTCCTTGAGGTGCCTCCACATCCCCACCCTCATCATCATCATCATCTTCAGGTGCATGCAGTACAGCGTCAGGGGGCATGGGCACATTCCTACGTATGCACATGTTGTGCAGCATGACACATGCCATGACCATCTTAGAAACCTTCTCATGGCTGTACATGAGTGCCCCGCCAGACCTGCTGAGGCTGCGGAAACGAGCCTTCAGTAGGCCGAATGCCTGTTCAATGACCACACGGGTACGTGAGTGGGCATGGTTGTAGTCCTCCTCATGCTCGTTCTGTGGGTTCCGGATTGGTGTAAGGAGCCATCTCTTCAGTGGATACCCGGCATCACCTGTATGAGACGAATAAAGGGTGTCAGTGGAATGATAGTGCTAAGTAGCCCCCCCCCCCTCCTGCAAGGTCATTGACGCATCAAATGGGCCACGATGTCATGCATGGAATGAGACTCACCGAGTAGCCAGGATCTGTGCCCTGCGTGTCGCTCCATGTAGCGTGGTATTCTTGTGTTCCTCAGGACCATAGAATCATGGGTAGATCCTGGAAACCTGGCACAACAATGCGTAAAGATCTTGTTGGAGTCACACACCATTTGCACATTGATTGAATGAAATTGTTTCCGGTTGCGGTACTGGACCTCCATGGCATGTGGGACAACCAATTCAACATGGGTGCAGTCGATGGCACCAATGCAACCCGGGATGCCGCCAAGTGCATGGAATCCCACTTTTGCGTTGGTAATCTCCTGGTACGTGCGTGGTAGTGTGATGTGGTCGTCGGCGTGCTTCAGGAGGGCATCGTGCACTTGGAAGAGTGTCCGTGAGAACAGTGGCTGTGAAATGCCATGCAACTGTCCCACTGTGTGCTGGTAGGTGCCTGTGGCCAGGAAGTGGAGTACAGACACCACCTTCAGTAGGGGTGGGATGGCGGTTGGGCTATCTATCATGCTCACGAGGTCAGCATGTGTCATGTCCACAATGGCGATTATGGTGTCCCGGTCCAAACGGTAGAGGGTGTGGATCTGCTCAGCAGTGAGGTTGAACGGATCAGCTCGGAGGCGTGGGATTGCGGGCCGCCTGCGTGGTGGTAGTGGCAGTGCTTGTGGGCCTTGCTGACCCTGCCTTGCCCTCCTCCTCCTCCTTCTCCTCCGTCTCCCCTGTGCGCCCGGTTGTTGTACCTGTTGTTGTTCGTCGTCTTCTTGTAGTTGTAGCACTTGCAGTGCTATCTGGTCCCCCAGGCCCAACATCGCTAGTCCTGCCGGTAGCATTTTGGAGTGGGAGTGGTTGTGGGAGGGGTTTGGGTCTGCTATATATGTGCTGTCGGCCTGTATGGCCTCCACCTGTGCTGATTGAATGAATCTGTGGCAGATGCAATCCCTTCTGGCCGAGCACGTCCCGCACGTAAGGCTGCATTTGGCCGCATGGCATCTTGGGATTGGAATCATGTATCAAATCCCGATGGCAGTGTGATGTACTTTGACTGATTTTCATGCTATGCTCCCATTGTTACACATGCTATAATTGCAGCCGCTTACATACCTGTGAAGAGTCAGTGGTATGTAGGGCTCGATCGATGGCCGACCCTCATGCAGCACAGTAACGTACTTCACCGACGGGCGTGGCGTCCCATTTGTGATTGCAGCCAGTTAGCATTATGACACACAGCCGCACTACATTGATGTAATTGTGAATGCAAGCGTTCACAGAAGCCTTTTCGACGTAATGTTGCAAGTGAGGAATTCGAAGGCCAGCATTTTTGGTTTTGAAGTAGCGGCGAGGATACGCCCACAGGTCTGGGTGGAAATGTAACGTTCTATTGTAGAATGTCCTTGGGACATGGCCCATAACGAGCAAGCAATGAATGATATGAATTGAATGGGATGCGCAATAGCGTAGTGGACGATAAGGCAGGACGTTCCCAAATCCATCTTGCTTCACAACACTACAGATCCGGCCAGGAGCACAGTGGTTTTTGCAGACTGCATTACGCACAGACGCGATGGAAGTTTCACATATTATGTGAGTGAATATTCATGCGTTTTCATTGCGGGATGAGGGAATGATGAATGGATGCATGGACAGATGATTCCATTTAGGGTCTGCCATGTACATGGGTTTTTTGAATCACTCCCCTTCCCCTGCGCTATGTGATGCAAGGCTGCCATAGTGGGATTTACGTCTATCTGCCCTTGTCGGATCCTCCCTGTCTCGACGCGCCTTCATACACTTGTGTCTAGGCACGTTACTAATCCCATGTCATGGGTTCTATCTTGACGGACGCATGCACAGTAACCGACGTTGCCAATGGTGTATTTACCTCGATTGATTTCGTTATGAATCGATACTGATTTAGGGGTGTGTATATTCCTTTGGAGTGGGCTAGCATGCATATGGGTGTGGATTTGGTGTGTTGAATGAAGATTGTAATGCATCATGAGTCCCGTAATGCAATCGGTTAATTTGTGTTTCATTTGGGTGACAGGTATCTCCTGCCCTATTGCAGATGCCATCTCTACGCCACTCCTCCAGATGGGTTTTACTCTCGACACCTGCAGCTTCGGGTGAATCAGTGGAGCACCATTACGATCTTATGGGACGATCGCCAATGGGCCACATGCCCTTACGCTGTACTGGTGGCTAGGTGCAACATTTCGGCCTTTCAGCTCGACTAGTGCCTGCCTCATGGGACGGACCTGCGGTTCTTGCCGCTTCCATGTTGCCTTTTGGAACGTTGATGTAGGCCCTGTGTGCCATGATGGTACAGGGCGTCACACAAGTGGAAGCTGGTCAATTATTGCAGATGCAGCCCTCGGTGATGATGGATGTTTTGGTGTTATTTTGCAAATTGCTGTGGGGCCTTTGTCATTTGGATGTGCATTTAAATTGTATTCCGATATTTGTCGTGTTGCGTTATTCTTTGCAGGTGATGTGGCGATTTTCGATTTGTGGCGGTATGTATTGCGAGATGATCTGCATTGTGTTCCGCCTTCTGAGTTGAGTTGTGTGGTACAGTACTGGCCGCGTTTGCCTACGTAGCACAGTATGGTCACGGATAGGGGCTGCCATTGTGACTGTTTACATGATGTGCTGTTCAGGGGCGGGGGATTGGCTTTTGGCCGACTGGTGCCTGTCAGCCAGGTCGATTGGTGGAATGATGGGATGTTCAGAATGTGGCTGGTCACAGGTGCCTGTGTTTGCGTGCGTTTGTTGGAGGGGGACTGGGGTCATGTCCATTGGAATAGCTTCTGTATTCATGCCATCTGTGCCCTGCAGCTCCCATCGGCCCCTCTTGGGATGAGCCTGGCTGCTCAGTCACTCTGCCAACTTGTGTGGTACATGCTTCTGCTGATGGTTGGTTTGTTTACTGGCAAGAGTACAGGGCTGGTGCAATCCCCCTCAGGATGCTGTTTTGGATGTTGCCTTGCGCTGGTGGCAAGCGATGGGGGACTACTGTTGTTTTGTGTCATGTGTTCTTGATTTTCATTTTGATGTATTGTACCTTCACATTCCTGTGCTGCATCAGTACGGCTATGGTGACATGCCGTACATGGATGCCCACTCACGGGGCGCTTTGAGCCCCTGCATGCATTTCTACGTTGGCATGCATGGGTGAATTGTAGATTTCACTGGTTGCATAGTGTGAGTACATTGCGCCTGCCAGGAGTTGTGCAATGTGGCCAGGGAGTGGAGTACAGGCACTCAGTGGGCCATTTACGGTTGGTTCACGATGCCGTATTTCTCGCCATGGCGGAATGGTACTTTACGACGTGCTTGATGGCGTTCAGTACATGTCCGCTAGGGTCAGAATTCGCGTACCGTTGCGCCATGGCGGTGATTCCGGTTTTGCAAGGCGCGCGTGCGCGTACTTGGTGCAGTTAGCGTTGCCGTTCACTGCGGTGTCGCTAATGGCATCGTACTTTACGGTGACGGGTCATAATCGCAACGAGCGGTGTTCGATGGCGGTATTGCATTTCCGCCATCATTTTTCCATTTCCGCCAGGGTCGTAATGAGGCCCAGTGTCTTCTTAGACATGTATCAATGTCGTGCTTTTTTTTTATCCAACCAGTATTTGACCAATTTTTGCATGGGGCATTTTCTTCCCCAACATTTTCACACGGTTCATTTAAAATCTTTGCATGTGGTGTTTGCCATTTTAAATCTTTTTGAAAACTTGACATGGTTTTTAAAAACTAACCTGACATACACTGAAGTGGGGGTTTGCAATGTAATCACATGTTCAGAATCCTTTTTGAGATGGATCGGTTCCTAGACTAGTGCCCAAAAATGCTAGGAATCTCAAACGAAAAGCATAAGGAGAGTTGGAAAGATAAAAGAAATGCAAAAACATGGAATATATCAAAACTCTTATTTGGACTTTGGGTTGACATGGATCGCAGTAGTTGGAGAAGTTAGACCGCCGTGTATGGTTTGTGGCGCAACATTAGCAAATGACAGCCTGAAGCCAACAAAATGAAGGCATCATTTACAAACAAAACATGCTGATTTAGCAAAAAAACACCAGGGATTTCTTTGTATGGCAATTGCAAGGCATAAAAAAAGCAAATACTGTTAAAAATGTGGCCTCAATGCCGCGCAATTGCTTCGAAAGCTTACCACATTTCATACTATCTGGGCAAAAACAAAAAGCCTTTTACACATGTTGAGAAGGTGATCATCCCAACAATTCTCGCTGTCAAACATTTAATACTTGGTGATGATTGTTAA
Source organism: Ambystoma mexicanum (assembly GCF_040938575.1). NCBI lineage: Eukaryota > Metazoa > Chordata > Amphibia > Caudata > Ambystomatidae > Ambystoma > Ambystoma mexicanum. Next base: position 410,228,443 of record NC_090925.1, read on the forward strand.
GATGGATTTCTGAACTCTGATCTGGTGGTAGAGGTTCAGAAAGCCAGCCTAGTTTCTTGGAACAAGGTAACCTTCTGGAGAAGCCAGACCAATAAATTTAGCATTGGTGGCGGTCAAGACTAGGTCTCACGAGGGATGAGGGTGATCCAAAGCCCATAATGAGCACACACAGTGACGGACACTACAAACGACTCTCAGTTAGGTGTATATCAAAAATATATATACATTTATTAAAGGCCTTTTAAATCAAACACAAGCAAAGACCACCAGTAATACTTAAAACAACACAACACTACTATAAAACATACAGATACCAATAGCCTAAAGGAATGGCACATTGAAAGGGTCCACAAACCCTAAGGGAAAGGAGCAAACAGTGCAAATATACTTTAGGCAGTCCTTCACTTTATCAACACCAACTGAAAGGCAGTCCAGTCCCTAAGAAGAGTGGAGCCTTATGCTCAAAAGTACTTTCAGATGCAGATGCACGCAATCGTGCAGTTGGGCAAAAACTGGGTCTTTTGCAGGGGCTGTAGCAGCTCAGGAAGGCAGTTGAGGCAGCTAAGAATAAATTCCCACTATTTGAGAAGGGTCTCCCCAAGAGGGCAGAACAGAATCCAAGAGTTGGGACTAGCTTGGTAGCACAGGCTACCTCGCTAAAGGCGAGTGGCCCTCAGCGGACACTTTTGGGTAAAAATGGATGAATGCACCAAGGACCACTGGTAACGGACTGCAGGTACTCACCGACCCAAGGCGCACTCCAGACCAAACTTCGTCAGTCGACTCCACTTAGGTTGCAGATTCAAAATCTGCAATTGTGCGGCTCTGCGGTGCAGTTCCAGGGATGACTTCCATGGCGGGACAGTGGCGTTTCTCCTCTCCTGGTGAAGGGATCAACTCTATTTCACTGCAGCTCATCGCAGAACAAGAGGGAAGGGGGGCGGTGGCACAGCAGCAGCGCACCCTCGAAGTTCGTCACCATGGCTGGCCGACACAGTGACCGCGTGCACTCCAGTTTAGGCGCACTCTCCTAATTCCAGACCTAGGGCGCCTAGGTGTACGAAACCCAGGGAGGGGAGTCGGGTGGGGGGGAAGAGTGCCTTATACCTAGTGCTTACGATCTCCTAAGTCCCAAGAATCAACTCAAGACGGTGGCTGTTCCAGAGCAAAGATCTTGCCCAAGCAGGTCAGTTCACTGGTTGGCCCAGGGAAACTTCCGAGAAGGCTTGCTTGCAGGTTAAGGTGAAGGTGCCATGAATAGTAGTTCCCACTATTCAAATTGGTCAAAGTGCCTTTGCAGACCTAAGTTCGATCAGATGCAGAGAGGTCCTACAGGACAACAAGGGCTCATGGTGCCAAACCTTGCAGCGGGTCACCAGCGGTTTCTGGACTCTGCTTCTTAATTTCAGGATGCTTGGATCGTATCCTAGGTTCAGTGAGAACTCAAGAGATCGACCTGGTATAGGTGATTGGGCCCTTCTCTTATCCAGAATCTCCTTTGCGCCAAAAACAAAGAGGACCCAATGAGAGACCTGCTCACATACAGTCATGCCAGACATGGACCACTCGAGTACCACGGTGGTCCCAGTCATTCGCAGCACACCAAACTCTAGCACCCAGGCTTCGTATTGGAACTAGAGAGTCCAGCCCACATCCTGGAAGCACACACACAAGGCATGCAGAAGCCTACGAAAACTTGGCATTTCGTGGGAGAATGCATGGCCAAATAAGGACTGTCCTGGGTCTGCTCGACCTGGGGAAGGCAAAGGGACAAGATGTCCAAAGGACAGAACAAAGTACCTTGTGGAATGGCTGTTAGGAAAGATTTCATAATTGTATGTAATTTTCCCTCCATGTGTCAACCCCCAAACTTGTTGCTGCTGTTTAGACACCATTGACTGACTTTGCCAGATAAGCACAGCCTTCAGCTGCACTCACTTTTTTATGGGGAAACTGACATGCCCTTAAGACAGTCAGTTGGAGACTTTGTTTCCCTTAGTCCTTTTCCCGTAACTCTTGTGCAACATGTAACAAGTGTGCAATGTATCTTAAAATACAGCACACTTGGTCCATCGTCATTTTTCTAAGGCCCTAGATACTCCCGCTGGACTTTTTATGAACTGTGCAGATGTGTCATGGACACGACTGGTGGCAGCTATCTTTTCGCATTATTTTTAATCCTTTCCTGCCATGTTAACCGTGTTTGGCATGAATAGGTGGCCTGGCACCAAATGGCCATGCCACGAGATTCTTTGTCCTGTCCTTTGGTCATCTTGCCCTTTCACCTTCCCCAGGTCGAGTCGACCCGGGTCAGTCCTTAGTTGGTCATGCACTTTCTGGCAAAACCCAATGCTTTTGCAAGCTTCTGCATGCCTTGTGTGTGACTCCAGGATGTGGGCTGGATCGTCTTGTTCCAATACACATCCTGGGTGCCAGAGTGTCTTCAGTGCCCTGAAGGACTGGGACCACCATGTTCTGTGATTGGTCCACATATGGAGTGTGCATTTGTGAGCAGATCTCCCATTGGGTCTTCGTTTTGGCGTGAAGGGTACTTTGGATAAGAGGAGGCCAAAAACACCCATACCATGTCGATCTGAGTTCTCACTGAACAAAGGATAGGATCCAAGTATCCTGAAACTACAAAGCCGAGTCAAAGAACCGCTGGTGACTCGCTGGAAGGTTTGGCACCTCGAGCCCGCTGTCGTCCCATGGGGCCCCTCTGCATCTGGTCGTCCTAGGTGGTCTGTGAAGACGCTTCGACCCATTGGAATAGTGGGACCAACTATTCTCGGTACCTTCACCAAAACCTGCAAGTAAGCTTTCTCGAAAGTGTCCCTGGGCCAACCAATGGGCTGACAAGCTTACACAGGACCTTTGCTCTGTCTCTGCTGTCGTTTCGAGGAGGCCCTCGAAACTTGGTATACTGCGAGCTCTGTGTCCCCGGCACCCTCACACCGAATTTTGTACACTTGGCATTCCCAGGTCTGAAGTGAGAGGAGTGCGCAAGGACCAGAGTGAATGCTGTTATCGTGTTTCCCTGCCGCAGCAACGTCTTTTGCAAGTAGGCTGCATTTGTGACCCTCTTGCCCCTGAAGCCTGCTCTTGTGAAACTGGGTCGATTCATCGACCTGGAGTGGAGAAGTGGCCACTGTCCCGTTTGGGAATCATGGCTGTATTTCAGGAACTGAAAGCCGCAGAGACATCATTTTTGTCGCATTCGAACCTGCAACCCGAGTATTGGGTCCAAGTGTGCCTGGGACCAGTGAGTACTTACAACACTAACCGGTGGCCCCTGGCACCAAGGGCCCCTTTTACGCATGAGTGGTCCCTGGGTGCCCCTCTCCTCTCCAGTGCTAGTGCAAACTAGCGACTCCATCCCGCACTCTGGAACTGCCTCTGCCTTCAAGTGGAGGCCCTCCCTGAATAGTGGGAACTTGTTCTTCATCTCCTCATCCACATTCCTGAGTCGCTAGAGACCCCTAAAGAGACCCTCTGTTGCCCATTGGAACAACCGCATGCGCTTGCATTGCATGTACTATTGACCACAAGGCTCCTCTCTTCTTAAGGCTTGGACTGCCTCTTAGTTAGGTGCATAGTCAATGACGAAAGGGGCCTAAAGACTATCTGCACTGCCTGTTTCCTTCCCATCTAGGTTGTCAACATATTTTGTGTATTTGACCCTTTAGACCCCAATGGTCTTGTATATACATTGTGTTGATAGTGTTGTGTTGGTTTACTTAATATCACTGAGATTCTTTTGCTATGGTCGATGTTACAAAGGCCTTGTAATAAATGTTTCTATATTTTTGATATAACACCTGTCTGGAGTAATTTGTAAGTGTCCTTGCTTTGTGTGCTCATTGAGGTCCTTCAGTCACCCTCACCCCTCCTGAAACTTAGTCTTGACCACCTGCCATTGCTACCCTGATTGGTCTGGCTTGTCCAGAGGTTACCTTGTTCCAAGAAACTAGGCTGGCCTTCTGAACCTCAGCCCCTCCAGGTCAGAGTTCAGAAAGCCATCTTAACAATGGCCATTTTGGGGCCAAGCCACTGTCCAGTGCCAAACGGCGTACACACGAAATGGTCCAAAGGAAAGGGTTACAAATATGAAAAATAACAGCTGCCACCAGCTCTGTCCAAGGCACATCTGCACTTTTACCGGAAAATCTTGAGGGTGTAGAGGGCCTTAAAAATTAAAGGAAGACCCCAGAGCACTGTACTGGAAGGTACTTTGTGCACTGGTAAAATGTTGCCAAGAACTTGCAACAAAGTGAAAAGATAAGGGAAACAGTCTCCCAGTACTGACCGTCTTTAAGGGCATGTCAGTTTCCCCATAACAAAATGAGCGAAAACCCAGCGGAGTGAAGCAGAAGGCTTTGCTCCACTGGCAAAAGTCAGGTTAGGATGGTCAGACAACAGCAAAAAGTTGGGGGGTTCACAAATGGAGGGAAAATTAGACATAAAATGGCAATCTTTCCTAACAACGGTGCAGCAGGAAAATGCAAAGGTAGCCCTAAGTCAGACACCACAATTTGCTGCTGCATCGCTCACCTGTCATGTGATATCAGTGCAGAATTGATATTACGCTGGAAGTAGAGTCAGTTTGCCCTACAGTTGGATGAAGCCATTGACCTTTCAAATGAAGCTCATTTGATTGCTTTTGTGAGGTATTGCCCTGGAAAACAAACAGTGGAGGATTTCTTATTTTGCAAACCAATTCAGGGCAGAGCCACTGCATCTGAACTTTGAAATTATTAACAACTTCCTAAGTTTCCACTGCTTACAGTAGGATGCATGTGCAGGTATTTGCACGGATGGTGCAAGGGTTGGGTTAAAAGCAAAAGTGTTGGCAGTACGTCCACATATTGTGTGGACACATTGCCTGATACACCGTGAAGCTTTGGCTGTACACAATATGGGAAATGAACACAGACATGGTGGCTTCTGTTGTAAAAATTGTACATTTATTAAGATGTCCGTCTGTTTGCCACATTATGTGCAGAAATGAGAGCTGAACATGATGCTTTGTTTCACATGGAGGTCAGGCGGCTATCTAGGGGAAAGGTTTTAAATCGCACTTATGAACTGAGGAATTAAGTGAGACAATTTCTCCTGTGTTTAGACCAGACAAAAGCAGAGCCTCTGTGTGATTCACACTGGCTTGTACCATTAGCATACAATGGCAACATCTTTCAAAAGCTGAATTCTCTAAACATATCCCTGCAAGGCACAAGAACCACATAATTTGCAATGAATGCAAAAATAGCATTCAAGAAGAAGCTGAGGCTTTGGAGGGTTGATGTCGGCATTACCAATGCTTTTCCATTATTAGCAGATGCTCTTGAGGAGATGGAGTATGATCTTCCATGTGTGGTTGAACGAATAGGAAAACATTTAAATGCTCAGAAACAGCTTAAAAAAAATCTTTCCAGACAATAATTATAACCTCAATGGCTGGGTGGTTCAGCCTTTCCAAGAAGACATGCACATACAGGATGAATTAATGAAGCTTCAAAGTGACCACATACTGGAAAGCCAATTAAAAAAATGGTCTTTGGGTGGAATTTGGCTAAATGGGTCTGCAGTTTTTCAGTAAATGTACTGTTACACTATTTTTAGTCAAGTCCTCTATTCTAGCAAAACAATTTGAATGCTGTGTTCACAAATATGAGTCATGAATTCTAATTAGAGTTATTGCAAGCAATACAATTTTGAAAAAATGTAGTGTTTGGCACCCACACCTTCATTTGGGGCACCATTCTACGCCAGCGCGTGATAACCGTTGGACACTGATTAACATTTCGGAGCCCATGTGCATCAGGAGGGCCCACCAGCGGTACATTTTTCTTAGGGATGGTTTGGGGTCAAAACGTTTGAAGACCACTGCTCTAGACAGAGGAAGGCCAACAGGTAGGCTCGAGTAGTAGTCAAGTTGGCGGAGGATAGGGGTAGAGATTACAATTTTCATAGAGTAGTTAGCAAGAAATGGACACATTTCCTAAATGTTGAATAGGTTAAACATGAGCAGCAGAGGTAGTGATCATTGTTGAAGTCTGAGATCGCTATCAAAGAGGACCCCAAGATTGGAAGGCAGGGAGAAGGACATGGGTTGATGTCAGAGATCAACTAGTTGGAAGAGATTTTATAGGATTGAACTTCCAGGGAGGATGCAATTCAGACAAGAGCAGATTTGGGAAACCATAGGTCCTGGAGATTGCGTAGAGAGGAGTGGTCTATAGTGTTGAAAGTGAAGAGGTCCAAAAGGACGAGTATTGAAGACTATTCACCATTGCAATGTCTCGTGTTGGTGAGAGGCGAGAAACTGATGGGATCTCTTTTAGGTGCTCTCACCCTGCTTAAGGTCTTTGGGTCTTCTTTGCTTGTGCGGTCCCAATTGCAGACCTACTTTACTCAATTAGATAGCATTGGCCCATTGATTCCTATGGTTCCTCAGACTAACATTGGAACGGTTGTGTTGGAGGCCTGTGAACATTACTATAGTCCATGTTGACTATGAACATGTTCAATTTTAGAATGTTTTATTAACGGTTACAGGTAAGTATCATGAATAGTGCATTACAAGGAAAATGACCACATCTAGGCCAAATGATCACAATGTTTAGTAATACTAAAGAATCGCTGATGAGCAAATTATGAGGTACAGTTAGCCTATGCAGTGGGTTCAGTTATAACAAAATTATGGTGTAGTGCAAACCAGAGTAAGCAAATGTGACAGTAGGTCTGGCTAGAGGACAAAGTGGGCAATGTCAGGGCATTCAAGAGGTGCTGTGATGGCAGAACAAGGTGACTAGCCAACACTACATTCATTGAAGGGCAGGGTCTAGCTACACAGGCCCAAGGAGTATCCCTTGTGTTTTTAAGTGGCCATCCTTAGTGTCAAATCGGTAAACGGATCCTTCACCCTTACTCTATGCTCAAAGTTTGCCTTGACGTCCAATTAATTAATATTGTCGAAGCCAACATTACACTCCTGCATATCCAGGCTTACATTGGCTGGAGAAGGCTCTGGAGGGCTTGGCCATTGCAGAGTAGAAACATTTGGTGGAATAGAAATCCCCAGTACAGGTGTGATTCTTACTAGGACCATTCCCCAGGACTCCTGAGGTTTGGGCCATAACCACATCAGATGGCTGAAAGTTCCTCTGGAGTGGATGCATTTTCAGAAATCTTCGCTTTTGATCAGATTCCTGATGTGCATCAGGATGGGAGACCAGTACACTGTTCAACAGCTTGATCTTGCAGGCGTTTGTACGCGAGGCAAGGGAAGTAAGACAGATGTTGAGTGTTTGTGTCGATGAGATGGTCTCCTTGGCGTCTTTTAAAATAATTGATTTATAGACAGGGGAAACTACTATTACATGCTAAGGTCTGGGAGGTGTTTTTGGATTTTTCCTAGTGAGATATGGTTTCCTTTTTTTTTCTCTTCTCTCTTTCTCCCTCTCCTTTTTTCCTTTTCCTGTTAGCTGGTTTCAATTTTGAGGTTGCTATGTAGCTGCTTGATGTATTTTATTTGATTTCTTTCCTGATGTACATTTTGTTGGTGAAAATGTAAATAAAGAATTGAGAAAAAAAAACCTTTCCAGGACTCTGCTCCTTTTCCAGTTCTTGTACCAAGGTCAGTCAGGTTTGGGGACCGTGGCATATGCGTGAACAACTTGTACATATTCGAAGCTTGGTGATGGCCTTTCATTGTAAGGCTGATGCACTGTCAGGTTTTCTGTTGGGAAAGTGGTAGAGAGCCTTCACCCAGACACCTATTTAATGCTGCTCTCAGCAGTCTGTATTGCAGGAACAGGCAGTCAGTTAGGTGACATTTTCAGCAAAGAGTCTGTGGTGGTCCACCTCATCTTCCACGTCAGCCATGCAACTCATTTCTGAAAAATACCAGTTGGTCGCAAAATAAATAAAAATTGCCTGTTAATTATGATAAACTGCTTATCCCACATCAAGGCTTCCTGAAGACTTCTAGGTGGGTACCATGAATCTTCAAGAGGGACCCAGATTTCTCTCACAAATACCATCAGCTGATTTTACTCCCTTATCACTAATCTGATCGTAGACACATGTGCACTACGCAAGTCGACTCTGTTGATTCTGCACCCACTCATCTGTAGCCATGTGCCTACATGCCTCGAAGTGAAGGCCAAGTGCACTTCCTGCCTTAGGCATGGTCATACCTCCAAGACCAGAGGGAAATTGCAGCTTCCAAAAAGTGAGATAGTGAGGCTTCCTCATGACAAAGGATCTTCTGCATTAATTGGTCCAGCTCTCTGAACAGGTGTTTGAGCGGTCTCCGGAGAAGCATTGGTAGAATAGAATACCCTCTCTTTGCCCCATTCTTTTTTTAGACTGTTCATCTTACCCCAATGCAATTTCTACTGGACACCATGAAATGTCCCAGGACATAAATTATTGTCTCCGCTAGGATGCAGACAGTGGCAAGATCGCAGACTACCTGGAACTGTTTATGGTCCTGTGAGATCACAATCTTCTATTTTCCTATGTTCTACAAAGTAATTTGATTTACTTGCCTTTATATATTTTGGAGATCTTTCCGGTGCACACATTATAAACCATCTATTTTGGCAGATACATTGTTTAGACAATCTCTTATTGTGTGCTTTTCAAAAGTGCTTAATGCACCGCTAAACGATCTATCCATCATTCTGAAAAGTTGCATGGAATGCCCAGGCCACACAACCACCACAGCCAAGATTACTGGGGAAACACTGTGTAAGCCAAACAAGTGGATATATCTGTGCCCTAGAAAAAGTCCTCAGAAAAATGCTCCGTTAAAGGACTCTGCAAGCTCCCCTAGTCATTTACATGGAGACCATCTTGTTCCATGGGTAAATCAACTTAAGACATTGTTGAGGTGTGCCACCCATTTCTCGTCCTCCAAAAAACCAACACCCTAAATATGCCGAATGGGATTCTACGATGGTAAGGGAAATCATTACTGCAGCATGCTATACTGTGTTACTCATCGGTAAGCCCTCAAAAAGAGCCGCATTTCATTCATGCCTGTCAACTCTGGCTGCAAGCCATTATTACCCAGTATGGCCTGCTGAGGTTGTGAATATTTCCTTATTAAGTTCCATCTAGCCAGACCACATCTGCCCTGCTTAAGAAAATTACTATTTACTTGCTGGCTTATTCAGGGACCATGCTCATCGCCCTGTGAGCACAAAATGTGCAAAATGTCCCTGCGCTATTTTGGAGGCTCTCTGTAATCTGTTCTTAAGGACCATGCATTTGCCCATTAGGCGCAGTGCCCAACATTCCATTTGAAAAGTGAATTATCAACACCCTTCCCCATGGTGACTTCCGAAAGCAGCAAATTTCTCTTTTCAGAGAACTATCATCTAGGCACCAGTGTCACTGGTTCGCCACTTTACAGGTAGCCAACACCATTTCTTCTACAGTTAAGGGTTGCTAAATTACTAATAGTTTGCCAACATTGTACTGGTCAACTTCAGCCATTTTCGTCTAGAAAAATTCTGTTTTCCTCACAATATATCTGAACAACATACCAGGTCTTTGCATATACCTACATTTTCACCAAAACTTCAGCCCTTGCCCATTACCATTGCTGTGTTCTCCCTTCAATGAGCCTCAGAAACAGTAACCGCCACTAACTGGGAAGCGATAAAGCCCCATTTGTAAGGCATACAGCTGACAAATATAATTGTTAAAGCATAGGCATGGCGGCTCTCCAAATCAATGAATGTAAAACAATTGTGTGATATAACAATCTTTCTAAAGTAGTACACTAGGAAATTTGAAACCCACATTTACTGGCCCGTTATAGTTTCGTTATTGCCCGCTCTCCCTTCAAATAAAGAAAGTAACTGCTAACCAATAACCTTTTGAAGGGGGGTAGGGAGAAGATGCTGGAGGCTTGTGGCACTCCACAGGAGATATTTCTCGTGTTTGAGGCAAAAGGTGGTGGCGATAAGTCCTTTTGGTTCAATTTGTGAGGAAGGATTTCAACCATTTCAACCATTTTAAAGGCAGAGACTTGTACCGCATTCCACCTGTCTTTTGGTGTTGTGGGAATGTCGAATGCCGCCGATATGTCCAGTAGTGTGAGGGCAGATTGAGTGCTGCTGTTTACATTTATTTTTAAGCTGTCCCATGATTCCGTTCCTCTCATCGGTCTGAAGCCAACTTGCGAGTGGTTGAGAATTCCATTAGTTTATGCATAGTTAGGATTTTGTGTATGTGGTTCTCCAGTATTTTCCCTGGCCAGGGCATGTTTGATATAGGTCTGGAGTTGCTGGGGTCTTCCGCACTTTGTGACGTTTATCAGTGGTTTGATATATGCCGATTTGAAAGACTTTGGTACTATTCCTGTGTTTAGGGATAGGTTCATTAGATGCTGGAATTTTGATGCTGGCATGGCGTGGTTAAGAACTTTTGGAGATGTCTGGTGGACAAGGGTCACATGGAGATCCTGCCAGGTTGGTGTCCTGTATTAGTGTAGAGAAAGTTTCTTCTTCTATTGGTTCTAAGCGGATCGGGTTTGCGGCAGTTGGTGTATCACCAGTTATCAGAGGTTCATAAATTGTGTTTACATTTGTGTGGCTTGTATTGATGGTCTGTTGGATTGTTTCAGTTTTTGTTCTAAGGTAGTTGGTGATGTCACAAAGTGCGTGTGCTGGTATGGTGCCTTTGTTGCAGGATGAAGGGTTGTTTATATCTGATGATTCTGAAGAATTCATTTTGTAGGTTGGTTGCCTATTGGATTTTTTTAGTGTAGTAGGTCTTTTTTTTTGCTTTGAGGACTACCGATTTGTATAATCTGAGTTATCTTTGGTATCTTATTTTATCTGGTTGTTTGTAATGTTTTCTCCATATTTGTTTCCAATTTGTGTTTTGGGTTCTCTCAGCTTTTCAGTGAACCACCTTGCTGCCAAACTTTTTGTTGTGGCTAGTTGGTCTAGGGCTTTGGTGATGCTGATGTTGACTATTTTCTCAGCTGTGTCTGGGGTCATTTTCAGCTTGGTGGAGTCTATTCCAGAAAATCTGTTAAGCATTCCAAGTCAAGACTCTTCCAGTTTCTTTTACTAGTGGCATGTAATATTGTGTTTCCTGGCGTTATGCAAGTGTGATGTAGAATGGTATTAAGAAGTGATCACTCCACACCATTGGTGGGGCGATGCAAAGAGTCCTTCTCTGCAGAAGACTGCATCCAAGGTTTGTCCGGCATTGTGGGTGGATTTGTTTACTGTTTGCTTGGAGTGGAGTGTTTCCAAGAGGGCACAGAGAGAGTGAGTTCACTGATTTAATTCTCTTTCAAACCAGATGTTGAGGTCCTCAGAACGATCAGGTTGTCAGGGTAGGTGGATAGGTTGGTGAGGGACTGAGTTTCGTTGCAAAATTCAGGTTGTAGGATGGTGGTCTGTAGATCGGAAGGAACATTGTTGGCTTGGTCGTCGAGTTTGATCTTGACAAGGAGGGATTCATATTCTTCCATGTCGGTTGAGGAAAGTGGCGTGGAGCAGATGTGTTTTGTGCACCATTGTGATTTTGCCTCCTCTTTGGTTTCTTCCATTGATGTGTAATATTTTGAAATTGCCCGGTATGGCTTTGTGCGCAATAGTTTTGTAGTTTTCTGAAAGCCATGTTTCTGTGAGGAAAAGTGCATCTGTGCCTCCCTCGCTTAGGAAGTTGTGCATTTCCATTTTGTGTTTAGCCATAGATCTTACATTAAGGCAGCTGCAGTGCAGTTGGGCTATTTTCCCTTGTGGGTTGTTGTCTGTGTGTCCCAGTTGGTGTGGTGGGTTGTCAGGTTTTCATTACTGGGGACTCTCTCCTGGTTGTACTTGCTAGATGGAGTTGTTCTTGGGTGTTCCATCTCTTCGTCCAATAGTCGAATTAGGCTGATGGCAGGGATACTTAGTTTTGGTTTATGCAGGTGGGTGGGTTGTTTGAGCGCGAGTGCTTTATTCCAGTCTGTGGTAATGTAAGGCGTGTTAATGGATATGAACTCGTTTGCCCCCGATTCTTGTTGGAGTGTTTTAAAAGGTGTTATCCCGGTTATGATGTTTTGCTTTTTGGTTTGGTGTACTGGAGTGTTCCATCTTTGTTTGGGTTCTTGCATGTGGGTGGTTTGCCGGTTGTCTAATAACCATTGCGATGGATTCTTAGGTGGAGAGGTAGCATGAGAAATATTCTGGGTTTGCTTTGGTCTGGGTCATTTGTCCTTTTAGCAGTGTCACCATGCTGTTCCTAGCAGTCTTGGATTCTGGAGGGTAGGTTCCATCTTTTTGGGATATGGTTTCCCTCCTGTTTTCTTTGCTTGCTTCTTTTTCTTTCTTGTGATGAAGCATGCCTGGTGTGTTTTCATTTTTTGTGCTGGCTTTGTGAGGTAAGTTTCCCAGAGCTGGTGTTGTCTTGTTTAGGTAGCTTCATGGTGCCCAGTTATATTTCCTTCACTTTTGTAGTTTCTTTTTATGTTTGTGGTGAGTGTTTGTTGCTCATTGGATATTGTTCATTGTTTACCAGGGGTGCAAGACCACGTGGTTAGCTTGTTTTGTGGTTTGCAGTTATATTTCCATGCGGTCCTGGTTTCCTTTACGGTTGGTGTGGTCAGTATGTGTAGTGGTGTGACAAGCTCTGCTTTGCAGCAATGCTGGTATCTCTATATTTTTGTGCTTAGTCTGGTTCACAGTGGCGAAGGCCTCCCTATGGTGTCCCTGCATTGCTTCACAGTGGTTAGGGTCTTCCTGTGGTATCCCAGCATTTCTTCACAGTAGGGCGAGCTTGCATGCAGTAGGATGTACAGCAGTTATGGTGTGCAGTTAGCATATAGCTAGATTTGATCTGTGGTTGGGCCGACTGTAGCTAAATCTTTGTGTGCAGCAAGGAATAACTAGTCCCAACGGGTCACTGAGTGCAGTGAGATTAATAGCGGGAGGAATCAGTGCCTTGTTGGATTAGGGTGCAGCAGCCTTTAGAGGGATCACTGTGGGCTGTATGGGAGTGTATCAAGGATCAAAACAGTGGCTGGGCTAACTGGAGATCAACAGTCGCTGTGTACTTCGGAGTGCAGTGTGTGACCTATAGTACAGGTATATCAAATAAAGCAGTTCATACTGTGTGGCTAATTTCTAGATTAGCGCATTAATTAAGCAACAGAACCCGAGCGTCGGGGGCATTACCGACTCGGGTAATGCCCCGGGGCATTACCCGAGTCGGTAATGCCCCCGACGCTCGGGTTCTCTTGCTATTAGTACCCTGACCCGCAAAAATTGCGCGACCGGGGCACTAAAAGCTTTTTTTTTGTCCCGAAATGCTGCAGCGTTTCAGGAGAAAAGAAAAAAAAGAAATTGGCCGCCGCCATGGAAAGGGAAAACTGAGTCCGTTTTCCCTTTCCATGGCCGACATCGGGAGCGGACGCGCTGGGAACACAAGTGTTCCAGCGCGTCCGCTCCTGAAAAAGGATAAAAAAAAGGTAAGTGGGGTTGGGAGGGCGGGAGTGGGACGGGGAGGCGGGGGGTTGGGGGAAGAGGGGAATAAAAAACATACCTGCATCCACGGCGGGGGACGAGGGAAGCCCCCAGCCGTGTCGAGGCGCAGAGTGGAGATGGCTCCACTCTGAGTCTCCACATGGCTGGAGGCTGGCCCCGCTTTGAGCCTCCTCATTGGCTGAGGGGCTGCCACGCACCCCGCCAGGGACAAAGGCCGTGGAATCCCGACGGAGGGATTCCCGGCCATGTAGGGACCTGGCGAGAGCCAATCAGAATGCTTGTTGCATTCAGATGGTCTCTCGCCGGGTTACTAATCTCCAATACAGCTAATTTCAAAGTATATGCAGTACCTACACTGGTGCTCGTTCCAGCTTATATGCAGTACTTATGATAGTCATGGCTTAAAAATGTGTGCATTAGCCTACAATGCAGCTAGTTTCAAGAACGTGTGCAGCACTCAATAGCTATGTTTGGAGCGCAGCACAATGGCTAACTACAGAGGGCAGTAGAGTTCAACACAATGGCTAACTATAGAACTTGATAAATTATGTTATGTGACAAATCCAGGGAAAGTGTCCCTTCTCCCAAAGGGGGAGCCCCCATTTGGCCAAGGGAGGTGAGCTTGCTAAGTTTAACACACCCTAAGGGACAGGGCAAGCAAGAACACACTGGGTGCATTTCCCCCTTGGAGATCACCAGAAAGGGATTGTATTAATCCTTCCCATATGTTTGTTGCCTATATGGGGATTGAGTAGCGTAGTTGTACCTGTGAAGCTTTAGAGATGGCTGGTGTAGCTTAAATATGTATTTAATTGTTCATTTATAGTGCGCTTAATACCAGCGAGTGGTTTCGAAGAGCAGGATCGAGATTTGAACCTCTGTCTTGGAAGCAAGACAACACGGTTCAACAAACATGTTGCCCCTGAGCTATCCATCTTTAACATCCAGTTTGAGAAACACTCAAACACAGGATCAGTGGAACAATCAATCTTATTTCCAGTTGAATAATAAACATGACAAAGGAACAACAGACGAGAGAAGTATGAGAAGAGGAAAGGACCACCTCCTGGATGATGTAACTTCACATCAGACCAATGAGGAAGGCTTCTGGTGTGAAGGAGCCCACAGGACACTGCTAATGCCAAATCGGCCTTGAGCCAGTAGGGTTCAACCAAGCAGACCAAGCGCACCACCCGAGTCTGAGACAAGTATCTCGTGTCCACAGTACTAACTAACCTGTGAACCATCAGCATAAGAGGACGCCAACATGGAAAAGTGATGCAGGGTACACAGGGAGATGCCAACCTAGGGTTCTGCATTAGTCTCAGAGACCGCTTCCTCCTGGGAAACCACGTCATAGAAGGTACACAACTGTTCTTGGGAGAAGGATGGAGGCAGGGAAAACCCAACACCACACCACAGGGTATTAAACTAGAAAGCCCTTGAAAGGCCGACAGTTAAATGAACCCAAGAAGGGTTAAGACCCAATTCCCAACAGCAGGGTGAGAAATGAGAAAGCCATTGGCAGGGTAAAAGCAGAGTGGCTCCAACAAGGGTTAAGAGATACGGAATGCAAGGCGAGGTTGGAATCCAAAGGACCATTGGCAGGGTGAATGCAAGCACAAATAAAAGATTAAAACATACTGAAGGGGTAGGGACTCACCATCCAGCTAGGAAAATCAAAGCGGTTACACAAACACCAGAAAGATGCAAAAGACATTTGTAGAGGAGGAGCCAAGTGTCTCTACTCGAAGTCCAGCGCCCATATTGCCTATATGTTGGAAACAGGAAAATGAGACATGCACAATGCGACTAATAGTCCGGCTACCACAAAGATTCCTCGAAACACAGTATCCATCGAGAAAGCCCTATATGATGTAACCGCTGAGAAATGACAGTCTTTAAAGGAGATTCCAGAAGAAGTGTGAAGATGAAAGACTGGTGACATCACATGAAGCCGAAATAAAGCACCCAGAAGAGATGCCAATAAGGAGAGAGTATATAGACCTTATAGAATCTGATGACAAAGTAAATAATTGAGCAACATTTCATGTGCAGAATGAAGCTTGCACGTGTGGAAGGCACTGAAGAAAATGCAAAGTCATTTTTATAATTGTACAGATGCTGAAACACAAGTAGACTAAGTAATCCTCAAGGCTGCTATAGTGAATAGACTGCAGGTGGTGCCGCCAAAATATATGTGTGTATAGAATCTGGATGTTTTGCGACGTATTTTAGCAAACTAGGACCCCATGAACAGAAGGGCTGAATGTGTGGCTCAGTAGAAGAAAACAGCTGACGATGAGCGAAGGTTCGAGAAATGTTGTCTGGCCCGGTGTCAATGGTTGAGGCAGCCGAGAAACTGGTTATCTATTCGTGAAGAAACAATGAACGTGAGAAGCGAGGCGAGCGCCTGTTGAGGTGTAATTGAAAAATACTAGAAGTGCCATGTTTTTTTCATTTAATAGTGTTAAATGCGAAGAAGGAGCTCAACACAGTCTCCTGTCACATGGTCAAAATGAAAATAGACTTTGGGCAAGCTACAGCGAGACTTGTTGATAAAACCATGCTCACACTCCCGTCTATTCTCAGGCGCAGTGACATTTGCAAGGTCGAGTTTAAGGACTAATTGAATGGCAGACAGCAGGTGTAATGATGGATGTTGGGCTAATTGGGTGGGGAGGCATGGTCAAGTCCAAACCTCCTGCACCTGGGGTATCAGCTTGCATGCTGCTAGCGAGTGGAATATTCCAGAAGGGTACAAGCATGCCAACCAATTGTAGAGGGCCACGTAGTAGAGCCCTATAGTTTGAAAACCAATGAAATGTGCATTTCATGACAGCGAAGATGACTTGCACTAGGGGTGGGCATAGCTACTCTTAGAGATCCAATCACAATGATAAACCCCATAGAAAGTATACCTACATTTTCCCCGTAGACAAACCATAATCTCACATAGGTTTTCTTATTTTGCCACGTAGTATGGATTTCTGCTATAAAAGTAACGTTTTTAAATAAAATGAGTTGAGACTTATGCTGTGGGCCGTCAATCGACGCCGGGAGTACTCCCAGTTTTCGACAATTGCAATTAAAAAGTTTGTTTTGCCAACTTCCTGAGTCTATCTTATTATTGGTGCAAGAGTAAGATTTGCATTATCGTCCACCCCATAGAACTCTAGCTCGCTTAAAGGGCCTACGGGTTCACATTCTCAGAACTTCAAACTATCCAGCCAGGTGCAAGGCTGGGGAATTCATGGACAGACAACAGGGTGGGGGTCGGAAACCAACCACCATTTCAACCATTGAGGAAGAAACACTGTAGAAGACCTGTTCTGGTCGCATGTAGATTAGTCTTTTATATTAGTGGTAGGGTCAGCACCAGTTATTCTTCCTTTCTTTCATTAACTAGGGTCAACCCACACCTTATAGTAAGGGAGTGAGTAGATCTTTTTGATTTATACAAAAATCACGGTTGAACAATGCTCACTTTTCCGCCTCCTGAGACTGACTTACCACAGTTACATGACAGACTATAGTAGGCACAACAAAGGAGAAAGAACATCATAATGCACGCAAATAGTGGATATAATTTAAGGGACTGTTTAATTATCAGCAGAGATAGATAGTACAGTGACATTATAGAAGCACCAAAGCGTGAAGAGTATAGGTGAAGAGTGGGTTGCTATGTCGGACTATGCGACAGTGAGAACAAAGGTTTCATGGGACTTGGCCATATTCTATGGGGTGCAGCACTAATGGGAGCTAGTGTAAATCAGTAGATCAACCCTACGGGCAATTGTCTAGAGTAGAGGCTCTTTAAACTTTAGATGTAGAACATGTGCATAAACAATTTTCAAAACATGCATAGTACCATACACACTTTGTGAGATGTGTCAAAAATACAGTATAGGTATGTTAAATTGTTAGTTTCACCATTATTTAAGGATTAGGGTAGGTAAAGTATCAAAGCTAATCCCAGGTCAGAGGGTTAAGGTGGGATCAAATTATACAATTTGTCAGTGTGAGTCTTGTATTGAGAATGCGTAGTTTTGATAAAAGTACTTTTGTTAACTAGATTTACATGGTAAGAGGCACCGAATGCCGATTGGATGAGGACTTGGGGAAGGAGGCTTGGAACCTGCTTCAAGGTTCTTAACTGACTTTCATTGCTTTATGTCTTGGAAACAAGTTCCTTTTTTTTTTAAGTTCTCTACTTGAGAAGAAATAAATTAGGAAAAATGAAGGGAATCTGGTGGTGTCTACGACAGACACTATACCGATTTCCTGGTGGAAGCGCAGTGTTTCATAAGTATTAATGTCATGACCATCAAGTTAAAGGAGCATGAGGGAGCCGCATTTTTATTTTTGGTAGAGCGTGAACTGACCCAAGGTCTGTGCATGCTCAATCTTTAACCGCTGTGCACAGAACAAAGAAAGGCGAAGAGGTGAGGTAGGGCTTGCATGCTCAAGTAGGTTCTCCACTTCGGGTACTGACATCACCCAACAACATGACATTGCACAGCTATGAAGAGCCAGTGTATGGGAGGATAGGTCTATAGGACCCCCCTCCCCGACATGCCCCACCTCCGTGAGGTTCGTGGCTCATTAGAGGGCCCCCCCATACACCTGTGCTCAGGTGGCAGGGTGGCTGCTGATCGACACACAGGGCCAATCGGATTGTACTGTAACATACCATGGACACCATTTTGAAAGCTTCAAGACTCCATTCAAGATTTTAGATGGAAGCAACCAAAAACCCAATGAAACAGCCTACCTGCCTGCGAAAGCTGCAGTTTGGCCCCCGCTCACTGCGCACAGGGAGCCATGCACTCCCCCTGCGCCTCCACCCCATGGCAGATCCGCTGAAGGCCCGTTCTCACGAGCAACCAGACACAAACGAGTATCAGAACAAACACTATCATTTACCTTCCGCAGTACATCACTGTCCCCAAAGTGACCCGACTCGTGGTTCAAGTCTGGAAAATAACAGGAATCATCCCAATTGAACAGACCCCGACCTGGCATCTAACCCTTAACATTTAAAATATGGTGTCGATAAACTTCCTGTATGAACCCCCGCCCACTTACCCCGAATGAAGTATTAACTGCATATCAAAGCCTAATGATTCACAGAGTTGTTTGGTAAAATTATAACATGGGTGTGGGGAAAGGGATGGAGCTCATAGTGCTGATAAAGCAAGGATGACCCCAGCCCGTTGTAAGACACCATGTGCCTTGAAGACTCAATGAAAGGGCTTGGTAGAGCCCACCTAGTGCTAACTAACGATTGCTGCTAATGTACAAAGAAAGGTGAAAAAGCATTACTAAAAATACTTGTGTGTCGTACAATAGAACACTTTTGTGTTATGAACAAGAATGCACATGTACAATCACATATGAACGTATTGCTTCTATGCTCCTGAGTACACAACCCAACCTGATGCTACCTCACGTGTTACTCATGTTATCCATCCGTCGCCTTATGCATTACCAATATATGTTCAACTAATGTTGTGATATATGTGACACTGCCAGACTCTCATAGTTACGTACGAAGAAGTACATGAATGTATAACCAATAGAAGCCTGTAATCATCCTAATGTTACTAACGTTATCAACTGTCCCCTCGTATGGTATACTGTGCAGCCCAGGCACCGGGGATCGCGCAGAGCCACAAGGCCATCTTCCCCTCCTCCTGCCAAGGCCTGCCAGGGCTTGCTGGTGCGCGGGTAGCACAGCCTCACCTCCCCTCACTCTGCTGGACTCACTTCAAGTATTCACCTCCCACATGTCCGAGGCCGCCATGGCCGGCCAAATTAATTAATTACAACCTGGTCCTAAACCGCACCGCCTCAAGGGGCCAGAGGTGCACCCTCGCTGATCCAGTAGTACTCCAGTTCACCCCAAGTTAATGGGCCTTGGAGATAGGTATTCAACCCTGGACTAACATATCAAAATAAATTCCTCACCACATCTAACAGAAAAGAACGACAAGGCCGCTCACCTTCTGCCCTCAAGCCAGACACCCAGGCTTATGACACCCGGTCAAAAGGTCAAAAGTAACAGTGCACTGATGTATTGGTGAAGCTTTGCATTGCATGTTGTTTCTCCGGTCTCCTGTAATTTATTAGAGTAACATATTGTAGGATTTACAGGACAACTGGAATCGTCTAAAGGATGAGTGTTAGTGTGTGTGGCCACAAGGGCAAAATGTTAGTGCAGCCATCAATCAACGACACTGACCGCGCCTGGCCTGGCAGCTCCACCCCGATGAGCGCAGCTGACCCATCCACCCCACGTTGACACCACGCAGATGTCCACCAATCCTGGAGCAGCTCATCACTGCATCCCCTATAGCAGTCAATGCCACCCAATCCCTGAGACTATGTGCCCCCATAGCGTGTAGGATTTGTGACGTGATTTTGTAATAAATATGACTGTCTTTGCTATTGTCAGACAGAGCGCTCTCGGAGCTTGCAGAGTCCTTTGCATGCCCTATTTTGATTAGATAAAACCCTTTACATTCACCCGCACTTGATCTTGGTCTCATTCCCTCCTGGGGTGTGTCCTTTATTACCTCTAATTGCGGGGAAGGTACTGCCTTTTGGGGATGCTTGCTTTCACCAGCTATGGAATAAGAGCAGCGTTCTAAATAATTGGCACGGTTACCTCTTCAAAGGCAGTGCACAGTGAAAGAAGCCTGCCCTTCTGACATGGCAAGAGGGGGTTGGGATTTAAGGGGCTCTGGGGCCGAAGCCATTCATTCGGCTACCTCGTCCCATTTGTGGTATTGTCGTCAATCCTCGCCTGGTAGGCTGCTGAGGTTGCAACCTTCTTGCTGAAAGTATAGATCTTTTTACTCTTTGTAGGGGTTGGAGGGTGCCTCTGACGAGGCTAGAGGTGTTCCCGCTCTTTTTCTCATGGTGGCAACAACCAATGAGTCTGGCTTTAACTGACCCCGATGTAAAGTGGGTCGGAGGGAGCTGGATGGAAGACCTTTTCAATACACAGGTTTACTGCCTGTGTTAGGTCAGGGGATAGCAAAGAGGGTTGGATTTGCCATGTTTGACAAAATCTTTATAATAATAATTAATAATTTCACATTTATATAGCGCTACGAACCCTCAGCTATATAAGCGCTGCTTACCCACGATGTGTGGTGCTCATTTATCAACCTCGGAATGATCAAAGGCTGAGCTTGACCTTGCCGGGATTCGAACCTGCGTTAGCAAGCTCTGCACGGATGTCAAAGTGGGCGCTCTACTCGCTGTGCCACTTGCTATTTGTGTTTCCTGTGTTTCTATTTGAAAATGATCAGCTGCCTTTAGACGCCTATCATTATACTGGATTTGGTTGTCGACCGGTGAGTCAGCTACTGGTGGGTCTGCATGATCCGGTGACGGTATGACGTAGACGTTTGCCTCTTCATAAAACTGGTCTCCTATGTCCACCTGGTCCTCAGAGTCCGTATATACTCCAGTATCCTGGAAGCTTTGATTGGGGTCATAGTATGAAAGCTGCCCTGGGTCCTGTTGAGGGGTGGCTGCTTGTAAGGTGTCTGTTCATGCTCTTTTGGAGGGGGGGTTGTCTAAGAGCGGCCCAACTAGCTGGTGGCATGGTCTGGAGAATCTCTAAAACCTGTGGATGGCCGTTGAAGAAATTGGCCAATGAGGACATGTGTCTTATGACCCTATCTATTTGTTCTACAGACCACTGGGAAGAACTTGGGATAAAAGGTGATGGAGTGAGAGTTGTGCGAGCTAGGTCGTGTAAAGGGACACGCTTATGCCTCATACCCCTGATATGGTACCCTTCCCATGGGTCATAGTCTTTCCCTAGAGGACTTGTGGACCTTTGACTTGTGGTGTTTCAAAGTCCTACCCTTCAGAAGTGTGTCTGGGACATGTTTTTTTAATGAGTTCCGACAATTTCGAAGTCTGAGGGGATTTCTCAGGGGCCTTTGGCGTGTCTCACGGCTGTCGCTTCTCGGCATGCAAACAGGCCGTCACTGTCTTTCGATGGTCGATTTTTCGCAGTGATTTCGGAGGCCTGTTGTGAGGTGCAAGCAAATGCCAAGAGGACAGGGAACTGGTGGACCTTCCCCTTGACACCATGTGTGGCCTTTCGGTCGATGTTGAAGTCTACTTGTGACCTTGGGTTGTGTGTTTAGTGTGGGTATGTTTGTCTGTGCTAGTGCCACCGGGTGTCGTCCCCGTAACAGAGCCGCCGGCCTGCCTGATGGGGTCAGGGGCTTGAACGCGGTATCCGATGGATCCCGTTTGCCATCGTCGTCACTGAAGACGCCGATGCTGCAGTCAATGGAGGCACCCTCCACATCCATGGTGGCCGCGGCCTGCATGGCATGGAGGGCCCAGTGCTTTGCTTTACGGTCCTTTAAAGTCTTGGGCTTGAAGAGTTTGTAAGATTTGCAGGGGCCTGCTTTATGGTCGATTGGAAGACCAAGGTTGCACACCCGGTGAAAGTCCTTCCAGGGAAATTTTCGATTACAAGGACAACATTTAAATGGTGTGTTCTCCATTGTGTGGGGGGAAGGCAGCTTTGCAAATAAAGTGGGAAAATGCATTCTCTTAGGGTAACTAAGATATGAACCACCCCCCACCCTCCCTACTGCGAGGGCTGAGGACCGGAGCGGCCTTCTGAGGCTGTATGGAAAGTTCATCGAGGCGAGTTCCGCAGTCGAGGAAGGTAGTCCTTGAAGCAGTCGCAGAAGGTCTAAGCGAACGGCTAAGAATGGACAGTAAGAGTAAATCGTTCTAATTATTATTAATAAAATGGCGATAGCCAGAAAGGAACTTCACTCTGTGTCCAACAATGAAGCGGAAAAAATCAATCTGAAGGACCTCGACGCGTGATGGACCATGGGTACAGTGGATGTCACACTAGGCATAATATTACTGGCATGATGTGTCACGTCGATTCCACAAGCTTCAGAAATACGTATACAAAAAAGTTTGGCAATTACAATGTTGTAAATTTTAAACTGAATTAGACAGAGGTAAATAGGTTAGTTAGCGCAAACTAATACTAAGCCCAGTCAAGCAAGTTCAAGAAATGCAAAGAGAACAAAAAATGACTAACTCCAGGCAATGTAATGTTCTTTCTGATGGCTGATCCTCCCACGGATTCCTCATGTTTGATATATCTGATCTCCTGCATGCAGCTTGGGAACCCTTTTGAAAGCAGAGGACTCTGTGAGTCATCGACACGAGGTCCCTCAATGGCTTCCACCCTGCTCTCGGCCATGTCGTAGATAATGGTATGAATAGCATGCACCATGCCAGTCTCCTCAGTTCAAGTTTTTCCTCTCTTCTTGCACAACCGTCTCGAGGGTAAAATGTGCACCCAGACTTTGAAAGAGTGGAAGGACAAAATCAATGAAAATTCACCCATGGTTAGAGAGGCATGCTGGGAGAGCGATGAGGAATCTGTGGGAGGAACATCCATCAGAAAAAAAATTACCAGGGGTAAGTAATTTGATCTTCTAATGGATTGTGTCCTCCCACGGATTCCTCATCTTTGAAAAACTTCCACAGTAGGACTAAAGAATTTGCTATTGATTTACGCTGTGAAGAACAACTTTGCCAAATCCAGCTTCCTGACCCAACAAGGAATCTAGGCAATAAACTTCAAGAAGGTGTGCAGCGAAGACCAGGTTGTGGGGCTGAAGTGGTAGCCACTCCTCAAAAGGAATGCGAATGCCTGCTAAAGTGTGACATTCAGAAAAAATAATATGGTCTATCGGGATAACGTCTGTTTTCCAACAGTCTGTCCCAACCTGTGTCCAGTATAACCAACAAAAAGTTGGTTGTCCTACTTGACATTAACAAGTCTGCCAATATGAAAGCTTAAAGCTCTCTTAGTATTTAACCAATGTAGTCTCCCTGCCTCCTTGGAAGGATGAGGAGGTGGATAAAAAGCTGGCAGAACTAATTTCTATGTCAACTGAAATTCTGACACCACCTTGGGAAGAAATGAAGGGCAAACTCTCAAAACAAACCTCTCCTTACAAAAGATATAAAAGGAGGTTTGCAAGATAAAGCCTGAAGCTCGCTCACTCTACGAGCCGCAGTGATGGCCACAAGAAAAACAGCCTTAAGGGCCTACAATCTAAGCGGACAGGAATGAAGACGCTCTAATGGGTCTCCCATTAAGAAATTTAGAACTAAATCAAGATCCCAAGAACAATGAAAGGAGTCGGTGGGAGAATGTTTGTCAGACCATTCTGGAACTGAGTAACAATAGGAACCTTACAATAAAAGCCTTGTTCAGGCGAACGCTTCAAAATCGATAGTGCTGCCAAATCTTTTCCAGTAGACACCTGCATCCCCAGATGGGCCAGATGTGATAGAAAATATATAACAAAAAGGTAGTGTCACAAGAGAAAGGATCACCATATGTGACTTTTCCACCAGCTGCAAAATCTATTCCAATGGCAGCAGAATAGTGCGTTTGTTGCTAGTCTCCTGGCCGAAAGCAACAACTCCATCATGTGTTCCCGAAAGTCCCAATACTTGCATCTCAACCTCTCAGAAATCAGGCGTGAAGGTTCAGGGTTTGTATTTCTGGGTGAAGCAGACAGCCCCCCTCTTGCAAGAGTAAGCCTTCTCTTTGGGGAAGATGGATTGGAGGGCAGATGGATATGTCTAGAATGTGCGATTACTACATCCTCCTGGCCCAATCCAAAGCAATCAGGATCATGGATTTCAAGAACTTCCTCAACCTCCTGATGACATGTTACCGGCGGAAAGCATACAGAAGCAGGAAATTAAAATCCACCACAGACCCATCCCCTAGAGCTGCTCTGAGGAAATTCCCTGCAGCAGAACAGGCCTAATTTCCTGTTGGTACTGGATGCAAACAGATCCACTTGAGGGGTTCCTCAAAGGGCGAAGTTCTCTAGAAGGACTTTCTGAGCTAACTCCCACTCGTGGGAGACTGTGCCCTGCCTTATCAGAATGTCTGCCGTTGTGTTCTCTTCTTTGGCTTAGTGATCATCAGACAAAGATTCCTTCTTGTAGTGCCCAAAACCAGAGCTGCATTGCCTCTCTACACAGTGGTAACAACCCTACAGCCCCTCTCTTGGTGAGGTAATGCACAGCCACTGTGTTGTCTGTAATCATCAGGGCGCTCTGCCCATGTGCAGCGGTCAGAAAGGCCATCAGCACCAGTCCGATTGCTGTTAACTCCAAGCAGGTTTATGTGTAGTTTGGCATCGGATTGAGACTTCTGATTGACAGATCTTTCTTGTGGGCATTGTGAAGGAGGAGTCCGTAACTACTGGCACCTCTGGCCAAAGTTGCCAAAACATTACCCTTTCATCACATTCTCCTTGCAGGCCCACCACAGTAGATGCTTTGTGACCATGGATGGGACATGAAGGTCTGTCATCCTGCAAGATTACTGTGACTATTGGGATCTGATAGCCCACTGGAGGAACCTAATCCTTAGGTGGGCCTCTCGCACCAGGAGAATTGAGGATGCCATGAAGCCGAGCAACCTCAAACATCTGCAAAATATGCTGAGCCCTTAACTGGGTGGTGTGGGGAGGGGACAGGCGGAGGCGCGAAGGACTGCACTAATAAATTGAAGCTTTTGGGAAGGTGTCATGTGGGACTTCTTGAAATTGAGAGACGCCCAGTTTGTGGCGAGAGTGGCAGGTGCTGAAGAGAGGATATAGGGCCTTTTCGGGAGACTGCACTTTGATCAACCAGTTGTGTAAGTAGGGAAAGATGTGAATCCCTCCTCTCTGTAGATTTGCTGCCATCACCGCCATCAACTTGAAGACCCCCAGGGCGGAGGCCAGCCCAAAAGTCAGTACCCAAAACTTAAAGCGAGAACTTCCAATTGTGGATCTCTGGTAATTCCTGTGCTTCTGATGTATAGACACATGGAAATAAGCATCCTGAAGATCGAGTGACACCAACCAATCCTGGATCTGAAGGGCATGGGGGATCTGTGAAAGAGTGACCATCTTGTAGAGTTTCAGGTCCAAGTTGGGTCACAGCCCTGTGTCTTACTTGGGAATCAGAAAATAAGAGGATCACCATCCCTGGTTCCTATCCACTACAGGTACCCTTTTTATCACACCTTTCTCCAGCAGGGAGATCATCTCCTGCAGAAGGAGTGGATCTAGTTCCTGGAAATTATGACTTATTGGGGGATAATTCAGCGGCCTTTATGAGAATGAGAGGCATTACCCATGGGCTGTTTGCAGTGCCGAAGCATCTGAAGTAATTCTTTGCCATTCTTCGAGATTCTGGGTCAATCTGTTTCCCACAACCATCTTGGGGACCAAGGACTCAGAGCGGTTTTGTTGCTGTGGATGCAGTGGAAGGCAAATAGGCAGAGGTTGTGTGACGAATCCCTAGATGTCATCACGTTTCGCTGAGCAGGAGCCCCTTCCCATGATGCCAGAGAGGTGAGGGCACTACCCAATAGTCCCCCTGCAGGTGGTGCACCTAGGAAGAACACAGTAAAATCACCTCCATATCAACCCTTGCATCCCCCACTGTGCACCCCAAAACCATAACTAGTCACCCTATGCAGACGTGTAGGGCCAAAGATCTGACCACTACTGAGATGAGGAAGAGTCCCGATTACCCAAGAGAGACTTATTGAACAAGTACTGAGATGAGGAGGGGCAGAACCATAAATAACGCTACAAGAACCAAAGGTCAGCCTTCTAGAGGTTCCCAAACGTCAAGTGAAGAAACAAATAAAAATTGACATGGGACTAAAGAGATTGTCCAGCCAGACCCTGAGCAGCAGACGTGGAAGTTGTCAGGCATGGGAGCAGAGGGACGGTGGAGAACGGGGGCAGAAAAAGCTGCTGAGTTGCAGAAGGCGGCTCTCCAGGACTTGACGTCAGTCATTCCTTTGACCGTGAAGCCAGGCAAAGGCTCCATAAGTAGGTGCACCAGGGGGTCCCAGAGCTCACACTTACACCGCTGGCAGTAAAGAGTCACAGAAGCAGACACGAGAAGCCAACTACCACAGAAGAGGAATGGACGGCCAACTCCAGTCCCCAAAAGAGCCACCGCCGTGCGCAGTAGGCTCTAAAGGTAAAGGGCGATGGGCGGACCAGCTGGGATGTAGGGAGGATAGCAGGGCTCAATCCATACGTTGCAAGGGTCATGAGGCCTAAGAAGAGGCCAACAAGGGTCTGGGACCTGACGAGAAGTTGATAAATGTATACATATGAACCAGGAGAGGGTGAAAATAGCGTTGGGGGCCCTGAAGAGAACATTGTGAAGATCAGAGGGAATCCCCCCCTCTTGGTGGTCAAGTAAAGCAACTGACGAGGGAAGGGTCAAGGACCCAAGAGCAAGAGACCACCTCAAATCATCTTCCTCAGGGCAGTACCTGGTAGAAGAGAGTTCCAAGTATCCAAATACAAAGACGAGAAACCCAGATCGAGGATCCCCCACAAGGGAACAATACAAATCATCTTCCTTGTGGCAGTGGTTGGCAGGTTAATTAATCAAGTGGGCCATACCAAAGAACAACCTGGGCCTGGAACCAATATTTGTATGAGAACACTGTTTTTGAAAGCCAAAAAGGACATTTCAAGAATACAGGGGAAGGGAGTCATTCCACCTAGAGCTTGTGTGTTTAGTGAACTGTCTTGAGACATGTCAGGAAGTGGGAGTCATGCTCCTTATATCGAGCAAAGGGAAGGAGGGGCATTCCCTCCGGCATTTGGGACTTGATCTTCAGATACAAATGGTTGAAAGACTGGCAGTCCCCGAGTCAGGGAAGTAGACCTTCCTCCTGACTCTCCAAGTACAGATTTGTGCTAGATATTTTTGGTTTTAGGACCACTGCAGCCAGGAGAAGGGAGTGATTCCCCCTGGAATCAACAATCTGAACTTTTGTGTTGAATTGTTTTCACGAAGACAGGAGAAGGGAGCCATTCTCCTGGACTAGGAACATTTGCCTTTAGTTTTTAGTGTAAGAGTGAGAGCTAGGATTTTGACACTGGATGGTGTACTTCCTTATTTTGATTGACATTCTGACACCCATTTAATATCTTTAGTTGAGGCAGGAAAACACCTCTTAGAAGTAGGGATAGATAGGGTAATTTTTTATTTCTCACAAACATCTATAGCAAACAATATGCCACCTATGTGGCAGCCTCCTCCTGCACCCTTACAGTAGTTTTACCTCTAAATCATTGTGCACCACGAGGACGTTTTCTCTGACCTCTCTGAGCCATCTGTCCCCTTGTTCTACTAAATGCGAATAACACCGAAAGGAATGCCTCCTCCAACTTTGAGAGATGGAGTGGTTCTTTTGTGGTTTGCGAATTGCTGCTCCTAATGACTTAGCAGATGCCTTAGATGCCTGCAGTTTCTTCAAACTCCTCAGCCTTGGAGCCAAATAGATAACCATCAAACTGCATGTCTAAATACCTAGCCTGCACATTTGGGGCAGTCATGCAAATCTCCTAGCAACTGCACGCCGCCATAGTCCGACTCACACAATCAGAAGTGTCTAACCCGGAATGTAATGATTGGCACATTGCATCCTTACCATTCTGGACACTTAAGGAATCCTCCCCTCATTTCCCCTTCAGGAATATGTTCCGAGGCCTGAGCCAAAACAACCCACAGGATGCAGGAGTGTGTTGCCAGAGCACAAGTAGCGTTTATGTCCACTGCCGCAAAACCCCACTTTCCCAGGGAATCAAATTTGTTGTCATCCCTGTCACTTGCCAGATCCTGGTTTACTGCCAGTGTAGTTTTGGCTTGTGTCAACTGTCAAGTATTCAGTTCTTCAAGTCCATTTGAAATGGCAAGACAGGATCCTTGGGTGGTCCCTTAGAGCAGGATGATCTGACAGATATCCTGGCTACGTCTCCGACAGGATGTCCGCAACCTAGGTATTCTGTTACCTTACCCATGACAGACCTGTAAGATGCATCAGCATGTCCAGCTGAATGGAATCCTGTAAGCAGTCAACCGAATTCTGCAACCTGGACTCTTCTGAATGGAGTTCTGGTACATTTGGAGTACCTAACTCCAATCCAAAAGGGAGGATTGTCCTCCTCCTTAACCTCCTCTTACATAAATATGGAATCCATAGACTTAAAATCTTTCTTGGACAAAGGCTTAAAAACCTCTGATGGTTCCAAAAATGAAGTCGATTGCTTAGAGTCCTTAAATGTTGAGGCCTTTGGTATCTAAG
This sequence comes from Ambystoma mexicanum, assembly GCF_040938575.1. Classification (NCBI taxonomy): domain Eukaryota; kingdom Metazoa; phylum Chordata; class Amphibia; order Caudata; family Ambystomatidae; genus Ambystoma; species Ambystoma mexicanum. The sequence continues at coordinate 410,257,147 of NC_090925.1, forward strand.
CTGACTCCTTTGACGGGGTAGAAGAGGGAGGCTGTAACTTCAACTTTCCTGAGTAGACAAATCAGTCAATACCACTCGAGGATGCTTCCCCGACCCACAGCCCTGGCACTTAGGCATGCGAGTAGAAGTCTTTAACGACTTCCCATCAGCCTAATGTGTCACGTTGGGGTCAGAAGCTTTCTTAAGTTCCTTTGAAAGGGCTAAGAGGGGGTGCCTTCGAGAACACCTCAAGCATTTGCAGGTGAAATTCCTTCCAATCAGACTTCACCGCTGACTTGCTAGAAAAGCTTAACCTTTTCCTGTCGGTCGAGGAAAGAGAAAATACAGGGAAACATAGCGTCTCTTCTTTGATCTCTTATGAGAAGATGACCAATGTCGTACATCGCTCCTGGATCTGGAGCACTTGGAGGGTTTTGCACACGTTTTCAATCTTGGAGGAGAGATGTCGCTCAAACTTTTCACCCTACAATCTCTTTTTAGAAGGGGTGGTCACAGGAGATTTGGATACTGACCTACCTAGAGAGATTCCCCTTCCCCTCCTTCAAGGCTTAATGGTCATAGACTGACATGTCCCACAGTCATGAACCTTATGATCTACCCAAGAGTTTGAAGTGTGCTGTGCATGCGGGAAAACAGAACTTAGGCAATGGGTGTGGTGCATGCTATTTATATTATTGTCGACATCACGACCGAGTGGGATGGAAGCCGCCAAGGAACCTCAAGTCGACGTACGGTGCTCTCTGCTGTTGGAAAATGTCAAAAGTTGCGATCCATTAGAAGAACAAGTTACTTACCCATGGTAACATTCTTTCGACTGGATGTTCCTCCCACGTATTCCTGATCTTTGATATTAACAATATCTCAGCTTTGCTTCCTCAGAAAAATAATTTCAGCAGGGGGTGCTGTGCGTCGATGGCTGTCGACCTGATGTCCCTCAGAGGCCTCCGGCCCGGTGTCGACGTCACCGCAGGTATATGTAGCATGCGCAGCGCCAGTTGGCCCGAGTTCCGTTTTGACAAGTGGAGCTTTACCTTGTATTTGATGGGTACTCCCCCGAGAGAGCGTAAACTGCAATCGCAAGGGAAATTTTACTTCAGGGTAGGATGGGAGCGGCGATAAGGAATACGTGGGAGGAACATCCAGTCGAAAGAACTTTAGCATGAGTAAGTAACTTTCTTTGAATGGATTGTGTCCCCCCACATATTCCTCATCTTTGATACACTCACAAAGCAGTTTACTTAATTTGAAGGAGGGAGTAGAAATTGGTGTGTGCACCGAGCGCAAAACTGCTTTTCCAAAAGCAGAATCTTGGCCCGAGTAGGAGTCTAAACTGTAATGTTTAGTAAAGGTGTGCAGAGACGACCATGTGGCAGCTGCACACATGTCTTTTATCGGAACTCCACTCTGCAAGGCGGATGAAGTTGCAATGCCCCTGGTTGAATGAGCTCTTAGAAGTGGGTCTTTACCTGCCAGTCTGTAGCATTCCGATATAGTTTGTATAATCAATCTGGATATAGTTTGCTTGGTAATGGGCCTGTCCCAATTTGTGACCTTAATAGCCAACAAATAACTGGTCACCCTGACACAATTTAGCCAATCTGGAGATGCAGAACATCGGTGCAAGTCTAGGATCAAGCCTGTGAAGTCTTTCCTCTTCCTTCCCAGGATGTGGAGGAGGATAAAAGAGGTTAGAGTTATTTTCCGAGTGATATGAAACCCGGAAACAATCTTGGGGAGAAAAGTAGGCTTCCTTTTTTAGCACCACTCTGTCTTTGTGAAAGGCAGTATGAGGAGGCTTGCAGGATAAAGGCTGTAGCTCACCCCCCCCCCCCTTCGGGCTGCTGTTATTGCCACCAAGAAGACAGTTTGAGTTAGAAGTCTTAATGGACAAGAATGTAGAGGCTTAAAAGGAGCACCCATTAAGTACTTTAACACCAAGTTGAGATCCCAAAATGGGACATGAAACGGGATTGGAGGGAAAACATTTAGTCCCTTTAAAAACTGTACTGCTAGAGGAATCTTAAAGTAGGCGGCTTCCTCGGAAGTGTGCTTAAAAATAGAAAGCGCTGCCAGATATCCCTTGATGGTACCAATCTGAAGCCACAGATTTGCTAGATGCAATAGAAAAGATAACACCATAGGTGTATTGCATGAGAAAGTCAACATTCTTATCTCTACACCAGCTGCAGAACTTATTCCAGTGGCAGCAGTATAAAGATTTGGTTGCTGGCCTTCGGCCGAAAGCAAAACCTCCATTACATCATCCGGGAGGTCCCAAACCTTGTATCTCAACCTCTCAGAAACCATGCGTGAAGGCTGAGTCCTGATATCCAGATCGAGAGCCCCACCCTCCTCTCGCGAGAAAGGTCTTCTCTTTATGGAAGACAAATCGGAGGGCAGATGGACACGTATAGAAGGTCCGGGTATCACGTCCTCCTGGCCCAATCCGGGGCAGTTAGGATCATGGATTTGCTGAACTTTCTCAACTGCCTGATTACGTGAGGAATGACAGGGACTAGAGGAAACTTGTATAGAAGTGGAAATTCCAGTCCACCACAAACACATCTCCTATAGCTCCTCTTGGGGAAAATTCCCTTGAGCAGTACAGCTCGCACCTCCGGTTGTCAACGGTTGTGAACAGATCCACTTGAGGGGTTCCCCAAAGGGGTAAGATCTCCTGAAGGAATCCTGAGCTAGTTCCCACTCGTGGGAGAATGTGCTCTGCCGGCTCAGAGTGTCCGCCATCTTGTTCTTCTCTCCAGCTAGGTGAGCTGCTGATCAAGAGATTCCTTCTTGTATTGCCCAGAACCAGAGCTGCATCGCCTCTCTGCACAGTGGTAGTGACCCTACACCACCTCTCTTGTTGAGGTAGTGCATGGCCACTGTGTTGTCCGTCATGATCATGACATTCCTTCCCGGTACAGATGGCAGGAAAGCCTTCAGCGCTAGTCAGATTGTCCTCACCTCTAAAAGGTTGATATGTAGTTTGGACTCCGATCGAGACCCATGACCGCTGATGGTCAAATAGTTGGTATGGGCTCCCCACTCTGTGAGTGAGGCGTCAGTCACTACTGTTATCTCCAGCCATGGTTGCCAAAATGGTTCTCCTTTCAAGATGTTTTCCCGACAGGCCCACCACTGAAGGTCCAGCGAGACTCTGTCTGGGATATGTAGGAAATCTGACATCCTTCCTGAGAATTTGCGACCACTGGGTCATGAGAGCCCATTGGCGAGATCTCATTCTCATGTGAGCCTCTGGCACCAGAAAAATGCAGGATGCCATAAGGCTGAGCAACCTCAGAAAATCTAAGGCCAGTAGACGTTGGACATTCTGGAATTTGGTTGCGATCTGCAGAATGTCTTGAGCCCTCACCTCTGGTGGTGAGGCTTTCCCAGTGATGCATCCAGAACTGTTCCGTTGAAGTGGAGTCTTTGTGATGGTCTCATGTGGGACTTCTTGAAGTTGAGGGAGTAGCCCAGCCTGTGGAGGGAGTGGCAAGCATAGCTGAGATAATCCAGGGCTTGATCTGGGAAACTGGCCCTGATTAGCCACTCGTCTAGGTAGGGGTAGACGTGAATCCCCCCCTCTCCTGACACTCGCTGCCACAACCGCCATTAGCTTGGTGAAAACCATTGGTGCAAAGGTTAGTCCAAATGGTAGAAGCCAAAACTGATAGTGAGAATTGCCAACGGCGAACCTCAGGTACTGCCTGTGCTTGTGATGGATCGGCACATGAAAGTAAGCATCCTGGAGGTCCAATGATACCACCCAATCCTGAAGCTGGAAGGCCTGAAGGATCTGAGAAAGGGTTACCACTTTTAACTTTTCCTTCCTGAGGAACTTGTTCAAGTCTCTTAAGTCCAAGATGGGTCTCATTCCTCCGTCCTTTGGAATTAGAAAATATGGGGAATAGCAACCCTTGTTCCTCTCCGCTACAGGTACTGGTTCTATAGCACCTTTCTCCAGCAGGGTTATAATCTTCAGCATAAGGAGCAGATCTGGAACCTTCAAAGAGTTGTTTTGCAGCGGCTGATGCAGTGGCTGAAGGTAAGACAGCCCCTGCTGTTGAGATCCTAGTACCTCTACCCAGTATACCATGGGAGAATCGGGTTTGTCCTCTTTGACCCGGCTGTCCTCTGCCCCTTCCAAATGTGGAATAATGGTGAAAAAATATACCCCGCCAGTGCGTACCTGTGTGGCGGTTTGGAGTTGGTCTTATTGAAGCTCCATGGGATTTTGCCGGTGCCACCTTGGAAGTTTGCAACTTCTCCAAACACTCATGAGCTTTATTTCCAAATTAATGCGTGCTGTCAAAGTGCATGTTGAGAAGCCTGGATTGCACGTCTGGGGTGAATCCTGATTTTTGCAACCAAGCAAATATGCGCATTATTGTACTAGCCTCTATAGCTCTGCTGATACGGTCAACAGAGTCGAGACCAGGTTTGATGGACTCGCACATTGCGTCTTTCCCATCCTTGAATATGTTAAGGAAACCGTCTCGCTCCTCCCCTTTGGGGATATGGTCGGCCGCCATTGAAATACACTCCCAAAGGGTGTGCGTGAATCTCGCTAGCGTGCACGTAGCATTGGCCCACTTTAAAGCCATACTGCCAGTCAAAAAAAAAAACCTTGGCCATGGCGTCATACCTTTTGTCATCCCTATCCGGGGCTATGGTGGGGTAGGCATTTTGTGTGCCTGTGGAAGAGGCTGCATGCACTACAAGGCTTTCTGGAGTTGGGTGTTTAGAGAGGTAAAAAGGATCAGAGCTGGAGACTTTGTATTTAGCGGTAAGGTTTTCATTTACAGCTGGAATAGCCTCTAGTGCTTCCCAATTAAAAGTCACCCTCCTCTGCAGGGTGTGATGAAAAGGGACAATTGGATCTTTGTGGCCCTTTATCCAATATGTCTGAAATCATCCTGCTCAAAAACAGGTACGGGTCTCGACCATCCCATGTATTCCATGACCCTTGACATTAGCGGTCTGTAGGTTTAAATAAGTGTGGTCTCCAAGGTCTGCCCTTCCAAATTCAACCTCAGGAGAGGCGTCAATCCCACTAGCCTCATGAAGGCACTCTTGTACATTAAATTCTTCATGCAAAAGTCCTCTGATATGAGTTCCTCAGGTACAGATGTTGTCCCATACTGTAGTCCAAAAGGTCTTTCTTCCTCAGAGGATGCCTCTGCCTCTTCGTAAATTGAAGAGAGACTTAAAGAAGTCTGAATGTAGTAGGGGAGTGAACGTCTTTTCAATTAAAGTTGTCATTATGTTGGTACATATGGGATCTGAAAAAGTAAAAATGGTCGATGTTGACATCGATGGCTTCGATAAAGGTGTTGATGGTTTTGTCAAGAGCGTCGATGGCTTCAACAGAATCGTCAATTGCCTAAACGATTGTGTCGATGGAATTGACACCTGTCATCTAGGAGGTAGACACTCAAGGCGTCGATGGCTTCTCTACTGGAAACGGCGCTGATGACGCATCTTTCGGTCTCAACATAATGGACTCCTTCAATGTTGATGTCAGTATTTTAGTTTTCGTAGAAACTTCGACTCGAGGGATGGGATCGCTCTCGAGGAGACCTGGCGGCCGCGTATGAAGACGCAGCCGAGGTCTTTCGACTGGAGGAATGCGGGAGGCCGCATTCACAAAGACCCTTACAGAGTCTAAACTCCTCCCACTGGCTCAGTGAACTGGTTTTGGTGGGGCAAATGACCCATTCGGGTGAACTAGACGAGGATGATGGTGACCTATGGCACCTTTTCTTCCTATGCCTTGAAGTCGATGAGTGGTGAGAACTACTTTGTGAGCGGGAGCGTTTGGATCTTTAACGACGTGGAGAAGTTGTTCTCGACTCGTCAGAGCTTTTAAATTTAGATGGAGTAGAAGGATTTTTCTGGGGCTTACCTGCCGTAAACTTCCCTCTACGCTCTCAAAGCTTTGGCTGCCATCGACATGCAGTCCTCACACTCCGAAGATGGATGATTCGACCCCAAGCACCACAGACATATCCTTTGGGGGTACATCATGGACATCTTTGCACCGCAGTCACAGCACTTCTTGAAGCCTGATGGAGGAGTGGACCACGCTGAAGACTGTCATTTAGATCAAAACACGATAAGGAGAATTCGAAGAAATTCAAAGTAAGATAACAAATATTCCTGTCAGGAACGAGGTGTTATGCATATGAAGCTGGAAGAACGGAAAAACAGAACTGATGCCAAAGGGCGCTGCACGTGCTACATATACCTGCATTGAGGTCCACATCGGGACAGAGGCCTCTGAGGGACATCAAGGTGACAGCCATCAGCGCACAGCGCCCCTGGCTGAAATTATTTTTCTGAGGCAGCAAAGTTGAGATATTGGAAATATCAAAGATAAGGAATACATGGGAGGACACAATCCATTCGAAACATATTTCACCGAATGAAAGGAAGAAATAAAGCATCAACTATTGAGAAATTAACTATACGGTCACATTTTGACAGTATCTGAATAGAAAAAAGTAATCTTGTATAATTTCCATGTCCAAGCATTTAACTGACACTTTTCATGTATTGATTAAAACAGCAATATATTAAGGGGAGTATTACAAAACAAAAAAGATACTGCCAGAATGAATGAGTTCACTTTTTCTTATCTGCAGACTCACGAGAGGCGGCGTGTGAGTTTGTAATTTTCTCCTATTCCCCTTTCCCCAAGGGGTGGTGGAAGTAGGAAAGTAAGACTCTGTTCCGCATTGAACAGTTTAGGGGGGAGGGTTCTGAGGAGCCAGGATCCGTTTCTGTGGAAGCTTGAAGGGCACCTCCTGACATCAGGACATGTTTGGGAATGACTGGATCTATGTGACATTCAAGGCTGGATAACTGGTGCCGACTGTGCGTGCATATAGAATTAAAAGTTATTTGAAATTTGTATACAGCCTTACCATTGTATTCAGGGTCTCAGAGCTTCCGATGTGTGACCATCGGCAGTCCACATACACACACAAACCTGAGAGAAGTTACTTGCATTCTACTAGAGAATTAAACACATTTCAGCAAAGGTCTAACCACTAAAAGAGATGGAATAGTACAAGCGAGGGTGGGCTACACATGTCTCAAGCAATAATCACCAAGAAAACAAATAACCTTTGATGGGTCAAAGGGTAGTCTGAGTCAGGGAAATGTGAGTCTAATTAGAGCATCTACGTTCTGCAATATGTAGAGAGGTGGGCAGACTAAGACTTGATAAGCCTTGTACTTCATTACTGCCACCACTTTGTATTTAAGCTTCCAGTAATCATTCAGTGTGCGACCATAAACCAACCGTAACGGAAAAAAAACCAGCAGCAAAAGCTGTACCAAACACCAAACGTTGAAATAATGGAGCTGCAATGTAGAAGAGCAACAAAGAAAGACAGTTTAGTGAGTTTGAATCTTGAGGATCATCATTCGTTTGAGGTCTTTTCACCTTTATGATTCACTCCAATGTCAATATTTCCAATGGCAATACAGTACATTGAAAATAATGTTCCAATTACCCTGCTCTTGGTAGTCATTTGGCATCCAAGCATTTCCAAAAATTCTCGGATTTCGGAGTTGACCGTAGCTTGCCTGCTCTCGATCAGCTGAGCAATGGTTGGAGGAGTTGTTGGGGATAGGACAGCTCTGCTTTGAGACTGTTTGATCAATAAAAGAAAGAAAACCAGGTAAAGAAATCATTTAACTGACTTTTCATACAGACCTTGAATACAAAAGTACAACAATCAGTATAGGACTTTGACAACAATAGCCTTCAAAGGTGTGGCTTTCCATTAATCTTTCTACTGTTGCCAGAAGTTAAGAGTTAAAAAAATAAAAAAACATCTGCAAATAGGCAATTCTCTCCTGCTCTCATTTTAAATTAATAATTGTACACTGGCTAGCCTCGACTTTCTGGAACAAATGAAAGTAAGTAAATACTGTATATGTTGATGCAATTAGGAACTGTGGTGTGAACAATTTGGCGAGTTTCCCAATAAGATAAGCCACAAAGTTGATATGTACAAGTCTTGCATAGGTTTCATTTTGTATGGTTGATCCATCAGAACTTTTATCAAATAAAATAACTGCTGGTCTGTGGTCTGACAATGGGGCTCCAGAATAAACGCCAGTGCACTAGTCACCACATATAGCACTAGCACGCAAATGACCAGCCAATCAATTGCTGGTCTAAATTGCTATTAAACGGATATATGAGGTAGGGGACAGGAATAGGTTTGTTGGCGGGTTGAGCATGGAATTCATTAGGCAGGTCTACAGCCCAGTTATTTTTTATTATAACCTGTTTAATAGATTTACAATTTTTACAAGAAGTCAACTTACACGTCTTTAAAACTAACTTTACTGTCCAAAAATGTTAAATAGGAGAAGTCTTCAGTTCAAACTTCTTTTAACTACACAGGAGTGGAAAAAGTGGCCTGCGCAGGTGATGTCTGGACTATGAAGCCTGCCTTCTCAACTTCAAGTGCTTAATGTATTGTTTCCCCAAGTCCAGTTTTGCGAAAGAAGGCCACCACTGCTATTACCCATTGAACTCTTTCCCCACTTAGCAGTCTAGACCACCAGTCTTCCTCAGTGTACAATTGATATTTTGAGCGTAGGTGCCCCAAATGATGTTCCTGTTGCGACGACAAGGCTCCACAGGACAGGAGTAAATGTCTTAAAGTCTCAGGCTGGTCTGCCGCAAGGCAGTATCTACAATGATTCGTAGTCGATAATCCCCTTTTTTTTCCAAGGATTATTTGTTGGTAGTATATTAACCCTGATCCTTAAGAAAAAATGCCCATAGGTTTTGTACGGAAACTTTCAGGTAATCCGGAAGCTGGTTCACTCTTTTTGGGTTCACTGGCATATCTACTGTAGATTTGTATTTGCTGTGTCCAGTGTGACTATCCAATCTGATTCCAGAAGTTTTTTTTAATTTTGTTTGGATTTATCCAAAGTTCATATTCAGAGCTGGTAATTCTTTCTAGAACAGATTTATTTTTCTCTCCCCAATTTCTAATGATCTTATTTTTGCATTTTTCGAATTCTGAACTTATTATGGTAAATATCACTGGGGAGGGGGTGGAGCTATGATTTTACCATATAGGATCAATGTGTTACGTTCCACTATACTTTGCAGAGACATCAAGCCCAGTTCACGTCTGATGATTGGCATAGGAGTAGAAGTTGGTAAATATAAAATACGTTGCCAAAAATAGCCTTCCAGTCTTAACCAGATTTTTCGTGGCAATTGAGGTAATGCTCCGTTCCATATGTCAGGGCAGGGAATACCTTGGCCTTGTAAAATTTGATGGTAGAAATGATTGAAAACGGCCGTATTTCTTGTCCACCATTTTTGCCCGTGTTACCAGGTTCCTGATCTTCTCAAATGAAAACATCTGCATTTGTAGCTCCACCGAGCTGTTATTGAACACGATGCCCAGGTACTTGAATTCTTTCACCCTTTCAATTTTTACTCCTTCCAGGTACCATTGATGGTTTTCAGATTCCTTGGAAGTTTTCTCAAGGATCATTACTTTGGTCTTGTACTTGTTGATCTCCAGTTTATTGCCGCTGATGTAATTAGAAAAAATTGTCTAGCTGCCGCTTTAGGCCAATAGGGGTCTGATCGAGTAGTATGTCATCGGCGTATAAGAGACATGTTATCTTCGCGTCTCCTAATGTTGGTGGAAATGATTGAATGTTTACATCAGAATGTTGGTAATCGCCCAAATACGCATTAAAGAGGGTTGGGGCTAAAGGGCAACCCTGCTTTACTCCTCTATGCGTACCGATTCTCTTTGAGAGAAGCCCCTCAGCGTTTAGCCTGATTGTCATACTGGTATCGGTGTAAAGAGCTTGAATCGGTTCCAGTATTAATTTTGGACAGTTCCACCAATTGAGCTTCTGGCATAGACTATCCCGATCGACCTGGTCAAATGCTTGGACCTGGTCTATAAAAGCAATGAAGATCCTGGGACTGCCATCTTTTATTTTTCCTTTTAGCGAGCTAGGTAGGAGAATGTTAGCGGATGTACATGTCTCTTTAACAAATCCTGTTTGGAAAGAGTCTGCACAAGCAGTAGCTTTTGCCCAGTCTTGGAAGTCATCCAAACAGAAAGATCTGAATAGTTTCCCTATAACATCCAATAGTGCTAGTGGAAGATAATTCTTTGGACACTCACGGGAGCCTTTCATGAATATAGGGACGATTGTGGCATGTTTCCATGAAGGAGGTACTGATTGTCTGCACACACCTTTTGAAAATCTCCGATATAAGAGACGCCCATTTTTCTTGATGTTCCTCAAGGTTGATGTTATGGATCCCATCCAGTCCTGTGGCTCTAGATCTATTCAATTTAGATATCTTCTTCTTTATTAGGACTTCATCATATGGGATTTGCCAGAGATGTTGTGGCTCAATTAAATACTTGTTATCCATTTTGCTGGGGATGGAAAAGAGACACTGAAAGTGGGAGATCCAGGTTCCCCACTGACATTGTTTTGTAAGGCTTCTTGGTTTGAAGTTGTTTGTTTTATCAGAGACCAAAATTCATTAGTTTTCCTCCCACAAAAAACTTTCAACATTGCTTCTGCGTCTGACTGATATAATTTAGTTCTATGGATCATTAGCCAGTTCTTATAGGTATTTACGATTTTAACTACCTTAGCCGCAGAATCTTTAGCGCCACTCTTCAGAGCTTGTCATTTCTCGCACCTCATGGTTTTCTTTTTTCGGCAACCGACTCGTCGAAAACGTGAAGATGTTTAAGTGCTTTCTTTTTCGACTGGTCGGGTCTATATTGATAGTACATCAATAGCGGTTGATAGTCGACCAGACGCGTGGTGGTACACTGATCCGTGTTCATTTCTTTATAGCGCTTAGTCAACGATTTAATCATTGTGTCTGATATTTTTAGGCGAGTTCCATTTGAGCACTTTTCAATATCAGTTGTCATTTGCTCTTTTTTTGTGTTTGTTTTACATATAATGGTGAGCAAATTATTCTCACTTGATTGTTTTAACGACTTGGAAAGATGCAACATGTGGGAGGAATTCTCTTGATGAAGATGAAATCAATGGTTGCACTTTGGCCATCCCTTTCCCAAGATGGTATTTGAGCTCGAGGGGAGTCTAACAAATGTAGGTTGTGAAGGTCTCTAGAAGCCATTACTTTGGACCAAGCAAGTCCTCTAGTGTTTGTTGTTATTGCACTGTTTCTTTCAGGTGTTTCTTGATCTATATTTGTACATGTTGCATTCAAATCTCTACAGATAATTTTGTAAGTTAGTTACTTGATAAGTTGTATGAGCCTCGTCAATGGTAGTTTCCACGAGCATCAGGAATTTTTGTATTACTTATGACTCTCGGGTTCCAATGCACATTGAACACCATAATGGAACTTTTCCCTGATGTCGTCTTAATTGTTGAATTGTGAGCAACTCTATCTGGGTTGCTTTGTTCCTGCCAAGTTATAAGGGTTTCCAGCATAAGAGGATGACTCATGACTGTTTCTTTTAATTCCAAGCCGACGCTAGTACGAATGATGGTTATCAATCCTGAGGTGGGCCTCCACTTCACACCTTTTGCTGCAGGTGATATGGCAATTTCATAACCGTCTAAATGCGGCTTTCTCATTAGCCACGATTCTTGGAGGCATAAGATGGTAAAATTCCCCAAGTTTACATCGCTGGGTTTTGTTAAATGTGAAAATCCTCTCGTGTTCCAAGAGGCAAGGATCATGGTCGTTAATTGTAGTTCTTTTTTCCTTTCTTGCCTATGGATTTCCGAGTCGAGTTGCTATTTATGATGATCTGAAGTCAAAGCCTTTGCAAGCCAAGACCCACTCTCACTATTTCCTCGTAGGGATGTGGATTTGTTGGCTCTCTCATTTCGGTCATTGTTTTCTCCAGTTGTTTCTTGTTCAAACGTAAATTTTAAATGTGGTTTGAGGACCCTTTGGCTTTCTGCCAACCCCAAAATGATCTTCGTAATTCTCTTCTCTCGCAGGAACCCCGGGACTATTTTGTTTGTTGTTCTTCTCGGCTTGAATCTTAATCTTCTCCATGTTGTCTTTTTGCAAGGGCCGATTGACGTTCAGTTTATCTATTAAACTCTGGTTTCGTTCCTCGCAGATAATCGGTGTATGATAGGTACGGTTCTTTGGGCTCAGCTTGTTTCTCTTTTTCTATAATTGGCTTCATATTGTTCTGGGTGAAATCATTGTTCAATTCAGTTAGATCGTAACCCAGAGCCAGGAAACTATCTATTGAGTCTACCAGCATTCTTTTTACTATGGAGGATGGAATATGAAGATAAACTTCATCGAAATGTCCTTCCTCATAAAACTCAATGAATCTCAGGTCGCCTGTGCACAGTTGTTTTAGGTTAGGCACTGATTGGAATAGAGCTAATGTTTTTCTGTTCATGATTATTTGTTGTTTTTAATCAAACTTTTTCCAATTTAAAGGCTCGATTGAATTAGTTCGCTCTGTGGGCGACGATCATCCAATTTATACAATTTTGTAATTTTGCAAGGATGATGACTCAAATTTTCTGTATCTAGAGTTTCTCTTGTCTCCACTTGGATCTCTTATGTTGTGCTTGTTTTTCTCTTAAGACTGATCTGTGGCGAATACATTTGGGCACTGTTTTATCGCACTTTGGGTCTTGAAATCTTCTCCCCAGTCCTTCCTGTGTCTGTGTGGCAGTCCGTTCTGTCCCTATGCCCTATGGACCGACATTCCATGAGCTTTTCCCTTTTTTCTGCCATAGTCAGAAATTCCGGTGAACAATTATAGTTAGATCTTCAGAGTCCTTCAGTAGATTTGAGGGACGATCTGTCGTTGATAAATTTAGCTGGTTATCACCAGGGGATTGTGGGAGATCGGATTCTGAGTCTGCCATCGAATATGGACTAAAATCCATCAAGTCTGCGCTTGGTTCAAAGCAGTTTCTTACCGGGGACTGTGCTTTTTCCACTTGAACACTCGTTTGAATAATCTTGTGTGCTTACACTTTTTCCATTAACGTTTAGCACCCATAAACCACTTTTTGGTAACTGTTTTGTCAATTCTTCAGTCACTTTTCGTTTTGATTTCGCCAACTTCGGTATAGCCCCCCCCCCCCCCCCCCCCCCCCCCCCGAGTGGCCACTTTGTGTTTGATCGTCTTTTTTGTTGGTGTTTTCAAAAATTGCAAAATCTCTGTTTGCTGCTTCAGCAGTTGTTAGACTCTGATCAGGTGTTGAGCCCTTATTGTTTAAACTTGCTAATTGTGTTGAAGGCGCCAACTCCAGAACTACACATCCATTTCTTTTATTCAATGGAATTTGTTCTGTTAGATCAATCGTTTCAGAATATGTCTTTTCCACTTTTTTTTGGGAAGGTAGTTTTTAACGTGACTTCATAGTGTGGGATCAACCCTGGGGTTCTTTTATTTTCAAGTCGATCTATGGTTTTCTTTCTTGTTTGAATTTTTTGATGGAGATCCTTGGTCGATAGAGCGTCATGGCATGGGCAGTCCTCTGAATTAAGCAATATCTCTGCTTCGACTGTGTAATGGGGTTCCTTTGAGTACTTTCTTCGGGGTCAGTCATGGACTCTTGGTGTCTTCGACATGGTTTGAGTTGTTCCTTGGCGGGTATGTATCCGTCCAAAAGGTAAGCTTTGTGTGCATTAAGGCAATCAACGTTGAATGGTCTCTTAGCATATCGTTGATTGCCTCGTATAATTTAGTAAAGGGCGCTAAAGCAATAGTCACAGTAGACTGTTAATAGATCCGATTTTTTTGAGGGGGTATCTTTGTTTGCTTGAAGCTCTGATGTTCTAGATCTTCTGTGGTGCGGTGTTGCATTAGTTGAGTCCTCACTAACGTTATGCAAACTTGGCTCCTTTGCTGCATAACGATGATTTCGGATGGGGGTGTAATGAGTGTCCCGTCTTCTCTCCTAAACGCCTCCTTGTTCCTCAAAGGTCTTCTCAGAGGTCCTCTCTTCCCTATTTTGCCTGGAATTTGAAAAGGTCTGGGTTGCGGTTTCTTTTTTCAGATTGTGATCAATATCTGAGGGCATTTGGATATCGATATCATCGATTCGGTGATTCCAATTGCTAGAGGACTCCGTCTCATTTAAGTTTGGTTGAGTGGAGTCGTCTTTGTCGTGCACTATGTCCAAGTCAGGCAGAAACATTTTGGTGCTTTGATCCTTTTTGCCACTGAAATAATGGACTGGTTTTATTGGTGATTTTGTAAGTCTCATTGTGCTATCAAGCAGTGTACTATTCTCCAATATAGGCAGTTTTCCAAAATGCCTTTTCCTGTTGTCTATTGCAAAAAATCTAGTGAAAGGCTGAGTCACATAACCCACTGGGGTTACAAAGATAGTATTCTCTCTTTCTTTTTCCTTTTCAATTTCTATCTGCAGGTCTCTTGGGTCTTGCACTTCCTCCAAGAGTTCTGCGTCCAAGATTTCTCCAATGTTGTTGATTCTTGCACAGTCAAGACCATCTTTTTTAAAAATAAAAAAAATATTTTGCCATAGAATTTGGCCAAGTTTGGTGTAGGGGCACTTTATATTGAGATCTAGGTTTGTTCATTGATGTTTTCCTGCCTTTTAGAGTTTGCTTTTTTTGTATTTTTCTCTGAGGGCATTTTGGAGTTGAAGTTGTTTTTCTCTTTGGTTTCCCATTTCTCAAATCCAGGTGCGATGGGCTCGATATACTTCCAGTTTGAGGGGGCTTTGGAGATCCATGTTCCATGTGTTTCTCCAGATTAGAATCCCCAGAATGATTCTCGGATGGAGGGAGAGCGGCCCCCACATTCGATCGAGCCACGGGGGTCCGCTCATCTCTAAAGAGTCCACATAGCGTTAGTTAGATGCAGCCCCCTCCATGTCATAACGGATTATGTCTTTTTCCCCAGTTGCCGTCTAATGCATTTAAGGTATTTGAAAACGGTCCCTTGTGAGAATCTGTTTGGCCATGCCCACTAGGCCCACCCTCCGCACTCATGATCCCACGCTCTCACCCACTGCTGAGATGTTCCATGTTCAGATCTGTCGCCCGTGCACCCAGCGTCGGACAAACGCCAGATGCACACTCCACTGCTGCGTGGAGATCATCCACCAAGTCCCCCCCCTCCGCCAGCCCGCCCCCAGGATGCAGGGACTCAGCCCCAGGTAAGAGCATTTCGTAAGGAGTCAACATGTTTTGTACAGATTTGCGCCTACCTTTGCCCTCGTGGTCAGTAGCTTCTCTATTTGCGGCGCGGGCGAGTGAAAGTTCGAAGTGCGCTGGGTGGCTCAATTCAGCCGGTGCAGCTGGCCATTTAAAGTGAACCTCCTCTTCAAGCAATGGGAGGTCAATCTCCAGTTGTTCCATTATGGAAAAGTCTGTTAGAAGCCTGGTGCTACGTGTTTTAACGCTAGGTTTTGTCTTCGTGTGTCTGCTTGCCAATGCTGTCATAGACTGCTGAAGACTGTAGCAACTCTGCTGCCAACTCCGCGGCGGAATGGAGTATATGTAAAATCAGCCAGAAGCAGCCGTATCAGTTGAGGTGGTAGAAAGACTTCCACAATAAGGCACTGGTAGAAAACTCCAAAGAAAGATTGCTGAAGACTGCAGCAACTCTGCTGCCAACTCCAACAGTCCAGTTATATAGATACACTGCTGAGGTCTTGGAATTTTATCATCACTCTGCATTCAACAGTGACAGGACAGGGTAAGCGTTTCTGATCCAAGGATTCTGTTTTTGGCTACACAGTCCACAAGATGCAGGAGCAACCCCATTCAATGGCTGCCATGCCCACTGTGAGGGGGCACAAGTTGTGCCACAAGCAGGATCCCACCAGAGCCCCGAGGACCTTAAAACCACTGCAAAAGGGCTCCTGGAGCCGGTCCTGGTGCCTTTGGCACGAGGCCATATGTAGGAAGGAAGGGCTGTTCAAACTAGGTCCCATTTATGTACATGGGACTTTAAATCCAACATGGAAGCACCCACACAGTCTAGTTCTAAGAACCAAGCCATGCGGTCTAGTGTTTTGGGTGTGGCAGGCCTGGAACTACTTTTCCCTGGGCTATATAAACCACAACCTGACTGCAGAACACGCTTCCTGTTATTCTGCCACCAGCAGCGTGACGCTCACCGTGTCCAGCTCCTGGTCTTCAGCATCTTCCTGTAATCCTGCAAGAACAAGATTATTCTGTCTTACCTGAGAAAACACCATCCAGCACTCATCTCAACTGGGCTGCAATCTGTGGAAACTGAGAGAAGAAGAAACATCACTCACCTGTGAGTACTAGCTCAAGGACTTCTGGCGAACCGCTACCAGAGCTGCTGTTCGAACATTGCGACCTGCAATATCGAGAAAGGGAAAAACATTAGAACGCGTGTTTCCAAAACATCGAATTCCATCAGTCTTACCTGAATTCCATCGCGCTACGCCACGCCTCCATCCGGAGCACCACAGCAACATCTGAAAAGGAAGAGAGACATTCAGGTTCGCTTTCAATATTAAACAACCGCACAGCGCTGTACTTACCTTAACAGATTCCGGAGGCATGTTTTTCATCATGCTCTCATCCACTCGCTGCATCACAGCGGCGTGTGAGGAGAAGAAGAAAACACAGGTCAGCTTTAAAAGACAAAGGCGCTGCGCTTCGTGCTTACTCTTACCTAGAAACGTGCCTCTCCATCCGGCACGCCAGCATCAAGACCTTCGCACCTGAAAAGAAGGAGATAAAGACATTAATGAATTCCCACCATAAACAGAACAAAGACTTACAATTAACAAACCTACCTGCCTACCAGCAGATTCGGGGTTACAGCAGACCTGGGCCCAAGGAAGGCATACTGCACCAGTGAAGCAACTCGTGCAGCTCGCCAACAAACGTCAAGCGCCCCTGCACAAGAAACATAGGACGGATAGCTCAACCTACAAAAAACTAAGATTCATTATTCAGCACTGGGCAACTACGCATCAAGGGTTCCAGATGTCAGCCTTCCAGACGCCCCTGGGGATATCAGGTGGGCATAACAATGGCTCTTTACTTCATATCACCCCAAGGCCTAGCATTACATAATTTTCAGTCAGGTGGGACCTACTTTTGCATTACCCATGGGTCTAATATGACCTTGCGTTGCTTTACGAGGTCGTAGTGTGATCTCTTTCATAAATACTTTTGCATTACCATCATTCTAGTACTTCCTCATTTGTCAGTAGTACCACAGTACATCCACAGTGTACCTGCTGCTCTCCACTACGTTGGCCATCTCACACTTCACTCAGCCCAACCCATTCACATCAAATCCAATAGTTACATTACAAATTCAAGTTTATTGATCAGCATGAAATGCTTGGGTTCGGAAGGCCACTCTTCTACAATGTCAAAAGAGGGCCACTTGCTGGTGTTAGCCGCACCTTGCTCAAATACTGGCAAATGATTTTTGATGATGTCAATTGTTCTGCAGTATAATATTTAAATGAGGGATTCCCTTCAGTGCATATGTTTCCTGTTGACAAGTCCACCACTGCCTGGCTGTGTGTTTTTTCAAACAACCTTTAAGTGTCCCCATAATGGGTCAGGTGAACGGAAGATGGCTAATTAATCCTTATAACGGGGTCGATTAGAAAGACTTTCTGCAACTTTCCGAATGATAGAGAGAGGCGTGGCTCGTTTTAATGAATCGTCGTATTCTTTAGTAAAGAATGGAGTGAAGCTGTGTTGAATATAGTCGGCTTAAATTCGCCCTCTTTCCCTCAAAGGTAGGGCCTACCTTTGAGGGAAAGAGGGCGAATTTAACCGGCTATAGTGATCTCCCGCTAAGGACTGGCTCAATTGAGATACCATTTACAGGCATTCTAAAGACGCTTCACTACACAGAAGCCGACTATATTCAACACAGCTTCACTCCATTCTTTACTAAAGAATACGACGATTCATTAAAACGAGCCACGCCTCTCTCTATCATTCGGAAAGTTGCAGAAAGAGTCTTTCTAATCGACCTCGTTATAAGGATTAGCTTTCTTCACCCTGAACCCTTCAGGGCGTTTATCCCTTATTAAGGGTTCTTCACCTACAGAAGCCCAAAATAAGCCTAAATCAAGCCAGCTTCTGCTATAACTCCACAGAGGGGACAAGTTACAACCATTTGAAAACACGCCAGATTTGCCGTGTACACTTCCCACATTCAGCCAGAAGATTCTTCGGCTTAACAGATCCAAAAGTTTAGATTGTGGTTTTTTAATCGTAGTGACTATACTTCTGATGAAAGTTCTGTATTAATTGACATCAAACAAACATGTCGAGACTACATAATGGTTTAATGTTCTAACCATAACAATACGAGACATGTCGAGATAAGGACAATACTAGAGATCTAAAATGTTAGATACTCTGCATTACTACTGATCTGATTAACATTGATGTCAATCCTGCGCATTAGGGTATGATACTGTCACTGTTTTAGAGTTTTATTTAGTGATTTGCTACTGACCTGTAAAAAATGTTTTTATGTCTATTAAAATATTAAATGTGTTATAAATAACAGTTGATGTTTAATGCTTATAACTTGTGTTCATTCTAAGCTATCTATCTCCCGTTTAATCAGTCTCTACCTCCCAGAATAAGATAGAGCTACCACCTATGTGGTTATCTGGGTTTCCCCCTTTATATATTGTATGGCAGTGGTATCTACCATTTTTATTCTACCGTGGGCTATGAAAATAGCCTCGGTAATGTTAGATGCTACGGTGGTAGCCTCAAACTCTAATCCGCTGGACCCCTTTTAATTTTATTGTGTTCCGGTCGGGTTTGATCGGCATTTCTTTTTGTAAAGGTCTTTCTAGTGTTTTACTCTGCGCACCAAACCAGGTTAGGTTCCTTTGTTCACCGTCCTTTGGCGTGCTTCTACACACAAGCCTTCCTTAGGCACCCGAGTGTCTGGGTGGACAGGATGTGAGGGAGGGGTTTGAGGCCCCCTGCACAGGGTCTCCTTGGAGACCCAAGTCGCTCTCTAGTTTGATTGGCTAGGTGACTCTCCTGCCAGGACAGCCACCCTGCTGTGCGATTGACAGCTAGGCTGTGTGAATGGGGGATTTGGTGCATAAAAAGCCAGTTTCTGGGACTGGAAGGCAGAGTCACCACTGGATCAGGAGAACCGAAGAGAAGCTAAAGGAAGACTATTGCTGCAACTACTAGACATCCCGGTGAAGCCCTGCTGCAGGTCCTAATCGCCCTAAACTTCGACAGAGAAGATCTGCAAGGAATCTTCTTCCCTTGAGCTTGGTAGGACGAACCAGCTCACGCCGTAACGCCGGCCTCCCTCTCCTGGTCGAATTTGCTGTGCATCACTGCAGTGAACCGGATAGCCAGGAGGAAAGGAACCTGTTTGGGTTTTAAGGAGCACACCTTTTATTTGACGCTTTTCTCTGCTGCTGGCTTCTTCCCTGGGCAGTGCAGGACCCCCTCCAGTCTTCTTCCTTGTCACGACGGCAGTCGCTTCAGGAACCGTGAGCCTGCAGGAAATGCCAAGAACCACCACCTCAGTTACAGCATTCTTCTGCATTTAAGGCACTGTGCAAATGTGGCCGTTCGTTCCGTCCGACCGTGGTGAAAGTGTTTGAAATCTTTCGCCTCTCTGAAGGCTTGTCCCGCTCTTCTCCTTTGAATAACTTTTCTTCTGAGCAACTTCATTTTGAACTCTTGCCAAAGACTTAACTGTGAACTACTCTGAACTGTGTGATCCTCTGCAAAGACTCTGAACCATTAACATTGGACTAGGCCTATTGACTTGAATCCTAGTTGTAGTAAGCCTTTTCTAGATTGCCCTGCATATAAAACTTGTTGGTGCAGATTGATTGTTGATAACCTTGTCTTTTCCCCCTTTTAAATTACTGGAGTGCTATTTTGAGCCTAACTTGTCCAGAATTCATTAGGGGTCATTGTAGTGTATTAAGATTGTGATTTTCTGCTGTTTTATAACTGATGGCTTAAATAAATATATACTCTTCTACTCAGAAACGTTGAATGTTTGCTTGAATCATAGTAATTGTTGTCCTTTGTGTAACCTCTTGTACTGCTCACTTTACTCTTGAGATACGTCTGGCTGCTCAGCCATTGCTACCACTTTACTGTGTAGTACAGGTTTGTACAAATGGTGAAGTTGTACTTACACTTGTAGTCTTAATTATGTGTAGTGTTCGCAAAGGGTACCGCATATGATTCTGCCTAACACATCAATGACAGAGGAAAAAAAATAAAGAAAGGAAAGGTAAAATGAAACTATTAATGCATATCTAACAAGATTACATCACCAAAAATAAATGAATTAAAACAAATTATTCAACATTAACATTGCAAGTGTTGGGGCGTGGCTTGGCAGCCATGGACTAGGCTGCTCTTCGTGTGAGCTCCATGATCCAAAATCGACCCGGAACAGCGCACGCACTTTGCGTTGGAATTCCACCAACAAAATAAGACCAAGGCAATGGGAGTATGACAAGACTCCATTGCAGGTAACTGCAAGAAAATTGAACGGACAGAACAGAAATGTCACGACACTCGCCCAAAACCCCCTCTGGCAAACCCATTGGCCAGGTGGAGTCAGGACTCGGGCCTCTAGAGCCTGGCATCCTCTTCAAAAGCCCTCATGGGGCCAGTCCTGGCGCCTATGGCGCCAGGCTCATACACCATGAATAAACAATGTGCTTGGGAACTACTTTATAATTGTCAGCCAACATGGAGGCATCCACATAGCTTGGTTATAAGAACCAAGCTATGCAGCCTAGTGTTTTGGGCGTGGTAGCCTAGGGACTACTTTTCCTGGACTATTTTATTGGGGCTATTTAAATCACACCCGAGCAAGACAACACGCTTCGCATTACTTTGCAGCTTGCAACGTGACGCTCGCCGTGTCCAGCTATTCCCTTGAACCTCGGAGAAGCAGAACCTGCAAGGAGACAAAAGGAATATCATTAGCAGCAGCATCTCACCTGCAGTCTTCATCTTTAAACACTCGCAGCTACTGAGAACAGCTTCCTCGAATCTGCACGCCTCCCGGACAGTACAACCTGAAAGAGGAAGATAGAGGTAACATTAAAGAAAGCAGTAGAGACATTTACAAATTACGAACTGCTCAAAAAGCTTACCTGTCTGGTCGCCTCTTCGGCTAGCACCGATCCGGACATTCCACTCGCGCTGAAGAACACCGCGACCTACAAGGAAGGAAAAGAGGTTAGCAAAGGCAAGACTTCGCAGCGCTGTGCATAGCGCTTACTTAGCGCCTCATAGCGCTCTTAATGCGCCAACATTTACCAGCGGGGCTCAACCAAGCCAGTTTGCCGCGCTTAAGCTCTACATACCTAAGGGAGAAAAAAAAGACATTTTAAACAAAGAAAGGCATGCAGGATAGCAACAAAACTAAAGAACAGCAATAAGACCTACCTGAACAATATCAAACGGGCTGGTGTCAGTGAAGTAAGTGGACCGCACTCGCCCATGAAAGACAACGCGCCCCTGCAAAGAAGGCAGGACAGAGAGCACGCCTAATTCTACCACAAGGTGAGGAGAGGGCACCAGAGAGACTGAAATCATACGGGGGTGGAGGGAGGATACTTACCCCAGTCGGTCAGTCTTGAACACAGTCCTGTATTTTCAGGGAGAACCTTCCCCGCAGACCACATCAGGGCAAAGCTGAGAAGCATACCAGCGAGTAACCCGGCTGTGTGGCGTCCCTGTGGATACCAGGTGAGCGTAACAAGAAATCACTGAACTTTGACGGCCTCCACAGGCACTACGAAGCTTGAAGCAAAATGGCAGCGGTGCTCAGACAAAGAAGTCCTTTGATGTGGAGGAGAGGTGATTGGGGCGAGAGCTGAAGAGGACGATCGAGCTGGTATCCCTCGCAGACGCCAACCACAGCTGATTAATATAACATATACCCGACTTAGCGGAATAGAGGCGCTCGCATCGGTGTGCCCGTAGGACCGCTCCCGCAGTGCATCTCCTAGTGGACACCCTTGATGGTGAAAAGGAAGACCCCTGGAGAAGCACTCTGGAAGCCAGGGCATCTGGCAGTGAAGGCACGGACAGCCCAGACACTGGGACGATCTTTGCAACTCCAGGCGGAGCTGGAGGTCGCTGCTAAAGCCCGGGAGCAACGGATGACCACATGCGATAAAAAGGACACCTTGGAAGCAGGCACAAAGTATGCACGTCTGCAAGAATGGTGAGGCGAGCAGCGTGAATGCTGGATGGAAACCTGATGGCACACACACAATAACGCGAAGCGAGGAAACAGGGCCACAGTATTAGCTACGCTCTCTGAACTAAGGTGAGAAGCAGAGAAGACAGATGCAGTAATGCCAGAGGGGGGGGAAGCACAGTGGAACACTGCTGCAGTGCACCCCCCCTTGCTAGCTAAAGACAACACATAAGAAATAGCAACGAACCAAGCATACAGCGCATGGTGACATCTGGTCAAGGCAGAGAGCAACAGGCATGTGCGACGCCACAGAGGAGGAGGGTGGAGGCCCCGGACAGGGGCTGCCAAGTAGTAAGCCCTGAAACACCTAAAAACCGTCACCAGAAAACGCACCACCTGCAACTGAAAGGCAGTGGCACCAGAAAGGCTACAGGATGCTAGTCAGACCTCTGCGAAGTGCTGGAGGAGCACCAGACCACCCAGAATAGGCAGAAGATAACCGTGTGACACAGGTGGCCCCGTGAAATATCATTAAGTCAGCTGAGCTAATATTGGTCCTGCTCTACACTGACAAAACCGCACCCCAACTCAGAACTCAGGAGGAGGGACTGGGTGCACCACTAATAGCTAGTACGCATCACTGCTTGGAAGCTGTGGCGCGCACCGAACACATAGGGACAGGGCCCTGTGGGTGCTGAGCCAGGGTACGAGTACATCAGTGGGGGAAGTGCTGGGGCCCCCCCCACTGGCAAACCAAGATTATGCAGGGCTGAAAGGCCAGTGGTAATGAGCTGCAGGCCCTGCATGAGATGGACCCGCACACCAAATAATAGTTGTAAACGGGAGGCGGCACCATAGGTAGCCCTGCACCTTGCGACGTTGGGGCAGAAGACTGGTACAAGAACTACACAATATCGATAAGACGCAACCCTACGCAGGAGACGGGCAGGACCAGGGACGTCCAGGGCAAAGGCTCTCAAAGGGGGCAAAAGTAAAGGCAAACAGTCAACAAATGACATCTTTACGAAGCAGCAGCAGTCCCCAAACACGCCTGCACAAGCCCTGGCCATTTCAACGTCAGATGATCTCGTCAAGGGACGATCACCTGATCCTTGCAGCCATTACAGAACTAAAATCCTCTTCGAAGACTGCGATGGCAGACCTGAAAGCGTCACTGGAAACTAAGATCCACACAGTAGGGATAGAGGTTAACCTATTGAGACAAGATGTGAGAGCGTTGGCGGAACGGACGAGTGGCCTAGAGAGCGCAGTGAAAACCAACACGGATGTAAGCACCGCCAATGCCAAGGAGGTCCACATATTGAAGCAACAAGTGTCCAACCTGAAAAACTGAGCAGAGGCGGCGGAAGGGCGAGCAAGACGCAACATACACGTGGTAGGCCTACCAGAAGGAGAAGGCGGCTCGGACCCTATGGACTAGGTGGAGAATATGATAATCCAGGAAATGGGGGCTAGCAGGTTCTCCCAAGGTTTCCCGATTGAACAGGCGGATAGGGCCCTGACGAAGAGGCCTCAACCGGGGGCTCCTCCCCGCGCAATCATAGCAAAGATTTTGAACTAGAGAGACAGGGAAGAGATCCTGGAATTTTTTCGGAAAGGTGGAACAATAACGCGGGCATCGGCGACCATCACGGCATACCCGGACTACACTACGCTGGTGCAGAGACCGCGCTACAGCTATGTGGCAGTGAAAAGAAGACTGCGAACGGCCGGATTCAAGTATATGCTTTTGCACCCTGCGAAACTCAAGGTTCTACACAAAGGCAAAGCACACTTCTTCGAAGCCCCAGAGGAGGCGGAACGCTGGCTGGACACCCAGTGATGTCAAGAGTCTGGAGACGGCCAGGAGCGAGATGGACAGGATAAGTGGCCCGGCGCCATGCTTGTTATTTTTGGGGGCGGGTGATATTACAAGTGGTTATGCCTGAAGAGGGTGCAAGGGACATGTTAGTAAAGGGCGAATGCTAATTAACTGGCACACAAAATAGGTGGACTTGTTGGACTGGAATATAGAAGTGTGCAAGTTAGATATGAGCTGGAAGTGTGCTGCAATCTATAGCCTAACATAGGAGGCACAGGACGTAGTCGACCTATCCCCAGTAGGTAGCGTAGTTGAAACGCCAGTAGGGTGATATCTCCCTGCTGTGTCCAGAGTACTGCCAATAGCCAAGAAAAAGGACTGGATGCGGGGGTGCCTGAGATCCAGGGATGGAGCTGGGCATCAGTTGGGATGGGGGTGGGAGTGTGGGGAGTTGGAGATTGAGTTGGGGCTGGGGAGGGAGGGGGGAGGAAAGGAAGTTGCGGAGGTTGTAGTATTAATGGTTAGGGGTAGTTTTAAGTTGGGGAACAAGCTTACATACACGAACGATGGTCTCCAGGCAGAGCTTGGAAAGAAACAAAAGGGAAGGGCGGGACGCGGCTGGAATATGCAGGACCTTAAAGTAATTACTTGGAATGTCAGGGGGCTCAACAGCTACCTAAAAAGGAACAAGGTCATGATGTATCTGCATATGAAGAAAATAGATTTAGCCCCAATACAAGAGACCCACCTCACAAAAGAAAAATTAGAGGTAATCCAGAAGTGGAGGGGGACCGTTGTCGGTGCAACATATTCGGCCTATGCTAGAGGGGTGATCACCTAGGTAGCACCGCATGTTCCATTCCAGTTACTACAGTCCACGGTGGAAGCGGATGGGAGGATGGTTGTAATAAGGGGGCTGGTGGAAAATAAAGAAATATGCATCATAAATACATATGCCCCGAATCAGCACACAATGACATACTTCAAGACCCTATACAACAAAATGAGCATGTACCTGGGGGTGGCAGTAAACTGGGGTTGTGATTTTAATTGCACGTTAAAGCCGAAGGTAGATAAATCAGATAGTAAAATAGACAGATCCGCCCCTGCCGCCAGGGCATTGCAGTCACTGTTGAAAGATTTAAGGCTCGAGGATACATGGAGGGTGCACCACCCACAAGACAGACAGTATTCACATTACTCTGCCCCACAAGTTTGCACACGAGGCTAGACTACATGTTTGCCACATAGGAGTTGATGGCAGAAATAGTACACACAGAATGCAAAGCGAGGGTCCTGTCAGACCACTCACCATTGGTCCTAATAGGGCAATACCTACCCCCAAGTGCTAGGATTCCAACATGGCGACTTAGAGCTGAGGCACTGAACGATACAATGTTGAGAGAAGAAATAATAAGTTACTTTGAGACCAACACTGGAAGTGTTGAGTCGGCTGATACACTATTGGAAGCCTTCAACGTGGTGGTAAGAGGTAGCACCAAGGACGATGCTGAAACTATAATCAAACTGCAACAGAAGTGTGCAGGACACTGGGAGCTACTATGCAATCTGAACTACAAAAGGTATGTAGAGAGGCAGCATGGGGTTGGGGGGGGGGGAGACAAAAATACAAAAGTGAGACCCCTAGACTTACGATCAGAGGAATAAGGAGGGAGGATAGGCAAATAGTGGACACCCAAGAGGGTTTGAATCTAGAGTTCCTTGAATACTATCAACAATTGCATGGGGATGAAGGAAGCGATTGCAGGGAAATAATGGAAACACTGGAAGACTGCCACGAATAAGGGCAGAGGAGCGAGAGGACTTAGATGCCCTGATCACTCTAGAAGAATTTGAAGAGGTGGTAGTGCAGCTACCCACTAGCAATACTCCGGGGCCGATGGACTCTCCAGTGAGTTTTACAAAACTTATAGAAATTAGGTGCTTCCCCTGCTGCTAGCAATGCTAAATGAGGCATTCGAAACAGGGAGGTTACCAGAATCCCTGAGAGAAGCGATCATTATCCCACTCCCCAAACCCAATAAGCCTGGCAAGGATTGTAGATCATTCAGACCGCTTTCGCTGCTGAATCAAGATAGCAAAATGCTCACAGCGGTGCTGGCAAATAGAATGAGACAAATCATTAATAAACTAATACACCCTGATCAGACTGGATATGTTCCGTGCAGGAACATATCAGACAACCTCAGACTTCATCGAGTTATAAAGCATACGAAAGGAGACCCGGGCGAGATTGCAATTGTATCACTGGATGCAATGAAAGACTTTGACTCAGTCAAATTGCCTTGGCTGAGTGCAGCCCTGACTATTTATGGGATGGGGCCTGGGTATCTCAAATGGGACAACTACTATATAGTGCACCGCTAGCCAGAGTCAAAATGGGAGCGATAATTTCGGAGAGGTGGCAACTTAGTAGGGGTACCAGACAAGGATGCCCGTGGTCCCCTATGATGTATATCTTAGCACTAGAGCCCCTGCCGATATACCGGAGGCAGCAGTACGAGATAATAGGGGTTAGTATAAAAGGGGAGCCGCATTTAGTTTCGTTATACGCAGATGACATGCTGCTGTACTTCCGATACCCTAAAGAAAACCTCCAATATGTCCTGGAAGTGATGGAGCGATTTGTGTCACTATATGGCATAGCGGTGAACCCAAAAAAATCATGCATATTCCCATTGGGAAGGTATGTAGGGGTCCCACGCGATCAATTAAAATCTTGCAAATACCATGGGAGATAAACACGTTCAGAAACCTGGGGATATACATTTACCACATGGTAGAGGCAGAACACCAGCATAATACTGAGAAAGCGGTAAAAAGCATCAAAAATAGTATGAGGTTCTGGACTAAGCTCCCCTTAGCAATGATGGGAAGGGGGGGCAATGTTGAAGATGGTTGTACTGCCGAGATTATTACATTACTTCGGGAACATACCATACCTGATACCAACGCGACTTTTTGTTAAGCTACAGAGCATATGCATGGAATTTCTATGGCACGGGATGAGGAACAGAATCACCCTTTGGGAGTTGCAGAATACGTATGATAAAGGGGGTATATAAAACTGCCAAACTACGAGATCTATTTAGCTAGACAACTACAATATGTGGCCAAATGGTTATCAGAAGACCCGACCTCAGAATCTAGATTGTTGAGATTGGAGTATGCCCCATTCTTCCTGAAAGAAGTGATATGGCTACCCAAATTAGAGATGAAAGAGCGCCCAGAAATGATGGCACTGGGATGGAAGGTATGACGTAAAGCCTGTCAGGTTATGGAGAACCCGACCCCATGCTCTCAACAAATGCCATTAGTCGCATTGACGGGAGAAGATGGGCAGTTAATGAAGACGATTAGGAGGCACTGGGAACCAGTAGGGATAGTAGCAGTGGGAGACATATGGCAAGAGGGGAGGATAAAGGAATTCGGGATGTTGGTGGAGGTAACAGGGTTACATGCAGGGCAATATATCACATAACAGAATGGTACGGCGGATCAGAGAGACATGGTCGGAAATAACACTAGAAGAGCAGCCAAACGCTGCCATAGAAATGATATATGAAATAGCAGAAGGAGGGCATGAGATATCCAGACTATATGAGAAGTGGTACAACTAAGACAGGACTGGGAGGAAGAAGTGGGTGCACCCATGAGTGATGGCATATGGGAGCGGGCCCAAGGGTACCACAATAAAGTGTCATGAACGCGAGGCTACAGCAAATACAGCTATATATAACCCACAGGGCATATACGACACCCCAGAGGATAGCTAAATTTAAAAACGCAGAACGACTAACATGCCCCAAATGCGGGGATGAAAACGCTGGGATGACGCATATGTTTTGGGCATGTCCAGAGATCGGGAAATTCTGGGAAGAAGTAGCCCACCGATTAGATGAAAAAGGGATTAAGATAAATGTTGAAACAGCCTGGGCATGTCTGATAGGAGGGTTCCCTAGACCACGCCAACTAAAACATGTAAGTACTTGGCATACATACTCGCTAAGCATAGAATTGCCATGGGATGGAAGGCACGCAATAGACCAAGGATAGAAGTCTTGTGGAGAGACCTACAGAAAGGACAAGCTGAAACAGCAGTGTGGCAGGAAGCGGGTAATAGAGGAGGGGATGAAGAAGCAGAAACCCCGACGGCCTGGAAACATTTAGTGGCTGCACTGTATGGGTCCACTCTGGACTGGCCGAGTGACCAGGACACTGTGCAAAGGGGAACCCCTTTCTATATCATCAGCATAGTAGAAGCAGATCGCGAAGTGGAGTAGGCTCGAATGGGGGGGTGGGGGGGAGGGAGAACGGGGAAAGCAGCAGACATTAAATGATCTATACAAAATTCTAAATATTATGCAAGTTTTATTGTATGTTTGTTTGAGACAAAATCAAAAAATGTTTTTTTTTTAAAAAAACATTGCAAGTGTTACACTATTACATTATTGGTCTAATCAACACAGTGCCCTAACATTGGGTAAAAGATTGAAATTTGCATGGTAAAAAACTGAAGACCGCTTCAAATCATTTACATTTGGAAGTCAACCTTTCAAGTTCAGGTTTTACCCAAGCCCAAGCCCAAGCCAACCCAAACCCCACCTCTAATCCAACCCAAACCCCACCTCTAATCCAACCCAAACCCCACCTCTTTATTTATTTTTTTATTTTATTGTTGTTTTGGCTGGAAATCTTTTCAGCCTTTCAACATTTTACATAGTATAAAAAAACATAACAGATCTCTTATTTACAATACAACAGAAGAGCAAGTTAATCTATTACCCTGAATTAATAAATTGTACATATCTAAAAATAAAGAAAAGCTTTTAAAATAATCCTGCTATGAAATCACATTTTTTCATGAACAAGTTACAATTTCTCAGAGGTGACATCATACAGAAAGATAAGATAATTAGGGTATTTACCAAAACAGTTTGTTCATGTTCTTGCAATTTCAACGCATTCAGGTAATTAACTGTTGAATAATGTACCGATTTCTTGTTCGTGTGGAACAAGGTGAACCACAATTGATCATGTGTAACATTCACACATCCCTCAAAATATGGCTTGAAGTACTTGCATCTCATAGGCAACAGCTTGACACAGTCAACTAACAGATGTCTTAGGGTTTCTTTCTCTGTGCGACAGAAACAGTATTTTGTCTTGAGGCAATAAATTGCGTCTGCATAACACATCTGCTAGTGGACAGATATGAAGTCTGAAGCGCAGAAATGCTGAGCGATGCTGCGGGCTGGGTGACGCTAATAGATAACGAGCGGGCTGTCCATATTTCTTTAATTCAAATGGCTTTTCTCTGAATTTTTTATATCGCAGGCAGTGAAGACGTGTCGGGCTCCAATCATGGTCCCACATCTTCAGCTTTGCCTTATTGGGATTATCAAATAGCAACTCCAGTGATGTCTGCATCGTGCAGCAAATTCTGCGCTCTCAGGATCCATGTTTTAATGAATTTATCATTCGAATTCTGAGACACATATGTTGATAGTAAGCCCATTAGGCCATTTTTGTGGTCATCCATCATCAGTGTTCGATACAATGCACACCATTTCCACTTGTACATGCAATGAAATAAGACCTAGTTCATACCGAATTATTGGCAGGGGCTCCGACAAGGGTAGCTGTAACATTTTCTTCCAGTATGCACCTTCAATCTTAGACCAATATGAATATGAATACCACCTTTTAGTTTCTGTACCATAACAGAATTGGCATCAATTTTTGCCTGTAGTACACTATTAGAGGATGTATGGAAAACTTGCAGAATTTGGCTCCGATGACCCTGGCCTAGGATATAGCGGTGTGTTTGATTTGTTTGCTTTCTTCATAAGGTGTATCTAAGGGATGGTTGCTTATTATTACTCCCAAATAAAGATAGCTTGTAACCACACTCCGATTGCTATTCTGCAATATCCATGAGTACGTGCGACATCTCTGTTTTGGATTCCCGAATTGCATGATCTGTGTCTTGGTAAAATTGATGGATATGCAGTTTCTTTGTGCATATTCATCAAGTGCCCTTAGCATGGTTTTTAGACCTTGCAGTGTTTGACAGAAGGACCATGTCATCGGCATATAGCAATCAATTAATAGGAACACCCATAGGTCTCGGAGCATCCGTAATCAGCCCCTTAAAATTGTGTCCAATATCAGAGATGAAAAAATTGAACACTGCAGAGGCGAGCATGCACCTTTGCTTTAGACCTCTCCGTTTTTATGTCGTTGGACAACAAACCATCTCTTAAACAAATTTGGATGCTAGTATCTGTGTGAAACTGTATAAGCCATTTCAAAATTGACCAAGGACAGCCCTGTTAAAGAAGTTTAATATACAGTAATACACGCGGTACAGAGTTGAACGCAGTGTGAAAGTCAATGAACACTGCAAAGATCGGTTGTTTCCTTTGTTTGTTCACTTGAATAACTGCATCAAGAGTGATCAAGTTAATTGCAGCACCTAACCCCGGAAAATATCCAGTTTGGAACTCGTCCGAGATTTTTTTCCGTTAGGCAAGTATTAAATGCCGTTAATAATCTTGCGAAAATCTTCCCTGGACAATCTAATAGAGCAATTGTCCGGTATGATCTTGGATCGGTGCCATTTCCTTTTTTATAGATTGGGGCTATTATAGATTTCGTCCAAGACCCAGGGATTTTGATAGTCTGTATAACATGTTTAAAAATGTTGTAAAGGATAGAGGCCCATGCTGATGGATTCTACTTAAGCATAAAATTGCAAAGACCATCCGGGCCAATGCTCTAGATCAACTGAGCTTTGATATGCAATGTACTACATCATATTTAGCAAATGTGATGGCATGATTCATCTTTAACACTGACCAATCAAATACAATTTGGGGAAAAGGAGATCGGTAGACACCAGCATAGTAATCAGCCCACTTTTCTTGTGGAATTGGGTTAGCTTGTAAAGCCATTTGGCTCAATGGATTAATTTCATTAAGTAAGGACCAGATGCCACCAAATGATTTCAATATAATTTGGTTCATCATCCTCTACATCGAGCTGGTATTGTAAAGATTTCCGACCTCTTTGCTAACTTTTGTATTTAGACTTCAAATATTTTATAGAGCGATCTTCTTTTGTGTCAGGTCCTTAGCCAAATGGCGGATGTCTTTTCTCAGTTGCGTTTTTCTGAGTTTTAGGTCAAGGTCAAAAGCATGAGTGTGCCTGATTTTGTGCTGGTGGTTAGAATTCCTATTTTCATTAAACATCTGCATAGTTTTTACACAACATCCTCCCTCTTTGGAGTTGCAGCCTCCCAGATAATGTTCCAGGACATGTTCAAACCCCAATAACCTCTGATTAGACCATCTTATGCGGTTTCCAGCCTGATTTATTACAACATGTGCTAGTTCATGATGGCTGCGCAACACATCAACATTAGAAATGCCCAGCCATTTCCAAGACCGGCATAAATGATCATGATCACTCAAATTGGATTCTTTCACAACCAATGAGGTAATCATATTCAAGAACGTCCTGTCAGAATATATATAATCAAGACAGGGTGAGGATGATTCTCTATGCCAGGTCGCCTTAGCCGGGATGTCTCCCCTGATGGACCCATTTAACATGGCATAGTTTTTCTCCATCATAGCTATCCAGTGCAGTTCATCATATGAGTAAACCGTGAACTTGCTTAACAGTAAATGAAGATTGAGATCACCCATGATTAGAGTGTGATTGATGGTTTTATCCATTACCAAAGAATTGAGAACTTCAATCATATATATGAAGAATTTCTCAGAAGCCAATTGCTGTTTGCCCCAATAAATATTAATTATTGCAATCGTAAATGGGGCTTTACACATTTTCACCACTTAAATGTATAAAGGAGAGCTGCAGGATGTTACCTTGAAATTCATAGACTTTTTGACAGCTCTAAGAAGGCCTGCCATTGGTCGGCCAAATAAATTCTTAATGGCTGGGACTATTGAGATGTAATATGGGTCCCATACAGGTTCACTAATAAGCCACGTCTCCTAAACCACAATGATGTCAAAGGCATTCAGTTCATCACTTTGCGTGTTTATGAAATGCCTATGACCTCGTGTGTTCCAGGAAAGAAAGTTCACATTTATTATGAGTTGTTTGTATATGATTGCAAGTTCTCATGCGAACCTTTAGACGGTAGGCTATTCTGATGTGCATCCCCCATGTTCTGATATACTCTGGGATGCTTTTGAGATGGCGCAGGGGTTATCCCTGATGCGAAGTCTTGTACAATTAGGAAGCCTAGATCAAACAATTCTGATCTTGCCTGCCAAAGCACGTTAAGTGTGTTCCCAGATCTCAAACAATCTTCCTTGGACAAATCTTTATGGTCAGTGAATTCGACTAGATCAATATCTGAGCTAGTTAAATCCTGTAAGGTCGAGATCTCAGCACATCTATTCAGGATGATCATGCGGATGAGATCATATTTTTGAAATGGGCGATCCCGGCATGTCATTATTAGACGATGGCCGTGTCTGTATTCGTCGCAATCACGGACTTGCCCATCTTGACCCAATACATCTTTAATACTCGTCGCATTTAAGACATGCGAGTTCACAAGTGATGGAATGGGACCATTATTATCTCCCTGTGGTCCCTTTAATAATGGGGACATTTTCGGTATTGTCATAGGAGGTTCCTGTGACATCACAGCATCTCCTGTTATATCTTTGGAGTGCGTGATATAATGGGCGATCGACTCTGATCTCATCTCGCAGTTCTTGTATAGTAGGGCATGACCGGTTGCCTGTCTCTTGTTGTTCAGCAACTGTGTGCTGCAACTGGGTCTCTTTTCCTTCTGCAACAATAGATGTTTTTACATTTGCGAAGCATTGGGCTATAGAAACCCTAATTCCATTTTGTAGTTCTTCAATGGTAGGACAGGTTAGTTTGTCTGGTTGTTGATCAGTTACCGATTGCTGAGACTGAGTCCCTTTTTCTGTCACATTTGTGACATTTTTCGGGGGAGAAATCATGGCCATCAAGTTGTTCACGGGTTCATGCTCCTGTGGGGGCATCGGTTCTCGAACCTGTTCCTTGTTGGCCTGGATTGGATTGGCTGTACTTGGTTTAGATATTTCTTCATCACATCGTTAGGCAAACTTTGGAGGAATTGTTTTTTTTTTGGCGACCAATTTCTTGGTCTGTGGCATTTTAGTGTTCCTCCGCTTGATTGTGGTCAACTGCTTCTTGCTTTGTAAGGAATGGCACGTTGTCGATTCTCCTAGAAAACTAAAGCGATTCACCTTTGGGAGATTTGAAGTTAAAGTTGTTCCAACTTCTTCAGCATTGGTGGAGGGTATAAGTGCTGTACCTTTCATCGAAGTAGGGACTTCATAGCCGATTGATGTACTGTGTCCTTAATAACCCCACTTTCAGCAGGATTTTTGGGAAGGTCGACTTGTTCTTCACTAGTTGTTGGGATAATATGCAAGGCGGTCCCGGCAGGAGTCTTGACAACCACCTGGCGGGGGTTGTGTTATGGACAGTTTAGGAGAGTCATTAAATTTGGGACTCTTATTAATTGCATTAGCATTTCAGTTTGGGTATTCGTCTTGCATTAAAGAACTTCATATAATCTTGCTATAGACATCAGGGCACTGTTCATCACACTCAGTATTATTTGGTGCTGGAGCTTCAGGAACAGAGGGACGGCCAGGAAGTTGTCCATTTATAAAGAAATTATGCTCTTGAGCCAATTCACCAAATCGTGTGCCCTGTGGTGTTGGTGCTATAAAGGACACAGAATTATTCAGTGAGTGCTCATGGGACTTATCTAATATAAATCGGTGACTTGGACAAGTCATGGCATTGATTATTTACCTCATTTTCTATAGTTAAGTGCCTGGGGAGTGTTGTCTTTTGTGTTGGTGGGGATATACTCTTGTGATTCGATTGGTTCAAGTCCCTTGTATTTGAGCAGATATACATCACATCTCCGGTGTCAATACAGGTATCAGTTGTATTCATGAAGCTGGTCATGTCTTCATCGACTTACCCCGCAACCATCAATGCCTCCTGCGCGGCTCGTAGTCTGTTGTGCCAGAACCATGCAGAGCTGAGGGGTTAAGTCTAGTAATGGAGCCTCTTGTGATAAATGCGAGGTATAAAGCACGGTGTTGATCTGAGTGGCTGCTATTATATGCTGTGAGTAATGTGGAGTCTGACGTTTCTGGTGCCCGTTTTAGTACAAGATCCTTATCAGGAATCAAATCTTTACAAAACTCCTTTTCGCTATCCATCAATGTACTATCAGGTATAACCTGCTGCATGCTACCAGCCCTTTTCGGGGACGATTTGAGTGGCGTGCTTGCGGCCTCCACTTGAGACTCCTCAGAAGCAGACGCCGCTTCAGTGATTTGGTCCGTTTGATTTGAAGGCACGCTCACGTTGTCAGCTGGGGTTAGAGAGCCTAGAATCTCTGCTGGGGCTTGTAGAGGGAGATCGACCTCAAAGGGATCCATCACTTGTGCGTCATTGGTACAAAACTGGTGTATGTCCGACGCCAGTGATGCCGAGCATTGTATTTTTTTTTTTTTTTTTTTTTAAAGAAGCCCCAGTTCTGGCATTTACCGGGAGTAACTTTCTCTTAACGAAATTAACAGATGAAAGGTTATGCTCAACTGTCGGAATCGCGGGGCATGTCCGTCTGTAAAGTATACATGTTGGTGGACATTTAAATGACAATTATGCAACTTTTTTTTTTTAAATGACACAGCGTCAGCTCACCATAAAGTTTCAGCACCCGCCACCT
Source organism: Ambystoma mexicanum (assembly GCF_040938575.1). Classification (NCBI taxonomy): domain Eukaryota; kingdom Metazoa; phylum Chordata; class Amphibia; order Caudata; family Ambystomatidae; genus Ambystoma; species Ambystoma mexicanum. The sequence continues at coordinate 410,291,990 of NC_090925.1, forward strand.
GCTTGCCAGCTAGACAGCAAGACAGCCCACTCAGCGACCACTCTCTCAAACAAACGCGCTGAACGCGCGTGAGAGCTGGTTTTGAGAGGGTTGCTGGGAGTGTGGGCGGGTTCCAAAAAAACACCAAATCCACAAGGAAGCAGATGGGTAGCAAAAGAAATGCAGAAACCAGTCAGTGGCAGAGAAAATGTCCAAAGTTCACGATCTGGGCAGCGTGGCAGCTAGGCTTTGATGAATGGGAGAAAACTGTTTAAAAGGTGAGTCTCCAGGACTGGAAGGCAGAGTCGACCACTAGAACGAAAGAACCGAACACAAGCTGAAGGAAGACGACTGCTGCAACTCCTGGACTGTTGGTTTGCCCGGTGAAGTCCTGCTGCAGGTCCGAATTGCGTGAAACTCCTCGACAGAGAAGCTCCTTCAAGGACGACTTCTTCTCTTTAACTGGAGGCAACAACCAACTCGTAAGCCGCCTGGACACCGTCTCCATACTGGTCAAATTTTCTTCAGAGTGCTGTTGGAAACCGGATAGCCAGTGAGAAGGATACCAGTTTGTGGGCTTTAAGGCACTCGCACCTTAAACAGACGCTTAGCCAAGCTTGTGGCCTCTTCCCGGGACAGTGCAGGAATCTCCCAACGTCCTCCTTGTCCCCACGACTGAAGCTCAGGATTAACAAGATCTGCAGAAACTGCCAGGAACAACTGCCTCAGATACAGCTTTCCTTCATCATTAAGGTACTGTGCAAACACGGTGTGGAAATCCTTTCTGCTGCGGTGAAAGTTTGTGAAGCTTTCCCAACTTTGGGGCCTTGTTCGCTCCTAAACCGATATATAACTTTCTGGCAAAGTACTTCCTCGCACATTGGCAAAGACTTAACCGTTTACTATCAGAACTGTACTATCCTATCCAAGATTATAAACCATTGACTTTGGCCGAGGCCTATTGAATTGTATTTCCTGTAGTGAACTGAAACTATTTGCCTTGTCTATGAAAATAATTGTGCTTTAACTTATCTTAACCTAGTCTTTCAACCCCTTTTGAAAGTAACTGAAGCGCCATTTTGCTCCCACTTCAGGGGAGCTTAACTTGTTCAGAAACGTATTGGTTGTGCACTGTAGTATATTAGTGTGTGATATTGAGCTGCTTTCTTACTATTGGAATGCTTTCAAACTGACTTAAATAAATGTATATTCTTTTACAAAGAAACTGTCATGATCCCTGCTTCCAAGGGGTCAGGACTTGCCCCACAACCTTGGAAGCAGGCCCATGACTCTGATCCCAGGAACCAGCCAGTCCCTATAGGGACCCTCTGGACCTTGTCCTGGCGCCAGTGACGCCAGGCTCATGATGGTGACTGGTCCCGGCACAGGAAGCGCCGGGCTCATATTGGATAAGAGTGCTTGGTGGACCTACCTGTAGCAGACCATGCTGCTTACTTACCAGCTAACTGGTCTCCTGATCCTTCTCTGCCTGGAACTACTTTTTCTGTCTGGGTGGAGCAGGAGCCACTCCCTGGAAGCAGAACACAGGAACTCTTTTAGAAATCTGGAACTCTTTTCTTACCTGGGTGGGGCCGTGGAAGGAGACGCCTAAGCACTACAGAAGGCTATTTAAACCACACCCGATTGGTTTCACGTGCTTCGCGTTATTCTGCATCTGCAGCAGGACGCTCACCGTGTCAGCTCCAGGAAACCTCCAGCTCCAGATCCTGTGAACACGAAATAACCTGCTGGAATCCAATCTGCAGTCTTCTTCAGTCTTCTGCAGCTCCTGCAAAACAAAGGCACAGGTTAGGTTAAAGTAAAGGCAGTGAATCTACTTACCTAATCCAACGGCAGCATCCAAGGCGCCTTTTTCTGCCTTTCTCTTCCGGCATCCGACATCTGCAAAGAGAGAGAACATCGGTTAGTAATATTCAACTACAAGTTCTGCTTACCTGTGTTACGCCCGTTCCAACTCAGCTCGCGCTGCATTCCGGCACCTGCAAGGCAAGATACATCGGTTAGTAACGCTTAGTTACAAGACTGCTTACCTATGTTATGCTCGCTTTCAATCTGTTCGCGCTGCACCTCAGCACCTGCAAAGACAAAAGAGACATTACTGAGCATTCTCCAGCACTAGTGCAGTCTTTCTACTTACGTGCCATTAGAAGGATAATCTTCATCGTCACAGCATCTGAAAAGGGAAAGACATAGACTTTACAGTCTTAAGACTTTTGAAAGAGAAGAAAACAAGGCAAAAGGAACTTTAATACTTACAAGGCACGCTCGTGCATTAACGGCGTCTTCGCTCTCAGCAAATCCTCTGCTATCAAGAGGCAGAGCTCGCATCCAGTGAAGCAACTGGATCCAGCGCCCCTGCATAGACGCAGGATGGAGAGCCCGGCATTTACCTATATAAGGTAAGCGCAATATCAACCCAGTTCCACGGGGAAAGAAAGGGCGAGAGGGGGCTAGGAACTTTCCAAACCTTCCAAACACTAATACCTTGGTTTACCCTTGCAGACATCTCTCTCTTCAGCTTAAACTGTCGGTGGGAAGGGGGCCCAGTCCGGGAGCAAAACGAACCCTGCGCCTAACACTGAAGACAGTATCCTCGCCAGATCAAGACCCGCGCCTCCGGGGGAACCAGGTGAGCGTTACAGAAACCTTGAATAGTGTTTGTTTGAACTACTTTGATTCCAAGTCCTTTGTGTAACCTCTTGTACTGCTCACATTACTCTTGAGATAAGTCTGGCTGTCCAGCCAATGCTACCACATAACTGTGTAGTACAGGCTTTTACCAAAGGTGAAATTGTGCTTACACTTGTAGTTTTAATTGCGTGTGGTGTTCCCAAAGGATACTGCATGTAATTCTGCCTAACACTAACCAAAAGCCAACCCAAACCAAAAGCCAACCCAAAGCCAACCAAAAGCCAACCCAAAAGTCAACCAAAAGCCAACCCAAAAGCCAACCAAAAGCCAACCCAAAGTCAACCAAAAGTCAACCAAAAGTCAACCAAAAGTCAACCAAAAGTCAACCCAAAGCCAACCAAAAAGCCAAGCCAAACCAAAAAGCCAAGCCAAACCAAAAAGCCAAGCCAAACCAAAAAGCCAAGCCAAACCAAAAAGCCAAGCCAAAAAGCCAAACCCAATCCCAGCCAACTCAAACCAAAGCCAAGCCAAGCCAACTGAAACCCAAACCAAAGCCAAACCAACTGAAACCCAAAGCCAACCCAAACCAAAGCCAAGCCAAACCAACTGAAACCCAAAGCCAACCCAAACCAAAGCCAAGCCAAGCCAACTGAAACCCAAACCAAAGCCAAACCAACTGAAACCCAAACCAAACCAAACCAAGCCAACAAACCCAAACCCAAACCCAAACCAAACCAAGCCAACAAACCCAAACCCAAACCAAGCCAACAAACCCAAACCAAGCCAACAAACCCAAACAAAGCCAACTCAAACCCAAAGCCAACTCAAACCCAAAGCCAACTCAAACCCAAAGCCAACTCAAACCCAAAGCCAACTCAAACCCAAAGCCAACTCAAACCCAAATCTAAAGTCAAAGTCAACCCAAAACCATCTCAACTCAAACTCAAACTCAAACCCAAAGAGAAACCCCAAACTGAAACCCAAGCTAATTAAACCCAAGACCCAACTGTTAGGGAGGATTCTCAAAATGTGCTAATTTCTCTTACCTTTTGAGACACCCAGCAATTTACCTGGTTTTCTAGGATTTGATTGTTTGCCTAGGAAGAGTGAGCCTTTTTCTCCCACTCTTCCATGTATTTTGATGTGTGTTTTACTTTTGTGTTCTTTAGTTATGGAGACTAACACCACTCCATAGGCATCATCTTTTTCTGTGTGCCACACGGCACCTTCAGTGCAGTGGCACAGGGATGTCTTTCAGACTTCCCAAGGTTTAAATACCTTCTCTGGGACGGACTACCATCTCCCAGAGCATGTAAAGTTAAATTTACTTTACTAGTCTTTAAATTTACAGACCCAGCACACCCGAGTGCTGGAGGGGTTGCCTAGCTTCTCCCAAATCATAACATTCATTTAACAGTCAAATGTTACCCTTTCCTACTTTAAATGGCTGGTGGTAGGGGTTCAGATCAAACTACCATGATTTTACCCGACCACGAACAACAGTAGCGAAAAATCGGGTCAGCCATGTTTTTGAAAATGGTACCCCAGACCTATCTGTAAAAACAGACTACGGTCAACTTTTTTTGCCATTTCTTTTAGGAAAGGTCCTTCTGGTGTTTGTCTCTGTGCGCCAAACCAGGTTTGGTCCCTTTGTTCGTTGGCCTTTGGCGGGCTTCAGAGCTGAAGCTCTCCCCTGGCCCCTGAGTGTCTGGGGTGGACATGATGTGAGGGAGGTGCCTAAAACTCCCTGTGCTTAGTCACCTAGGAGACCTGAATGCACTCTGGCGTGATTGGTCAGCTGACTGTCCAGCAAGGACAGCCACCCTGCTGTGTGAGTGACAGCCAGGCTGGAATGAATGGGGCAAAACTGTTTAATAGCAGGTCTCTGGGACTTGGAAAGCAGAGTCGACCACTGGAACGAAAGAACCGAAGACTAGCTGAAGGAAGAGGACTGCTGCAACTCCTGGATGACCGGTGAAGCCCTGCTGCAGGTCCGAATTGCCTCAAACTCCACAGACAGAGAAGCCCTTCAAGGTTAATGTCTTCCCTTAAGTTTGGTGGGAACAACCAACTCGTAAGCCGCCTGGACACCGTCCCCTTCTGTTCAAAGTTTCTGCAGAGTACTGTGGAAAACCGGATAGCCAGTGGCAAGGATACCAGTTTGTGGTCTTTAAGGCACGCACACCTTAAACCAATGTTTTGCTAAGCTTGTGGCCCCATCCCTGGGCAGTGCAGGAATCTTGCGACGTCGTCCTTGTTCCCACGACTGAAGCTCAGGAACAGCGAGATCTGCTCGAACTGCCAGGAACAACTGCCTCAGCTACTGCTCTTCAATTTAAAAAAGGTACAGTGCAAACGCGTTCCGGAAATCTTTTCGGCCATTGCGAAAGTTCGTGGAACTTTCCCAACTTCAAAAGCTTGTCTGTCCCTAAACATTCATCTAACTTTTCACCTAGCAAAATTCTTGTAAACTCTGTGGCAAAGAATTAACCGTTTACTACCAGAGCTGTGCTATCCTATACAAAGACTCTGAACCATTGACCTATGAACTGAATTGCTGGTTGTAGTTTACCAAAAAAATCACAATCTTAATACACTGCACACCACCCAATGAATTCTGGACAAGTTACGCTCAAAATGAAGTGTGAGCAAAATGGCACTCTAGCAATTTAAAAAGGGAGGGAAAGACAAGGTTACTCAAAATCAAGCAGCGCCAACAAGTAGGCAGTGCAATCTAGAAAAGGCTTACTACAACTAGGATTCAAATTAATAGTCTGGGCCAATGTTAATGGTTCAGAGTCTTTGCAGAGGATCACACAGTTCAGAGTAGTTCGCGGTTAAGTCTTTGCCAAGAGTTTGAAACGAAGTTGGTCGAAAGAAAATTACAGAAGAGTAGAGAAGGACAAGCCCTCGGATTAGCGAAAGATTTCAAACACTTTCACCGCAGTCGGACGGAACGAACGGATTTCAACAGTAACTTAGTAGAAAAAGAATGCTGTAGCTGAGGCATAAGTTCCTGGCAGGTCCTGCAGGCTCACGGTTCCTGGAGCGACTGTCGAACTGACAAGGAGGAAGACTGGACGGTCCTGCACTGCCCAGGGAAGAAACCAGCAGCAGAGCAAAGCGACAAATAAAAGGTGTGCTATTTAAAAGCCAAACAGGGTCCGGTCCTCCTGGCTATCCTTTTCATTGCAGCGATTCACAGCAAATTCGACCAGGTGAGGGAGGTCTTGCTTGGTTTTTGGTGAACTAGTTGGTCCCACCAGCTCAAGGGAAGAAGATTCCTTGCAGATCTTCTCTGTCGAAGTGTAGGAGATTCGGACCCGCAGCAGGGCTTCACCAGGAGGTTCAGTAGTTGCAGTAGTCCTCTTCCTTCAGCTTCTCTTCGGTTCTCTCGATCCAGTGGTGACTCTGCATAAAAAGCAGGTCCTTGGAACTTGGAAGGCAGTTTTCCCCCCATTCAAAGAGCCCGGCTGTAAATCACACAGCAGGACAGTCACCTAGCCAATCAAACAAGAGAGCGGCTTGTGTCTCCAACGAGACCCTGTGCAGGGGGCCTAAAACCCCTTACTCAAATCCTGTCCACCAAGACACTGAGGCGCCTAAGGAAGGCTTCTGTGCAGAAGCCTGCCAAAGGATGGAGAACAAAGGAACCAAACCTGGTTTGGCGTGCAGAGTAAAACACGAGATAGACCTTTACAAAAAGAAATGGCGAATAAACACAGCCGGAACCAAATAAAATTAAAAAGGGGTCCAGCGGATTTAAGTTTGAGGCTACAAATTTAGCCTAAAACAGTACCAAGGCTATTTTCATAGTCCGCGGTAGGAAAAAAAATAGTAAATACCACTGCCACTAGCCAAATCTTAAAGAAAGGGTAACAAAATAATGTTCCATGAGAAACCGACAAAAAGGGACAACTAATAACCCTTTCCAGTACTCTATGGAAGATAGTTTGTACTGGGTCTGTAAATTTAAAAAGACTAATAAAATCAATGGCAACTTTACATGTTCTGGGAGACAATAGTCAGTCCCAAAAAATGGAGTTTAAAGTGGGAAGTCTGAAAAAAAGACAACCCTGTGTCACTGCACTAAAGGTTCTGTGTGACACACAGTAAAAAAGATGATGCCTATGGAGTAGGTGAGACTCCACAGTCTATGAAGACAAAAAAAACGTAAAACACATTTAAGAGTGGGGAGAAAAGGCTCACACTCTTACATGGTGAAAACAATGAATCCTAGAAATCCAGCAAAGCTGCTGAGGGACTCAGTTGCTAAGGGAAATTAGCCATTCTGGAGAATTCTCCCTAACAGTCGTGTATTTGTAGTGTATTAGTATATGATATTGAGCTGCTCTTGCTAGTGTAATGTTTTCAAACTGTGTAAATACATGTATATTCTTTTACCAAGAAACCTCGAGTAAGTGTTTGTTTGAATCACTGTATTGGTTGGTCCTTTGTGTAACTTGTTCTACTGCTCACTGAACCGTTGAGATCAGTCTGGCTGCTCAGACACTGCTAACACAACTGTGTAGAACAAGCTTGTACCAAAGGTGAAATTGTACAGACACTTGTAGTCTTAATTGCATATAGTGTTCCCAAAGGGTACTGCATGTGATTTTGCCTAACAACCCAAAGCGAACCCAGACCCCCAAAATTAAGGCCAACCCAGACCCGAAAAATTAAAGCCAACTCAGACCCCCAAAATTAAAGCTAACCCAGACCCCAACCAATTCACTTACTTTTAATCATGACATTGAATGTTTCAATGTACATATCAATGACCGAGGAAAATAAAAATAAAGGAAAGCTAAAATTAAACTATTAATGCATATCTAGCAAGATGGCATCACCAAAAAAAAAATTAAAACAAATTATTCAACATTAATATTGCAAGTGTTACACTATTACATTATTTGTCTAATCAACACAGTGCCCAAAAATTGGGTAAAAGATTGAAACTTGCGTGGTAAAAAACTGAAGACTGCTTCAAATCATTTAAATCTGGAAGTCAACCTTTCAAGTTCAGGTTGTACCCAATCCCCAGCTAACTCGAACCCAAACCCAAAAGCCAACCCAAACCCAAAAGCCAACTCAACCCCAAAAACCCACCCACAAGAACCCAACCTCAATCGAAAGCCAACTCAACCCCAAAAACCCACCCACAAGAACCCAACCTCAATCGAAAGCCAACTCCAACCCAAACCCCAGCCAACTCCAACCCAAACCCCAGCCAACTCCAACCCAAACCCCAGCCAACTCCAACCCAAACCCCAGCCAACTCCAACCCAAACCCAAACCCCAGCCAACTCCAACCCAAACCCAAACCCCAGCCAACTCCAACCCAAACCCAAACCCCAGCCAACTCCAACCCAAACCCCAGCCAACTCCAACCCAAACCCCAGCCAACTCCAACCCAAACCCCAGCCAACTCCAACCCAAACCCCAGCCAACTCCAACCCAAACCCCAGCCAACTCCAACCCAAACCCCAGCCAACTCCAACCCAAACCCAAACCCCAGCCAACAAACCCAAACCCAAACCCCAGCCAACAAACCCAAACCCAAACCCCAGCCAGCTCAAACCCAAACCCAAACCCCAGCCAACTCAAACCCCAGCCAACTCAAACCCAACCCAAAGCCATCTCAAACCCAACCCAAACCCAACCCGCACCCAAAGCCAACTCAAACCCAAAACACAATGCCAACTCAAACCCAAACCTGTTAGGCAGAACCATATGCAGTACCCTTTGGACCACACCACACAATTAAGGCTACAACTGCAAGTACAAATTCACCTTTGGTACAAGCCTGCACTACACAGTAAAGTGGTAGCGATGGCTGAGCAGCCAGACTTATCTCAAGAGTCAAGTGAGCAGTATCAGAAGTTGCACAGAGGACAGCAATTGCTATGGTTCAACAAACACTGACTCAAGGTTTCCGAGTAAAAGAATATACATTAACACCATCAGTTATAAAACAGTTCACTAATATAAAGCAGCAGAAAATCACAACCTTAATACACTACAATAACCCCCAATCAATTCTGGACAAGTTAGGCTCAAAATGAAGTGTGAGCAAAATGGCACTCCAGAAATTTAAAAGGGAGGAAAAGGCAATGTTATCCAAAATCAACACCACCAACATGTGATAGGCAGGACAATCTAAAAAAGGCTTACTACAACTAGGATTCAAGTCAATAGGCCTGGGCCAATATTAATTGTTCAGAGTCTTTGAACTATGTGCTTCTCTGCAGAGTAGTTCACGGTTAAGTCCTTGCCAAGAGTTCAAAACGAAGTTGGTCGGAGGAAAAGTTATTCAAAAGAGAAGAGAAGGACAAGCCTTCGGAGAGGCAAAAGATTTCAAACACTTTCACTGCAGTCGGACGGAACAAACAACCGGATTTGAACAATACCTTAAATGAAGAAGAATGTTGTAGCTGAGGCGGTTGTTCCTGGCGGCTCACGGTTCCTGAAACGACTGTCGTGGTAACAAGGAGGTGGAAGACTGGAGGGCCCTGCACTGCCCAGGAAAGAAGCAAGTAGCAGAGCAAAGCTTTGAATAAAAGGTGCGCTCCTTAAAACCCAAACACGCTCCGTTCCTCCTGGCCATTTGATTCACTGCAGCGAGGCACAGCAAATTCGACCAGGAGAGGAAGGCCGGCATTTGTTTTTTGGCAAGCTGGTTAGTCCCACCAAGCTCAAGGGAAGAAGATTCCTTGCAGATCCTCTGTCGGAGTTTCGGGCGATTCGAACCTGCAGCAGGGCTTCACCGGGAAGTCCAGTAGTTATAGCAGTCTTCCTTCAGCTCCTCATTGGTTCTCTCGTTCCAGTGGCGACTCTGCCTTCCTTAGTCCCAGAGACCTGCTTTTAAGCAGTTTTCCCCCATTCACATAGCATGGCTATCAATCACACAGCCGGGTGGCTGTCCTGGCAGGACAGCCACCTAGACAAACAAACTAGAGTGTGACTTGGGTCTCCAAGGAAATGCTCAAAACCCTCTCACATGCTGTCCACCCAGCCACTCAGGCGTCTAAGGAGGGCTTCTGTGTAGAAGCCCGCCAAAGTACGGCAAACAAAGGAACCAAACCTGTTTGGCACGCAGAGTAAAACACAAAAAAAACCTTCACAAAAAGAAATGGCAAATAAACCCCACCGGAAACCAAATGAAATCAAAAGGGGTCCAGCGGATTAGAGTTTGAGGCTACCACCATAGCCTCAAACAGTACCGAAGCCATTTTCACAGCCCGCGGCAGAATAAAAATGGTAGATACCACTGCCACCAGCCAAATCTTAGAGAAAGGGGAACGAAATAATGTCCCAAGAGAAACAGAAAAAAGGGATAACGATTAACCTTTCCAGTACTCTATGGAAGATAGTTTGTAATTGGTCTGTAAATTTAAAATGAAGAGTAAAGTCAAATTACATGCTCTGGGAGACAGTAGTCAGTCTCAGAAAATGGAGTTTAAAGTGGGAAGTATAAAGACAACCCTGTGTCACTGCACTAAAGGTGCTGTGTGACACAGTAAAAAGATGATGCCTATGGAGTAGGTGAGACTCCATAGTCTATGAGCACAAAATGTACAACACAGCAAAAACACATGTAAGAGTGGGGAAAAAAGGCACACTCTTACCAGGTGAAAAAAATAAATCCCAGAAATCCAGCAAAGCTGCTGAGGGACTCAACAGGTAAGGGAAAGTAGCCATTCTGGAGAATTCTCCCTGACAAAACCCAAAGCCAACCCCAAACCCAGCCAACGCCAACTCAAACCAAACCCCAACCGCCAACGCCAACTCCAACTCAAACCAAACCCCAACCGCCAACACCAACTCAAACCAAACCCCAACCGCCAACGCCAACGCCAGCGCCAGCGCCAACTCAAACCAAACCCCAACCGCCAACGCCAGCGCCAACTCAAACCAAACCCCAACCGCCAACTCAAACCAAACCCCAACCGCCAACGCCAACTCAAACCAACCGCCAACGCCAACTCAAACCGCCAACGCCAACGCCAACGCCAACTCAAACCAAACCCCAACCGCCAACGCCAACTCAAACCAAACCCCAACCGCCAACCGCCAACGCCAACTCAAACCAAACCCCAACCGCCAACGCCAACTCAAACCAAACCCCAACCGCCAACGCCAACTCAAACCAAACCCCAACCGCCAACCGCCAACGCCAACTCAAACCAAACCCCAACCGCCAACCGCCAACGCCAACTCAAACCAAACCCCAACCGCCAACTCCAACTCCAACTCAAACCAAACCCCAACCGCCAACGCCAACTCAAACCAAACCCCAACCGCCAACTCCAACTCCAACTCAAACCAAACCCCAACCGCCAACGCCAACTCAAACCAAACCCCAACCGCCAACTCAAACCAAACCCCAACCGCCAACGCCAACGCCAGCGCCAGTGCCAACTCAAACCAAACCCCAACCGCCAACTCAAACCAAACCAAACCCCAACCGCCAACGCCAACTCAAACCCCAAACGCCAACTCAAACCAAACCCCAACCGCCAACTCAAACCAAACCCCAACCGCCAACCGCCAACGCCAACTCAAACCAAACCCCAACCGCCAACCGCCAACGCCAGCTCAAACCCACCGCCAACCGCCAACGCCAGCTCAAACCCAACGCCAACGCCAGCTCAAACCCAACGCCAGCTCAAACCAAACCCAACGCCAGCTCAAACCAAACCCAACGCCAGCTCAAACCAAACCCAACGCCAGCTCAAACCAAACCCAACGCCAGCTCAAACCAAACCCAACGCCAGCTCAAACCAAACCCAACGCCAGCTCAAACCAAACCCAACGCCAGCTCAAACCAAACCCCAACCGCCAACGCCAACTCAAACCCCAACCGCCAACGCCAACTCAAACCAAACCCCAACCGCCAACGCCAACTCAAACCAAACCCCAACCGCCAACCGCCAACGCCAACTCAAACCAAACCCCAACCGCCAACCGCCAACGCCAACTCAAACCAAACCCCAACCGCCAACTCCAACTCAAACCAAACCCCAACCGCCAACGCCAACTCAAACCAAACCCCAACCGCCAACGCCAGCGCCAGTGCCAACTCAAACCAAACCCCAACCGCCAACTCAAACCAAACCCCAACCGCCAACGCCAACTCAAACCAAACCCCAACCGCCAACTCAAACCAACCGCCAACGCCAACTCAAACCAAACCCCAACCGCCAACCGCCAACGCCAACTCAAACCAAACCCCCACCGCCAACCGCCAACGCCAGCTCAAACCCACCGCCAACCGCCAACGCCAGCTCAAACCAAACCCAACGCCAGCTCAAACCAAACCCAACGCCAGCTCAAACCAAACCCAACGCCAGCTCAAACCAAACCCAACGCCAGCTCAAACCAAACCCAACGCCAGCTCAAACCAAACCCAACGCCAGCTCAAACCAAACCCAACGCCAGCTCAAACCAAACCCAACGCCAGCTCAAACCAAACCCAACGCCAGCTCAAACCAAACCCAACGCCAGCTCAAACCAAACCCAACGCCAGCTCAAACCAAACCCAACGCCAGCTCAAACCAAACCCAACGCCAGCTCAAACCAAACCCAACGCCAGCTCAAACCAAACCCAACGCCAGCTCAAACCAAACCCAACGCCAGCTCAAACCAAACCCAACGCCAGCTCAAACCAAACCCAACGCCAGCTCAAACCAAACCCAACGCCAGCTCAAACCAAACCCAACGCCAGCTCAAACCAAACCCAACGCCAGCTCAAACCAAACCCAACGCCAGCTCAAACCAAACCCAACGCCAGCTCAAACCAAACCCAACGCCAGCTCAAACCCAACGCCAGCTCAAACCCAACGCCAGCTCAAACCCAAAGCCAGCTCAAACCCAAAGCCAGCTCAAACCCAAAGCCAGCTCAAACCCAAAGCCAGCTCAAACCCAAAGCCAGCTCAAACCCAAAGCCAGACCAAAAGCCTGTTAGGGAGAATTCTCCAGAATGGTTAGTTTCCCTTACCTGTTGAGTCCCTCAGCAGCTTTGCTGGATTTCTAGGGTTTAATTTCTTTGCCTGGTAAGAGTGTGAACCTTTTTTCCCACTCTTGCATGTGTTTTGCTGTGTGTTGTACATTTTGTGCTCATGGATTATGGAGTCTCACGCACTCCATAGGAATCTTTTTACTGTGTGTCACACAGTACCTTTCGTGCAGTGACAGAGTTGTCTTTTCAGACTTCACTTTAAACTCCATTTTCTGGGACAGACTACTGTCTCCCAGAACATGTAATGTTGCCATTGACTTTACTAGTCTTTAAATCAACAGACCCAGTACACCCCATCTTCCCATAGAGAACTGGAAGGGTTAATAGTTATCCCTTTTTGTCCGATTCTCATGGAACATTATTTCATTCCCCTTTCTCTAAGATTTAGCTGGTGGCAGTGTATCTACCATTTTTATTCTACCGCGAGCTATGCAAATAGGCTCGGTACCGTTAGAGGCTATGGTGGTAGACTCAAACTCTAACCCGCTCGACCCCCTTTTATTTTATTTTGGTTCAGGTCGGGTTTATTCACCATTTCTTTTTGTAAAGGTCTTTTTTGTGTTTTACTCTGCGCGCCAAACCAGGTTTGGTTCCTTGGTTAGCCGTGCTTTGGCGGGCTTCTGCACAGAAGCCCTCCTTAGGCGCCCGAGTGTCTGGGTGGACAGGATGTGAGGGAGGGGTTTGATGCCCCCTGCACAGGGTCGCACTCTAGTTTGAATGGCTAGGTGACTGTACTGTCAGGACAGCTACCCTGCTGTGTGATTGACAGACAGCCAGGCTGTGTGAATGGGGGATTTGGTGCATAAAAAGCCAGTCTCTGGGACTGAAAGGCAGAGTCGCCACTGGATCGAGAGAACCAAAGTGAAGCTAAAGGAAGACGACTGCTGCAACTGCTGGACATCCCAGTGAAGCCCCGCTGCAGGTCCGAATCGCCAGAAACTTCGACGACACAAGATCTGCAAGGAATCTCCTCCCCTTGAGCTTGTTGAGACCAGCTCGCCAAACACCAAATGTCAGCCTCCATCTCCTGGTCGAATTTTCTGTGCATCATTGCAGTGAACCGGATAGCCAGGAGGAAAGGAACCTGTTTGAGTTTTAAGGAGCACACCTTTTTTCGACGCTTTGCTCTGCTGCTGGCTTCTTCCCTGGGCAGTGCAGAACCCTCCAGTCTTCCTCCTCCTTGTCACAATAACAGTCGCTTCAGGAACCGTGAGCCTGCAGGAACTGCTAGGAACCACCGCCTCAGTTGCAGCATTCTTCTGCATTTAAGGTACTGTGCAAATTTGGTAGTTCGTTTTGTCCGACTGCGGTGAAAGTTTTAAATCTTTCGCCTCTCCGAAGGCTTGTCATCATCTTCTCCTTTGAATACATTTTCTTCTGACCAACTTCGTTTTGATCTCTTGGCAAAGACTTAACCGCGAGCTACTCTGAACTGTGTGATCGTCTGCAAAGTCTCTGAACCATTAACATTGGCCTAGGCCTATTGACTTGAATCCTAGTTGTAGTAAGCCTTTTCTAGATTGCCGTGCCGATAACTTGTTGGTGCTGATTGTTGATAATCTGGTCTTTTCCCCTTTTTAAATTACTGGAGTGCCATTTTGCTCACACTTCATTTTGAGCCTAACTTGTCCAGAATTGTTCAGGGGGCATTGTAGTGTATTAAGATTGTGATTTTCTGCTGCTTTATATTAGTGAACTGTTTTATAACTGATGGTGTAAATAAATGTATATTCTTTTACTCAGAAACCTTGAATCAGTGTTTGTTTGAATCATAGTAATTGTTGTCCTTTGTGCATCCTCTTGTACTGCTCACTTTACTCTTGAGACAAGTCTGGCTGCTCAGCCATTGCTACCACGTTACTGTGTAGTACAAGTTTGTACCAGAGGTGAAGTTGTACTTACACTTGTAGTCTTAATTGTGTGTGGTGTTCCCAAAGGGTACTGCATATGATTCTGCCTAAAACATTAATGACGGAGGAAAAGAAATAACTATTAATGCATATCTAACAAGATTACATCACCAAAAATAAATGAATTAAAACAAATTATTCAACATTAACATTGCAAGTGTTACACTATTTGTCTAACCAACAGTGCCCAAACATTGGTTAAAAGATTGAAATTTGCCTGGTAAACTGAAGACCGCTTCAAATCATTTACATCTGAAAGTCAACCTTTCAAGTTCAGGTTTTACCCAATCACCAGCCAACACAAAGCCAACACAAACACAAAGCCAACACAAACACAAAGCCAACCTCAATCCAGAATGCCTAATAGAAAGCTACAACAAGGCTATGAAAAAAGGACTAGACATCATTGCCCCTCAAAAAATGCAAAAAACCAAACAAGCTCACCTGAACACCTGGTTCACCCCCATCTGAAAGAACTAAGAATGCTCAAAAGGAAACTAGAAACCCAATGACGCAATACCCCCACAGAAGAGAACAAATTACCACTTAAACTCTTCGCTAATAATTACAAAAAAGAAATCTTTCTCACAAAAAAAACCCTATTTAATGAAAGAATCGAAAAATACAGCTCCAATACCAGAGAACTATTTGCTATACTAAGGGAACTAGAATTCCCCAATAACCCCACCAGATAACATAACTAAAGACACACAATGGTGTACCAGCGTCCAAAATGCTCTAACCAACAAAATCAAAACCCTCCAAACTAAAATCGCATTGAAAAAAAGACTCCCTAACATCATCTCCTAGCAATCATGCCAAAACAACCAACCCATCAGGCCCGAATCCTCAGTTTCACTAAAATATCCATCCTAGAAGCAGAAAGGGTTATAACCCCACTAAAACCATCCAACTGCAAAGGGGACAACTGCCCACCCCAGATAATCAAGGATGCTGCCAGGGACCTAGCTTCCTTTATAACCAAACTGATCAACGCATCCTTCTCCTCCAACACCATACCAAGCAATCTCAAAGAATCATGGGTTCTGCCTCTCCTCAAGAAGCAAACCCTAGACCCCTCTATTCCCACCAACTACAGGCCCATCACCACGGTACCGTTCCTGTTAAAAATAATAGACAGTAGCGTACCTGCAAATCCAGCAATATCTAGAAACTCGCAAACTCCTAGGGGCCCGCCAATCTGGATTCAGACCACAGCATGGTACTGAGACAGCCCTAATCGATCTTAAAACCCAGATCAACGAGATTAACGACAAAGACCTGTCGGCGGCTTTCGACCTGGTGGATCAGTCCTGTGAGAACATATGGCCTCGGCTGCCCACTTCTCGAAAGAGGCCATAGCCTGGATCCAATCATTCCTGGACAATCGAACCATGAGAGTCTTCTCCTCACTAGCCTCAGCAGACCCCATCAAAATAACCTGTGGTGTACCCTAGGGCTCCTGCGTCTCCCCAACCCTCTACAACATCTTTACCAAGCCCTTATTTGACAAGTTGGACAGACAGTGTCACATACACTAATTATGCAGACGACACGCAGATCTTCATACCCCCTTTTGGGCAACTTCGACTCAGATACGGCCTTGGTAAACAAAATATATCATCATTCAGGCCTGGATGGCCACACACGGCTTATGCCTGAACGATGAGAAAACCGAAATCCTGCTCCTCGGCTCCAACGCCAATCTAAAGAAACTCAGCCCCCGACTACAAAGCCTTCAACATTGATGGCAACACCATCCCACTTGCCAAAACAGTAAAAACTGTAGGCTTTCATTTAGATTCAGCCTTGTCACTAAAAAAGCAAGTAAACCCATTTGCATCATCTACTGCCTCCATGTGCAAGCTAATCAGGGCAAGTAGAGCATTCCTCTCCCAAACTAGCTGCATCATCATCGCTAATGCCCCAATACTCTCCAGACTCAAGTATTGTAATGCCATGTACCTAGGAGCCAACAAATCTATAACCGACAAACGTCAAAAACTGCAAAACAATGCACTCAGAACAGCCCTCAATTTACCCTCCAAGGAACACATAACTAACAAAAGAGAACACAAATGGCTCACAATCTGACCACATCTCAATCAAAATGGCATCACTCACTTTCAAATGCTTAAACAATGCAGCCCCCCCATCTCGCAGCTAAAATAGTAAAAGAAACTCCGCCCAAAGCCAAGCCAAACACAAAGCCAAGCCAAGCGCCAAACCAAGCCAAGCGCCAAACCAAGCCAAGCGCCAAACCAAGCCAAGCCAAGCCAAGCCAAGCACAAAGCCAAGCCAAGCCAAGCACAAAGCCAAACCCAAAGCCATGCCAACTCAAACCCAAAGCCATGCCAACTCAAACCCAAAGCCATGCCAACTCAAACCCAAAGCCATGCCAACTCAAACCCAAAGCCATGCCAACTCAAACCCAAAGCCATGCCAACTCAAACCCAAAGCCATGCCAACTCAAACCCAAAGCCATGCCAACTCAAACCCAAAGCCATGCCAACTCAAACCCAAAGCCATGCCGTTAGGCAGAATTATATGCAGTACCCTTTGGGAACACCACACAGAATTAATGCTAGAAGTGACAGTACAAATTCACCTTTGGTACAAGCCTGGACTACACAGTAAAAGTGGTAGTGATGGCTATCGAGAGTAAAATGTGCACTATCAATAGATACACAAAGGACAGCAATTACTATGATTCAAACAAACACTGACTCAAGGTTTCTGAGTAAAAGAATATACATTTATTTACACATCAGTTATAAAACATTTCACTATTATCAAGCAGTTGGAAAAAAAACAAAATCTCACACTGAATACACTACACCACACCCAATAGATTCTGTACAAGTTAGGCTCAAAATGGAGTGTGAGCAAAATGGCACTCCAGTAGTTTAAAAGGGAGGGACAGACAGTTGGACAAAAGTTAAGCAGCACCACCAACTAAGCAGGGCAATCTAGAAAATGGAACTACAGTGAGGAAATCAAATAAAGAGGCCTGGGCCAAAGTCAATGGACCAATGTCTTTGCAGAGGATCACACAGTTCAGGGTAGTTCACGGTTAAGTCTTTGCCAAGAGTTCAGAACGAAGTTGGTCGGACGAAAAGTTACTTTAAAGAATAGAGAAGGACAAGCCCTTGGATTGGTGAAAGATTTCACACACTTTCACTGTGGATGGACGAAACGAACAACTGGGTTAGCACAGTACCTTTAGAGCCGAAGAATGCTGTAGCTGAGGCAGACGTTCCTGGCAGATCCTGCAGGCTCACCTTTCCTGAAGCGACTGTCGGACTGACAAGAAGGAATAAGACTGGAGGGTCCTGCACTGCCCAGATAAGAAACCAGCAGCGGAGCAAAGCGACTAATAAAAGGTGTGCTCCTTAAAACCCAATCAGGGTCCGATCCTCCTGGCTATCCGGTTCACTGTAGCTGTGCACAGCAAGTTCGACCAGAGGAGGGAGGCCTGGCTTGCAGTTTGGCGAACTGGTTGTTCCCACCAGCTCAAGGGGAGAACATTCCTTGCAGATCTTCCCTGTCGTCGAAGTTTGGAGATTCAGACACGCAGCAGGGCTTCACCAGGGGGTTCAGTCGTGGTAGAGGTACTCTTCTGTCAGCTTCTCTTTGGTTCTCTCGATCCTGTGGCAACTGCCTTCTCAGTCCCAGAGACCTGCATTTTATGCAGTTTTCCCCCATTCACGCAGCCTGGCTGCCAATCACACAACAGGGTGGCTGTCCTGGCGGGACAGTCACCTAGCCAATCAAAGAGGAGTGTGACTTGTGTTACCAAGGGAACCCATGGCTGGGGTCCTAAAACCCATCCCTCACATCCTGCCTACCCAGACATTCAGGCGCCTAAGGAGGGCTTCTGTGCAGAAGCCCGCCAAAGGTCGCCGAACAAAGGGACCAAACCTGGTTTGGCATGCAGAGTAAAGCATGAGAAAGACTTTTACAAAAAGAAATGGCCAACAAACCCAGCCGGAATCAAATAAAAACAAATATGGTCCAGCAGGTTTAAGTTCAAGGCTACCAAAATAGCCTAAAATAATACCAAGGCTATTTAAAATAACCGCAGTAGGAAAAATAGGGCAGATCCCACTGCCACCAGCCATGTCTTAATGAAAAGGGAAGGAAATAATATTCAATGAGAAACAGACAAAAAGGGATAACTATTAACCCTTTACAGAACTCTAAGATAGCGTGTACTGGGTCTGTGAATTTTAAAAAGACCAATAAAGTCAATTGCCTCTTTACATGTTCTGGGAGACCGTAGTCAGTCCCGGGAAATGGAGTCTGAGTTGGGAAGTCTAAAAAGACAACCCTGTGTCACTGCACTGAAGGTGTGGTGTAACAGTAAAAAGATGATGCCTATGGAGTAGGTGAGGCTCCACAGTCTATGACCACAAGAATGTTAAACACACAAGGCAAAACATGTAAGAGTGGGGAAAAAAGGCTCTCACTCTTACCAGGTTAAAAAATGAATCCTAGAAATCCAGCAAAGCTGCTGAGGGACTCCGTAGGTAAGGGAAATTAGCCATTTTGGAGAATTCTCACTTACACAGGCCAACTCAAACCCAAAGCAAGCCAAGCCAACTCAAACCCAAAGCAAGCCAAGCAAACGCAGACCCCCAACCCAGACCCCCGCCAATCAAACCCAAATCCCAGCTAATTCACTTACTTTTAATCATGACATTGACATTCAATATTTCAAAATACATATCAATGACCGAGGGAAAGAAATATAAAGAAATGAAAGGTAAAATTAAACTATTAATGCATATCCAGCAAGATTGGGTCACCAAAAATAAATGAATTAAAACAAATGATTCATCATTAACATTGCAAGTGTTACACTATTACATTATTCGTCTAATCAACAGTGCCCAAAAATTGAGTAAAAGATCGAAACTTGCTTGTTAAACTGTGAAGACCGCTTCAAATCATTTAAATCTGGAAGTCAACCTTTAAAGTTCAGGTTTTACCCAATCCCCAGCTAACTCGAACACAAACCTAAACCCAAAACAACCACAACGCCAAACGCCAACTCAGACCCAAACGCCAACTCAGACCCAAACCCCAGCCAACTCAGACCCAAACCCCAGCCAACTCAGACCCAAACCCCAGCCAACTCAGACCCAAACCCCAGCCAACTCAGACCCAAACCCCAGCCAACTCAGACCCAAACCCCAGCCAACTCAGACCCAAACCCCAGCCAACTCAGACCCAAACCCCAGCCAACTCAGACCCAAACCCCAGCCAACTCAGACCCAAACCCCAGCCAACTCAGACCCAAACCCCAGCCAACTCAGACCCAAACCCCAGCCAACTCAGACCCAAACCCCAGCCAACTCAGACCCAAACCCCAGCCAACTCAGACCCAAACCCCAGCCAACTCAGACCCAAACCCCAGCCAACTCAGACCCCAAACCCCAGCCAACTCCAATCCAAAGACAACTCAAACCCAACCTAAACCCACCTCAAATCCAATTAAAAATCAAACCAACTCAAACTCAACCCTGAACCAAAGAACTCAAACCCAACCAAAAGCCATTAATGTTCTTTCCATATGTACTTCTGTATTATAAGCTGACTTGCATAGCGCCTCAAACCCAACCCCAAACACAAAGCCAAATCCAAAGCCAAAACCCAAATCCAAAGCCAACTCAAACCCAACCCCAACTCCAAAGCCAACCCAAAGCCAAATCAAACCCAAACCCAAAGTCACCTCAAACCCAAATCTAAGCCAAAGTCAACCCAAAGCCAACTCAACACCAAAGCGAAACCCCAAACTGAAACCAAAGCCAATTAAACCGAAGACCCAACTGTTAGGAAGAATTCACAAAATGTGTTAATTTCCCTTACCTTTTGAGACCCCCAGCAACTTTGCTGGATTTCTAGGATTTTATTTTTTACCTGGGAAGAGTGAGCCTTTTTTCCACTCTTCCATGTATTTTGATGTGTGTTTTACTTTTGTGTTCTTGGTTATTGAGTTTTAACACCACTCCATAGGCATCATCTTTTCTATGTGCCACACAGGACCTTCAGTGCAGTGGCACAGGGATGTCTTTCAGACTTCCCAAGGTTTAAATACCTTCTGTGGGACAGACTACTGCCTCCCAGAGCATGTACAGTTAAATTGTCTTTACTAGTCTCTTTAAATTTACAGACCCAGCCAACCCTATCTTCCTATAGAGTTCTGGAGGGGTTGCCTAGCTTCCCCCAAGTCAAAACACTCATGTAACAGTCAAATGTTACCCTTTCCTACTTTAAATGGCTGGTGGCAGTGGTTAAGATCAAACTACCATGATTTTTCCCGACCGCAAACAGTAGCTAAACATCGTGTCAGCCATGTTTTCAATATGGTGCCCAAGACCTATTTGTACAAACAGACTACTGTCAACTTTTTTCGCTATTTCTTTTAGGAAAGGTCCTTCTTGTGTTTGTCTCTGCGCGCCCCACCAGGTTTGGCCTCTTTGTTCATTGGCCTTTGTCGGGCTTCAGTGCTGAAGCTCTCCCCTGGCCCCCGAGTGTCTGGGGTGGACATGATGTGAGGGAGGTGCCCAAAACTCCCTGTGCTTAGTCTCCTAGGAGACCTGAATGCACTCTGGGGTGATTGGTTAGCTGGCTGTCCGGCAAGGACAGCCACCCTGCTGTGTGAGTGACAGCCAGGCTGGAATGAATGGGGGAAAACTGTTTAATAGCAGGTCTCTGGGACTTGGAAAGCAGAGTCGACCACTGGCACGAAAGAACCGAAGACAAGCTGAAGGAAGAGGACTGCTGAAACTCCTGGATGACCGGTGAAGCCCTGCTGCAGGTCCGAATTGCCTGAAACTCCACCAACAGAGAAGCCCTTCAAGGTTAACTTATTCCCTGGAGTTTGGTGGGAACAACCAACTAGCAAGCCGCCTGGACACCATCCCCTCCTGTTCAAATTTTCAGCAGTGCTGTGCAAATTCGTATAGCCAATGGGAAGGATAGAGGTTTGTGGTCTTTAAGGCGCACTCACCTTAAACCAACATTTTGCTAAGCTTGTGGCCTCATCCCTGGGCAGTGCAGGAACCTCCCGACATCCTCCTTGTCCCCACGACTGAAGCTCAGGAACAGCGAGATCTGCTCAAACTGCCAGGAACAACTGCCTCAGCTACAGCTCTTCAATTTAAAAAGGTACTGTGCAAACAGGGTCCGGAAATCTTTTCGGCCATTGCGAATGTTCGTGAAACTTTCCCAACTTCAAAGGTTTGTCCTTCCCTAAACATTCAACTAACTTTTCGCCTAGCCAAATTCTTCTAAACTCTGTGGCAAAGACAACCATTTACTACCAGAACTGTACTATCCTATACAAAGTCTCTGAACTATTGACCTATGAACTGAATGGCCGGTTGTAGTTTACCGACACCCTCTGCCCTGCTTATGAAAGTATTTGTGCTGTTGATTCTTATAACCTTGTCTTTTTACCACTTTTTAAAGTATCTGAAGTGCCATTTTGCTCCCACTACAGGGGAGCTGAAATTGCTCTGCAATTTATTGTGGTGTTAGGCAGAATCATTTGCAGTACCCTTTGGGAACACCACACACAATTAAGACTACAGGTGCAAGTACAAATTCACCTTTGGTACAAGCCTGCACTACACAGTAAAGTGGTAGCGATGGCTGAGCAGCCAGACTTATCTCAAGAGTAAAGTGAGCAGTATCAGAAGTTACACAGAGGACAGCAATTGCTATGGTTCAACAAACACTGACTCAAGATTTCTGAGTAAAGTATACATTTATTTACACCATCAGTTATAAAATGGTTCACTAATATAAAGCAGCAGAAAATCACAAACTTAATACACTACACACCACCCAATGAATTCTGGACAAGTTAAGCTCAAAATGAAGTGTGAGCAAAATGGCACTCCAGCAATTCAAAAAGGGAGGGAAAGACAAGGTTACTCAAAATCAAGCAGCACCAACAAGTAGGGCAACCTAGAAAAGGATTATTACAACTAGGATTCAAATCAATAGGCCTGGGCCAATGTTTATGGTTCAGAGGCTTTGCAGAGGATCACACAGTTCAGAGTAGTTTGCAGTAAAGTCTTTGCCAAGAGTTTGAAACGAAGTTGGTCAGAAGAAAAGTTACAAAAGAGTAGAGAAGGACAAGCCCTCGGATTAGCGAAGGATTTCAAACACTTTCACTGCAGTCGGACGGAACGAACGGCCGGATTTGAACAGTACCTTAGTAGAAGAATGCTGTGGCGGAGGCAGAAGTTCCGGCAGGTCCTGCAGGCTCACGGTTCCTGAAGCGATTGTCGGACTGACAAGAAGGAGGAAGACTGGAGGGTCCTGCATTGCCCAGGGAAGAAACCAGCAGCAGAGCAAAGCAATGAATAAAAGATGCGCTACTTAAACCCAAACAGGGTCCTGTCCTCCTGGCTATCCTTTTCACTGCAGCGATGCACAGCAAATTTGAGCAGGGGAGGTTGGTCTTGCTTGGTGTTTGGCGAACTGTTTGGTTCCACCAGCTCAAGGGAAGAAGATTCCTTGCAGATCTTCTCTGTCATCGAAGTGTAGGAGATTCGGACCCACAGCAGGGCTTCACCGGGAGGTTCAGTAGTTGCAGTAGTTTTCTTCCTTTAACTTCTCTTCGGTTCTCTCGATCCAGTGGCGAGACTGCCTTCCAAGTCCCAGAGACCTGCTTTTTATGCAGTTTTCCCCCATTCACAGAGCCTGGCTGTAAATCACAGCAGGGTGGCTGCCCAGGCAGGACAGTCACCTAGCCAATCAAATAAGAGAGTGGCTTCGGTCTCCAAGGAGACCATGTGCAGGGGGCCTAAAACCCCTCCCTCACATCCTGTCCACCCAGACATTCAGGCGCATAAGGGGGGCTTCTGTGCAGAAGCCCACCAAAGGACGGTGAACAAAGGAACCAAACCTGGTTTGGCACGCAGAGTAAAACACGAGAAAGACCTTTACAAAAACAAAAATGGCAAATAAAACCAGCTGGAACCAAATAAAATGAAAAGGAGTCCAGCGGATTAAAGTTCGAGGCTACTAACTTAGCCTAAAACAGTACCAAGGCTATTTTCATAGTCCACGGTAGGAAAAAAAGGGTAGATCCCACTGCCACCAGCCAAATCTTAGAGAAAGGGGAATGAAATAATGTTCCATGACAAACAGACAAAAAGGGACAACTATTAACCCTTTGAAGAACTCTACGGAAGATAGTTTGTACTGGGTCTGTGAATTTAAAAAGACTAATACAGTGAATGACAACTTTATATGTTCTGGGAGACAGTAGTCAGTCCCAGAAAATAGAGTTTAAAGTGAGAAGCCTGAAAAAAAAGACAACCCTGTGTCACTGCACTAAAGGTGCGGTGTGACACACAGTAAAAAAGATGCCTATGGAGTAGGTGAGACTCCACAGTCTATGAAGACAAAAAAAATGTAAAACACATTTAAGAGTGGGGAGAAAACGCTCACACTCTTATAAGGTGAAAACAATGAATCCTAGAAATCCATCAAAGCTGCTGAGGGACTCAGTAGGTAAGGGTAATTAGCCATTCTGGAGAATTCTCCCTAACTGTAGTGTATTTGTAGCGTATTAGTATTTGATATTGAGCTGCTCTTGCTAGTGTAATGTTTTCAAACTGACTGTGTAAATACATGTATATTCTTTTACCAAGAAACCTCGAGTAAGTGTTTGTTTGAATAACTGTATTGGTTGGTCCTTTGTGTAACTTGTTCTACTGCTCACTGAACCGTTGAGATCAGTCTGGCTGCTCAGACACTGCTAACACAACTGCGTAGTACAGGCTTGTACCAAAGGCGAAATTGTACTGACACTTGTAGTCTTAATTGCATGTAGTGTCCCCAAAGGGTACTGCATGTGATTCTGCCTAACAACCCAAAGCGAACCCAGACCCCCAAATTAAAGCCAACCCATACCCCAGCCAATTCACTTACTTTTAATCATGACATTGACATTTAATGTTTCAATATACATATCAATGACCGAGGGAAATAAATATAAAGACAGGAACGGTAAAATTAAACTATTAATGCATATCTAGCAAGATTGCATCACCAAAAAATAAATTAAAACAAATTATTCAAAATTAACATTGCAAGAGTTACACCATTACATTATTTGTCTATTCAACACATTGCCCAAAAACTGGGTAAAAGATTGAAACTTGCTTGGTAAAAAAACTGAAGACTGCTTCAAATCATTTAAATCTGGAAGTCAACCTTTCAAGTTCAGGTTCTACACAACCCCCACCTAACTCAAACCCAACCCAGAACCCCAACCCAGACCCTCCAACCCATTAACTTACTTTTAAATCATGACATTGACATTTAATGTTTCAATATACATACTAATTTTAGGCAGAATCACCTGCAGTACCGTTGGGGAATGTTAGGCAGAATCATATGCAGTACCCTTTGGGAAAACCACACACAGTTAAGACTTCAAAAGCAAGTACAAATTCACCTTTGGTAAAAGCCTGTACTACACAGTAAAGTGGTAGCGATGGCTGAGCAGCCAGACTTATCAAGAGTAAAGTGAGAAGTATCAGAAGTTACACAAAGGACAGCAATTGCTATGGTTCCAACAAACATTGACTCAGGGTTTGAGTAAAACAATATACATTTATTTACACCATCAGTTATTAAACAGTTCACTAATGTAAAGCAGCAGAAAACCACAATCGTAATACACTACACAACACCCAATCAATTCTGGACATGTTAAACTCAAAATGAAGTGTAAGCAAAATGGCACTCCAGCAATTTAAAAAGCGATGGAAAGAACAAGGTTATCAAAAATCAACACCACCATGCAAGATTGGGGAAAAAAGCTCACACTCTTACCAGGTGAAAGAAATTAATCCTAGAAATCCAGCCAAGCTGCTGCGGGACTCAGTAGGTAAGGGAAAATAGCAATTCTGGAGAATTCTCCCTAACAGAGGAGCAAGTACAAATTCATCTTTGGTACAAGCCTGTACTACACAGTAAAGTGGTAGCGATGGCTGAACAGCCAGACTGATCTCAGTTTAAGTGAGCAGTAGAACAATTTACTTGAATCACTGTATTTGTTGGTCCTTTGTGTAAACACTTAATCAAGGTTTCTTGGTAAAAGAAAATACATTTATTTACTCAGTCATTTAGAACACATTACTCCAGTATAAGCAGCTCAATATCACACGATTACACCACAAAAATTCAACCAGTAAGTAAATGAACAAGTTTAGCTCCAAAATGAAATGGGAGCAAAATGGCACTTCAGATACTTAATAAAGGAGGGAAAAGACAAGGTTATAAGAACAGCCAGCTCAAATACATTCATAGGCAGGGAAAAGGGTTTCTGTTAAATACAACCAGCAATTCCTCTCAATAGGCCTGGGCCAAAGTCAATGGTTCAGAGTCTTTTGTATAGGATAGCACAGTTATGGTGAGTAACGGTTAAGTCTTTGCCACAGAGATTTAAAGGATTTGGCTAGGTGCAAAGTTTGACGAATGTTTAGGGAAGGACAAGCCTTCGCAGTTGTGGAAAGTTTCACGCACTTTGTCGATGGTCGAAAATATTTCCGGACCGCGTTTGCACAGTAGCTTGTCAATAAAGAAAGCTGTAGCTGGAGGCAGTTGTTCCTGGCAGTTTGAGCAGATCTCGCTGTTCCTGAGCTTCAGTCGTGGGGACAAGGACGTCGGGAGGTTCCTGCACTGCCCAGGGATGAGGCCAAAAGCTGTAGCAAGACGTTGGTTTAAGATGCGAGTGCCTTCCTTAAAGTCCACAAGCTAGTTTCCTTCCCTCTGGCCAACTGGTTTTTAACAGCACTCTGATGAAAATTCGGCCAGATGCCGACTGTGTCCATGTGGCTTGCGAGTTGGTTGTTCGCACCAAACTCGAGGGAATAACTTAACCATGAAGGGCTTCTCTGTCGATTGTGTTTCAGGCAATTCGGACCTGCAGCATGGCTTCACCGGTCGTCCAGGAGTTGCAGCAGTCCTCTTCCTTCAGCCCGTCTTTGGGTCTTTACGTTCCAGTGGTCGACTCTGCTTTCCAAGTCCCAGAGATCTGCATTTAAACAGTTTTCCCCCCATTCATTCCAGCCTGGCTGTCACTCACACAGCAGGCTGGCTGTCCTTTCCGGACAGCCAGCTGACCAATCACGCCATGTCTCCTAGGAAACCAAGCACAGGGAGTTTCGGGCACCTCCCTCACATGCTGTCCACCCCAGACACCCTGGCACCAGAGGAGGGCTTCAGCACGGAAGCCCGCCAAAAGCAAACAAAGGGACAAAACCTGGTTTGGCGTGCAGAGGAAAACACAAGAATGACTTTTCCTAAAAGAAATGGCCAAAAATGAAGACTGGAGTTTGTTCTTACAGACCGGTCTGGGACTCCATATTGAATAACATGGCTGATTCTATTTTTAGCTACCATTGTTAGCGGTCGGTAAAAATCACGGTAGTTGATCTAAACCACTGCCACCAGCCATTTGAAGTAGGAAAAGGTAGCATTTGACTGTTACATGAGTGTTTTGACTCAGGAGAAGCTAAGCAACCCCTCCAGCACTCTATAGTAAGATAGTGTGTGCTGGGTCAGGAAATTTAAAGAGACTAGTATAGTCAATTTAACTTTACATGCTCTGGGAGACAGTAGTCAGTATTTAAACCTTGGGAAGTCTTAAAGACATCCCTTTGTCACTGCACTGAAGGTGCAGTGTGACACAGAAAAGGATGCCGCCATTGGAGTCATTTTAAAACTCCATAATCAAAGAACACAAAAAGTAAAAACACACAAATACGTGGAAGAGTGGGGAAAAAATGCTCTCGCTCTTTCAGGTAAAAAAAAAAATCAAATCCTAGAAATCCAGCAAAGTTGCTAGTGGTCTCAAAAGTTAAGGGAAATTAGCACATTTTGAGAATTCTCCCAACATCAACACAGAGCCCATACATTGGGTAAAATATTGAAACTTGCTTGGTAAAAAACTGAAGACAGCTTCAAATCATTTTAATCTGGAAGCCAACCTTTCAATTTCAGGTTTTACTCTCCTCCACCTCCATTCCACCCCAACCCCCCCACCCAAACCCCAACTCCCAGCCAACTCAAAGCCAACTCCCAGCCAACTCAAAGCCAAACCCCAGCCAACTCAAAGCCAAACCCCAGCCAACTCAAAGCCAAACCCCAGCCAACTCAAAGCCAAACCCCAGCCAACTCAAAGCCAAACCCCAGCCAACTCAAAGCCAAACCCCAGCCAACTCAAAGCCAAACCCCAGCCAACTCAAAGCCAAACCCCAGCCAACTCAAAGCCAAACCCCAGCCAACTCAAAGCCAAACCCCAGCCAACTCAAAGCCAAACCCCAGCCAACTCAAAGCCAAACCCCAGCCAACTCAAAACCCAAATCCCAGCCAACCCAAAACCCAAATCCCAGCCAACTCACATACTTATGACATTAACATTTAATGTTTCAATATACACTATTCATGCATATCTAGCAAAATTACATCACCAAAAATAAATAAATTAAAAGAACGTATTCAACATTAACATTGTTGATTATACAATGTAATACTGCAACACTTGCACAGTGCCCAAAAAAAGATTGAAACTTGCTTGGTAAAAAAACTGGTAAAACAGCATCAAATCATTTAAATCTGGAAGTCAACCTTTCAAGTTCAGCTTTTACACAAGCCAACTCGCACCCCAAGCCAAAACCAAACCTCAGCCAAACCTCAGCCAACCCAAACCCAATCCAGCAATAATGCCAACTCATACCCACACTCACACTCACACCCATACCCCACACTCACACTCACACCCATACCCCAAACTCACACTCACACCCATACCCCAAACTCACTCACACCCATACCCCAAACTCACTCATACCCCAAACTCATACCCATACCCATACCCCAAACTCATACCCAACCGCCAAGACAACCCAACCGCCAAGACAACCCAACCGCCAAGACAACCCAACCGCCAAGCCACCTCAAACCCAAGCCACCTCAAACCCAAGCCACCTCAAACCCAACCCCAAACTGTTTGGCAGAATCGCATGCAGTACCCTTTGGGAACAACACACACAATCATACCCACACCCAACCCCAACTCATACCCCAAACCCAACCCCCACCTCAAACCCCAAACCCAACACCCACCCCAAACCCAAACTGTTTGGCAGAATCGCATTCAGTACCCCTTGGGAACAACACATACAATTAAGACTACAATTCTCAGTACAATTTCACCATTGGTATAAGCCTGTACTACACAGTAATGTGGTAGCAGTGGCTGAGCAGCCAGACGTATCTCAAGAGTAAAGTGAGTAGTATGAGGGGTTACACAAAGGACTAGCAATCGCAGTGATTCAAACAAGCACTTACTCAAGGTTCCTTGTAAATAAATGTATATCCTTTCACCAGTCAGACAACACATTCCACTAGCAAGAGCAGCTCAATATCGCAATCTAATATACTACAATACACAACCAATCAGTTTCTGAACAAGTGGGAGCAAAATGGCACTTCAGTTACTTTAAAAAGGGGTAAAAAGACAAGGTTATATGAATCAAAAGCACAAATACTTTCCGAGGTAGGGAAAATAGTTTCAGTTCACTACAACCAGCAATTCAATTCAACAGGCCTGGGCCAAAGTCAATGATTAGGATAGCACAGTTCTGGTAGTTAACGGTCAAGTCTTTGCCACGATTTTTAGAAGTAGTTGGTCAGACGAAAAGTTAGATGTTGGTTTAGGGAAGAACAAGCTTTCAAAGTTGGGAAAGTTTTGCAAACCTTCACCGTGGCCGAACAGAGTTCTTGACCGCACTTGCACAGTACCTTTTAAATGAAGAAGAGCTGTAGCTGAGGCAGTTGTTCCTGCAGATGTCACTGTTCCTGAGCTTCAGCCGTGGGGACAAGGATGACGTCGGGAGGTTCCTGCACTGCCCAGGGAAGAGGCCAAAATCTGTAGCAAGACGTCCGTTTCAGGTGCGAGTGTCTTAAAGTCCACAAGCTGGTTTCCTTCCCTCTGGCTATTCGGTATTCAGCAGCACTCTGAGGAAAATTAAACCAGAATAGGACAGTTTCCAGGTGGCTTGCAAGTTGGTTGTTCCCACCAAACTCAAGGGAAGAAGTTAACCTTAAAGGGCTTCTCTGTCGTTGGAGTTTCAGGCAATTCGGACCTCCAGCAGGGCTTCACCAGTCATTCAGAAGTTTCAACAGTCCTCTTCCTTCCTCTCCAATTCATTTTTTTCGTTCCAGTGGTCAACTCTGCCTTCCAAGTCCCAGAGACCTGCTTTTAAACAGTTTTCCACCGTTCATTCCAGCCTGGCTGTCACTCACAGCAGGCTGGCTGTCCTTGTCGGACAGCCATCCAGCCAATCACGCCAGAGTGTATTCAGGTCTCCTAGGAGACTAAGAACACGGAGCTTCAGGCACCTCCCTCACATTCTGCCCACCCCACACACCCTTGTGCTAGAGGAGGGCTTTAGCATTGAAGCCCGCCAAAGGTTAACAAACAAAGGCACCAGACCTGTGTTGGAGCACAGAGAAACACAAGGAGGACCTTTCCTAAAAGAAATGGCGAAAATAGATGACCGGAGTCTGTTTTTACAGATAGGTCTTGGGCGCCATATTGAAAAACATGGCTGACCTGATTTTTAGCTACCGTTGTTAGCGGTAGGGAAAAATCACAGTAGTTGATCTAAACCACTGCCACCAGCCATTTAAAGTAGGAAAGGGTAACATTTTACTGTCCCATGAGTGTTTTGACTCCGGGGGCGGGGGGTGAAGCTAGGCAACCCCTCCAACAATGTGCTAAGGACGATAGTGTGTGCTGGGTCTGTAAATTTAAAGAGACATGAAAAGTGAATTTAACTTCACATGCTCTGGGAGACAGTAGTCAGTCCCAGAGAAGCAAGGACAGCCACCCTGCTGTGTGAGTGACAGCCAGGCTGGAATGAATGGGGAAAACTGTTTAAAAGCATGTCTGTGCGATTTGGAAAGCAGAGTTGACCACTGGAACGAATAAAACAAAAACGAGCTGATTAAAAGGTGACTGCTGCAACTCCTGGTCCACCGGTGAAGCCCTGATGCAGGTCCGAATTGCCTGAAACTCCATCAACAGAGAAGCCCTTCAAGGTTAACTTCTTCCCTTGAGTTTGGTGGAGCAACCAACTCACAAGTCACCTGGACACTGTCCCTATACTGGTCGAAATTTCTTCAGAGTGCTGTTGAAACCGGATAGCCAGTGGGAAGGATACCAGTTTGTGGTCTTTAAGGCACTCGCACCTAAAAACCGATGTTTTGCCAAGCTTGTGGCCTCTTACCGCTTTATTTTAAAGATATTGTGCAAACACGGTCCGGAAATCTTTTCGGCCAACCAAACTAAAGCCAACCAAAACCAACCCAATCCTAAAGCAAACCCAACTCAAACCCAACCCCAAACCCAACTCAACCCCAAACCCAAGCCAACTCAACATTAGCCAACTGCAACCCAACCCCAACCCCAACCCAACCGAAACCCAACCCAAACACAAGCCAAACACAAGCCAACTGAAACCCAACCCAACTGAAACCCAACCCAACACAAGCCAACTGAAACCCAACCCAACACAAGCCAACTGAAACCCAACCCAACACAAGCCAACTGAAACCCAACCCAACACAAGCCAACTGAAACCCAACCCCACCCCACCCAAACCCAACCTAAACCCAAAGCCAACCTAAACCCAAAGCCAACCTAAACCCAAAGCCAACCCAAAGCCAACCTAAACCCAAACCCAACACAAAGCCAAGCCAGCCCGAAGCCAAAGCCAAGCCAACCCCAAGCCAATTAAACCAAAAGCCAAGCCAAGCCCAACTCAACCATGTTAGAACTATGCAGATGGTAACAAAAGTAATCTACAAAATCAGCGATAAACAAGGAGAATACAATGCTAATTGACTGTCTCAGAATAGATGGACACAACTTAAAATCAACCTGGGCAAGACTGTAATCATGATTTCACCAGACAACCAAGGAAATAACCAGTACATCCTGTCATCTCTAGAAGTGCAAGTAATTGAGATAATTAAGCAATGCTTTTTCCATCTACACACAATCAAAAAGATTGTGTCATTCTACCCGTTAACACACAAAACATTGCCTATCCTCTCCCTCATGTCCAGGAAACACTAAAACCTCCAACTTTAGTATAGTAGTTTTTCTATGGAAAAAACGTTGACACCTTGAGTGCCCCATCGACGTCATGGGTGCTTTAGGCCGCACCAATGGGATATCTAGAGTATAGCTCCGTCCCCGTGGCTTTACCTCAGATTAGAACCTCTCCAAAAAGAGGATGTCCTAAGAGACTGTTTGACTGAAGGGGAAGGCTGCATGTGAATCCATGAAAAATACCAACGCTGGGCAAACAGTTACAGTTAAGAAGCTACTCCCTTCTCCAGCATTGGATCGGTCATGGATTCACATGCTTTGAATAGACTTTGTAGCAGTAAGAGCCTGGAGGTGCATAAAACGCAAACAGGACATAGAGGTAAGGCAATATGATCAACAAGAGAAAGCCATCACACAAGAAAACAGACGTAGAGCCAGAACCCTGGAAGCTGCGGGGCGTACCTTACTGGAACAGGCGTTGGAGCACCGGTCGTCCCACCTGTACGTCCTCAGCATGCTGTTCATTCATACAGTAGTGCCTGGTGAACATGTGGGGCACTGCCCCAATTGCTGCCTGGCAAATGTCTCTGATCAGAATGCCCACCCAGAGAGCCGCCGAAGTCGCCATGGACCTCGAGTGAGCCTTGGGAGCCAACTGTAAAGGTTTGTTGGATTTTGCGTGGCAGAAAGAAATGGTTGATGCCACCCAGTGTGCGATGCATTGCTTAGAAAAATCGGCCTCCCTTTATTGGAGGGGCCGAAAGCCACAAAAAGTTGCTTGGATGCTCTGAACGACTTTGTGCAATCCAGATAGTACTTCAAAGCTCTTGGCGTCCAGGGAACGCAAGGCTCTCCGCTGGTGTCGAAGCATTAGCGAAAAAAGGTGGTAAGGCAATAGCAGTATTCTTGTGAAAGTCCGATGGAAACTTCGGAATGAACTGCGAAATCATAGAGAGAAGAACCTTGTCCTTCATGAAGCGCATATATGGAGGGTCAATGACCAGAGCCTGCAGTTCCAATAATCGTCTGGAGGATGCAATAGCCACTAGAAAAATACCTTCCAAGTGAGATTTTATCGCAGCCGTTGACATGGGCTTAAACTGTGGTTTCATGAGCGCTGAGAGCACAAGGTTGAAGCATCAAATGGGGGAAAAGTCCTGAACAGACCCTAGAGGAAACGCCTAATTAATCTATCGCCGAAAAGAGGCATAGAATTCCTTTTTCACGTGAATCTTGAAATCGCCGCTAGGTGAATCTTGATAGACGAGATTGCGAGACCATGCTTTGCTAAAAGCAAAAGGTAACAAATGAGTTGACGTGAAACCCGCAATGGCTATAGGTGAGGTTGTTGAGAACACCAGACACAACGTTTTCCACTTACGGGCATATGAGTTGGTAGACGGAGCCCTCGTCACAGCCAAAATGCTGCGACAATCCTGAGATTATATTCACGTTGCCGAATTCGGATTGGTCAGGAGCCATGCAGCTAGGTTGAGGGAGCCAGGGGTGTGATGCCACACCATCCCCTTGTTCTGAGAGAGAAGATCCGGCTTGGAACCCAGGTGAAGGGGGTTGTCCTTCGCTACATGAAGGTCGGAGAACCAGGTCTGCCTGGGCCCGAATGGGGCCACCAGAATGATTATGCAGGGAAACCTGCAAATCTGAACTGTTTTCCTTATCAGGGGGAAAAGGAGGAAACACGTTGGCGAACATCCCCATACACGGAAAAGAAAAGGCATCCCCCTGCAACCCCTGAGTCCGATGAGGAACTCTGCTGGCAAAATGACGGCACTGCTTGTTCTCAGGGTTGGTGAACAGGTCCAAAGCGGGAGTGCCCCATCTTGAAAATCGACACATGGGAGTAGTTCAGTTGCCATTCGTGCATCTGAGAAGATACCCTGCTGAATCTGCCTGTATGCTTTGAATCCCTGGCAGGTGGAAAACCTGGATCGGATTCTGTGAGATATGGCCCAGTGCCATATGGTTTGTGCTTCCTGGGAAAGGAGACTTGAGTGCGTTCTCCCCTGCTTGGGCAGATAGAACATGGTTGTGATGTTGTTGTTGAAAAGCCTTACCACCGAGCCCAGGATGAGGGGAAGAAACCACTTGAGCACTCATTGTACCACTCTCAGCTCTAGGACATTGATATGCAGTGAGACCTATGTGGGAGGCCACTGGCCTTTGATTTGGAACTGGTCCAGGTGAGCACCCCATCTGGTCTGCGAGGCGTCGGTCACGATAGTGAATTGAAAATCCGGTTCCACCAGGGGCATGCCCTGCTTGATGTTGACAGGATGAGTCCACCATTGTAGGTCGTCTGCCAGCAATCACGAAATGATCACCTTGTCCAAACAGGAGCCCTGGATCTGGGACCACCTGGAAGTGAGAAATTCCTGCGCTGACCGCATAAAGAGACGGCAATTGGAAATGAGTAGGATGCAGGACGACATGGTGCCGAGGAGAGACATGAACGAGCGGACCGGGACCGACGTTCCTGCGGAAAAGGAGCCCACCAGAGACAAGAGCTTCTCTATCCTCTCCTTTGATGGCTTGACTTGATTGAGAGCCATCTGGAATTGCGCTCCCAGAAAGACCAACACCTTTGAGAGAGTCAAAGGATTTGCTGAAGTTGAGGGCAAAGCAGACATTGCAAAAGGAGCATTGTGGCGTTGAGACTCCGTCTGCTGGTAAATTGTCCCCCTGACCAACCAGTCGTCCAGGTACGGATAAACGTGGCATCTGTTTCTGTGGACGAAAGCTGCCACAGTAGCGAGACACTTGGTGAAAGTTCTGAGAGAAGACTTCAGGCCGAATGGGAGAACCCGAAACTGGTAATGGCTGTTGCCCACCATGAACCTGAGAAATGTTCGATGCCTTGGATGCATAGGTATGTGAAAATAAGCATCCGAGATCTAGAGTCTCCAAAAACTCCTCGGGTTGAACTGCCATTATAACGTTTCAAGACGTTAGCATCCTGAACTTTTGCTGTTTGATGTTCTTGTTGAGCCGTCGCAAATCTAGAATGGGGCACCTTTTTCCGTTGGTTTCTTGACCACGACAAACCTGGAATAGGTACCTTTTCCTTTCGCCGATGGGGGAACCGTCTTCATTGCCCCTTTTTGCAGCATGAGACCAACCTCCTGTTGCAAGATGTGAAGGTGAGCCCACAATGTTTTTACCGGAGGAATGGGGAGTTGTGGACAACTGAACTCCAACGAGGGGCTGTATTAGACTGCTTCCAGCACCCATCTGTCCGTTGTTATGGAACGCCACTTGTTGAGGTGGAACGCCAACCTCCCTTCCCATCTGACTGCCCATGTGGCAGTCATTGTTAACTTGCTCGGACAGCCTCTTTGTGAAGAGCAGGATCTCCTTTTCCTCTGACCTTGGTTCTCCTAGCTCTGTTGGGCGGCCTGGAAGTAGTAGGTGCTTCTACAGTATCCCTTGTCTCAAGAACCCAATAGACTTGCGTTTCCTGACATGCCACGAAAGGAGCGAAAGGGGTGAAAAGATCTTCTGCCCTGCTGGGCTGTAAGGGACTGTGCCGTAACATAGTCTGCTTTCATGTTTTTCAAAGCATCGTCGATCTTCTCCCCAAACAGATGTTCCCCCTCAGAAGGTATGTCCACAACCTTGTGTTGAACCTCCTGGCGAAAATCAGTGCAGCAAAGCCAAGCTTAACGATGCAGAACCACCCCATTATTAATCTGCTTTAACACCAGATCGACCGCAATGTTTATACTATGGTTCAATGCCTCCTCCCCCTCTCGCACCAGAAGCATAGCTTCCTTCCCCTGCTGCTCGGGCAGGTAGTCTAACAGTGGTGCCAGGTGGTGCCACATCTTGTGGTCGTACCTTGCCAAGATGGCCAACGAGTTGGCAGCCTTTACTGTAGTGGCTCTGACAGTGAGGACCATTTTATTGAAAGCATCCAGCTTGTGGTTCTCATTATCGAGAGGAGTAGCGCACTTGTGCTGGGTGCCAGCCTTTCTACTAGCTGCTGCAGAAACCACCGATTCCTCGGTAGGCTGCGACGTCAGGCACTGCGGAGTGGATTCAGGAGCCTTGAACTGAGGCCCTTGACCGCTGGCTCTGTAAACTGGTGTCTCATCGTACAGAGCCCCTCCTGCCATACGTGATCCAATAAAGGGATCAAGAAAACTGCCTTTCTCCTCTTCCCCATGTGGTCAAACAGGAAACAGTCCTTTTCCTCCTCTGGGATGAGACCAAATTCGTGAAAGGCTTTAGCCATCATGGAATGGAAGGCCACAATGTCATTAGGTGGAAATGGTTGGGCCAGACTACTCTGGGCATACAGGTCCGGGTCTGCATTCCAGGTGTCTGCCCTTCTGGGAGAAGAGACCGTGGAGAGTGACCTGCGGAGCAAGGTCTTGCTATCAATCATCAATTTCCCCTTCCTCCTGTTCCCTTTGAGAAGGACTAAAAACTCTAGGGCAAGGTGGAGGTGGTCTAGGCAGAGATTACCTTCTGCAGCGAGGTCCTTGGCTGCAGAAGGCAACAGAGGCATTCTGAGGAGGCACGGTAGGCAGGCTTAGCAGTACCGGGAACGACGGAGCCTGTGGTACCATGAGCCTGCCATCCAATTGCCCGAGGAGAGCTTGCAAAATAGTGAGCACTTGCATTGAGATCAAGGCGTGTGGGTTGACTAGAGGATACTGAGGCGGCACAGACTGCTCATGTGGACAGAAGGGAAGGCTGGAGGCCCAAAACCGATGGATCCAGGAAAGGTTGATCCGGGCCCCCTTCTTCGGCATCAGATTCCAAAACTGCACGCTCGTCATAGACTGGAGCCTTAAAGACAGAACGAATGGCATGTTGGAGTATGTCCTCGGGCAGTATGACTGGAAACCCTTCTAGAAGATTGTACTCCGTCAGCCACCTCGGAATGCTTCGAGACATCCCTGGAAGGCAGGACTCCCGCCAACACCTTGGGACGAACAGGTCCAGCAGAGGAAGTCTGCGTCGCCTGGGCCTTAATCTTCGTCACAGACGACGGAGCAGTCGTCGGCAGCCTGATCATCGTCGGGACAGCGGATGGCAGAGCTGTTGTCGCCGGTAGAGTCACTGATGAACCAGTTGGAGTAGTAGTGGACAAGCAATGAGTCGTAGATGCTGTCTGCAACCCCGATACCACCGTAGATGGAGAAGGCGGCTGCTTGGATGACGACCTGGACCTGTGCTTCGTCGACTCATGGCCTGAAGACGACCTATCGGAAGCTGATGAGTGCTGCTGGTCCTTGGCCCGAAGACCTCTTTGACGACGAGGAGGAAGAATAAGGCCTTGATTTCTCCTTCTATGATGATGAATACTTGCAAGCTGGATCAGCGGATTTATGCTGGTGTGAGCCCCTCTCCTTCGATTTTTCAGAGCGTGATGCAGATGTGCCCTGAGAAGGGGGAATTTGCGACCCCTCAACATTCGACAAAAGCTGTGCAGCAGAAGACTTTGTGGCTTTTTCAAAAGCAGATGAAGGCCTGGGTTCACCTGCATGTAGCCTCTTAGGCAGTGGACCTGGGTTTAGGTTGAAATGCTCTAAAAAAAAAAAAATGGTCGAAATGACCAAAAGTTCAAAAAATGCTACCACCAAAGGATCGAACACCAAAAGTTCGATCCTTTGGTGGTAGCATTTAATAAAAACAGGGGCTGCGGGGGTGTCCCCCGCATTGCCCCGCTCACTATACTTGATGGTATAGTGAGCGGGGGCTGCGTGACACCCCCACAGCCTTCTGTTAAAAAAAAGAGAAGAAAAGGACCCTGCAGCGCCGGTTCCCTTTCACAGAAGTGAAAGGGAACCGGCGCTGCAGGAACCAGCGTGAAGATTAAGGTAAGTGGGGTTTGTGTATGTTGGGGGTGTGGGTGGGGGTGTGCTGGGGGTGGGGTGCAAGTGTGTGCAAGTGAGTGTGCAAGTGAGTGTGCAAGTGAGTGTGCAAGTGAGTGTGCAAGTGAGTGTGCAAGTGAGTGTGCAAGTGAGTGTGCAAGTGAGTGTGCAAGTGAGTGTGCAAGTGTGTGTGTGTGCAAGTGTGTGTGTGTGCAAGTGTGTGTGTGTGCAAGTGTGTGTGTGTGCAAGTGTGTGTGTGCAAGTGAGTGTGTGCAAGTGAGTGTGCAAGTGAGTGTGCAAGTGAGTGTGCAAGTGAGTGTGCAAGTGTGTGTGTGTGCAAGTGTGTGTGTGTGCAAGTGTGTGTGTGTGCAAGTGTGTGTGCGTGTGTGCAAGTGTGTGTGCGTGTGTGCAAGTGTGTGTGCGTGTGTGTGTGTGCAAGAGTGTGTGTGTGTGCAAGAGTGTGTGTGTGTGCAAGAGTGTGTGTGTGTGCAAGAGTGTGTGTGTGTGCAAGAGTGTGTGTGTGCAAGTGTGTGTGCAAGTGTGTGTGCAAGTGTGTGTGCAAGTGTGTGTGCAAGTGTGTGTGCAAGTGTGTGTGCAAGTGTGTGTGCAAGTGTGTGTGCAAGTGTGTGTGCAAGTGTGTGTGCAAGTGTGTGTGCAAGAGTGTGTAAATTATCGCGGCTGTAATGTCCGAAAAAACAAAGTGTTCGAACTTTTGGTTATTCGAACACTTTGGTTTCGGTCATTTCAGACGCAATAATTTTGGCTTCGGCCAAATCACTGGGATTCGTGGACCTGTCCCCTTGGGAAGAGCCGACCTCCGAAGCTGGATAGGCACCCTCATTCAGCCAGCAAATCAAGTTCCTGTTTCTGTCCTTGTGGGTTTTTTGGGAGAACCCCTAACAGATGTTGCAGTTGTCGGACAAGTGATTTGGATACAAGCAGAACAGGCACTCCGAATGCCCGTCCCCGTCATACACATTCTCACACAGCATGAATTAAAACTTAATGGTACCTGGAAAACCACCTCTCTTAGACGAAAGACTGGGAAATGACAAAAGCCGACATGAAGAAACCGAAGTTTACACACAAAAAAAAGACATTCTCTGGAGAAAACCTGAGGTACTCCCAACAGTTTGGAAGACGGTTGAAATCTGAGGGGCAGCCACGGGGGCAGAGCTGCTATACTCTCGACGTCCCATTGGTGCGGCCTAAAGCACACAATGACGTTGATAGGACACTCAAGGTTTCAATGTTTTTTCCATGGGAAAACTACTATACTAAAGTTACCAAGGTTTTCCCAGCCTGACGAAAGGGGATAATCACAGCATGTGAATCCATTAAAGATCCTATGCTGGAGAATTCAGGATTTCTTCCGCAATGAATACAGAATGCAGCGGTCAGACTTCTCAAACTCTCAAAGAGACCACATCACACCAGTGCCAAGGATGTTACATGGGCTCCCAGTCAAAAAACAAATCACCTTCAAAACAATGTGCAAAACACACAGCAATCTATGGCCAAGGAGTGGAATTCATACATAAGAAAATCACCCATAAGCCAACTAAAACACTTCGATCCAGTGACTACATCAGCTTCGAACGTAAACCACACATAAGGGGAAAACATGGTGGATCAGCATTCTATTGCATAGCCGCAAACCTTTGGAACTCTATGCCCAGGGAACTACGAAATATGAAGGAACATCTAAAATTCAGAATACTCCTAAAATCATGGCTCTTCAGCTCCGAATAAGACAAAAACAAAATTAATAACTTGCACCCACCATGACACGAACACACAAAAGTAAAGGAGTGGTGAGTAGGCTGGACCAGACTGGAAGGCAGGGGAGGGGGGAAGAGTTCTGACTTGAACGGGTGGTTTTGGACCTCAAGTGTACCCATCCCGATAGAGGGCCAACGGTGGAAACAGGTGAGGGAGATGTGTCCCACTTAAAAACAGACCACCAAGGGTGAAACTAGTCACACAAAGGAATAGGGCTTGAAGCAGAAACCGGGGAGCCCACAGGCCGACCATGGGGCTCAGGGAACACACTAGACCCTGGCGAATCTCGTGAGGTCAGTAATTGCTACACTCAAGAATGATCGACAGGGGAAGGGATATGGATTGCATTTAGTCAGCAGTGTGAGGGTAAGAAATGTATTGCCTCTAACCATACTAAAAACACAAACATCTGCATACACCTCTCAAACGCTGAAGTAAACACAACCATACTGCTACAGCAGCACAAACCACACATACTTCACACACCACAAGAATGAAACAAATCACACATCTTGCCAACACCACATGATGGCCACCAACTGGAAATCACAACTATGCTCAGTGAATGGTTTATCTGAGTTGAAGCTGCCAACAGTACATCACAGCTCTCTTGCTCTTTTTTCCCCGCTCAAACCTAATAACCCCCTGCACCACTCGCATTACATATCCGCCAGAGCACCAAAAGACCACGAAGGTGTCAACAGTGTGCGGTATAAAAA